>NC_138195.1:56663404-57263404 GCF_964194105.1 Spermophilus citellus | reverse complement strand
CCATCAGTTTGTTTCAAATTGGCACATCCTGCCTGATTGGGTTTGCTGGATCACCTTTCTGAAGCCAAGTGCCCCCTCTCACAATAGCCCAGGCAGCAGTGAGTTTGCTTGCAAAGTGCAGTAACTCATTTGCGACACAGATCCAAAGAGTCACCCTTTGATCTTGGAAAATATAACACTGTATGTAATTACCCAGAGAGAATAGAACTTGGAAATACAATCACATTTTCCTTGTTACATATTAGAACAAATGAGACCTCATCTGGCTCCCTCTGTTCCCCAAGTCCTGGCATTTTCATTCCTGCATAAATGCAAAGCTACTGAGCTCATGACTGCATGCCATCCTTGTTATGGAAAAGGAAAATACCATTTCCTGACATAAGACCAGTGTTTGAAAACTCCAACCAGAAGCAAAGCTAGAAGTACCTGCTTGAACAAGTCCCAGGGACTCTGCCCTCCAACCAAAGGCCTCCAGGGTTGACAGTTTACTACAAATCCAACTGAAAGCAGCTCTCCTGGGGCCTTAGTTCCGGACTCAGCTTGGGAAATAGAGCCTGGGTTGAAAATGCCTTCCTCTCTATTTATTGACTGTGGGATCTCAGCTCTGGACAAGAGTCTGTATGAAAAGGATTGCCTTCTTGTCTGCTTTTGAAATCATTTACTGGTGATCCTATAATGATTCAATTCATTCAGCTGCTACCCTCATAGGGGCATCTATTAGACCATTACCAAGGGGTTCCTGACAAGGTAAAATTGACCTCTGCCTGGTGCAGGAGAGACCCGGAACAATACAGAGCATGTCCTCTCATGGGGAGCTGACCCAGCCTCCCACGAGTTCCCTACAGGGTTCATTCAACTCTACCAGGAAGGATACACAGACTAGCAGAAGAACAGAGAGATCACTGTTGGGGTGAGTGTTTAGTCCCCTCTAGCTAGACTGTGCATATGACAATGAATCCTTCCTCCAAAAACAAAGGTCCTCCTTAGAAGCTGCTTCTGAATTATTTTAAGTCCAAACAGCATTTCAATTCATTCTTGTCCCCCATGCTTATTTCTCATCAACTCTCCCCTAGCTACCAAGTAGGCCCTTAGTCCAGGCACCATCCTCTCATAGCTACCTCAGCTGCCACGGTGACATTTCAAACACGGGAACTTGGTCATGCCAACACTGGGGCATCATCTCTCACAGTAACTCCCCAGGCCCACCCAGCCTGGTCTCCTTGCCTCTCTTCTTCTGTCCTATAATCTGTGTTTTACACAACAGTGGAAATAATCCATTCAAAACAGAAGTTATGTCATGTCTTTTCCCAGCTTAAACCGCATCCCTCACAGAGAAGAATTCGGAACCTGGATCTCTCCCTTCCCACTGCTCTGTGGATGCTCACCCTGCTCAGCTCATTGCCCTATACTCCAGCCACTCATGTCATCTTTAAGCTCTTCACTGGACCCACCCAGACCATTCCAACCTTTCCCTTATCGTTTCTTCCTGCTGGAGTCCACTTGTGCATATGCTGTGGCCTTGTTCCCTTCTCTTCACTAGCACTCCTGTGAAGGTCTTTCTGGACTGGTTGGGCATCCCCAGAGAATTGATATATAGATTATATTTCTCCCTCCACTATGTGTAAGCTGCACAAAAGCAGAAACCTGCTTATCTTGTCTTTATTACCCCTTTATTCCCAACTCTATGGAGACTAGTCCATAGCACATTTCATAAAGATTTGTCAAATGGATATATGGATGAATAAATGGGATGATGGATGAGAGGATAGTGAGTGGGTGAATGGATGAATGGGAGGGTATAAGTGGATAGGTGGGTAAATGGACTGGTGGATAGGTGGACGGATGGATGGATAGGTGAGTGTGTGGGTGTATGGGTGAATGAGTTGTTGGGTGGAGGCATGAATGGGTGGACCGGTGGACAGGTTGATGGATAGAGAGATGGTTGGAAGTCTGAGTGGCTGGATCCGTGGATAAAGAGATGGAAATGTCACTTCCTGGATCAAAGCCAGTCGGTGACATATTACAATGAAATCTATAATTTTTATAATTACAGGCAAAGTCACCCATATCAGTCCTTTGTACCTCACTAGCCTTATCCCTCATCTCATTCTAGTTCCAGGCTTCTGGTATTTAGAAAAATATAAATCAAGTTTAGAAATCATACCAAATGACTTCTAATGCTAGCATATTTTCTTGCAAGCCTATCGTAATGATCTCCTGATGTTCTAGGGGAAAAATAATTTTTAATTTACTATTAACTCTTGATTCAGACTAGGACTTTGTCAAGATAAATGTTAACTTTAGGAAACTGGTAAGTTCTAAGTGGTTTTATTTGAAAGAATGAGTTTTGTACCGTAAAGAAGATAACCAAAGATTATACTTTTATTGTTAGATAACAGTTTGGTAACTAACATAATCCTATTTCAGCATTTTTTCTTTCATTGACAACAAGCGTCAAGCTCTCATATTCTCTTTTGAACCACTTTTGCTGTTCCTTCTTCAATGTGTTAAATCAATCGTTGACGTGTGCTCACTATTTTGGGATATTATGCTTTGACACTGAAAACATGCAACTATTTCACTTTCTCACAACTCTGCAATATTTGCTTCGTTTGGTGATACAACATGTCTCTTTTCAATCCCACTCACTAATCCTGACAACTGTCCCAAGACCTGTTCTTGCCTAAGCTGTCTCCTGTTTATCCCTGTAGGTCAAACTAAATGAAAACTTGTAAGGACTTTCCTGACATGCCCCAACACATGCACACACATGCATATATTATATGTAGCTTTTGCTCTGGGATTTGTGGACTCCACCAGGAACAAAAAAAAAAGGGATGGGATAGGGCAGGCCCACTAGGCATGTGCAAAGGCTTGGACAAGCATCAGGGCCCTTCACCTGTGAAGGGAGTGACTAGCTCCTCCTGGGACATTGCAGATATGGCAGATATTCTCTTTCTCTTCTAAAAAATCCCACTCCTCAAACCCAAGTACACATCCCAAGTGGTAGACCAGCTGGAGACTTTTCTTCCACAGAGGCAATAAGTTCATACTACTCACCATTAGCAGAGTGGTCAAGTGCACTGCCTCTGAAGCTCACCCTTCCCAGGTTCAAATCCTGGCTGTGCCACTTTCTAATCTTACTAGCCATGTGACATTTAGCAATTTAACCTCCCTGAGCGACAGTGTACTCTTCTATATGACAAGGCATAATAACATAGTAAACCCACCCTTCTTGGCTGATGCAGGAATCAAAGAAATTAAAATAATTATAGAGTTCTTAGAAAAATTACCAGCACATAGGGAAGGAAGTGACGAGTGAGTGCTTCTGTGGCTCTGTGGTCTGTGTCCCAATCTCAAGCAGCCTTTTGGGCCCACCTCTTCTCCAAGTCAGCAGGGGCTTCACAGAGCATTGGGAATCTGCATAAAACAAGAAGAGCTGTCCAGCAGAAGTGGAGCTATGTCCACATGTTCACATTGGAAATATATTGTTGCCAGATGCAGTGGTGCAGGCAAGAGGCAAGAGGATCATAAGTTTGAGACCAGCCTCAGCAACCAGCAAGACCCTCAGCATTAGCAAGATGCTATCTCAAAATAAAAAGCACTAGGGATATATTCAATGGTAATGCTCCCCTGGGTTCTACCCTAGTACAATATACGTGTGTGTGTGTGTGTGTGTGTGTGTGTTTAAACAACTGAGAATCCTGAGTGCCTACCACATAACTGCTCAGTAAATGTTGCTTCTTTCTTCTACCATCCCAGTCCTACCCATTCCCAGTCTCAACTTTAATCTTGACCAAGTGAAATTTCAAATGCTCTC
Source organism: Spermophilus citellus (assembly GCF_964194105.1). Taxonomy (NCBI): domain Eukaryota; kingdom Metazoa; phylum Chordata; class Mammalia; order Rodentia; family Sciuridae; genus Spermophilus; species Spermophilus citellus. The sequence goes on along the minus strand of NC_138195.1, from coordinate 57,259,584 downwards.
AATGTTTTTGTATAACATTGACTCAGAGGTAAAAGGGCTGTTTCAGATCATTATTCATCTTTTCATTACTGTCGTATTTCATTGATTTTGCATTGGAATTTTTTTGCAACATTTTCAAATGAGGTTCTTGCTTCAGCAGATCCCAGATCCTAACAGCTAGTGAATTGCAAACAATTATATGGATTCCTTTCTCTTCTTAATTTTTAATTTTTAAAAAATCAATAAATCATCATTGATGCCTTTAGAAGATATTGAATAACACAATCAACTTCGATTTTATTATAAAGATGATACTTTCAAGAGTATCTGCAGAGAATCACAGAATCTGTGAGATCCTAAGGTACTCAGCTTTCTGGAAAATACTTCACTAGGATTCAGGATAGAATCAGAAAAGTTCCTGGAGATCATCCAGGCCAGTAAAATTTTTGCTGAAAATTTTTCAAGAAAAAATTAACAGGTTTTCTAGAACTTATTTTTCTTTGCACTCTAAATAAAAAATAGTTTCTAGAGTAATCCTAATTTTACCCACTAGTTAATGAGTAGCAGAATGTCAGTGAGAACATTTGTGTTGGTTGTGTCCACTAAAACATTTATAGCTAGGCCATATGAGAAGGAAGACACAACACGAAGGAAGCTTTCTCATCATTGACCATGGAAGTAGACAGAAGCCGCACCCTTGGGGAGCAGGTGCTGGTTGCTAATTACGGCAGCCCATCTGGGAGAAAATGAGAAGTCTGAGATTTAGAGGTTCAGAGAAGCATGTGACCAAACTGAGTTTTCAAGCTAACACAGGGCTGAGCCAGGACAGGATGGAGCCCTTCTGATTTCCTACCCAGCACCTGCTGATTTTCTCTGCCAGAGGTCAAACTCGGAAGCTCTTTCATCCATAACCAGTCAGGATGTCGCTCCTGGCAGAGCTCTTGGACTTGCTCACCAACTCTCTGCAACTGAAGCTCAAGGATGAGGACAACCGTCCCCTGAGCTCCCCCAAGAAAACAAATGGTCTCTTTGTCCTCTTGAAGAACTCATGACCACCAATAAAGTCAGTAAGTTCCTACTCTGCTGGCTGCTGAATTTGAAGCTAGGGCCAAAGATTACACACAGACACATACATTTTGTTTAAATCTGACTCGCTCCAACTCACTGAATGGCCCTATCTGACCTTACAGGGCTTTCAGCTGGACATGTGGCAGGATAATAAGTGGTCTTCCTGTATCTGTCCCAACTTTGCTAAGCCATCTTCCACATCGAACGTGGCCTGAGAGCACTCACTGGCTCGCCCCTGTCTGTGCCTTCCCCTTGATGGAGTTGTTCCTTCCCCCTAGAGTTCACTTTCCTCCTGATCCACCCACAGCTGGGAGGAGTGTCTGTCTCACCCATCAGTTCCTGGGAACGCCCAGCTCTGCCAACACAGGCAAGGCAAGGTGTGGGAGCCATGGCCCTGGCTGGTTCCTCTGTAGCTGAGACAACACTGACATCTTGTGGTCTGGAACTCCACCTGCCCCAAGCAAAGATCCTGGGGATAGGATAAGACTTCAGAAGGCACATTGGACCAGAATCTCAAGCAAATATTGGAATTGTCATATAAGAACATCAAGTATGAATTTCTAAGCCTTGCCGAGCACATTTAATTAGAGATGGAGGGAGCTGACGTTAACTGGGCAGAGGGGACATACATATGTCTATTTGGGGAGAGTTGGGGGATGCGAGCACAGATAGGGGAAGCGTCCAAGATAGTCTAGAAGGATAGAAAGGCTGGAATGCCAGAATAAAGAGATCAAATTTTATTCATTCCTGGGAATCATAATAAAGTTGTATTTAAGAAGAAAAACCCTGGCAAAGATAAAACACAAACTGAACTATACACAGAGGACAAAGAATGGAAAAATACTCACCCCGATACCAAGAGGGGCTATCTCTAAGGGACAGGACTAGAGTGCTTATTTGTGTCATTTTTCTTTCTTTCTTTTCATTTATCTATTATATCCAATTTTTCTATAGTAAATAAATTTTATTACCTTTGTAATGAAGAAGATAACAATGCAAGTTATTATTATATGAAGCCAATGAGGGTTTTTATTTTTTGTGTGTGATTATTATATGAAGTTGCCTACTTGAGCTGTAACAGTCAATCTCCTCTATGTGAAGTCCCTTCCAAAAAGCAAATAGGACAAAAGGGGTCAGGCAACACTCAGGATCTCAGATAAAATATCCATTAAATCAGAAGAAACCTGAAGAAACTGCCCAAGTCCCTACTCCAGTAATCAAGGTCTCTTGAAGGGGACTGGCTGACCCAGAGACACACAGCCCCACCTGGACCTTAAGATTCAAGCTCACTCCCCATCCCTGCTCAGGCATCCTTCCTCTTCCCCTCCCTACTTAATATCTGTCATGATCAGTGTGGCCAGAAGGTCACTGCAGCACACCAAGGACCTACAGTTCCCAAGAACTCCAGGCAATGAGAGCTCAGACAGCATGTCTGCCTTTCAATCCAGGTAAAAGCCATAGCAAAGGTCCTGAAAAAGGAAATCAATTGAGTACCAGGACTTCCCTGTGATTTCAATCAACAGTTCTCAAAGTGTGTTTCAGGGACCTACAGAGATCCCCACGACTCTTGCAAGGGGTCCATCAAGTGAAAACTATTTTCATAATAATACAGGAAAATAAATTTTTTTCGCTCTCATTATTCTTGCATGATCATGTATATGGTGTGATTTTTGAAAGGCAACCTGTCATGGGCTGACACAACGGATTAAATGGGGCTCCTGAAATAATTGTTGAATAATGAAAAAAAAAAGGCAGGTGTCACTTGATTCTATTGAGCCTACTCAATTAAATTGAATGCAAAGGCAGAAAGGAGAACCTGTCTTCTGTCAAGCCAGACGACAAAGAAAGTTGCAAAAACATAAAACAATGCCACTCTTCTTACCAAATTTTAATGAGCAATTTTTCAAATATTTTCATATTTACAAGTAATGAGTTTATTATTTTAATGTGTCCATAAACACATTTGACATTTCTCAGTTCTGGTTTATAATCCATAAATATTGCTTTGATGTAAGTTTTATAAACAAAAACTCTAGGGTCTCCAATATATATGTTGTTTTGGTTTGGTTTTTGGTACCCGGGATTGAACTCAGGGGCACTTAATCATGGAGACAGATCTCCAGCCCTTTTTTTATTTTGAGACAGGGTTTCTCTAAGTTGCTCAGGGCCTTGCTAAGTTGCTGAGGCTAGCTTTGAGCTTACGATCCTTCTCCCTCAATCTCCAGTGCCACTATGCCCAGCAGCTCCAATAATTTTTAAAAGTTTAAAGAGATCCTAAAACTAAAATAGATGACCCTCTGATTCAACTTGCTGCTTGTTACCGGATTCACTGTCCACCACTACCTGCCAGGTTCCCCACCTTCAGGAAACACATCTCCTCTTTCACTCCTGGAGTTCTCACAGGACACCCAGCACAATGTCCCTTACTCACAAGACCCCCTCTTCATGGGATGTGTCCTTGGTCCTAGGCAGGACTGGGCTGGCAAGTCTTGGAAACAGAGTGCCTTTCCTCCTCTCTCCTGCTTTCCTTCTAACTGCTGAACCTTGAATCTGCCCCCTGCAAGGCATCTGCCTTCCCTTCTTCCAAGTGCTTCCAAAGCACCACTTTTCTGGGAGATATTGGCCCAAACCTCTTTAGGGAGATCACAAACTGAGGAACCTCACAGAATGAAGTTCACACCTGCCTTTCCAGCAGTCAACAATCATTTCAGGAGCTCCAATCTCTGAATCAGACACTGGGGACCCCTGAGTAAAACACATGCCCTCAACCTGCTCATAGTTTCCTGGGGAAAAGAAGAGGGAGCTAATAGTTCTGTCTAGAAAATCTGGGAAATGCTTCACAGATGTGACATTTGATGTGGATCATACAAAATGAGGAGGCGTTCACTGGGTGAAGAACCAAAGATATTTTCCTAGTGAAGAAAGAATGCTTTCAAAGGCACACAGATGTGAAAATGCTTGACATGTTTAGGGAACAGGATAGACTGATGTGGGTAGACTATAGTCTGCACACAGGTGTGTGTGCATGATATGCTTGTGAATGTGTGCTTATGCATGTGCCTTTGAGCACACATGCATATGTGTGTAGCCATATACGTGCCTCTGTATGCACTGAATACATACATTTACCTGCATGTGCATGTGTAATAGTTTAGTGGTGGTGGGTTTAAAAAGTGTCTCAGGCAGAAAGAGGAGGAAATGGGAAAGAAAGGAACTGCCCTAGCCATGTTATGCATGTGATTCTAATTAGTCCTCACAACAACCTTGTCACATGGGTGGTGTCATTCTATATAGGGTAAGCAAATCACCCAAGAACACACAGGCAATAGGTGATAGAGCTATAATTCAGACCAAACTTCTAATGAGCCCCCATAGGAACCTGAGGTCGGAGCCCTATAGTTTGGAAACCCAGCTCTTCCCAGGTGCCCACCTCTGGTGGAGTTTCAATGAACTCTGAATGTAACATTTCTTTTTCACATGGTGCTGGGAAATCAAACCCAGGGCCTAGCACATGCCAGGCAAGCACTCTACCACTGAGCCACATGACCAGCCCCCATTGCCCATCAGTTGAGGGAACTCTAGTAGTCGGTGTTTACTTTCCAGACAGGCGCTCTCATGTGCCAGGGCAACCCCACACTTCTACCACTGGGGCAGAAGCTATCACTTTTTCCAAAACATTTCTTGCAATTCAGAGACCAACAGTAAAATACAAAACTAGAATTTCAGTCGTTTAGAAGTTTCCATTGGGAAATGAAATGGGAAGCCAAGGATTGGAGAAAGCTGGGAAAGACCATCAAACCCTCTCTCATGTGCAACAAGGGCTACTGAGAGCTTGGTTAGCTCTGCACAGAAATGTCCAGAAGAGGTCAGGCACTGCCAAGCCCACTGACCTGGGATCCCCTGTTTTCCCTTCTCTGCTTAATCTGGTGCACTAAACAATGGTGACTCCAACACAGCTTACCCCTGCCTCCATTTCAGCCAAGTCAAAAAGGACAGTCCTCACCGAGACAGGTATCAGGATGGGTTTCCTGTGCCTGGCACTGTTCTGAAGCCTCCATATATTCTCTCTCCTAAGTTTTCCATAGCTCATCCTATATTTTCCATATTCTGTGTCATCTAAGATAAAATTTATCATATAGTGCATATTACATATTTTATGCATATTTATTTTCTATATTTAAAGGCTATAGGCTATATATTCCAAGTTGTTTATCACACACTTTCATGTTTTTATTAAAATTCTTTGAGACAGTTATTTATCACCCTGTTTTTCAGATAAGAAAACTGAAGCCCAGCAGACTTGGATAACTTGTCAAAAGTCCTACAACCAGTGAAAGCATCTTATCGCAACCCAGCACTGTGCTTTTCTGCCATGTTAAGAAGAGCCTGATCAGAGCCTGCAGGCGTGGGCCCATCTCTAGGCATCCTCCCTGCACCCAGTGCCTGAATCAGCAGGCTCCTGGCCACCAGTCCCTCTCCCCACCTGAGGATGCTGCATGCAGACATACCTAAAATCCCAGCCTAAAAAAATATTCAGCAAATAGTGGCTCATTCAGGAATAGAATATTATGGATCCATTAAAAATCATATTTTATGGTCATGGAAATAAATTGTCGTATGTTAAACTAATGATGATAATAATAAAAGATACAATTCTGTATTTATAGTGTGGAATCGATGATGCAAAAATTTGTAGAGGAAAAAAACAATCAACAGATGTGAACAGTGCTTATTTGTGAATGGTGGGATCACAGATGCTTCTCATTTTCTTCTTTTGGTTTTTCTATATTTCACCATTTTCTACAATAGACATGAGTCGCTTTATAAAAGGGGCAAAAAGTACATAAAGCCTGACTGACTTGGAATCTTTGCTCCCTCGCCTGTCCAGGTCACTTGAAAGGGCTCAGGGCTGCAAGGCGGTTCCCCTCCGCAGAGCCGGCTGCAGCTTGGCTGGGGAGGGATCAGTACCTGGAAAGAAGGCAGACCCAGACCCATGTGGGGATGTCTCTGCCCTCCTGTTCTGCCTTCTTGCTTCACCTGAATTTCTTTGGAGAAGGCATGGGCTGCATCTTTCTCTCCACAGCCAGACTGCAGCATTCAGCTCTGCAGCCTCCAAAGGAATACCTAGCCCTAAACCAAACTGCCAGGTGACAGACTCCACCTCTGGAGTCATCAGAAAACTCCCCTATCCTGGTCCTGGCATGAGTGCAAGCCTTGCAGAAGACATTGATGCCCAGAGTGCATACCCACGTGGGACAGCAGCATTGTCCCCTCCCTCCATCCCTCTTTGTCCACTCTTGCCAACCAGTACCATACTGTAATACTGTAGCATCTGCACCTTGTCCAATCCCTTCTCCCTTTCACAAACATTTAATCAGGGCTTCCTGTGGCGGACAGCCCCACCTACAGGACAAGTTCCACCGCACCATAAAGAGAAACAGGACAGCACATTGTATTAGCGGAGGATCTGTCCTATGAATGGGACAGCCCAGGCAGGGGGAAGGGCGGAATGGCAGCCACCCCCCCACACACACCTGCCACCCAGCACAGGTAGGGGCAGCTCTTGTCCCTGGGGAAGGTTGTCTATGAGCAGTTGTGTCCAAACTGGATTCCATAAAGATGAATAGTGATAAGAGAGAAGAAAGGACAGCGTTTCCCACAAAGCAAACAGCCTAAATGAAAGAGCATTCACGAAGTTGGAGCATGTGAGGTCTTGGATGGAGGCAAGATCTAAGAGCTGGACTCCTAGTCTTGCCTGCAGTGCAGTTGTCTCTCCTCCCAGTGAATGGAACCAGCTGCGTCCTAAGCAGAGGAGCAACCAATACCTTGGAGACTACTAGAGCAATGCAGGAGAGACAACCCCAGGCGCAGCACTTCCTGGAGCATTCAGTGGACGTTGTGTCTGCTAAACCCTTGGAAATTTAGTAGAAAACTGCTCTTAAGAAAGTCACATGTTTATTCTGGTGCAAAAATGAGAAATATCCCAGGCCCTCTAGAGATCCAGCCCTGGAAGGACCTGACACGAGCTGGCCAGTTAGTCTCATCCCTGGGAACATGGCACTAGCAACCATAGAAGGTTAATTCCATCTCTCTGGGGCAATGATCTGTGACCTAGGAGACAGAGAGCAAATAAACTGGTGGTCTTATTTGCCAGGACAACAACAGTATAGAAGAGCCATCCTGCAAGAAAAAAAAAAATGAAGCTGCCAGGGAGAAGCAGCAGAGATGTCACCAGCGAGGACTGTCTGGGCTTGGCTCTGCTTCCATTCCCAGAGCCCAGCTTCAGCCCTCCCCTCCTTTGCATTCCATGATGTTGGAAGGAGAGAATCTGAAACAATTTTCCCCTTTTTCTTTCTCCTATTATTTTCTCTTCTTTTGGGTTAAGGTTTCAGTTCAGTTTCTGTTACTTGCAACTTAGAAGTTTTAAGTTAGATAAAGCTTTTTTGTAAAAGTTCTAGCCTGGACTAAGACATTGCAGCGGGACTGAAGAGAACAGGAGTTATGTGAGAACTATTTAGATGACGACATCAACAGAAAAGAGACGGACACTTTGTCAACTAGCCAAGCTGAATGACTCATAGACTGTCCCCCCTCGCATGCCCTCCCGAGGCATCTGTGAGCTTCAGAAGAGGAATGCAGTGACTCAACATGACCAGCACACCACCCCTCCACAGGCAGGTACCAAGGAAGCTCAGGAAAGAGAAAATAATCAGGCCCTCTTCTGCATGGGAAGGGGACAAAGGGCTCTGGTCATCTAGTGACTACTATGGTGCCAGCCCCTACTAAGAACACTGGGTAATTAATACCATTGGACCACCCCAGATGGGCTTCTCTGAGGCTTCAGGATAGGATGACATCACTACCTTTGTGGGGTAGAAGCTGACATCAACACAAGCTCAACCGCTGCCAGGGATAGAAAGAAAGAGGATAGAGGCTCTGGGGCAGGATAGGCCATAGCTGGCTCAGACACATCTACACGCCTCCTTCCTCTCCTCCCATGTTTGTAAATGTCACTCAGAAACCATTTCTCCCTTCAGTTACAAATCATCTCCTTATTCACACTTTCTCTGCCAAGTTCAGTAGATTCGTTTTGCAGCTTGGGAAGTTTTTACATTTAAAAAAAAGAAAAAAAAATCTTGCTCAGATTTCAGATCTGTTCCAGATTTTTTAGACTTCAGTGCAGCTGCAGATTGGTTGGCCCCATAAAGAAGAATAGCAAAAGGGCTCTGCCAAGCGTTGGCCTGACACATCTTGGTATCCACACCTTCTAGAAACAGACTCCAAACAATAGGAAGGTGTTGTCTTTCCCCAGGTAGATGGAGTTCTACCAGTCCTGGCCCAAATCGGCATCCCAAGAGTGCTGGATGAACAGGAAAGGTGTATGCAGCCAGTGTGTGTGTGTGGGGGGGGCACTTGGAGAAGTCCATTTCTTCATGGCAAAGCCATGCCATAATCTCAATTCCCTCCCTCTCTGGATTTCTGAACTGAAGCAATCTCCATTGCAGCCAAGATAGAAGCTGACTTCACCACCTCTACCAGACAATGCAGTGACTGCAGATTTTCTCCTTTTGACATCCCAGAAACTCAGAAAATATTCAAACATAAATGTCCCTTCTTCCTGGCTAGAAAGTCTCCCTTTCATTCTGGAATATTTAAGTTTTCTCTCCTCTCTGATTTCAGGCAGGTTAGTTCTGGTTTGTTAAAAAAAATTTCCTCCATCCCTCCCTTTGTCCCCTGTATCCTTTTCTAACTGGTATTGTGAAGGCTTATTACAGAACAGCTTCAAAGGTCAGAGCAGAAGTAAACTTACTGGAGACAGCTTCCAAGACAGCAAAGGAGATAGAAGTTCTGCTAGCTTCATGAAGGTGGCCTCTTTGTCCCATGAAACTGTCCACCTTATGGCCCCCATGGGCACCTGTGGAGGCCCTCAGGATGGCAGCAAGCTGCAAGCAGGCAGCATCTTTTTTATCTTGTCTGGTGAAACTGCTCTCCCTTCCACCTTCACTGAATGTTTATTGAGCACTTAGTATGTACCAGACACCCTCATCATTCCAACTTTTATGACATCGTTTCTTTCTCCGCTGCAAAGCAGTCAAGAGTTTTCAGGACTCAAAGTCTCTTTCGCCCTTCAGATACCTCCAGCGAGGAATGTCACATCAGGGATAATAATACACAGAGTACATCCAGCTTTATCCAGAAGCAGCCAAGTAGCTGGCTTTAAGGGGGTCAGCCACAAACCAGTGAAAGAAAAGAAACTTAGAGATTAGGGCCAGACTTCATAGACTGGTTTGAAAATAATTCCGGGCTGAGCACCCACTTCTTCTCTGGCTCCAGATCTATTTCCACAGGAAACCACCTCCTTCAAGAAGATCAGGGAACCCAGGGAAACTTAATGTAGGTCCTGTAGTTTTCCAAGTGCTATAGCCTCTCCCTTCTCTCTTTGCACCTGAAGATTTGACCAGGCCTGCCAGGAGTGAGGGACAAGGCACTGGGGTCACTTGGCACGTCCCTGAGGACCACTCGCCTCCCCATTGTCCTCTCTCTTCTTCTGGGGGACACTAGGGAGGGACCAGGGCTTCTCCCTGAAGGCTGGACCCCTGGACAGGAGTATCATGTGCCCCAAGAACATAAGTGGTTTAGAGAAGCAACCAGCTACTGAGAGCTGGATGAGGAAGTAGCAAAGCATGAGGTAATGACACCCACCTCACCAGGGCCCTGAGATGGTGTATAACTTCTAGGTGAGCTAACTCTGCAGAGCTTCTTAAAACCAAAATGCAAAATATGTGTAACATAAAAGAAAGAAAACTGATCCTCTGTTAAGACAGATTGTTCCAAATAAAGGACAGCTTTATGTACAGAGCATCACATAATGTCTTAGCAAATGGGGGATTGTCTCTCGATTCACAGTTCTGCCTTTCTGAAAGGCATTAGTTACACTCACTGACAATGAGAATAACATACAAGCATACATTTACAAAATCTGGTGGAAGATATATTTAAAAGATGTTTTTCCCTAGCATTTATCTCAGCAAAATATTTCTTTGTTGCCTGTAGTTCTTGTTCTCTCCTTGGCTGTTTGTTTGTGGGGGTGTGAGAGTTTCTGAAATAGATACCTCCCTAAATTTAAAAATTAGAGAAAATAGCTCCTTTCTTGCTGGTGGTCATGTATTGGCAGGTCTAAGGATTTCAGAGGCCCTGGCAGCTTCAGGCAGATGTCTGCTCATTGACCTCAGGCTGACACTTGCGGCCTATCACCACTCCATTAGGTTGCATGTGTGTGCTTGTGAGTCACAAAATGCCCAGTGGAGAGACAAAGAAGGAAGGAGAGAGGGAAACTGTGTGTATCTATGTGGTGTGCAGTACGAGTGCACATGTGTGTGATACAGTGTGTTCCTGTAGTATGTGTGTGGTATGCATGTATGGTGTGTGACAGATGTGATATGAGTGTGTCTGGTGTGTGTATATGATGTGAGTAGATAGGCACTTACTCTGTATGTATACAGGATATGTGTTTGTAGTGTGTATAGTGTTGTGCACATAGTAGGGTATGTATGTGATAAGTGTGTATGATTTGTGTGGTATGCATATATGGCGCGTGTATAGTATATATATATGATATGTGTGATGTGGTATGTGTAGTTTGTGATGTGCGTGCTGTGCATATATGGTGTGTGTTGTGTGTGTGCAATGTGTGTGGAGTGTGTAGAGTATGTAGTATACATATATGATTCATATGTGGTTTGTGTGTGTAGTCTATGTGGGGTGTGTGTGTGTATGTGTGTGTGTGTGTGTGTGTGTAGTGTATGGTAAGGATGGATGCAGTGTATTGGATACGTATGTGATATGTGGAGTCTGTATGGAGTTTGTAGTGTTCGTGTACATTGTAGGTGTGTATAGGGTATGTGGTGTGTGTAGAGTGTGTGCTGTGTGCATAGTGTACATGTTTATGTACGTAGTCTCTGTGTGAATGTGTGTGCATATGTACAGTCTGTTTGTGAAGGTGTAGTTTCTCCCCATGTGCCCACAACTCTAAGAAAAGCAATGAAGCCAATCACACTTGAGGGGTGCATGTGGAAAGGAGTTGTCTGTCACTACTTTCTTTAGCTCCCTTGACCAATTATCCACCTTGTGTGAGTGTTCTGGAAAATGCCAGAACAATGCCTGGCAAGAAAAGGATGAGGGTGCTGAGGGCTGGATTCACAGATATAGGGGCTTTCTGGAAACATGAGTACCCAAGTCATCCAGGAGCTCACTGCAGGGTCCATGGTGCCCAGAGAAAGGGGCCCTGTTAGATGGGAGTCTTCATTTTCTCTTGTACTGACTTCTCACAAAGCATCTGCGAGGTTCATCTCACACCTGGAGGGGACAGGATTCTTCCAAGGTCTAAAGCCAGTCCCACTGAGTTTGGAGGGTAATGCCCAAAATCTGCAGACAGATCACTATAGTTTCAGCCTCTCCCGACTCCACTCAGGAGCTGCTGTCTCTGGCTCCAGGAAAGAAGCTGGCCTGGCACTCCTTGGTTTTGTTCCACTTTCCCTCATGCTGGGCCTCCAGGTCAGAGGCCCATCTCCACTCATCCCTACTCCTGGATCCCATGCTAGCTGGTCCTAATGTTTTTTTTTTTTTTTTTTATGAGTGGCAGTGGATGACTGCTCCACTTAGAGACTTCAAGATGAGATGGAAGAGAAGGGCCTGACAGTCACAGAAGTGTACTTTTATTCTTCAACTGCTCCAAAATGCCTCATGGCTGCAGCTACATTGGAAGCCTGACAGCCACTCAGAGATATTTCGCTTTGGCTGGAGCAGGCTTTGGTCTCAGGTTCATTCCAAATGACTCTGCCCTGCAGCCTCTCTGGATGACTTTACACCCATCAGCTGCTTCAGGGGTCCCCAACCCAATCTTTGAGGAGCCCCTCTCCTTCCATGACCAAACAGAAAATCTGTGGTTGGCCAGCAGGACACCACACATGCATGAGCCTGCTCTTTTTCTACATAGGCAGCTTTCTCCTTATCAAAACAGTTCATGTACTTCTTCCTCTCATGCTGCAGAATAAGTCCTAATAAATCCCCTTTTGGATGGTTATATTTGTCTATTTGTGACTTCTATCTCCAGTAAGGCAAGCTGAGCTCCTTGCACTAAGAGTTGGTAACACTAAAGGCTGACACGGATAGCAGCCAGCAGCTGGGGCTGGTAACACTGAGGGCAGATAACAGCTGGAGAATGGAGGGGCATAACAGAGAGCTGCCAGGGTAGTTCCAGTTGCTGGAAGAGTTTCAGAAAGTTGAGAGCTGCTGGTATTTGAGGCTCAGGGCTGCTAACAGCAAGAACTAAGAGCTACAAGCCCTCAAAGTTCAGAGCTGCTAACACTAAGGGAGCTGCACTTTGCCTATTGATGATTCCTATCCATACTGAACAAAAGAGCCCTCAGCTCCTCAACAGAGATGAATCCCCATTACAAGTAGAGAAGGGCAGCACTTTTCAGCCTAAGGTACTCCCAGCACTCTGCAAGACAGAAACAAGCAGAAGCACCAGACTCTTCCATCACCACTTGGTAAAAGAAGTCCTGCAGAACACAACATCTGCCCCACATGAGCTTGTCAGAAGGGTAAGAGGTCCAAGGAGGGAGCCTCAGGCTGGGCACTTCTACTTTTTGTGCATTGCGTGCATTCAAGACAACATGGCCCAAACATGGAGTGAGGAGGTTCTAGTAGAGCAGAAAATCATACCCTCTGCTCTATCTAATGTCTCTCTCTCTCTCTTCCAAATACTGTCCACCCTGGACAGCAAAAGTCAATATCAACCACTTAAATCAAAGAGCACTGGGTGCCTCAGGTGTCTCACCTGAATTAGGCCTATGGTGAGATGGAGTGAAAAGGCCACTGTAGGTGACGAGACATGAAGAATGCATGAGGCAGGATCTGACATGCTGGCTGAGGTGAGCCACACTTCACCCTGCTGTCCTACAGACTAAGCAAGCCTTCACTTAATGTTCTGGGACTATTAAATTAAAGAGGAGCTCACAATCATGTGAGTGTACAAATGAAACAGGAGTTTGCAATCAGGTTCTGTTCAGGGAGGGAAACCAGCTTACCATCTCGTAGACAGAGATGATGAAACCAGGGGAGAGTCTCCCTATGACTGAGGCAATCAGGATCCCAAACTGGTCCTCACCACTGAGCAAAGGAGAGCTCCAATTACCTGGAGCTGAGCAGAGACGCAGAGGGCTGATCTTGAGCTAAAATGGCAAAGGCAGGATTATGGGTGGTGGGAGTATGAATGTTCCCTGTCAAAGTATTTCATCCTTGCTGTATGTTTGAAGGTTTTTATAATAATATGCATTCGCATCTGCAGAGGATGGGGGAAGACATAGTGACAGTAGTTCCTATGGAAATCCTTAAGGTCCTCAGGTCCTGCTCAATGTACTGTGATCAACCAATCAGCCCCTCCCTTGCCACTGCATCCTCGATCCTTCAACTACCAGCTCAGCCATCTGGTGTGTGTAGAGCCTTCTCCCAGGCCTATGGTTCTTGGACTCCTGCAAGATTGTCCTATATTCTGAAACTATGTCCTTGATGTTAGCATTAAAATGTCATTTGTTAGGTTAAATTATGGGCAGAACAGATAATAGAGCTTTTTTAAAAAAAAAATGCTTATATTTGGGAAAATTTTTTAAAGGTCAGCAACCCTGGTTTAATATCTAAAATTCTTTCTGGTATGTGAAAACCAGAATCTGGAAACTTCCAATATAATGGAATGTGTGGTCTTGGATTCCTATAGCCATGGCCAGGAACTCCAGTTTCCCTGTCAACTGGTTATTGGCCCTTGAGCAAATTTTTTTCATTTTTATCACAGGGAAGGCCTCAATTTTCACATCCTTAAAAGAAAATGGACATTTCAAAGCATGAAACTTAATTGAATTCTGATTTTTTCAAGAGAGACAGAAAAGACTTTGGGAGTACAATCGAGGACATCTGAATATGGACTAGATTTATTTTTATTTTTATTGGTGCATTACGATTATAAGTAACAATGGGATTCATTTTTACATATTTCTACATGCACATAATAGAACAACATAATTTGGTCAATTTCCCTTGATACTGGTCTTGGAAATCAGAATCAGGTCCTCATTCCCCTGGAACTGAAGATTAAACACCCAAGAAACCCAAGAAATGCTGAGGCAAGCATAGAAAAGCATAGAAAGCAAGTTTCATTTAAGAGACAGAACAGAAATAGCAGCTTCTCCAGAGAGAAGTCAGGGCCCAGAGCTGAGTGCTTCCCAGAGCGGGAGGGGATGTGCCCTGGCCCTTTATAGATCTCAGATCTCCTCTCCCCATCCCCATCTTCTCTTTCTACCCTGAGTAGTGCCCAGAGGTAAGAAAGAGCAGCCCCAGGGGCTAATTGTGTTGGAAAGTGCAAATCCCAGAGTGGAGAGCAGCTGGTAGTTGGGGGGTGGGCATGGAGATATTAGCAACCCATTTCCTTTTCTTTGATAATTAGCCCTCATCTTTCTAACCAGATCATTCACTATCTACTCATTTATTATCTACACCAACTACCTGTCCTTTGCCCCAGTCTCACCCATTCTGAGTTAGGTTTTAAATGATATTGTGTTATTATTAATTTTCTCAGATGTGAAAAATGTATTGTGATTATTTGAGATAAGGTACTTATTCTTAAAAGATCCATGCTAAAGTATTTAGAGGAGAAGTTTTATGATGCCTGCAATTTCCTTTCAAACAGTTCAGGGTGGGGGAACAGAGCAAAAAATTCATTCAGCAAAATGTTAACAATTGTTGAATCTAGATAACATATAGGTGTTCGCAATATTCTTCTCTTAAAACATCTCATTTGCTGACTTCTTGACTAGATTAAGATGCTATAGCTGGGAAAATTCTGTGCATGGAAGGCCAGAGCTGGGTCCCAGTCAGTCACTATTCAGGACCTCCACCTATCCCAAAATGAGTAGCAGAAGAGATTCTTGGTGACAGCCTATCCAGGAGCTTTCTCACCTCTACGGTATTCTAAATTTTCAAGCTCCCTCATAAACTTGCCATGGTGTTTCTGGGATCTCAAATAATGTAGTTTTAATGCTTTTTTCCCCTTCAAAATTCACATTCCAAATGTATCTCCAAGTACAACAGTCTCAAGAGGTGTGACCTTTGGGAATTGATTAACAACTTTACAGAACCTTCATCTTGGACTTCTCAGCCTCTAGACCTGTGAGATAGTGAAAGCATGGTTTCCTGGATCCTGGAATCTTCCACATACTCTGAGAAGTTTCAGCCCATCTTATTTCCTTTACATTCTCAACTCTTTCAAAATGCATCCCTGAAAACTGCAGAGCCATCTCCTTCCCCCGCCCCACCACCCATCCACTAAGCTCCCGACATAGATCAGGACTCTATGAACAGGTGTTACTCACTCAGAGCTGCATACTTGGCCCCACTTCTCTACCAGAGTATAAACTCCTTGAAGGAATAATTAGTAGACATTTTATCAAGATTGCCTTCAAGTGTCTAGGGCAGCCTCTTGCACAACAAAGAACAAATATTATACATGGTAAATATATTTACAATGTATTGATAAATGGTTCAATGTGTAAACAGATGTATGGATTAGTGGGTGGATGGGTGGATGGATGGATAGATGAAGTGATCTGTCAGTCCTATAAATTAGATTAAAATGGAACTTAGCTTTGCATGGTCCCAACTTAGAGTTTGACATGACTTCCCTATACAAATGTGGAGATTTGGATTACCCTATCTATACATATGTTGGAGGCTAAAATATATTTCTCTTTCAGTGTGGGAAAACACTGAATTGAATTTCTCAGCGTTCACCCAGTTCATGTGTGGATATGGCCTCTGATTTTTTGTCCAGGAAGGGTAGGTAAAAAAGAAACTTTCCTCCTGTAAGAGGGACAAATAAGGCAGGGTGCCCAGGCAGCAACCTTGTCTCACCTCCAGCCACTGTCTCTGCACACAGAGCACAAGCCACAAACTCAGTGGATCTGTCATGGAATGTGGTCTTCTGGAACACCTTGCACTAAGATGCTGCCACATTCATTGAGTCTCTATTTAAGAAAAGCAACAGAGAAGTTCATCAGATTCCATATTAGAAAATCCACAAAGCTCCCAGAGTTGGGCATCCCCAGGGCTTGTAGCATTGTTGCTTTATTGAAATACATATCCAGAGTCATATCACTGTGTGTTATCTGGTCCTGTCCAACTTCAGTGGAGGAAGCAAAGGGGAAATGGGGGGTGAGAAAGAAGTCAAAGAATATGAGAGAGGGAGCCAGAGAAGGCAAGAAAAGAGATAGAAGAGAAGAAATGAATGGGAGGGGAAGATGGTTTCAAAGCATGGAAAGAGGGAGAAAGAACTCACCTCTTAGGCCAGAACTCACCTCTTAGGCCTTCCAGGCACTTTTAGGGGACAGAGGGTAAGGTCGGTCATGCCTTCATATGACTCTTCCAGAACAAAGTCCCCAGATGGAAACTATTAACTTTACTCAATAATCCAGATGGTAATTCAGACTGTGAAGGAAATTCACATCTTCTTAGAATGCCTGTGCTATGCTGTAGACTCAATAAACTTTGAGGACCTCATAAGAAGGTACTAGCATTCCTTTCTAAAGATAAGAAATTGGGACTTGATGAGGTCAGCTGATTATCCAAGGTGCCAGCTAGTAAGTGGCAATGTTAGAATGCATTTCCATTCAATCCCACTGCAAACCACTATATTGAAAAACTAGTACCATGTGTGCAGCTCACTGTAGCCCAACTATAAAGGTGACTTGATGGGAATTAGATAATTCCCTCAAGATGCAACCCTCACAACTATATTTATGATTTAAAAAAGGATAGTATTTTGAAACACTTAAATGATACCATGTTCAGGGAACGAGATGTGCAAGTCTTGCCCAATCCAAGAACACTGAGGACCTAGACAGAAACAATAGAAAACAGAAACTAAAATATCACTTCCAACACAGGGACAGCGTCAGAACCCACAAAATAGATGTCTAACAAATCCGACTCTTATGTTCAACTTAAGATTGAGCCCAAGGTGGTCCTTCAACTGCTTTTTATGGCACAAAGCAAATCTATGCCACAAAGCAAGCCTTCCTAGGTCACAAAGCAAATCCAGTAGCAAATGACATGAAATTTTCCTTTGAAGATATTTCCCAGCTTATAAGCAAGAAGATGATAAAATTAGAATGGCACCATGTTGTAATTCCTCATGAATTAATGTGCCTAGGCTATGAGTATCAGTGGCTATTAATTATGAAAGAGAAACAACCAGATATCATGTGTCTTCTATCAGAAGTCACATAGCACCCAAGAAGTAGCCTTGCCAATAAATCTCTCCTAAACCTGGTAGAGCCTCTAGATATACTAACAGCCAATACAAAAGACAAAGAACATGTAACCAATCCCAAGAGGATGCTCACAGCACAATAAGTTGTGGGAAACTCTACAGGAAAGAAAACTAGGTTTCTTCAACAACTGAATAAAAAAGAGAGGTTTAAAAGACCTCAGCCAATCTCAAAAGATGAACCTCGTTTGGATCATAATTCAAACAAACTGTAAAAATAAATCACACTTATTAAATATTCATGGAAATTTGAACATTGGCTACTGATGTTGAAGAAATTATTATTCAAGTCTTAGATGTGATAATTACATGTTGGTAATTTTTAAAAATCCTTATCATTTTCCTGGTTATTTGTTTCAAAAGCATCCTGGAGAAACAGAAGTAACAAGGCTGGTTATGGATGACAGTTGAAGAAGTCAGGAGATGTGTACACAAAGAATGAGAGCTTCTTCTCTAGCTTTGTGTAAGTTTGACAACTTTCATAACAAAAAGATTTTTTAATTCAGAAAAAAGGAAGTCTTCCACTTTTTCATGTCTTGCTCTCTTAGTATATGGTTAACCTAGATAAATTTGTCTGACTCAGCCGAATTCATTCATCTTAATTCTTCCCCCAGAAAATATGATACACAAAAATATTTCTAAATACAAATACTTGATAAGGCAAATTTCCCCTTCATATCATCTTTATGATTCTCCCCTCATTATCACCTCCTACTCCTGTCCTCAACACATGTTGCACATCTTTTTAAATGCCGATCTTCCCATAAAGGGAAGCAATTGCTAAATGGCCCCCTAAACTCTTCTCCTGAATGATATTCTCCATTCTAGGATCACTGCAATTTGATGTATATCCGTGTCACACTGAATAACAGTGGTAAATGAAGACTGATCAGAAATAATGGAGGATGCACACAGTCTTGTCTATCAGGCCAACCTGTATCTTCACTCTGCCCCTCCCTAGCTGTGCTCCTCCTCATGAGGTTTCCATGAAGAATAAGGTAATGTATGTAAATACTGAAAAGAGATGCATGCCTAGAAAATGTCGCCAGGGGACAAGATTCCTCCCCACTGTAAACAGAGGTTGGCAGAGGAAATGTGAATAGGATTCAGTAATGATTTAAAAAAAAAAAAGACCCATATGAGACATGATGTTCAATGCACAGGTACCAAGGTGCCAAGGTGACAGAAAAAGAAATCTACTTTGAATATTGCTGAGTAGGAACTACAGGAAATCTTACTAGACTCACAAAGTAGATTACTAGGTCCCAGGGTGTGGAGCCACAGGTGTGTTGTTGACTTGATGTTTTCATACACCTGTCTACATTTCAAACCTGGCCCACTGGCACTGACCATGGATACCTCTGTTCCCCTCTGCTCAGTCTCACCAATGTGACCTATCATTGGCCTTCCTTCCTGTGACACTTGTGGGAGCCAGGTGGCATTTTTTCTTCATATAACCTATTTGTATCTAAAAATCTCATGCATGGTTCTCAGACATGAAAAATGTTTTAAATGAAAAAAGGATCCACAACATCAGTTTCTAGAGATCAAAAGCTACTGACATGAACCAGCCACACACAGTCTTTGTTCTTGCCACATCCAAAACTGGGTTTTGGAATCTGCCCATTTTCTTCTGTCCATCAGCAGAGATGATGGTTCTTCCCTAGGACTTATCTGCATGGAGTAGCACATGGGTTTCTAGGCAAGAGAAAAAATTAGAGATGAAGAAAAGAAGGCTAGCTTGATTGGTGTCTTTTTCTAACTTACCCTACAGGGACAAAGTGATTGCAGGGAAAAGCTTTCATTAACACCCTGTGAGGCTCCACACATAGGCTGGGCTGCCGGGAGGCCCAGGTGCAAAGGTGGCACACAATATGGGCCCCATTTCTTCCTGACACAGGGCCCACTTTAATTCGGGAAAACCAAATCATATGCCATAGAGTAGAGTCCCTCTGGGAGGACTGCCATTTGGAAAGCTCTGGGAAGCAGTAGCTGGAGTGAAAATTGGGACTGTAAAGAAGGGCAGGAAGAAAGAGGTGTCTCTCTGAAACAATAATCAGAAAGGGCTCAGCACAGAGACAAGAGCAACAAGAAAATGTGTGGGCTGATTGAGAGCACATCTGACATCCCCAAGGATGTCTAACACATAAGAGGAAGGATGAGGTTCTCCCTTCACCATGGGAATGATCAGCCACCAGTGTGCAAACATTGAAGCTATCTTATTGTGTGTGAATAATTCTCCTGGTGGTCATTCCGAGCACACATGGATATGAGGTGAGGCATCATCTTAGGTATTGAGCTATGGTCCCAAGGACAGAGCCCCTTGCAGGAAAGACAAAGTTTATATTTGACCATGGAAACCTGCTATTACCATGCAGAGGAAACCTATAATCTAAAGCTGAATTAATAGCATAGGCAACAAGAAATTTGAAATTCAGAAAAGGTCAAGGTCAGTATGTGCTCAGAGCTCCAGGGAGGCATCTGAGAAAAGATGCATTTGTTCTTTCCCTGAATATTTATGGATCACCTCCCAGGAGTGTGCCAGGCATTGCTCTGAGCTCTGGAGACACAGAGAAAAGTCAGAGCTGTCCTCAAGAATCTCAGAGCCTTAAAAGGAGGGACAACCATGACCTTGGGGCAATCGCTTGGATGCAGGTCTATACAGGGGTTATGGGGCCCAAGAGGGGACCATTCAGGCTTCCCAGATGGGAGAGCAAATGCAAAGTCTTCACAAGGTGAAGGTTACCCAAAGCTTAAAGCAAAGGAGCAGGAACAGTCCAGGCAGAGGGCAAGAAGGATCAAAGATACTGAACTGTGAATAGAAGATCTGGCGGGGAGTGAGAGGCTGGGTTAGAAACACTGGTGAGTGACACACCCACAGGTCCCTGAGCCATGATATGAGATAAAATGTCAGGAATGACAATGGGACTCCTAGCTTTGGGGAAAGAGAAAATTGATAATGTTGCTCAGTCAGAGGGAAGGTTTGGAAAGGAACCCAGAACATCAGAAGCAAGAAGACCCTGTTCTGGTACCACTTCTGCAGCCTCCAGCCATTCTGTCACTTCCTCTGAGCTCCATCTCTCCCTCTGTTAAGCAGGAACCACATGAGTTCTGTCTTTTCCCACTCCATGAGAAAAAAACACAGTGAAATGTGGGAGTTGGGAGAGTCCTATGCTAGTTCCAGGAAACTTACAAGTACTAGGGCAGCTCATTGCCATGAACACTCAGAGACAACCTGGTAGGTTCTGAGCAGCATCAAATAAACAAAAGAACTCTTTCAATAACCATTCACTCGGAATTGTATCCACGAGTGCCCAGCCGCTCTTCTCTAGGTGGAAACCAAATCTAGCTGATTTATTTTAAGTGAGAGTTACATGAGTCATCACCAAGTATAGATTTAAGCTTTAAGAACTAATGAAAGGAAAAAATTGCAAATGTGCCCAAACCACAATCCAAATGAAGCTTTGTCCTTGAACAATCGTAATTTAGGATTGTCGTCTATGGGCCTGATAATGAAAAGAAGACTTTATCCAGACCTTCTCCAAATAATAAAAATTGATTTTTGACCAAGGCCAATCTATTGTTCCAGATCATTAACTTTGGAGAATAAATCATTTTCTGATGCAGTAAAACTGCTTTCTGGGGGTTTGATGTTTCATGCAGCTGGTAATGCAGAACCGAGTCTCTTTGGTCTGAAAGCAGCTCTGGGGCAGACAAAGCAGCCTCCTTTTGCTGATTCTTTGGGCTTCCTTTTAGGCATCTGAATTCCAGTGAGACCTGGATGCTTCAGCTTTCTCATCCTGAAGCCTGAATTTCAGTTTCAGGTATGCGTCTCCAGGTCAGCCTGGAGACATTAAAGATGGAGCTGGCCCCAGAACAGTTCACCCAAGGGGTCAAAGTTATGCCAATGAAACCCGGAGAACAGACTAGGGGGCAACCCCCATGGTGCTCATTCTGAATCACAAATCTAAAATGCCATAAGCAAACCTTACTACTATCAGCACATCAAAACTATAAGACATTCAGGGAAAATACATTCTTCTCCCTCATGTCATGAGTACGCATGATCTGCTTCCATTTCTTATTCTAAACAGTAAAGGTCTTTCTATACTTTCTCCATCCAGTCTTGGAAGCTTCTTCCACCACACTGGGAAGCAGGAAGAGGAAAAACTAACAGGTATTTAAAGTCTACTAACAACCTACTGGACTAGAACCACTTCACCTGCCATCTCACTGACTCACCACAGGGGTATGAGGTATCATTGAAACTTGTACTGATTTGAACGCTGAGACTCCACAAGCCATCACACCTATCCCCAGATCACATATTTCTAAGTATGAGAGTCACTGTTAAAACCCAGGCCTCAGAAGTCACAGCCTCTATTCTTCCCTCTAGCCCAGATGGAATCCTGGGAGATGGCACTTGCAGTCTCCTTCTAGAGACCAGGGTGGGAGTGACCCCACCAGGGGAGAGTGCACCAGGCATAATGGGATCACTCACTACAGGACTCCTAGGGAAGTTCTTGTCATAGAGCCACCTGGCCAAGTGCTTTATGAGACAAATCAGTGGGCAGGGACCCAAATGCAGAGGGATAAGGGGGTAAGTTGGACTGTCTGCCACAGGAGAATGGAGCTGACTGGCCCCTATGTCAACACTATCCTCTCTGAAGGCCCAGTCTCTTGTGTGACTAAGTTTGGCCAAAGTGTCTCCCTGGATCTCAAGGTTCAAACAACACACCACAGAGTAAGCCTCAGGACTAAGGTCACCATAATCCCATGAACTTCCTCTCTCACATAGTTGAGGCCTGATTAACCACACAAGTACAGAGCAACCCTGAGATAGCCATACAAACTCAGGGTCACGTGTGGCAGCTGAAACATTTAATCACTGGTCGGACACTGGACCAACCAAGCAGAATAGAATCACTCCAAATTGTATCCAAGAGTGCCTGGCGACTCTTCTCTAGATCTAAAGCCTGATCAAGCTGATTTATTTTAAGTGAGAGTTACTCAAGTTGTTTCACCGTGTACAGATTTAAGCTTTAAGAACTAATAAAAGTTAAAGACTAGGAATGGATCCACCATGTGACCCAGTTATCCTGTGATAAACACTCCTTGGTATTTATCCAAAAGAATTAAAATCAGCATACTGAAGTGATACAATCGTACCAATGTTTACAGCAGCTCAATTCACAATAGCCAAGTTACAGAGCCAACCTAGGTGCCTCTCAACAGATTAATGTGGTACATAACACAATAGTGTTCTACTTGGCCATAAAGAATAATAAAATTATGTCGTTTGCCGGTAAGTGGATGGTACTGGAGCATAATATGCTGGGTGAAATAAGCCAGGTGCAGAATGACAAGGGTTGAATGTTTTTGCTTACATGTGGAAGCTAGCGAGAAATTAGAAACTTTTTAAAAAGGGGAAGAGTGTCATGAACACAGAAGGGAGAACAGCCGAAGTGAATACAGGAAGGGAAACGAAGAGAGGGAGGAGGGATGGAAAGGGGAGGAAGAACAAAATGAAATCAACCCAACTCTGTCATGTGCATGTACGAACAGATCACAATGCATTGCACTTCCATGTATAATTGTAGCACAACAATTTTTAAATTAAATAAATAAAAAAGAACTCATGAAAGGGGGGAAAATTGTAAATGTATCCAAACCACAGTCTAAATAAAGCTTTGCCCATGGGGACACATGGGGACCCAGTTCCCCAGCGCCCTCATGGCACTAGGACCATGGCTGGCTGCATCTGGTATGAACCTGAGGTTAACAGCTGTGGAGATTCTTTTTCTGAAAATTCAGAATTAGGAGACAGAGAATCTGGCCTCTTGATAAGGAAAGAGGAAACTGGAACCCTGGTGACAAGTATGTGACAGTCTATGGCTTCAGAAGCAAATAAAGACCAACTTCAAAGAAAGACGATGCTGGCAGTGAGGAGGCAGAGGTGACAGCCAAGATCTTCTCCTTGGCCTGTGAGCCAGTGGTTCCTGCCCCCTCCTCAGCCTCGCTGCAGCTCTATCCCTTAGAGTCCATGAAGCAACACTTCACCCTGATTTATAAGCAATCTCCCTTTGTTTATGCAGGAAGAGCAGAGATTATACCCTAGAACTCAGACTGGAAAACAAAATAGTCTTCTTATTTCCATCTCTCTCCTCATCTTTGAAATTCCCCTTCCTACTAATGAAGCAGCTCTCCCTGCCTCCACACCTGTTCAGGTACATGTACACTGGGGGAGGAGGCAGTCTTAATACAGAGTTAAAAGTCAGAATCCATTTTGAGGTGAATGAATGCTCAGTATGCAACACCCACTCACCCACCCCATCCCCACTTTCTGCCCCAGATAACCTGGTTGGAGAGTCCCTGTGGCTGATTATGGTGGGAAACCTCAGATTGGCCTTGAGGTCTTTGTTGGCTTCTGAGCGGTGATTTAAAGACCTTGCTCATCCTGGCCCCGAAGTCCTCATCTGATACCTGATACCGTTGTTGGCTTCATAGGCCTGCTGCCTCTCAGCCTCCTCCTGCACATCTTCACAGCCTGTTGGGGACCAGGGGACATTTCCAACTCTTTCTCTCCTTAATCATCCCATTTTTGTCACATGTCCGTGTGCTATAGCCAGCCTGGTGGGCCAGAGATAAAGCAGAATTGGAGTTACAGACCAGTATTTTTGGCTTCCCTAGAGCAGCCCATGTTATTCTCATTTCTGCTCCAATGCTGTGATAGTCATCCACCAGGCCACAGAGAGTGGGTGCTGAGTTCCTTGAGGTCCCCATTAGAGGTCCCCCCAAATTCCTGCATCAAAACCACCAAGC
The DNA here is from genome assembly GCF_964194105.1 of Spermophilus citellus. Taxonomy (NCBI): domain Eukaryota; kingdom Metazoa; phylum Chordata; class Mammalia; order Rodentia; family Sciuridae; genus Spermophilus; species Spermophilus citellus. Next base: position 57,235,337 of record NC_138195.1, on the reverse strand, counting down.
CCCCTTTCCATTGTGGACGACTGGAACAGCCTTGCATCTGTTCTCCTTCAGGCCCACCTGATGGGTGTCCTTGTCCTAGAAACCCACCTTTCTTATTCCCTGGACCTCTTGAGTTTCATGGTCCAGCTTAGAGTCAAACTCAGCACAGACAGAAAAACTGGTTTCACCTAAGGGAAATTGCCAGAGGAAGCGTTTTAAAAATATCACCCCTCTTTTCATTTAAATAGGTTTGTGTTGCTTTCTGTTACTTGTGTGATTTTTAACAGATGCAAGTTTGGACAAGAAGCTCCTATTCAGATATTTCTAGTAATATTCCTTGAGGGCCATAGCTTCACGAAGCCCCCAGGAGTGAGAATGCTGGACAGAGGGGCTCAACTTTTGATACCATCTGTCCTGTGACTACCAGAGCAAAGGATGTACTCTGGGATGGCCTGCACACATGCCCTTCCTCAGGTGGACCTGGCCTCCAGGCAGCAGGGTCAAAGGAGCCATGCCTGAGTCAAGCCCAACTTCCTTCAGTTCACTAAGGGTTTAATCAAGAATCCTGATGTGGGACCTGGCTCTGAGGAGTGGGATCCCTGGGTGCGCATAACCACAACCTTCCTTTGTCTTATTCCCTAGAGAGGGGACTCTTTTTTCAGAAGCCATGTGATAGACAGGGCTGACACCCTGCCCTCTTGCCCAGTCTTCTCTGTCCAGGTCTATGCTTATTCTTCAGGAGCCAACTCCCCCCCCCCAACATGCTCCTGCCTGCTCCATCATCACAGCTTCTGCTACAGTCACAGCCCTAGCACTTCCTGCTGGGTAGAGAAGAGAACCAGAGCAGGATTCATCCAGCCAAGCCTGGACCACAGCAAAGTCCATTCCTCCTGCCTGTAGGGTCAGAACTTGCTCCTGTTTCCAGCTCCAACACGACAGAGGTCTACTCACCCCATTCCACCTCCAAGTCCATCCCTGCAAGCCATCCTGAGGCTTCTACTACTTGTGGATGGACACAGGAGGCAGGCACAGAAAGTCTCTGCAGGTCCTTAGGTCCAACTAAAGGTGTCAACCTTTCCCAGCCCCACTTCTCCCCAGACCCCACACACAGAGACTCCTTTTACTGAGACCCTATACACCCCAAAGGTTGATGTTGGGAGGGATGAGATTATTGACAGCTCACTGTCCCCCCTCAGTGAGCAGGAAAGCAGCAGTCAGTGTGTCCCCAAGATGGGGCTGCAGGGAAAGGATTGGGTGGGAGGAATAGGGACACGGACTCCTTCACATTGGCTATGTGAGGTCACAAGCTGAGCTGATTTCCTACAAATGCATCTCCATCTGGGACTTAGTATCCTTTAATTGAGTTTAATATCTGGATTCTAAAATGTATTACCATCTAAAAAGTCATCTTTAATAATTTCATACCATAATCTTCAAAATTTAATAAGCCCTCCAGAGAAAATTAATAAAAATGCAACCTAACTTTAAAAGTAAAATGTAGTGGTATAATATCTTTAGATATTAAAAGACCGCTGTTCCCAGGTGTCCCTGTCCCATGACCCTTTCTCTGCTTTTCAGGGAAACTTGGCTTCTCCTAGCACCTCCTGCAGGGAGGAGTGGGGGAGGTCAGACCAGAACAAAGTTAAATTCTTAACTTTGAGCTCAATTTCAAGAACTGGGTGCTTAAATGAGAGCAAGTTTTCCTTTGAATGTCAAATAATTTATTTGTCTTCGAAAACTGGGATCTAGAACTCTAAGGAGTTTGAGTCCCAGGGTGGGGAGGCGAGTACATAGTAGGATTGAGAAACAGGGTCACCAGAAGGACCTGAAAGTGAGACATGGAATGGATGTCACCTGGCTCCCTTTTTAGGGACTAAAAGAGTTGAGGGGGGACCTGAAAGCAGAGAGCAACAGGCTACCCCAGTTTCTGCCTTCTGGAAGAGAATTGCCTGGCTGGCTCCCAGCAACACCGGAGCCCAGGAGTAGAGCTGGTGGCAACAGGTTTATCAGGAGTCTTGGCTTCAAACTACAGGGAAGTTTAAGCTTTCCCTCTTGAGGCTAGATAATTCAATCTGTTGAAATCAATTGGCAATGGACAGATTAACAGGGAAAAGTCCATAGCAGATTTATTTGATTACAGTTTTACATGACGTGAGATCCTTCACATTGAAGAGTCAAAGACCCAAGTTTACCTTGGGTGAACTTCTAAGCTTAGGTTTGATGCAGCACAGACAGACAATGTAGATCTGTGACTGGACAAAAAAGTATGAGCTGAAAGAAAGGAGAAGCTGTCTGGGGAAGCCCCACAAGACCTGCTTGTTCAGATTCTCCCTGGCCCCTCAGTGGTAACATTTCTTCCTCTCAGAGAGAGCAGAACTGTTGCTGGAATGAGGGTCTTATGGGCTACAATCAAAGGAAGTCAGAGGATTTCTTTACGACCAACTTCTACACAAAAAGGTAGCAGAACGTTAAAAGCAGTATTTTTAGGTTTTATGACTTGCTCGGGGGAAGGGGGTTCTGTTTTCTATGACCTGCCTTGGGGAAGAGGAATTTCTAGTTTTTATGGCTTGCCTTGGGGGAGAATGAGGAGTCAGACAGAAAGGCAGGAGAAGGTCAAGAAGAAACTTTGGTTTTGAGGTTGCTTTGGAAGGCTTTGCTTCAGGGTGTCCTTTTCTGAGCCCCAATGAAATAAAGACCAAAGGGAATAATAGGTTTATTGGCAGGGTATTAGATGGAGCCCAAGGAATGGATGGAAGGGGCACATGGTGGGCACTTCTCAGGAGAGGTTGGCCTGGAGACCTCTGCCTATGGCCACACTGAGTGCCTGCAATGAGGCAGTTCATGGTCTTGATGCCGCTTTCAGGGTAGCACAGGAAGAGAGAAGGCCATCATCCTTGCACTGCTGGCCCTCTGAGACCCAGCTCATCCACCCTTGAGCCCAGCCCACTCCTCAATTGGCCGGCTCTACCTAGGCTCTACCCTGCAGTGACTTCTGGCAGACACATAGCCTCAGAATCCTCAGCCACTGTCTGCATTCATACCCAAGCATGTAGAAATTGTTTTGGGATTTTTTTCCAGGCTCCACTGGAGCTGAGAGAGACTAGGGTGGGTGAGCATAAGCTATCTTGGGCTCTTTCTAACTCCAAAGGATAGGTCATACCTTTGCTATTAAGAATCCAAGCCTCTTCCCTATTTGGGGGAATGCCAAGCTCTGCCTCTGAAGCCATGGAGTAGTATGGCAGTGAGGGAGCTGGGTAGATAAGCAGTTTCTCCACATGCTAGACTTAGTGGACATGTGAACAAGTATGGCCAATCAGATGCTCCCAGCGGGGCGGGGGGGGGGGGTTAACTCTCAAGGGAGTGATGCAGAAGCTCAGGGTCAGATACTCCTCCATGGCAGCCAGGGTGGGAATACAGCAGCAATCTGGTGGCAACAATGCCCATGGCCAAGGTTTAAGAGGGCTCCATGAGATCTTGCTGAAACCTGACTTCTCAGGACTGGCCCCAGCCTTATCCTGAAGCCTTCTTGCAACACTAGGACAACACCAAACTCACACAGAAAACCAACACCCTGAGGTAGAGACAGGAGGAGGGGAAGGGTCATGTCTGAATTTGCCTGCATATTTAACCAAATCAACAATGTTTTTAAACCAGAAAAAAACTGAATTACCAAAATTGATGCTGATGGGCAACTGGCAAGTTGTGCATGCATGGTTAATGGGTGACTGGTGGGTGATTTCCTTTGAGGAAAAAGAGCACTCCAGTTCAGTGACACCAAAAAATGAGATTATTTTGTCTGGTGTAGATAGGGACAGTAAAAATGTAAATGTAAAGAGCCTCCACGTAATGACCTAGAGAGCAAAGCTATTGCACATCTGGGCAGGGTAGACATCTGTAACCAGGTCCCAGAAGGACACAGAAGCTCAGTCTTACACCCCATGAGTCTTCAGGGTGAGCCATGTCCGATGCTGACCCATAGGCCTGGACCCTCTGCAGGGGTAGAAGGGATTTCTTGACCCTTTCTGATAGGGACAAGCCTTCCCTGGAAGTCCCACCATTTGTTTCAGAGTTAGTTTGGAGGAAAGGACTAGAATAGCATCTTTTTATTTCCTTGAACCTTGCCTTTTCTAACCACCACCACCCCAGGTCTTGCTGCTGATCTTCAGAGAACTGTGTTCTCTTCCCTGCACTGAGATGACTTTGGTTGGCTCCGTGTCCCTGGGATCGCTCTGCCATGTGTCATACCACACCTGTCCTCAGGCTGGACCTCTGGGCTCAGCCTACATTCATGCAAGGGTGGTGAGACAAACAGACGGTATCTCAGGTTGGATGAAAGGAGTAGGGGCTTCAACCCAATGAATCTGAACAACAGCAAAAGCCTCACTATAGCCAGGATGGGTGGCTTTGCCTCTGCAAGGAGTAGCGTAGGCAATTAGAGGTGAAGAAAAGAGGACCATATGACCTTCCAACGCCCTTCACTAGATTCCCAGTCACCAGAAGATAGGAAAAGTAGAGATATGTCACGTGAATCAGAGACCTCTATCTTAAAGAGCATCTTTCTTAATAGTTCCATTGTGTGTGTGGCCTAGGAAGTAGAGCAACCCAACTATCTAGTTAGAACTTGAGGGTAACAATGATTTCAATACTCCCTAAATGATATTCCAAAGCTCTCAGGATGAGGAATGAGAGCAAAACACAGTCTTCCTTCCCTACTCACAAATCATCCCCAACAGAGCCTGATCCTTCCTCCTAGCAGGCACAGCCAAAGAGCACAAGAAAAGTGCAGGCCTCTCACTGACAAAAGGAGGCTTCTGTGGATTGACTATGGTCTCAATTTGTCCCCTGACGCTTCATGGACTAGAATATTGGTCCCTAGGGTGGGGCATTGAGAGGCCAAGTCAAAGGTAATCACACCCTTGTAAAGAATCAATGCAGATCTCAAGTTCTGATTAGTTCCAGTGAGGACAGGTTTCTATAAAGGAGCCTGGCATTGCCCTGAGTCCCTCTTCAACACATGCTCCTACATTGTGATGACATCCACCACAAGGCCCTACCCATGCCAAGCAGATTCTGACACCATACTCTTGGACCTCCAGAACTATGAACTAAATAAACTTCCTTCCTTTGCAAATTATCTAGCCTCACCTATTCTATCATAGCAACAAAAGATGGACTAATTACAGAGTCCATCCCTGCCCTTCCATTATAAAGTGGTAAAACACATTGTTGAGTGGCATTCTTACAATTGCCTAAGAATTAATAATTAGGGCCCTTACCAAAAAATAACCCCTTGATTTAAATCAAGGTGGAAATTGAAAGTATAAATTTGAATTAAGTTTTAATATCCAAGAGAGGACCTGAAAGCTATTGAATCTTACCAAGATGACTCAAGTGGGCAAGGCTAAAAGAAATGACTGGGGAAAAATAAAACTTCTCACCCCCCTATGTTGAGCCTCCTCAATCAGCCAGTTATGGGAGGGCTCAGCTCACTCATTCATTCCTTGAAGCCCCAGATTAGCTGCTCCCTGTCATCACTTCCTTGAGAAACAGAGGCTAAACAAACCCCATGCTGCCCTTTTCTCATCTTCTGAGCAGGAGAGAAAGATAATAAGAGAGGAAGAGGAAAGGAACTCACATTGGATTGACTTAGTGTTTCCCACACATTATTCCTGTTACCCAGGTAACCCATTCAACAGATGGCAAAACTAAGTCTTTCTGAAGCAGTTAAACCCAGCGTTATGAAATTTACAACCAAATTGTCTGACAAAGCCAAACTCCTTCCTCTTTGCCACGCACAGGCTCTTGTCTGATAATGAACCACTGTCCTTTCTCCTCTTTATTTTCCCCTAATTCATGTCATTCAAAACAGGCCCTTCCCTGCAGAGGCTGCGTTTTTCCTGAACACTTTCTGGAATATTGGAAATTAAGCCAAACAGCTGAAGTCCTGCTCCTACTTTCTATCCCCCACAGGGAAGATGGCCATGAAGATGCATATTTTTTTCATGAGCCACAACTCTGGCCTTACTGGACAGTGCCTGCATCATTTGAATACATGCCAACAGAAAAAAAAAAGATGAAAATCTTCTGTATAACATGTCACCATGTTTTTACAGGCAAGGCTCCCTGCATTTAGTCAGACAGCCTGAAGGCTGTGGACCCTAGAAGGACTTTCTTCCAGGATAACTTGGCCAGATTTTATATAGCTCATTTCTCTCTCAAACTGTCTCCTTCTCAGTCTGCAAAAGGCTCAGCTGACAGGGGAGTCGCATCTTACCCATTCATTTATTCATTCACTCATTCCTTGGGTCAGTATTTGCAGAACCCCCAAAGGTACTAATTCCAGTTAAGGCTGAGGAGATGCTGGTAATAATGAGCACAGCCCAGGGTGACACAGAGCTCTAGGGCCACAACAGAAGGAAACAAAACTCAAATTTCAGAAGCCAGCCTGAGCAGGGAAGGTGGAGTGAGACTTAGCAGACAGACACGAGTTAACTGGGAAAGTGTCTGTGTGTACACTCTCACTGTGCTCTGAGGAGTAATCAGGGTGAGGCATGCAGCTTTGCTCAAATTCAAACATGGTTTATTCTACTTCTACAAAAAAAAAATTGGAATAAAAGGAACAGATTTACCCTTCAGCCTGAAACAACAACAAAAGGGGGGGGGGAGAAAAGAGTGGTTTTCAAGATCCGGAAACCTGACTTTGAAGGATGGAGATGGAATGGACAAGGTGCCCTCCTGCCTCGGGAGAGCTCAGGGGCTGTGGTGCAGAAAGCAGTACCAGCAGGTGCAGGAAGACCAAGTGACTGGCGTCCTCAAGACGAGTGCAATGAGGACAGAGCAGCCCTGGAGATGTGCAGATGGTCCCTGCAGGTACCCAGCAGGATTGATCTGTGCATGTATGTGCAAGGAAGCTGTGTGAGGCTTGGGAACGGGGCAATGCCTTAAAGGATTAGAGGGAGCAGCACCCAGGGGGGCGGAATTCATGCCCATTCCCAAGATCATACTGGAAATCCACCATCATGAATTGTGGGTCACATTTACAGTGGTCTCTGATTTGACCTCCAGGCATGAGATCCCCATGAGCCCCATCAGGAAAGATCCTTCCTCTCCATGGACAGCTCTTGTGCTCTGTGATAGCCCCTATTCCCTTACCTTCACTACCCCCATCTCTGCCATTCCCCTGGGGTGGCCCTGGGCCCATGGACATGAAGTCCACCTCCCCCTTTTTTATGGTCTGAATGATTTGTCCATCAGCCACCTCACCTCCAAATTTATACAGGGATTTAATTTCAAAGTCATATGTTAATAGTATTAAGAAAGTCAAACTTAATCTGATTATGGTCTTTAGAGGTGAGGCCTTTGGGATATGGTTAGAATAAGATGAAGTCATTAAGGTAGAGAGCCCCCATGACTGAATCTTCATAGCTTTATAAGCTGAGGGAGAGATGTGATACATTCAGTTGTTTGGAGGCAACGGCCAGCAGACTCTGCCAGCAAGAATACCAACATCAGATAAATCTCCTAGATTTTGCACCTTCAGAGATATAAACTGAAATAAACCTATTTTCTTTATAAAGTTAGCCTACCTCAAGTATTTAGTATAGTAATAAACAATGGGCTGTTAACACACTTCCTGGCTGAAACTGCAGTTCCTGTTCCATTCCCATTGCACACTTGATGTTTTATACTTCATTTCTAGGCATTTCATTGAAGGCAGAGTGTCCTTGTGACACCACCAGCTTTGAATGTTCTCTTCCTCAGCCAGCATACATCAGTATAGCTCTTTTGTTTGGCTCACAGTTTCAGATGACTAGACACCTTCTCTCCTTAGGATCTTGGCCCAGACCATCTGAGAAACAGTTGGGAAATAACAGGTGTAAAACTGATTGGCAGCACCCAAGATTTTCACTCCACAGTGACCCTGTACAGAATCCCTGAGCCTGGGAATGCATGTGACTCCAATGAGGGTTGACTTCTTCCCTGTAGTACACATTGCCCAAAAGTCCATGACAGTTCACAGAAGTTCAGTTCTCCAACTCCTTGGAGACTGCTAGTCATTTCTACTGCCACTGCAACATCGACCTTGGCTTTCTATTAGGCTTTTCCCCAACTGACACCAGGGACAGTCCTCTCATTGTCAGTGAAGAACAAGTCCCTCGACACTGGTTTGTTTTAAAATCTCTTCTGTTGCAAGGGAAACATAAAAGGCACAAAAACATTAACTGTAGGAAATCAAAGAAAGTGTGCACATTGGGAAGGAAGAGAAATAAGTGTGTTAAATACTTACACTTCATTCCTTTCAGTATGTGGTCAGATTCCCTATTGTCATTTATACAGTTTCAACAGGTCTCATGAGCTATTAGTGAGATGGGGATGTGTTGGCTTATGGCTTCCAGTGCCTGACACTGCACCTACTCTGGTTGAACAACCTTGTTGTGTTCTGTTTATTCCAGCTTTCTCATAATTTTAGACCCAGTACTTTCATTTCACTGGTTACAGAGATTCCTAATTCTTCTCTCCCCTAAGTGTTCTCTACTTTAGAGACTGTGACCTGCACATCCTCATGATTCCAACATTGCATTCAAGTGTCTGTGTTCCTTTTATCCATCTCTAATACCTGATTTCTATTTCTCCCATAGTTTTTCCAAGTTCTTACATATGGTAGATTTTAAAAAAAAAGCCATTTTACTTCTTCAAAAATTTAAGCCCTTGATTAATGTGTTCTCAGAGTGCATAACAGTATTTGATTTAGTAAACACTCAGAAACACCATTGATATATTTGCCTTTTTTCAAAATTATAAAAAATTAAGTAATTATTAAATTTCAGTTATCAACATATTTAAACACGGGCTACTGCTACCCTATATCCCCAAATATACACAAACATTTATAAGTTATTTATAACTACTCTATTGAGAAATAATTCACAAACCATGAAACACATTAATCTTGCATGCTGAAAACACACTGAACTTACTACGTATAATAGTTCTGTGTATGTGGATGACTTAGTATTTTCTAAATACAAGGTTATCTCATCTGCAATATCTATTGATTTTCTTGCCTGATTTTCTACACCTACTTAAAGCTGTAGCTCAGTATTCAATGAATGCCATAAGAGCAAACATCTTTGTCTTGATTTTCATCTTATTGAAAAAAGCGTACATTATTCCACCATCAAATATGACATCAGTTATGGGGTTTTTGTAGATGCCATTATCTGGCTAGGAAGGTTCTTCTACTCCTACTTTCTTTGCTTTTTATCTTGAAAGAGTATTGGATTTTTGTCAAATGCCTTTCCTGTGCTATTAATACCACTATGTGATTTTTCTTTATTCTGTAGCATAGTCTATTACATTGACAGATTTTTTAAATATTAAACCAACTTTGCATTCCTGGGATTAATCTCACTTGGTCATGATACATAATCCTTTTTATATATTTCTAGATTAGATTTGCTAGTATTTTTGTTAAATATTCTTGCAACTATATTCATAAGGAATATTAATCTGTAGTTTCCTTACATCTTTTTTCTGGTTTGGGCATTGGTTATTCTGCCTTCATAGGATGAGATAGGAAGCTTTTCAGCCTCTTCTGCCTTTTTGAAAGATTTTGTGAATGATTGATATTAACTCTTGTTTAAGCGTTTGGTAGCCTTCACCAATGAAGCCACCTTTAATAGTCCTTCTAATAAAGTAAAAATAAGTTTGCATATTTAAACTTACAAAATGTATAATTCTAAGTGAATTTTAAAAGATTTAATAAGTAAATGCTTAGACACATTTAAAGCTTCCTAAAATCACTGTCAACCTCTCATTTCTCCATATTAGCATTTTGTAAGATTCAACCTCACAGCTGTGGTTTTAAACTGACAACTCATACTTAAACATTCACGGGCTAGATTTATTTTGTGAAAATTCATCTAGTTAAAAAGAAGGAGAAAAGGGAGAAGGAAAGGGAAATAAGGGGTAAAAGGGAGACAAGGAAAGAAAACAAGAAAAAAAAAAAAAAGAATCAACTTGCTAGAGGTTACACAGTTAATGAGTACCTGGTTATATATCAGATCCATGGAAACTCAGGCTGCTCTCATGCTGGGACCACATGGATGCAGTGTCATTTGCTGTGCAGATCTGACTGTGATAGAGCACCGGATGCTGCTCTTCACACTAGAAATAAAGCCCAAAAGCTAGTGGAGGGTCTTACATTGAATGCTGCTATTGTCACCAGACAAATGGTATGGCTAGCCCCCTCCAAAGAGCCGAGTAGTGTGATAAAGTAGAAAGAGCTTTGGGATCAGAAGATCTGAGACCTGGTTGAGACTGTTGCTCCCATGCTGAGCCCACTCTTGGAAAAAAAAAAAAAAGGAAAATGCAAAGATAATTTCTACTTTGGGCAATCAGTGTCTAACGTTCCTGGTTTGTCAGGCACTGAAGGGGCTTCTGAGCATGGAGTTTTCCATTTTAAAATAAGGACGATATCAGTTTTGTGGTTTTTTTTTTAAGAACTAGGGGTTTTCCTGGGATGCAAGGCTTTCTATAATAAAAGCAAGATAGTCCCAGGAAAACCTGGAGGAGTTGGTTATCCTAATAATATCATTATTACACCAGGTATTATTTGACTTTCTACTGGACCCCTCCTTGGCAACCTGGGCCACCCTTTCTTCTGCACCCAGATGGCCTAGAAGGGGTGGATTCTTGCTTCTTCTATTTTCTTTCCAGTTTTGTCACTGTGATATAAATTCTGTACTTTAAGCTGCGTGTGGTGGCACATGTTCGTAGTCTCAGGAACTCGGAAGGCAGGAGGATGCCTTGGGCCTAGGAGTTCAAGGCCAGCCTGGGCAACTTGCCGAGACTCTCTCAAAAAAAGAAAAAAAATAATAAGTTACTTTGCTTTGCTCAGGTATACCCTTTTTTAATCTTCAAAGGCTGTTTGGGGAGTGAGATAACTATAATTTTACTTTTTTAAATCTATTTTCCTTCCCACTTACTTGTTTTATACCTGAAAGCCACAGGGGTGTGTTGATTGACTGATGATAGGAATCAAGATCATGTACAAGAAAATGGTGCAGGGAAGCATTGAGAGTGATACTTGGAATTATTATTTAACACACCAAACAGGCACATGAAAAAAGATGTTAAATGTGAGAAAAACCTGCAATAGATCTACATGTTCTAAGTGTATTTAGAGGTAATCCCCCCTTGGAGAGGAAATATAGAGATATTTTGTAAACCCCCATTTCTTCTCTCAAAAGAAAAGCATTTTGTCTCTATCCCTTAATTTTGTTCTTTTTCTTCGCAACCAGTCAACGGGTTCAAGCCTGGCACACATCTGATTCTGGTAAGATAAGTACTATTTGGCACACCTAATGATTTGCATCTTGGACTCTATTGTTTTAAATTTATGAAACTGACACTTCTTATCTGCACTTTCATTTATCCCCCCTTTTCCCTCCTTTGTATAAAAGAGGGACAAAATGCCACCATGTGTTCTAGCAGGTAAATAAAAGTGTTCTCAGTCTAGCAATTGTGAATTGTGCTGCTATGAACATCAATGTGGCAGTATCCCTGTAGTGTGCTCTTTTAAGGTTTTCAGGAAATAGTCCGAGAAGGGCAATAGCTGGGTCAAATGGTGGTTCCATTCCCAGCTTTCCCAGGAATCTCCATACTGCTTTCCAAATTGGCCGCACCCATTTGCAGTCCCACCAGCAGTGTACAAGAGTACCCTTTTCCCCACATCCTCGCCAGCACTCGTTGTTGTTTGACTTCGTCATGGCTGCCAATCTTACTGGGGTGAGGTGGTATCTTAGGGTGGTTTTGATTTGCATTTCCTTGACTGCTAGAGATGGTGAGCATTTTTTCATGTACTTGTTGATTGATTGTGTGTCCTCCTCTGTGAAGTGTTTGTTCATGTCCTTGGCCCATTTGTTGATTGGGTTGTTTGTTTTCTTATTGTCTAATTTTTTGAGTTCTTTGTATACTCTGGATATTAGGGCTCTATCTGAAGTGTGAGGAGTAAAAATTTGTTCCCATGATGTGGGCTCCCTATTTACCTCTCTTATTGTTTCTCTTGCTGAGAAAAAACTTTTCAGTTTAAGAAAGTCCCATTTGTTGATTCTTGTTATTAACTCTTGTGCTATGGCTAGACTGTGGAATCAACCCAGATGCCCTTCAATAGATGAATGGATAAAAAAAAATGTGGCATTTATACACCATGGAGTATTACGCAGCACTAAAAAATGACAAAATCACGGAATTTGCAGGGAAATGGATGGCACTAGAGCAGATTATGCTTAGTGAAGCTAGCCAATCCCTAAAAAACAAATACCAAATGTCTTCTTTGATATAATGAGAGCAACTAAGAACAGAACAGGGAGGAAGAGCAGGAAGAAAAGTTTAACATTAAACAGAGACATGAGGCGGGAGGGAAAGGGAGAAAAAAAAGGAAATCACATGGAAATGGAGGGAGACCCTCATTGTTATACAAAATTATATATAAGAGGTTATGAGGGGAATGGGATAACAAACATGGAGGGAAATGAATTACAGTAGATGGGGTAGAGAGAGAAGATGGGAGGGGAGGGGAGGGGGGATAGTAGAGGATAGGAAAGGTAGCAGAATACAACAGTCACTAATATGGCAGTATGTAAAAATGTGATGTGTAACCGATGTGATTCTGTATTTGGGGTAAAATGGGAGTTCATAACCCACTTGATTCTAATGTATGAAATATGATTTGTCAAGAGCTTTGTAATGTTGTGAACATCCAATAAATAAAAAAAAAGTGTTCTCTTTTGTGTCGATGAAGAAGGACGCTGTGGTCAAAACTGACTGCTAACCAGTGGGCAGGGCCACCAGCATCAGCTGGCAGGGTCATTTATCAGCTCATGGGCAAATGTGTATGTTCAATAATGCAAGATTTCTTCCCTTTCTTAAATATTGTGCTAGATGTGTTTAACCTTACAGAAGTTTTCTGCACTCACTATAAAAATTAAACAATAGAGTTGTAGGAAGGAAGTTTTCATTCTCTCTCTCTCCCCTGTCCCACTCTATTCTAAATACCACACCTGGAAATAATCAGTGTTAATTCACTGGTGCATTTCTTCCCACATCTTTCTCTACACAAACATAACTGTATATAAATATAAAAACTTATTTTATACTTTGTTGTATTACTTTTAATTTTGATTCATACTATCTTACATTTTTTTTAGCTCTTAGCATATGATGGACGGTCTTCTAGACCACTGCAGAAGTATCTAGTTAATACCAGTTAATATTTCACATTATAAAAATATTATCCTTTATTTATCCACTCCTCAAAAAGAATCTTCAGATTTGTTCTAGGTTTTTTTTTTCTGACACTACATCACATTTTCTTATTATAGAAAAAAAAATGGCCCAATGATTTCTATAATAAAAACAGCCTAAACTGGTTTTACTGAGTCAAATTATTTTTGCATAATTTATAATAGCAGGTATCAACTACTACTTTCCCAAAAGGAATAGAAATTCATACTTCCACCTGCATCTTCAAGAAGTACTTATTTCGTATCCATAAACTAGCCAGGTTATTCATGAGAAAGCCCACGGTGAACCCCCCCCCCCAAGCTGGCCCCATAGCATGCAGTTAAAGGGGAAGAGAAGGGAGAGGAATTCCTGGGAGCATTAGGGAGCATCCTTCTGCACTTGCCTGAGTATCCAGCCACCACCTAGTTACTGTGCACCTGTGGGAGAGTGTGGGCAAGAGAGACCCTGGGAACACAGCAGGACAAAGGGCAGGAGGAAAGGAAGACCCACACAATGTTGTCACACTCCCTCATTCTACAAACTGATCCCTCCAAAAGGCAAACCTGAATAGAATTAAATATGAAGCTTTAAAAAATAATAATAATTTAAGTTTGATTTTTGTTTTAAAAAGTAGAACAGATCACATTCAGATTCAAAAAAATAAACAAGTATAACATTTTTGTAAGTGCCATCAATATTAACCACGCATTGATCTGTTGTTGTTTTTTTTTTTTTTAAATCTGGTTGTGGAGCAAGAAAAAGTCAATTTTAAAGCTATAGGGAAGCTGATAAAATACAAAAAACATTATCATTATTTCTGTTATAATGAGGTTGATATGATTGGATTATTATGTATTATAATAATTGTAATATAAAATAAATAAAATAATATATAAAACAGAAAAAAAGAAGTACTTATTTCTTATTATTGTGGGATGAGGTGTTGCTCATAATTTTTTTAACAATCGCCTATTTAGGCTGTGGCGGGGCAGTCCACCAGGGTGACCCTGGAGACGGAGCACTCCCTCGCTGGCGGCGCTGTCCCCCGGGCCAGCGCGCTCCTCCCTCTTCTCCACTTCATTCACAAGGTCTCAGCACGCAGTCCCGCTCACTGGAGTCTCTTGCTCGGCCCCCGCACGCGGAGAGGAGGGCGTAAGAGGGGACATTTTGCAGACGCCCTCTGCACTCGTATAGCGTTTCCCCCACACTCTCAGTGTTTCCCAACCTGGGGCTGGAGGAAGGGAACTGAGGCCCGATCACGGGTCCCGCCCTCGTGGAGCCTGGAGTGGTGTCCCCAGCCCCCGTGGCGGGGAGGACGCCGCTGCCAGAGGGAGGCGTGACCTGGGATTGCCCAGCCGCGGGAGGAGGCGTGAGGGGGCGGGGAAGAGGCATTGCAGTGGAAGGAAGAGGAAGGGAGAAGAGGGCGCGCAGAGACCCGGAGCTGCAGGAAGGGGAAAGCGGAGGCAAGCATTCGCGGGCGTAGTAAAGACAGCAGTCGGCTTTGTAATAAAGATCAGGAACACGCCAGACACATGCGCACAGCCAAGGGAGGCGAGTCGCCGGGTGCTTCCCCTCCAACAACTCTGGTGGACGGTGGGATCATACAGAGCTGAGTAATTGCCATAGAAAACATACAGACCTCCAAGCGGCAGCCGAGGCTGAGGACCAGGGACCTGGCTAGAAGATGGCGGCGGGAAGTGAGTAAGCCGCTCTGAGCCCCGCGCCGCGGCGTCTGAAAAGATGAGGTAAAGATCATTAAAGGAGATCTGTCGACAAAAACCCAGCACCGTGTCAAGAAAGGGGCCTAGGTGGAGTGAATCAGCCACTAATCCAGCCAAGGTGAAGGGAGTACAGCACGACTTCAGCGCGAGCAGTAAGGCTGCAGCCCGAGCCGCCCGGCTCCCTCAGCCCCTTCTCCTTCTCCTTCCCCTTCTCCTCTCCGCCTTTCCGCCTTGCTCCTTTCTCCCCAGCCGTCTCTCCTCCCAAGCTCAGTCTCCAAATTTAGATCTCAACTTCTTTCCCCCACCCCGCCCGCTCTCCTGCGTGTCCGGTACCCGTGGCCCTGAGGCGCCGCCTCCCCTCCCCCAACCCGCACCCCCTCCCCGGGGGTCCCGAAGGCCGCCGCTGCTGCCGCCGCCGCTGCTGGCGCCGCCTCCCGTGGAGCACCATAGAGCAGACTCTTCACCGCGCGAATGAACTGCCGAATTATATGAAACAGCTGATAAGATGAGTGACAATTTAAAATCCAAGTGATCCGAGAACACGCACTGAGCTCTGACCCGCTGAATTCAAACTCCCGGTCACCTGCTTCCCGCAGACAAACAGCTATGACTCGGCATTAATTCATCCGGCTGAAACAACTGGTCAGCCCTTCTCATCATACGAAGGTAAATGCCTACCGAGCCTTCATAAGTAGTGGCCACAGGTTTGAAACGGGGCTTGGGAGAGAAGGACCCACCCGTTGAATTGTTCGCCCGGCAAAGGGAAACGACGTCATCAAACTGCTGCGGAGGAGATAACTGCATTGAAACAGGTGTGTGATCCCATAGCCTTGCCTCTCCACACATCGGGAAAACTCTAAGAGCCCCTCCCAGCTCTCCCGTAAGGGTACCTCCCAGCTCTCCTGTGAGTGCTTCAGCCAGCCCGAGGGAATCAGAGGTGGTGCGGGTCCCGCAAGCGGAACTACCGCTCCCACCACGGCTGACTGCTGAGGTCTCTTGCACCACCTACGGGAAGTGGATACCGGAGGGCAAGTAAAAGCCGCTGAGGATTCTCAGCCCCAAACTCTACAAGCTTAGGGTCTGAGGGAATGGCAAACTGGAAGAGTGTGCCCAGTCGTTCATGAAAACAGGGCTCCCAGGAGCAGCAGACTTGGCGTGTAGCCAGTATTGTGGTGAGAGGGGCCTGGCTAGAGAAAAAGTGGGAAGTGACTAGACACAAGAGGAGGCCCTAGACACTCAGGATTGGAGACTCGCCCAGTCTGGGAAGAGCTGCTGCACAGTGATTGGTTCCCGCGTATTGACAGGAGAAACTTGACCTGGTGGGCACAGCGCCATCTACTGGAAGAGAAGTTAATCAAACTCTAAGACTGCATTTATTAGGTTTTTTTTTTCTTTTTCTTTTCTCCTTTTTTTTTTTTTGATTTAGGTTTTTCTTTCATTTTCATTTTTTTCTTTCTTGTTGTTTTATTAATTTTTTTTTTACAAAATATTTTTTTAAATTTTTTTTTCTACTAATTTTAACTTAAATTTTTTTAATTATTATTATTTTTTTTAATCTTTTTCTTTTTTAGTTCTATTCTTTTTCTTCTTTAGTCTTCTCATTTTTCTTATCCCCCCTTTTTTCTTGAATTCTACCTGCCTACTCTCATTCTCTTTAGAGACTTCTTCCCTTCCCTTCAAATACCTTTCCTCCCAAGCATCAAACTAATTTATAGGAGTAAACAGTAACTCAGCAGTCAAACAGAACAAGAAGCAACATGAGCAGCTTCAAAAAACAAGGAAGAAAAGGAGTACAAACAACGCAGGACAGCCTAAATATTCAGGAGGACCTAGAGTCATCAGAAAAGTGGTCATATAAAGAACTCAAGGAACACCTAAGACAGATGGAATGGAACCTTAAAGAGGATACAAGACAGCAAATTCAAGCAGCGAAAGAACACATTGAGAATGCATTTCACAAACAGATAAAAGAAGAAGTTAAGCATCTTTATCAGGAGATAGAGACTATAAAAAATAATCAAACAATAATTCTAGAAATGAAGGAAACGATAAACCAAATTAAAAACTCAATTGAGAGTATCACTAACAGAGTGGAGCAAGTAGAAACCAGAACATCAGATAATGAAGACAAAATATACCATCTTGAAAAGAGTCTAGCCAACTCAGAAAGGCTGGTAAAAAATCACGAGAAAAACATCCAAGAATTAAGGGATAACATTAAGAAACCGAACTTACGAGTCATCGGGATAGAAGAAGGTACAGAGATTCAAACCAAGGGAATGAGAAACTTGCTGAAGGAAATAATTACAGAAAACTTTCCAGAAATAAAAAAGGAAACAGATATACAAATTGAAGATGCATACAGGACACCGAGCACACAAAATCACAGTAGACCAACGCCAAGACACATTGTTATGAAGATATCCAATATACAGAACAAAGAGAAAATATTAAAAGCTACAAGAGAAAGGAGACAGATTACATTTAGGGGTAAACCAATATGGTTAACCACGGATTTTTCATCACAGACACTGAAAGCAAGAAGGTCATGGAACAATGTATTTCAAACACTGAAAGACAATGGATGCCAACCAAGAATTCTGTATCCAGCAAAATTAAGCTTCAGGTATGACAACGAAATAAAAATCTTTCATGATAAACAAAAGTTAAAAGAATTTTCAGCCAGAAAACCAGCATTGCAAAGCATTTTGAGCAAAACACTACACGAGGAAGAAATGAAAAACAATAACCAAAACCATCAGTGGGAAGTGCCGCAGTAAAGACAGAGGGCAAGGGGAAAGACAATCATGGAGAGACAAACTAAATTTTTTTTTTTTAAAAAAAGGATAAACAATCAAACATGGATGGAAGTTCAAACCACATATCAATAGTAACTCTGAATGTTAATGGCTTAAACTCTCCAATAAAGCGACATAGGCTGGTATCATGGATTAAAAAAACAAATCCAACAATATGCTGCCTCCAGGAGACACATCTAATGGGAAAATACATACACAGGCTGAAGGTGAAAGGATGGGAAAAAATATACCACGTACATGGTCCTCGTAAGCAAGCAGGGGTGGCCATCCTCATATCGAATAAAATCGACTTCAAGACTAAGTTAATCAAAAGGGATAAAGAAGGTCATTATATACTGTTAAAAGGAACCATTCACCAACAAGACATAACAATTATCAATATTTACGCACCAAACAATGGTGCTGCGACATTCACAAAACAAATTCTCCTCAAATTCAAGAATCAAATAGACCACAACACAATAATTATGGGAGACTTCAACACACCTCTCTCACCATTGGACAGATCCTCCAAACAAAAGTTAAATAAAGAAACTATAGAACTCAATACCACAATCAATAACCTAGACTTAACTGACTTATATAGAATATATCAACCATCATCAAATGGATATACTTTCTTCTCAGCAGCACATGGATCCTTCTCAAAAATAGACCATATATTATGCCATAGGGCAACCCTCATTAAATATAAAGGGGTGGGGATAATACCATGCATTTTATCTGATCATAATGGAATGAAACTGGAAATCAATGATAAAAGAAGGAAGGAAAAATCCTACATCACATGGAAAATGAACAATATGTTACTGAATGATCAATGGGTTACAGAAGACATAAAGGAGGAAATCAAAAAATTCTTAGAGATAAACGAAAATACAGACACAACATATCGGAATCTATGGGACACAATGAAAGCAGTTTTAAGAGGAAAGTTCATCGCCTGGTGGTCATTCCTCAAAAAAAGAAGAAACCAACAAATAAATGAGCTCACACTCCAACTCAAAGCCCTAGAACAGGAAGAGCAAAACAACAGCAAATGTAGCAGAAGGCAAGAAATAATTAAAATCAGAGCGGAAATTAATGAAATTGAAACAAAAGAAACTATTGAAAAAATTAACAAAACTAAAAGTTGGTTCTTCGAAAAAATAAATAAGATCGACAGACCTTTAGCCATGCTAATGAAGAGAAGAAGAGAGAGAACTCAAATTACTAACATAAGGGATGAAAAAGGCAATATCACAACAGATGCTACAGAAATACAGAAGACAATTAGAAATTATTTTGAAAATCTATATTCCAATAAAATAGAGGATAGTGAAGACATCGATAAATTTCTTAAGTCATATGATTTTCCCAGACTGAGTCAGGAGGATATAGACAATCTGAACAGACCAATATCAATAGATGAAATTGAAGAAGCCATCAAAAGACTACCAACCAAGAAAAGCCCAGGACCGGATGGGTATACAGCGGAGTTTTACAAAACCTTTAAAGAAGAATTAATACCAATACTTTTCAAGTTATTTCAGGAAATAGAAAAAGAGGGAGCTCTTCCAAATTCATTCTATGAGGCCAACATCACCCTGATCCCGAAACCAGACAAAGACACCTCAAAGAAAGAAAACTACAGACCAATATCTCTAATGAACCTAGATGCAAAAATCCTCAATAAAATTCTGGCGAATCGAATACAAAAACACATCAAAAAAATAGTGCACCATGATCAAGTAGGATTCATCCCTGGGATGCAAGGATGGTTCAACATACGGAAATCAATAAATGTTATTCACCACATCAATAGACTTAAAGATAAGAACCATATGATCATCTCGATAGATGCAGAGAAAGCATTCGACAAAGTACAGCATGCCTTTATGTTCAAAACATTAGAAAAACTAGGGATAACAGGAACTTACCTTGACATTGTAAAAGCTATCTATGCTAAGCCT
Source organism: Spermophilus citellus (assembly GCF_964194105.1). NCBI lineage: Eukaryota > Metazoa > Chordata > Mammalia > Rodentia > Sciuridae > Spermophilus > Spermophilus citellus. The sequence goes on along the minus strand of NC_138195.1, from coordinate 57,215,579 downwards.
CAGGCTAGCATCATTCTGAATGAACAAAAGTTGAAGGCATTCCCTCTAAAATCCGGAACAAGACAGGGATGCCCTCTATCTCCACTTCTATTCAGTATAGTTCTCGAAACACTGGCCAGAGCAATTAGACAGACGAAAGAAATTAAAGGCATAAAAATTGGAAAAGAAGAACTTAAATTATCACTATTTGCAGATGACATGATTCTATACCTAGAAGACCCAAAAGGGTCTACAAAGAAACTACTAGAACTAATAAATGAATTCAGCAAAGTGGCAGGATATAAAATCAACATGCATAAATCAAAGGCATTTCTGTATATCAGCAACAAAACTTCTGAAATGGAAATGAGGAAAAACACTCCATTCACAATATCCTCAAAAAAAATAAGATACTTGGGAATCAACTTAACAAAAGAGGTGAAAGATTTATACAATGAAAACTACAGAACCCTAAAGAGAGAAGTAGAAGAAGATCTTAGAAGATGGAAAAATATACCCTGTTCATGGATAGGCAGAACTAACATCATCAAAATGGCGATATTACCAAAAGTTCTCTATAGATTTAATGCAATGCCAATCAAAATCCCAACGGCATTTCTTGTAGAAATAGATAAAGCAATCATGAAATTCATATGGAAAAATAAAAGACCCAGAATAGCAAAAGCAATTCTAAGCAGAAAGAGTGAATCAGGCGGTATAGCGATACCAGATTTCAAACTATATTACAGAGCAATAGTGACAAAAACAGCATGGTACTGGTACCAAAACAGGCGGGTGGACCAATGGTATAAAATAGAGGACACAGAGACTAACCCACAAAGTTACAACTATCTTATATTTGATAAAGGGGCTATAAGCATGCAATGGAGGAAGGATAGCATCTTCAACAAATGGTGTTGGGAAAACTGGAAATCCATATGCAACAAAATGAAACTGAATCCCTTTCTCTCGCCATGCACAAAAGTTAACTCAAAATGGATCAAGGAGCTTGATATCAAATCAGAAACTCTGCGTCTGATAGAAGATAAAGTTGGCTCCGATCTACAGATTGTGGGGTCGGGCTCCAAATTCCTTAATAGGACACCCATAGCACAAGAGTTAACAACTAGAATCAACAAATGGGACTTAATTAAACTTAAAAGTTTTTTTTCAGCAAAAGAAACAATAAGAGAGGTAAATAGGGAGCCTACATCCTGGGAACTAATTTTTACGCCTCACACTTCAGATAGAGCCCTAATATCCAGAGTATACAAAGAACTCAAAAAATTAGACAATAAGATAACAAATAACCCAATCAACAAATGGGCCAAGGACCTGAACAGACACTTCTCAGAGGAGGATATACAATCAATCAACAAGTACATGAAAAAATGCTCTCCATCTCTAGCAGTCAGAGAAATGCAAATCAAAACCACCCTAAGATACCATCTCACTCCAGTAAGATTGGCAGCCACTATGAATTCAAACAACAACAAGTGCTGGCGAGGATGTGGAGAAAAGGGTACACTTGTACATTGCTGGTGGGACTGCAAATTGGTGCGGCCAATTTGGAAAGCAGTTTGGAGATTCCTGGGAAAGCTTGGAATGGAACCACCATTTGACCCTGCTATTGCCCTTCTCGGACTATTCCCTGAAGACCTTAAAAGAGCATGCTACAGGGACACTGCCACATCGATGTTCATAGCAGCACAATTCACAATAGCTAGACTGTGGAACCAACCCAGATGCCCTTCAATAGATGAATGGATAAAAAAAATGTGGCATCTATACACAATGGAGTACTATGCAGCAATAAAAAATGACAAAATCATAGAATTTTCAGGGAAATGGATGGCATTAGAGCAGATTATGCTTAGTGAAGCTAGCCAAACCCTAAAAAACAGATACCAAATGTCTTCTTTGATATAATGAGAGCAAGTATGAACAGAGCAGGGAGGAAGAGTAGGAAGAAAAGAGTAACATTAAACAGAGACTTGAGATGGGAGGGAAAGGGAGAGAAAAGGGAAATTGCATGGAAATGAAGGGAGACCCTCATTGCTAAACAAAATTACATATAAGAGGTTGTGAGGGGAATGGGTAAATAAACAAAGAGAGAAATGAATTACAGTAGATGGGGTAGAGAGAGAAGATGGGAGGGGAGGGGAGGGGGGATAGTAGGGGATAGGAAAGGTAGCAGAATATAACAATTACTATTAGTGCATTATGTAAAATTGTGGATGTGTAACTGACGTGATTCTGCAATCTGCATTTGGGGTAAAATTGGGAGTTCATAACCCATGTCAATCTAATGTATGAAATATAATATGTCAAGAGCTTTGTAATGTTGTGAACAACCAATAAAAAAATGTAAAAAAAAAAAACAAACAATCGCCTATTTAATGAATGAAGAATGAGACCTTACAGCTTTCTTCTGCATTTACCTGTTTCATTACTGAAATTAAGCATCCCTTCAAATGTTAATTGGCTAATTCTATGAATTGTTTGTTCCCATTATGTCCATTTTTCTTTTGAATTGTTAATCTCCTTCTTATGGTCTTGGTTTTCTGTGGCTGTCATAACAAGCTCCCACAGGCTTGGTATCTCCGACTGCACAAACTTATTTCCTTACCATTCTGGAGGTCAGAAGTCCAAACTGCGCCTCCACTGGATGAACATCAACGTGACTGTGTTCCTTTAAGGAGGCTCTTGTCTTCCTCTAAGGGGAAAATCTGTTTCCTGAACTCTTCCAGCTTCTAGAGGCCACCCATATTTCTTAATTTGTGGCCCCTTTTCTCCATCTTCAGAGCCAGCAGTGTGAGGACAAGTCTTTCTCCCACTGCCTTCTCTCTGGTTCTCTGAGCCAGGAAAGGTTTGCTCTCCTTTGTTCTTAAGGAGGCATTGAATGGAGCACACCTGGATAATTCAGGATGAATTCTTCATCCCAGGGTCAACTGGTCACATCTGCAAAGCCCTTTGGCCAGGTAAAGTAACCTATTTCTAGGTTCAAGGGATCCTGGTGTGAGTATCATTGGGGCTGTGATTCTTTGTCCTTTACTGGTCTATGTGTGGAACCACATTTTTAAAAAGAGTCTTATCCAAATGTTGGCCACATTCTTCACCTTTATCATTTTTATATGTTAATTATGCAGTTATTTTCAGTATGATACTTGTTATCTTTAGATTTGCAAAGAACATTCCATTTCACTTTTCTTAAGGCTGAGTAGTTAGGAGGCCAACAATAGTTTCCTGAATTTTCTGATTTAATGTATATGTAGTTGCAATAATATTAATATAACTTTGGGTAGACTTTGCTGAACCTGAATACCTTGAACTCCATCCAAATCCTTCTGGATTATCCTTTGTAGCAGAAGTGTCCCTGATCCCTCCGCTTTGACATATATATGTCTTCCTGCTTTAAGACCATATAATGAACTTATATAGTCAAGAAGATTCTAACTATAAGAGGACTCTCATTCTCCTTATGACCTAGTCCCAACTACTCCTTGCTTGAAGACCCATAACTAGGTTCAGATCCCAGCATAACCTAGGGGTATGAGTATAAATACAACACAAAAAAGGACCCAACACCCTGAATTATAATATTTCATTAATTTATATCAGCAAGAGCTAAGGGATTATTTATGGAAAAAGATTCTGAGGGAAGTAGACCAGGGAGGAAGGAACATAATTATGATCACAGATTGATTTATGCATATGAATACTCTAACGAGACATTCTGATTCAATGCATTAAATCTAGGAATTACTCTGGTAGATTGAAAGGCTGGCTACCTTGAAACCTGGACTCAGTGACGGCCTATCTTCAATCAAGAGCAGGTGCTACGACTTGTTTGGAGAAAACAATTGAAAGATTAGGTAGAAACGTTAGAGTGGCTTTATCATGTCTGACCAACTCGTAGGTACCGTAAATATGTCTCCCAGGAGAGGCAGAGAAACTGCGTGTAATAAGGCATTAAGAAATATTTGCTTAGGAGCATTTGCATCTTTATCAAAGCTCTGATTGTCTGTCCTCCATGAACCAGGGATGGTATTAGGTGCTACTACTGCCAAAATGGGTTCTGGGACTGTAGTGAGGATGAGGAGTTATGGTGATGATTCTTAGACCTGAGGGAACATCAGAATCACCAGGAAGACTTGTTAAACCAGATGGCTGAGCCCCAGTCCAAAGTCTCCCATTCAATAGGTCTGGATGGGCCCTGAGAATTTGTGTTTCTAACAAGATCCTAAGGTGACACTGATGTGGTTGACTCAAGAGCCACAATTTGAAAACAACCGAGTATACTCAAAAGTAATAAATGAAGTAGGGGCACTCAACCACAGAGGTAAGGGAGGTGTGTTTGCTTCAACAGGCAGCAGGTTAGAATAATTGCATCAGAATGCTTCAGTCCATGGAGATATTTGTCTTGGTGTTTCTAGGTCTGAGATAGAGTAGCAGAGTAACAAAGTCTTAATTGATCTGTTCAGTTAATCAATAGACATAAAAAACAAAGATTAGAATTAGGTCTTTTGACAAACCACAGAGGACATTCCTGGCCTCTCCCCCAGTTCCCAGTGTTTGGCTACTTCACAGACATGGAGACATGTTCCTGGAACCAGGAAGATGGGACAGTCTAAGGGGTTCCTAGTGTGGAAGAACCCTAGGGCACAGCTACACGAAGGTACTGTAAATGCCTCCTTCATGTCTCCCAAAGTGACCCGTAAAAGCCAGACTGATAATGCATGGAGAAGGGAACTGACCAGACTTATCAGGGATTTCTGGATACTGGCTCAGAGTTGACAACAGTCCCCAAGGACCTAAAATGTCACTGTAGTTTAACAGTGAGAGGTGGGGCTTATGGAAGAGGTGATATGTGGAGTTTCTGTCTTCATCCTTTTCACAGTTGGCTAGTGTCCATAAACCTACTCTAGAAATTTAACCAGCTACTGAACACAAAATGTGTACTTTCAGTTCTTGCCACGTGGAGCTCTGCTGGTTTAAAGCTCATAATTGCTAAGGTAAATTTTTTTTCCATGAGACTCAGTGGAAGTTGAAACTCCCACTTGACAGTTTTGTGCTCCACATGCAACTGAACCATCAAGCATTAAAGGGGACTAACTATTTAGGCTGGGTTACCAGACCTGATTATCAAGGTGAAATAGAATTGCTGCTACCCAAGGGTCAAGGAGGAGAGTGTCTAAAATAATGGATATCATTAAATAAAATGTGTGTGTGTGTATCTGCCAACTAAGAATTTTATGCCCAGCAAAAAAGACCTTTATATCCTTCAAAATAAAAACTACTTCTCACATAATCAAAGTATTAAGTGAAGTACATTAGATGAAACAGCAAAGAAAATTCTTTAGGCTAAAGAAAAATATTCTACATGAAATAATAGTGAAAAAGAAATGAAAAGCATGAGAAAGAAGATTATAAATGCAAGTACACACCAAACCCCCACACACAAACACAGAGAGAGAGAGAAATCTAAATGAGTATTGACTGTATTAAGCAATAATAATGATGATATCATGTGGGGCTTAAAAATATACATGTAATCAAGACACACAAGAAAAATAGTAAAAAGGCAAGAGAGATGTTAACCACTCAGAAGCCCTTGATTTACTGAGAGGTGAAAGATAATTTGTTGGAATTTGAAAAGTTAAGGATACCTACTATAATGTCTAGGGTAACCACTAAAAATATCTGTAAAAGAATATAGAACTATCAAACTAAAAAAGAAGGAATGGAATAAGAATCTATAAGAAAACAGGAAAGAAACAGAACAGATGACACATATAGGAAGAAAAGCCATTAAAATGATAGATATAAATCCGATTATATAAGTAATTATATTAAAATAAATACTCCAATTAAAAAGTAAAGATTATCATACATATTAAAAAAACATCTACTACATGTTTCTTATAAATATACACCCAAAATATAAGGATGTAGAAAGGATAAAAGTAAAAGAAAAGAACATTTATCCTACAAACACTTTAAAATAAGCTGTGCTGCTCTCAGAATATCAGAAAGAATAATTTTACCATCAACATATTGTAATAACAATATAGGGTATTTCATAATGATAAAATTTTGAGTCAAAAATCAGTAAGATTGAAAAAATCAAAATTTGTATGTCCTTAACGGTTTTACATCAAAATATATAATTTAGTAATTAACAAACCTGAAAGGAAAAAAAATAAATGAATACAATTTTAATGTGAAATTTTTGATACATCTTTCTCTGTAGCTGACAAAATTAGTAGACAAAAATTCAGAAATAAGAGCATTAAATAACATGTTTAGTGCACATTACCTAAATGATGTATGTAAGATGTACTCAAAATACAAAATAAACCATTATTTTCAAATGCACATAGAAAATTTACAAAAATCAACAATTCACTGATACATAAAGTAAATATTAACAATACTTAACAGATTAAAATCTCTCAGAGTATACTCCCTGCCTACAGTGGAAATAAGCTAGAAATCAGTAGCAAAAAGATAATGAAAAAATTCCTAAATGTTTTCAAAGTAAACAGTATATTTCCATGTAGCACATAAATTAAGAAAATAATTACAATGGAAATTAGAAAATATTTGGAATTGGTAGCAGCATATCAAAATTTATGGTTTTCCGTTAAAGTTATGAAGAGAATGTTTACCATTAAATCCACACATGAGAAAAAAAAACGAAATGCCAAAAGCCAAGAATCTAAACATCCATCTCAAAAGGTTAGGAAAAGAACTGCAAATTAAACTCAAACAAAGTGGAAGAAAATAATAAAGATAAGGATAGAAATCAATAAAGTGAAAACAAATGTAGAACAGAAAAAAAAATCAAGAAAGTCAAAGTTCAAAAACACCTTGCTCTTTGAACACACTAATATAACTTACAAATCACTGGGTAAACCATTCGTAGAAAAAAGAAGAAAGAAACCACTAACAGGAATGGAAAAGGAGGGTGTAACTACACATCTCCAAAGCATTAAAAAACAGAATAAATGGAAGGAATGAACAATTTTTGCCAATATAGTTAAATTCTTAGAAGAAAAAATAATGACTTCTAAGAAAACTCATAAAGAAATAGGAATTTGAATTATAACATGCATCTTAAAGAAACTGACCCATAGCTGAAAATATTTTTTAAAGAAACTCCATGCCCAGATGACTCTTTTGGTGAATTCTTCCAAATATTTAAAAAAGAAATAATACCAGTCTCATCAAGTTCTCCAGAGAAAAGCAAATAGATATACTTCCCTACTTGTCCTATGCAGCAGGCATAGCCTTTGATTCTGAAAGCTGACAAGATCTGCTTAAGAAAAGAAAATCACAAGTCAATCTCTCTTAAAACATAGAACAAAAATTCCTACAGATCTAACAATCTATAAAGATAATATATCACCACCTAGATATGTATATTCTAGGAATAGAAGAGAGCCTAAAATGGAGAACCAATAATTTATCATATAAACAGAAGAAGGGAGAAAAATCATATCAACATATGAATAGGTAAAGATAAGTCACTGGATAAATTCAATATATGTTATGGTAAAATCAACAAATTAAGATTATAAAGGATCTTCCTATCTATTAAATTATAGGTACAAAAAAATTTTTTTAAAAAATCACTTTACAGTGAAATCCTAAAAGCATTACCTTTCAAATTGAAATTGAGACAAAAATACTTGCTCTCACCACTTCTATTTAACATAATTCTAGATACCCCAACCAGTACAATTTGAGCAAGAACAATAAATAAAAGACTTAGGAATTGGGAAATAAGATGTGAAATAATCATAGCAGATTACTGCACAGATATGTAGGATGCAATAGAAAACATATCAATCTACAGACACACTATTAAAATTAGTAACTGCACTTAGCAAAATCACTAGATTTAAAAAGGCAAACAGAATAGCAGTGGTAGCTTAACATTTCAATAAATGAGTAGAGAATTAAATTTTCTTTATAATTTTTACTATAAAAATTTGTACAATCTTAATTGTACATATTTATGGAGTGATAATTTGATTTATGTATAGAGTACATAATGATCAAATCAGGGTGGTTAACATTTCCATTACCTTAAAATATTTTTTAGTATATTGTGATATTTCAATCAGTACACAATATATACTGGCTAAATCAGGGTAATTAACGTTTCCATCTCCTTATCATTAGTTTGTGTAGAAACCTTGAAGCTTCTCTCTCCTAGTTATTCATAAAGTATATAGAAAATTATCATGAACTTAGTCTCCCCTTGCCCCTCCATTCTGTACAACACTAGAACATATTAGTTCTAACTGTGTTTCGGTACCCATTATAATTTCAACTTCTCTTCGTCGCCGTTCCAAGCCACTGGCAATGACCATTATACATTAATATCCACATATGAGAGAGAACATGCAGAAATTGTTTCCCTGTGTCTGGCTTTTTTCACCTAATATAATATACTGAAGTTACATCCATTTTGCTGCCAGGTATAGGATATCATCATTTTTATGACTGAATAATATTCCATTGTGTATTTTATCACCATTTTTTTGTCCATGGGCATGTAGGCTGGTTCTCTATCTTAGATACTGTGAATACTACAGCAATAAATATGGGTGTACAAGTGTCTTTTTGATATGCTGATATAATTTCCTTTAGGTGTTTACCCAGAAGTTAGATGCATTTACTTTTAGCTCTTGAGTAATCCCCTTACTGTTCTCCATAATGGTAGTACTAATTTACATTTCTACCAACAGTGTATGATCCAATATGTATGATATGTAGGATACATGTGCCTTTTCTGCAAATCCTCATTAGCATTTGTTATTTTTGATATTTTTGATAATAGCTAGAGAATGAAAGTATAAAATATTATAATTATTTCCGGTAGTAGTATAAAACAAAAAGAGGATAAGTCTAATAAGGAAAATACAAGAGCCCCATATATAAAACTATAAAGCACAGTATTAACTAGATGAAGATAATATAAACAAGCATAGGAACATATCATATTCATGAACTAGAATACAGTGTTGTATCCATGTTCTCATCAAATTGATCTATAGATTCAATGCAGTTCCTGTCAAAATAGCAGTTGGGCTTCCAATTCAGGATGGAAATCGGTATGTTGATTTTTAAAAACGTACATAGCAATGCAAAGGTGTGAAGAAAAGTGAAGATCTTCTTGATGACTTTATAAAAGTCTTAGGAAGATCTAAAAAGAAGAGGACCAGGGTGGGACAAAATGAGCTATTAAATATCAGGACTTAGAAACCCGAAATAATTAAAGTAGAATTAAACCAGTGAAATAAATATCAAGTCCATAAACACACCCATAGAATATGACTGTGTGGTTTATAACAAAGACAATATTGTACATCAGGGGAGAAAATGATGGTCTTTGGGATGCAGAGCAAGATGGTAGCTTAGTAAGAGCCTCCAGCTATCATCTCCCTACAGACTCATGAAGTTGAACAGCGATTCATGCACCCAACTACCCTCACAAGATCTAAAGAAACCAGGTAAGAGACCATAGTACCTGCTTTTAGTATAATAATAAACAATGGTGCATTACAGAAAGCAGGAAGGAAGAGTTGCCTTGTCACCCCCACAGGAGAGAGATCTCCTGCTTGAGGTAGGAAGAAGGATCATATCCAAGCCTTAGACTTGAAATCCTGTACCAGATCCACCATGAGCAGAGCCCCCTGCCCTCAGCCAATACCCACAGACTAAGCTACTGAAACTGCATTAACCAGGTAGCAAAGAGACTGCCTCTACCATCCCTCCCTCAGTCTTGGGTGTAGCAATCAAGGGAGTGGGATTCTACCTACTGGAGAGCAGGGCATGAAAGTTGCCCTGGGGCTCAGTGTCAGGTCCGCCTTAGTGAGATCCAGGCAGAAACCAAAGGGCCTGAACTTGCAGGCAGAGCCCTTAGACCTGCCCCAGCATCAAGCATGCCACTGGGACAGACTCAAGTTTCAGCCTGCTTCATTGCCAGCTTTGGTATGGGCTTGGGACTGCTCAGATCCCTATGGCCATGGGATTCAAATAAGACACAGCTTAGTGTCAGATGAGGTGGCCAAGGGACTATCTCCACTATTCCACCCAACCTTGAAAACACAGCTATCCCTGGGCCAGTGCTCACAGATGGAACTTCTAGGACAGATCTGGCAGCAGAGACCTGGGTCCTCTGGGTTGAACCCATGTTTTGGCCTGCATCACCATTAGCTGTGGAATGGACCTGGGTGCACCTGTAAAACCGTACACATCCTTGTGATTATGAGACTCAGGCAAAACCCAGGTTCAGCAAACACTACCTCAACTTCAATCTCTCTCTCTCTCTCTCTCTCTCTCTCTCTCTCTCTCTCTCTCTCCCTCCCTCCCTCCCTCCCTCTCTCTCTCTCTCTCTCTCTCTCTCTCTCTCTCTCTCTCTCTCTCTCTCTCTCTCTCTCCCCCCTCCCCTCCCCCTTTCTTTCTTTATTGGTACTGAAATTGCAACCAGGATCACTTTAACACTGAGCTACATCTCCCACCCTTTATATTCATGAGACAGGGTCTTTGGCTGGCCTCTAACTTATGATCCTCCTGCCTTGGCCTTGTCTGGCTAGAGATTTTTATTAGTGTAGTTTCTCTCTTTGTTATTGTTGTTGTTTCTTTTCTTATCTTTATCGTTATGCTATTTTTCTATCTCTTCAAAACAACTTGTTATAATCAAAATATGTTCTGTGAGTTTCACAGTAGCCACAAAGCAAAATCCATAATAGAAAAACACAAAATAATAAGCAAGGAATCAAAGCATACCACTAGAGTAAATCACTTAACCATGAAGGAATACTATAAAAAAAAAAGAAGGGAGAAAGGAGGTATAATAAAAATAGAAAACCAGTTATATGATGGATGTAGAAAGACTTGATCTATCAATAGTCACCTTCAATGTAAACAGTTAGAAATCTTCAATTAAAAGAAACAGAGCGGTTGAATGGATTTTTTAAAAAGCAGGACTCAGCTATATGTTGCTTTTAAGAAACTCACTTCTCCTCTGAGAACACATATGCACTAAAAGTAAAGGGATGCAATTTGACATTCCATACAAATGAATCCAAGAAATGCAGAAGTAGCCATATTTATAGTAGATAGGATAGACTTTAAGTCAAAAGCAGCAAGGAAGGTCATTATATAATGATAAAGGGATCAATTCAGCAAGAGTAAATAACAATTATAAAAATATATGCACCCAATATTGAAGCAACTATATACATAAAGCATATGTTAATAGACTTCAAGGGGGAGAGAGATTCCAATACAGTAATAATAGCAGATGATCTTTAATAATCTGGATGATCTTTTAAATTTTAAATTGCACCCTAGGCCAAATGAACCTAATAGACATCTATAGAACATTCCATCCAACAACTGTAGAATATACATTATTCCCAACAGCATAGGGATAAAACAATGATAGACCACAATTAGATAAATAAATAACATAGCAAAGAGAAGATGCCCATATGTAAACTCACCAGTGCCACACATCTATCTAGCATAATGAATATGGCAACAATAAAAGTGTGTTCTCTCTCCCTAAAAAGGTAGACCCACGGCCCATTAATGATTGTATCCATGTTTGGGAGTTATTTATTCTTCATGTCATTGAGTCACAATCCCATTTTGCTCTTCTGGGTCACCAAAAGTCTAAGATTAACAACAACTAATACATGTGACAAAATAAGTAAGAAGAGAGGGAAATTTATATATAAAAATAAATTCATATGACATTAAGGAAGAATATGTATAGACACCACAGACCTCATTTCTGCAACTAGATATGAAGCCATATTTAACTAGTCTTTAGTGTTCACTGTGTAGAGAATACACCAATCTGAGAAAGGCTAGGTTTATAGCAAGGTTTATACCTACTGGAAAAGAAATCTCCAGTTAATTGGGATAGTAGGAGACTGAACAAGTAGGATGTGGGAGATCAGTCCTACCTACTGCTGACCGCTGCCCCATGCATGCAAGACTTTTCCAGGGCCAGCCCCTCTGTCCAAGGCCTACAAATCTGGTAGCACCTACCAGCATGGGATGTGCCCTGGTGACCACATATGAGTGTATGTTAATACTCTGCAAAGAAGAAAATGGGTTTGCTTGGTCTATTCCCAGAACCCAATGCAATGCTTGATTCAGAGTCAGAAGGAAGGTGAGGTTTGGGCCTAGAGCATAAATCTGGCGCCATATAAGTCACATGTAAAGACACTCTGTGACTTTTGTTAGTGCTGTGATCATCCACAAACTTCTTAATGTCTCTGAGCCTCAGTTTTTTGTAAAATGAGAATTAAAATGGCAACCTATTTAAAGAATTACTCTCATGATTAAGTGAGCTAAGGCACACTAGTGTTCAGCATGGTTCTGGAACATGGTAAATGTCCAACATATTCAGCTAATATTATTTCTTTTTACTACTGTGAGCACACACTAAATGTGTTTTTAATGAGTAAGCGCACCTACAATCAGGGAGCCTGGGGTCTCTAGCTCAGCCTGAGTGCTGGGATCTGTCCCTAGCCTCTGCCAATGGTGTTTTACTCCTGATAGGAGGACTGGGGTTAAAGAGGTATCCAGCCCATTTATTGCCTTGAGCCCAAGTTACCTCCTCCAACCTTCTGTATGTCCCATTCTTGGCAGCAAAATTGATGCTGAGATGCTCTAAGCATGCCCTCAGGAACAGGGGACTTCCATTGACCCTAATCCCCCCACCAACCAGAGACGCACTACTGTCAGGGCCCTGCCTCACTTTCAGGTTTCCTTGCCCCAGCCCTGGCTGAGTTGTAGATGCCAGACAGAATGCCACCATTAGCCCCAGTTCCCTATGGACAGAGTGGTGGCCTCAGTCAACTGGCCTTCCTCATATCAGTATCAATACACCTGAGACTAAGACCACACCAGCGAAGAAAACAGACTGATTCACTGACAGTTTGCTAAAGCCAATGTGTAGATGATTGAATCACCAGATGATGGGAAATTAATTTTCATTTTAGTCTTGTCATCACTTTATTACAGTCATTTAACAACAGGGCAACCTGCCCAGGTCAACTGAACATCACATCCTTGTGTATTTCAATGTTCAAAGGCGAAGAGCTTCTTAAAACATAATTGTGAACCTTGGGCTTTCTCTTAAAAGCAGCTTCCTACCTTCTTTATTTTAAGGCCATGTGTCACTCTCTTATCTTCTGAGTCAACTTTTACAGGTACTTCTTGTTCTGACAGTAAAATAGCAACAGCCACCCTCTCTAAACACAGCTGAGAAGTTGACAGTCCTCAGTGAATTGGCTAGTCAGTGATCTGATGATTCAGCAAATTGATTTCCAACAAATTAACTCCTGGTGAATTGACTTTTAGCAAATTAGCCATTCAACAAATTAGTTTTCATTGAATTGACCTAGATCCATGGGCAATCAAGTTTCCTGAGTAATATTTTAGAATAGAATACCAACTGGGAGAAAAGGGTCACATTTTTCTTGTACTCCAAGAGAATTAGGACTCACCAGCTCTTAATCAGTTTGCACATCCATATGCAAATGAACATGTACACACACACACTCACACACACTTTTACAAAGTATGCAGCTCCTGTGTTAACAGCTGTCAAATCTATTTGTAATGACCCACAAGTACTCAATAGAAAGGAGGTAAAAAGATGGAATGAGGCCACTTGGCAATTTGCCACATAGAAACAAGAGATCAGATCGTGGAGGCTTGGCTAGACTCAAGAATTGGTTTCTGGAGGAAAAAAGAAGAAAAAATGGATTTGGTTGAGAATTCAGTTCAGTGGCTTCCCACTGGAGGTCTGAGGCTGATGATTACAGCAGCCAACATACACTGGGAACTTGCCAAGCACAGACAGCAGCCTAAGTACACTCGTCTCTCCATATCCCCCAGCGATGCCAAAATCTGAGGAAGTTCAAGTCCCTTATGTACCAGCATTACATTTGCATTAACCTACACCTCATTTCCATATACTTTACATTATCTCTAGACGCTGATAATACCTAATACAATGTAAATGCTGTGCTAGTTATTATGTTCTATTGTTTAGGGATTAATTAATTAATTAATCTATACATGTTTTACAGAAGCAATTTTTTTTTCTATTTGCTGTTGTTTGAACCCATGGATGCAGAACCCGTGGATACCGAAGACTGACTGTACTGTTGTTATCCCCACGACACAGAAGAGAAAAACAAAGAACAGAGAAGCAAAGTAACCTACTCAGTATCACTCGGCTAATGAATGGTGGAGTCAGCATTTAAGTCCCAATCCCAATGCTTCTCTGGTGATGGACAAAACTTAATCTCAGCTCAACTGAAAGGTTAGAAAAGATGGTGTCAGAACCAGAATTCAACAGAGCAGAAGAAAACCAGAGCCCGGGAGTAGGAATAGGAAATCAGAAGGGAGAGAGGACAGAGAGGAGATGAGGCTGAAAAGTCCTGAGTTCCTGTTCTATAGACTTTCCCTTACGGTCCTGAGACTTGGGCAAGATCCTTGTTGCATGAAGGAAACTGAAAGCCAGTGTTTCCTTAGCTAAAAAAGGCCCCGTAGCTAGAAAGTGATGGAGTCAGACTTAGCTTTCAGATAGGTCAGACTGTAAACCCACAACACTTGGGGCTCAAAGTTGGGGCTGAGCAAGCTGAGAACAGAAAACAGAGGAAAGGAAGATTTTCTTCATCTAAGGTAGGCACAGCCTGGCTCTATCAGGAGAGAGATCTCCTTTCCCACAGGCAACATTTGAGGAAAACCCAGTTGCTTGAGCCTTGGAAATATTTCCCAAGGAGTGGAAGAATGTTCTAGAGACAGACCCTGCCATCTGGAGACCACCAGGGCCTTGCAGCCCTTTAATAAACCCCCTCCCGGCTGTCAAACACAGCCCACTGAGGCATTTAATTTGGCAGAGCCAACATTGGTGATCAGTTAGAATGCTTATCAAATGTCAATTAGTACTCTGCCTTAATTGATGCCTAATTAACATACCACTGCATGTCGTTGGGTGCCAATTAAATGCCTAAACAGTCCTTTCTATTTTATTGTACCAACAAGACAGTAATTGTATGTTTCTCGGTTCAGTAGCTTTGGAGTTAATTTTATCGTGAGCTTTTTGGAATATGGAAACCCAGAGAGAATGCTCAGGCAGATATTTAGTTGATGTGCTGCTTTGATATTTCAAAAGTCTACCTTATGTTCAATGCCTTCCTGAGAAATCAAATTATTCATTTCTGGAAAAGTCAAATCCATGAGGTGTGGGTGCCACGCTCAGGTAAACACGGTGGACGGGGAGGAGCCCTTCCTGCCCTGACTAGGCAGCCCTGGGAGAGGCTTGCTAATTTGTCACAGAAATGAGCCAAAGATGTTGCTGTGGTTTAGTTACAGTTTTCACATCCCTTATAGGTCTACCTGCTGGAAGCTTCCTAGTCTGACAGTATTGGAAGGTAGTGGGACCTTTAAAAGGTGGAGCCTAATGGAAGGCTATTAGGTCTTTGGGAACACCTGGCCTTCCCGTCTTACCATCTCTTTAGCACTGACTTCTGCCATTGTGGTATCATCCACCACGAAGCCCTCTGCAGAGACCAAACCATAGGGCTGCCCAATCTTGGACTTTTTGCCTCCAAAAATCATGACAGACCTAGCCGCCAGTATTTTGTTATAGGAACTAAAACTGGACTAAGAACTTCTGTACACTGGACTTTAAGTTATTTCTTCACTGCTGGCTGAGACATCTTAGCTCAAAATCCCATCAGCACCAAACTCAAATTTTTACATCTCCAATTATTTCTAAAATAGCTCAAATAAGCAAAGTATTTTTGCCATTTGGAGACAGCTTGCTTTGCTCCCCGCCCCCCATATACACATCCCTCATCCTACAGCTGTTACCCTTTGATAAGATAGAGCCTCACCGTACAAGGCTTGAAGCCACTGAGCCCTTGAGAGCTGTGGCCTCACAGACTCCCCTCACACGGCTGAGTGACCTTGCACAGATATGCAGCTCCCCCACACATACACAAAGTTTCTCTTGGGCTTCTCTCCTTCTGAATAGTGACCCAGTCAGTCCAGTGGCTTCCATTGCAGATTGCTGGGAGTAAATCTTCCCCACACACACACTCCAGCCTGGCTCCAGAAAACTTAAGAGTTGCTGGCCATGTCGTTTTTCTTAATCAGCCCCTAAATTCCCTACAGGAATGCACATTCCTGGCCAGAAAGTGTAGGTGTGGGCCTCGAGATAACATCTATCCTGAGCAGTGGCCTTTTGTGTCAGGCCCAGTGACAGGGCACCAAGCCCTCCCCCCGCTTCATGGAAGGGAGGATGGACCCTAATGAAACATGGACCCCTTTGTGAAGCTGGTGCCACAGGGCATCCTGGCGCCACGGGACTTGGAAATGCCTTCTGGAAAGCCCCTGTGGGGACCTGGGACTAATTCTTGTGCATGGAATGAGGCTAAGATCTACCAGCTCTTATTTTCCAAATATTTTATCAGAGGTTGCCAGCACCCTCAATTGGATAATCATTTTTCCACTGTTTTGAAATGCCATTTTTATTATGCCCTAAATTCTTTGTATTACTTGGGTCTGTTTCTGCAATTGAATATTGTGATATACCTATTCCTTCAAATATTGTCCCTTTTAAGTAAGTTTTAATATCTAAAGCAAGTTTGATATCTGGACATTTTTTACATCAGGGTTTGCTTGACTGTTCTTCTGAATAGATTATTTCAGGTAAAGTTTAGGAATCCTTTGATTAAATGCTGAAAAACATAAAACATGACCCTGATAGGATCTTACTGGAGCTGGAACGTTATTTATAGATAAACTCAAGGTGCACTGCCAACCTGACAGTGGTGACCATCTGGGTCTTTTTATGCATTTTTGGATGAGTCA
Organism: Spermophilus citellus; assembly: GCF_964194105.1. Classification (NCBI taxonomy): domain Eukaryota; kingdom Metazoa; phylum Chordata; class Mammalia; order Rodentia; family Sciuridae; genus Spermophilus; species Spermophilus citellus. The sequence goes on along the minus strand of NC_138195.1, from coordinate 57,198,677 downwards.
TTACTAAGGCCTCCCAGATGTCAGGTACTTTGTAGGCACTGGGACACGAGGCACCATCAGCCATGATTCCTGCCCTCTCAAAGCTCATTTTAAACTTTATTTAAAGAACCATTCACACACTGGTGAGAGTTGAATTCCGGCCTCCAGGCGCTGCAGGTGGAGCTTGGAAAGTAAGGAAAAGCGCTCAGCTCCATTTAGCCCTGCTCCCAGGGTGAACATAGGGAAAGAGCTGTCCACCCATGGTCCCAGCGGAGCCCTCAGGAGCTGCAGGTGTGTTCAAATGGAGAGAGCCTGGGAGCCTGTTTAACAACTCAGAACAGTAGCAAGATAGGAAGAAATTGGAAATAAAATATCTCCATCTGAGTCCTGAGGATCCTTACTAATGGGTTCACTTGGTCAGGAGACTGAGAACCCAGTTTGTCATGAAAGTGATCAGATTCCTCACTGCCTCCCAATCTCCTTCAGTCATCCCTGTGGACAGCAAGGTCAGCCAGGCCCAGGGGCTCTTTTGTGTAGCACTCGGTTCAGCAGCCTGCACCCACCTTGTCCTGGCCCCTGGGATCAGCTGCCCCTGTTCAGCCTCTTCCCTGGCTCCTCCTGCCCTATCTACCACTCAATAGAGACTTTGTTTAAATCCATCAAATCCCAGGTTTTTAACTCTGCAAATATTTCAATTGATTGACATGGGTGCATTAAAACAGATTGGAAATTATAACCTAGAGTATATATAAATATTAGACATTAGATATTACTTAACATAATTATAGATATCAGTATAGATACTAGTTAACACTAATTAATGTTAGTTAGATGTTAGTTATCACTATTATATTACAATTATATTAATTATCACCATACCATATATATTATATACCATACTTGAGGTTTTATAGGTATTCCATGTTGGACAATGGAATAAAAGTTAAAGTACAGCCTCTGACTATTGGATCAAAACTCTTCTCAGGGCCTCTATTTCCTCCTTCCTGCCCTATAGGCCATCAGCACCTGTCTGCTACTCCCTAGGCCCTGGGTTTTAGGCAGACCCTCCTCTATACTCCTGCAGCTGCTCACAGGACATGGGGTCAGCTTCCCTGGCTCCTCTGCTCATCTCCCTCAGTCTTCCTTCCCAGCAAACATTCAAGGGCTCACTTGTGTACCAAAGTACATGCAGGTGAAAAAGTAGACTCACCTGGTAAATGGACTCCTAAGTCACTGGTAAAACACAAATAAAACAAAGTATCATTTTCTTCTCATCAAATCGACTAAAATGTTTAAATCTTCTAATAATAGACGTTGGTAAGATTGGTAGGCAGCCCGGAACTGGTCTCTCAGCAGGGACGTCAATAGTAGGACAAACACCCTGGAGAGGACACAGGTGACATTCCACCCCGCATGCATCCTCCAGCAACAGATGCAGGCAAGAATGTTCACTGTAGCATGCTGGTAATATGCTGAAACCAGAAACCCATCCACTCCACAGGGGGAAATGGTAAGGGAACCGTTCATCCGTACGCTCAAAAGCTCTCCTGCTATAGTTTGGATTTGAAATTCCCTCCACAGGTTCTTGTGTTAAAGGCTTGGTCCTCAGCTTGGCACTATTTGTAGATGGTGGAGACTTTAAGAAGTGAAGCCTAGGGGAGGTCTTTAGGTCACTGGGGATGTGCCCACAAAGGAGACTGTGGGACCCTCCTCTCTGCCACTCTCATTCATTTGCCCTGGGGTAAGTGGTTTTGCTCTGCCATGTGCTTCTCCCCTAGGATGTTCTCCATTATCACAAGCCCAAATCAACAGGGCCATTTGGCTGTGGACTGAAACCTCCAAACCATGATCCAAAATAAACTTTTCCTTTTCATAAGTTTATTATCTCAGTTATTTCATTACAGTAACAGAAAGCTGATTAACACAATTCCACTGTGGTACAAATAAACTATTTATACATATCAACACATATAAGTCTCAAGAGTGTGCAGCTGAGTAGAGATTCAATCCAATTTCAGAAGCCTGAGAAAGGAAAGAAAGGGAAGGAGAATTTGGGGCTTTCAGTGTATTTTCTAACATTTCATTTCTTTAAAGAACAAGACAAAGGTAAAACAAATGCGGCAAGCTGCTATTATCCATTGAATATGGATGGAGATCATCTATTTGTTATTTTCATGATTTTCCAAGGTTTGAAATGTTTTGTAATAAAAATTTTAAAAAATGTTGTAAAACACAATCCTTATGAGCTTCCAGCCTCCTAGAAACAGAAGACAATGTGATAAAGGAGAAGCCACATAATGAGCCAAGGCATAGACAGACAAACACCTGCAAGAACTCTGGGGAAGCAATACAAAAGGCAGACACAATTTGGGTCCTGAAGAATATGTAGGAGTTTTCTATCTGGAGGGATAAGACCAGGCACCTCAGGATGACACAAATATATGGTGCAAAGGTGGGAAAGGCATGATGTTTGGGGGACCTGGATGGAGCAGGCAGAGGCCTAACCAGAAAAGCTTCCACAATAAGGACCTTGACCTCATCCTAGGGGGATGGCAAGCCAATGCAATATTCAAAGACGAGTGCTATGATAAATTTCTATGTTCCTCATTGTTTAAAAACAGTGCTGCGGGAGGGGAAGAAGTAAAAATGGGGGCCCCAAATAAGATGAGTACAATTCACGGCACTTCCAGCAATGTCTCGCAGAGAAACACCCTCTGGGAACCATGTGATTCAGGTGTCGTCCACAGCACAGTGTGGCCAGTCAGACAGAGTTTTGCATTGTGACTATCAGACCCACTGATGGGCAATGGCACTCTTACTGGTTTTCCTGGAAAAGGACTCTGCCTCTCCCTGGGGTCCCATGTGTTATCACTTTATCACCAGCAGTAAGGGCCAGATCCACAAGAAGGAGACTGAGATCAGACCCAGCGTGGAGCAGAATGGAGGGCAAAGAAGGAAAACAAGGAAGGGCCCAAAGCAAGCCACGCCCAACCCCTTCTGCCTTAGGTAGTTTGGATCTGGGTTTTGGTCATCTGTCTGAATTAATCACCTGGCTTCTTTCCAGCCCAGCTTAGTTTCCCTGTCTTCAACTTCAGCCCCTTTACTGGGCCTCTTAAGTCATGGTCTGTCTGCTTCCTAGCCTGCTGGTGCCCAGGCTGATGATCTGAGATTTGCACCTAACTCTGGGACCCTCCTTGGGATTGTGTTTTACAACATTCTTTAAAATTTTTATTACGAAACATTTCCAGACATTGCTGGAAGTGCCGTGAACTGTACTCATCTTATTTGGGGCCCCCATTTTTCCTTCTTCTCCTCCTTGGGTCATCCTCAGGAACCTCCAGCCCTCAGCCTAGAGAGCCAAATGCCTGATGAGACGAGATGAGAGAGGTCGGCTTGATGGATTGGGGTGAGGGCTCCCAGGGACACAAACACCCTCTTCTCCATGAAGCATGCAATTCAAACGTTGTCATTCATGCTCTTTATTGAAATGGGGCCTGCAGCGAGGCTGCATGGTAACAGGCATATTTAACATCACCTTTTTCAATCTGTGACAGCCATTTCTGCATTCTCTTCTCATCACCATTAACATAGAAATAGCTGCATAATGACACCAGCCTTGCGGAGCATCGGAGCATCGCTCTTCATTTATCTCATTATAAATGGTACTATCTTGTTATTTGGGTAAACTGGAAGCAGAAACAGTCCGTGTCAGATGTCACGGGGCAATTCTCCCTTGTTATTTCGTCACATGGAAAGGAGTCAGACGGCTGCTGAAAATATGTTCCTATTTTAGGGTCTTTGAAGCAACAACCAGAGGAGGGGCAGCTCAGACCTCCACTGCAGTTGACTCTAGGGCCCCATAAGGGAGCACGTTTCTAGCGCCTCCCTGGTGGTGTTTGTCTTTGCACAAAGAAATGCTCCCAGAAAGACAAGGGGCATTCTTCCTCAGCTCACTGCTCACCTCACTGCTTTTCCTGACTTATGGCTATTTGCTTTTGAGTACCTGTGCTGGCCCCAGAGCCTCATCCACTGATTTGCGTCTCTCGGAAAGAAAACCACTTATCTAGTGTGCAAACATATCTGGGGAGGTAAATCAGGATCCTTAGCACACTATATTGCACTTAAATTATAGCATGGGAAGCGAGCGGTGCTTGGGAGCACTCACCTAGCTGGTGTGGTATCTTCTGTGGCTCAGAATAGAGACAACTGCCCAGCTCCATCCCAGAGACAAAAGAAAGTAAAGCAGAATCTAGCCACGGGGTGTCAATCATTCCAAAAGCTGCAGGGTGGGGAGAGGACTGTGTGGCTGAAGGCATCAATAAAGCCTTTGAGGAATACCATCCCAGGCAAGGCCAGGTAGGAGGCCAGGTAGGAAGCCAGCCCCTCACCTTGTCCTGGTGGTGCAAGCCACCTGCCTGAATGCTGACTGGAGACTAGGTCCTCCACAAACACACACACACACACACACACCAGACATACCACAAACTCCTTCAGCTATGGGGCTGGCAGGGCTCAGCTCCTCACTGCAGGTTGGTTCAGGCCTGTTCCCTGTATGTTTATCCTGAGATCCAGGATACAAGGGTGGCAGCTGCCATAAAGAAGTGCTTCTCCTCTGGGCTCCACCACTGGAGCACAGGAGGGCAAAACCAAACTTTCAAGCACATCACAAAGCCTCTGCTAACCTCCTGTCTGCTAAGGTCCCATTAGCCCAAAGTCAAGGCCAGGGAGTACACTGTGAGAAGCATAGGCCTCCAGAAGGTGTGAGATTCTATTACAGGTTAGCAAAGAATCGGGGCCTGTGAATCAACTGGTATAAGAGTGAAAACCTCAGATTTCTAAGCCTTACATTGGCAATTAGGTACTATCACAAGAGCACAGGAGTTCAAAATTGGAGATAACACAGAAAAATCCACCCTTTAATTGGGGTGCCTTTTGGGAGATGGGCTCAGAACACAGACCCAGGAATCTGTCACAACGGGTCATGAAATAGGTTGGGTGAGGTGACAGACAGCACAGGTTGAAAATCAAGATGTGGGAGACAACAGAGGCCCACTGTCAGCCCTGGGACACTCCTCCACCCAACACACACACACACACACACACACACACACACACACACACACACACACCTTGCTCAACCTGAAGAAGAAAGCAGGGACCCAGCTGCCCCAGCTGCGGAGCTGTGGATGTGTGAGTACTTGGGGGGAGGGGTGAGAAAGGAAAAGTACTAAGGCCACTCTGTATTCTGGGCCTGGGGCAAAGCTGTCTCTGCAAGTGGGCTGCATGGAAAGGCCCATCTCACTGGGCAGGCAGAGGCAGGGAGGGGAGCGAGGAGTGGATCCTGGCCCGCCCCTGGGCCGAATGCAGCTCTGCTCAAGGCTGCATCCTGACCCTCAGGGATGGTGCTCAGGGGAAGGCCTGGCCCCAGACAGTCTCCTCAAAGAGACAGAGCTCAGCGAGGTCACCCTGTGAGAACCCTCTTCCCCAAAACATAGTTGGGCTTCCTCAAAAAGGTGCAGGCACAGCCTTTGAGGCTCTCACTGCCTCTCCCATTTGTGCATTTTCCAGTTGACTCACATTCATACTTCCCTATTCTCCTCTAGACCTTGGGCTGGGACTGGACCATGGCCAAGGGATGAACAGAGCATCTGCAGGAGCTGCCTCGGTCATTCTCAGCATGGTGCTTCGTCACAGCTAGGCCATTACCTACCTTGATCCTGTTAATCCTTTTGATTCATCATCCTCCAGGGAGTCCCTTGGGGTTCTGTGTAAAACCTCGAATGGACTCAGACAGGTCTGGGTTTGACCATGTCCCCGCTCCATGAGGGACATCAGCAACCCCTCTCAGAGTGCTGGTACTTAGACTTTCAAATTCAGCTGAGTTATTTGAGCAAAGAAAAATAAAATTAAAAACAATTCACAAGCCAGGAAGCCCCCAGAACCAAAACAGGACGCCAGCCAACAACGTGATCCGACAATATTTATGGGAAATGGAAATGAGGCACAAACACAGCTTAATTGGTCCCAGCTTAATTGGTTAATTGGTTACAGAGCCCCCTACAATTAACTAACTCTCAGCTACTGTGATTAAATTCTATATTGGTTAGGTCTGCTGGGCTTAGTGCAAGCTCTTAGTCCAAGTCAATGGTCACTTATACAATTTTATTTAATAGTCCCAACCTCACCTTGCTCCCAAGAACCAGACAAGATGGTGCACAGTGTTGTCCTTGTCCACGTTTGGGGGTTTTTCAGGGACAGAGGATTGCTTTGAGGTTTCCTGGTGGGGGCTGAGGTCTGAGAAGCAGGGCAGCCACCTTCTTCAGGGCCAGGTAAGAAGCCTCAGAGTTGCTGCCTGGGACGAGATGTCCTGGGGTCACTAAAGGTCGAAGGCAGACTCCCTCGCCCTTGTCCTGCCTGGCACAGGGATGGGTGGTATAGAGGTGGACCAACTCAGACTCTCAGCATGTGTTGTTTTTTTCTTTTCCCCCTTTGCTTCCAGCTTAGTCTGGGAGCCAGTGGGGGCCCATGCTGCATAATGGAATGCAAACGTGGGTCAGCCTTGAACACTTGGCTCCACCCCCTCTACCCTGGTCTCTCACATGACAGTAGTGGAGGAGGGGGAGGCCACCATCGGAGTCAGGGCCCAGGCTGGGCACCCAATGCCAATTCTGCGGCATCTTCAGACAGGGATCCCCGGAGACACACATGACCCAAAGCTCCATCTACTCATCTCCGCAGTCTAGGAGCCTCAGTCTGGCCACATCTAACAACACACTCAGGCCCTGCTGCGCTCCTGGGCCCCAGATGAATCATAATGACCATCAGAATGTAGCAAAGGACTTCTGAGTGGGGAAGCTGGCCACTGCCCCTAACCACCAGGGTCTGTGCCCTGCTTCCAGAGTGGCAGGCAGTGAGGTGGGGAGGCCTTTGATGGAGGAAATTTGAGGAGTTTCTCTGTCATACAGAGCTGGAGGAAGATTGCCCTGCACAAATCTGTGCAGGGGCGAAAGGGAGCAGAAGCCATTGGAGGCACAGAAACCTCGCAGTGTGGATGCCGGAGGGAAACATCCTCCTAGAGCTCACAGGGTGCAGGGACAAGCTCTGAGCCCAGTGCCCTGAATGCAGTGTGGCGAGAGCCAGGGGCAAGCCCAGGGCTCTGTCAGAGAGCACGGCTCAAGTTCACTTCCTGGAGGGCTGGGGTTGTGACTCAGCAGTAGAGCGCTCGCCTTGCACGTGAGACCCTGGGTTCAATCCTCAGCACCACATAAAAATAAATAAACAAAATAAAGATATTGTGCCCATGTAGAACTAAATATATATATATATATATATATATATATATATATATATATATATATATATTTTTTTTTTTTTTTTTAAAGATACACTTCCTGGAGGAGATGATGCCCAAGCAGACTGAGAAGGATGCCTCAGAGGACAAGGTCCTGGAGGAGAAGGGGGTAAAAGTAACTTGCAAGAGCAACAGAGCAGAGGTGTTCCCAGGAAGGGCAGGAGACCCAACAACATCCTGATGCATTTTATCATCATGAGAATCTTGAGGCTCAGAGAAGTGAAGTCACTTCCAGAAGATCACACAGTAGTTTTGAACTGAGATTTGTCGGTCTACAAAATCACCCCCAAGTCAATCCAGGAGTGGGGCTTGCTTTCAGCTGAGTACAGCCTATTGCATGGCCCTTGCAGAAACTCAGCATCCAACTGAGTGTTCTCGGGGGTTGTGCACAGGCTACATATAGGGAGGCAGGCAGAGGCCCAGGCCAGGAGGTTGGTCACCTCAGGATCCCCCCAAGATCACCAAGCAACAGGGCAACCAACATTCCATGTTTCCCCAGGACTGAGGAGCTGCCTGGACATGGAACTTCCAGTGATAGAACAAGGAAAAATGGGGCCAAATTGGAACAAAATGGTCCACCTCCAGGTGCTTAACAGAGGCCTAATCTGGGCTCCTGGATCTGATCACGCAATCAGACACTTGTGCTTGTAAGGCATCAGCGCAGACAGTGAGAGCCATGCTGGCTGGGAGCCCTGACTTTCAATGATATCCAGGGTGCTGCTTCAGATCCAACTAGGGGACAGCTAACAGGTTCTTGCAGCAGGACTTCCAGATGGGACCCTGTGGTGCACATGGGGACATCATGTTCCTGGCCTCCTCAGCTGACGAAACTCCTCAAGCTTTTAAATGAAACACTATTTGAAGTTCAAGTTTATTTCTGCCTGCTTTCCAGACTTTTAGATTCTGGGTGCCATCTTGTCAAATATATTATTATTGTAACCCGCAGTTCCTCCTGAAGACATTCGCCTCTCTGTAGCTGCTCATCTCCATGCAAGGGTGACCTTGGTTTCATAGGAATCTCTAACCTAAACCTTTGAGAGGCATTTTTCTGCTGATGCCAGCTATGAGAACTATGAGGACCCCAGCTACACCATCACCTGTAAGTGTGCTTGTCCAGCCCTGGCTACCACAGATCACAGGGGCCACCTGGCTCCCATCCCTCAGGAATCCAATGCAATGGCACCTTCTCCCTGAGGGCTATGCTGGCCCCTGGATCACAGAATCTTTGCACAGACACACATGCAGACACACACACACACACACACACACACACACACACACACTACTTCTCTCCTCTTTGGGGTTTTATTTTTTTCCCATTACCATTTAACAATCCATCTACTTAACACATTCATCTTATTCTCTGTACCAATGCAAGTTTCATGGAGGTAGGGATTGGTGTCCTTTTCCTCCCTGACCCCTTTCCTGCTGCCAGCATATCCCTAGCACTGGAATGGAGTCTGATACTGAGCAAGTGCTTTATAAAATAATTGTTGATTATGTAAACATAACTTCACCTTCACTTATAAAACAGAAAAATTCCCCATGTAGCTGCAAGACTCCTGCCCCTCTGGCCCCTCACTGGCCCTTCCTAACTGGAACCCCAAGCACTGGGTCTGCAAGCCTTTGTCAGCAGCCTGTAGTTTCTGGACAGTGAGGGGAAGGGAAAGGAAGACTATTTCCTGAGACCCCTTTGAGCCTGCCCTGCCCTGGGTGCCTTGAAAGAAGCTCATGCCACCCAGCAATGCTGCCAGGTATAAGTGACATGGAAGACAGAGATACGGAACTGAGACAAGAAATCAGAGAGGCTGCAGCTCCTCATAGAGCTGGACCTTTGGGCCTCTAGGTCCCAGAGCTGCAGAAAGGCAGCACTGTGGTGGTCCTGGACCTATGGCAAGCTGCTCCTGGGCTCCAGAGCCTGCTGTGCCCCCTTCAGCTGATAGTGAAGGCATCCTTCCCCCAAGTGTCCAGTTTCCTCACCTGCAAAATGAGAGACAGGCCAGCACATGTGTCCCTGGGTTAGTTGGGTCAGAGGAGGCATCATGTGAAGCAAGGAGAATGCCCATCCATACTAAATCAAGATCTGTGGGTCTTTCCATTGTCCAAGACCCATGAGCCTGCCAATTGCCCTTAGTCCCAAAGTCACCTGTTAGAGCCCTGGCCTTTACGTGAGATCTCTGGAAGCAGGTTCCCTTCCCTGAGACGACCAGGACAAAATGGAGGCTTAGCAATCCTTGCTTCCAATATAAATGCTTCCTTCCAAAAGACAGGTGAAAAGTGAAACTTGTTGGGACAGGAACACTGGGAGAATGTGGCTAGTCCATCACTCTGGCCTTGGAGTCGCCCCCAGCTGGGGCAAATTTGGAGCCCCACCTCATTCCAGAAGATACTCCAAAGACTCCTACTTTGGAGAAAGACTAAGAATGGCATGTTCAGCAGTGGAATCTTCAGCATCTCAACAGCCCTACAAGGAGGGTGGTGCTATTTTTAGATGATGGGCTGAAATCAGGATGAGCTACTGATCAGGAGGATGAGCTGTCCACACTGGGGCGTCCTTAGAAACAAAGCCATGAGTTGGGGAACAGGGATAGGGGATAGGGGATAGGGGATAGGAGTACTCTGCTCAGGCAGCCTTCCAGGGAGGAAAGCCCAGGGATCACACAACTCTAAGGAACCATCAAGTCTGCCTGCCTCTCTCCCATGTCTCTGACCCTGACCCAAGAGCAGGAGCCGGATGCCCCCGTGTGGCCGTTTCTGGGAATGCAGGTCCTGAAGAAAACGTGGCCCACCCTGGGCTCTGGGATGACTAGGGACCACCCTAGGACAGGAGGACTCCAGAAGGAGAGAGCAAGGCCCCGGAGCCCCTGGACAGTCCTTCCTAAAGCTCTGCATAATTGGAACTCATGATGGCCACGCCTCCTAGGGGAGAGCTGCAAATGTCACAACTTCCACTCTAGTAACCCAAGTTTCCCCTTCCTTTGGGGGGGTTTGTAGAGCATCTAGTAACTCAGAGGCTTTGCTCTCCCATGAGACTGTGGCCAGATGTAAGGCCCTTTGGGGGCTGCCCTGAAGATTTGGGGACAGCCCAAGGTAACAGGGAACAAGACAGAGCCAGCCCACTCTGCTGGATTCATTCATTTATTCACAGACTTGAGGAGAGTACCTGACCCCGGCCCGCCTGGCCCCTGGCCCGGCTGGTTACCCTGGGAGGTTTCAGGGGCTGTGTCCTCTGTACCTAAAGGAGACTTTCAAATTCAACCACTGAAATTCAGATCTACCACAGGGCCAGACCCTACAGTGAGCCCTACGGGCCTCAGTGAGGTGCTCTATATTGTTCCCTTCCCTGTTTTGAGTCCCAGGAAAAGATCTCACCTGGCTCCCACCCTCAAATGCCTCTGTTGTGATAGCTCATATTGAAAAAGAGGTACAGTGTGGGAGGCCCGCAGGCACCTCTGATTTTTTTGCGGGGGGAGGGGATGGGATGGACACTGACTGAGACCTAATCTTACCCAAGAATTGGAGTATACCCTCAGATGCATTAAGAATAAACTGGAAGGTTGGTATGTAGCTCAGCAGCAGAGCATTTGCTAGCATATGCAAGGCCCGGAGTTGAATCTCAAGCACCACAAATAATAATAATATTAATAATTAATTAAAGATAAAAACCGGAAAATGAAGAAGCCCATCCGGTCAAGTTCCTTCATGTTTTGGGCAGCTGAGGAGGAGCTTGATGTTTTGCTTCTTTTGGACTTAGCCAAAGATTCTTAAACTCGAGATCTGTTATACTCCAAGGAGTTTCTAAAGGAATTTTGCTTCACTTAGTCATTATGCAGAGTATGTCACACTGGGATCTGTTGACATTCTTTTGATGTGATTGTGAGAGTTTGTTATTGATATAATTGGTGCAGCCAGAGGAAAAGCAGCCAAAACTCCTGGGAAATTGACCCGTGATATTGTAACACATGATGCTGGGAGAAAATGTGAAATCCCAGGAACAATGAGCTCAGTTAACGTGATTGGGGGCTTGTGGCTTCTGTGTGCTTGAAAACGTATGTGCTTGGGATTTGGGTAATTTACAAAAAGCTCTAGGCTCTAATCTCTCTGCCTCTAGGCTTTTCAACTCCAAAAGAATATTTGCAAAGATTGGCCTGTGAAAGCTTAGGGCCTGAAACAGCAAAGCAGAGCCTGCCTCAGTGAGTGAAGTCCAAACTCTGGCGCCAGATCCAACCCCCTGATGCAGTGTTAGTCCATACCCAGAGACTGGAGAGCCCTTTTCAAAAGACAGACCCACTTCAGGCAGCTGGAGTGGCTCATTCTGGACTCCAGAAATACAAACTTGTGTTCTCCTTCCTCCTCTCACATTTTGACTCCCTCCCTGTTAGCTCTTTCCCCTCTGCACTGTTTATACAGAGAACAATGTTTGAACTGACAGAGAAAGGTTGTTTGGGACACTGAGCATTTTAGCCAAGTTCTCCAAGGGTAACCCAGGTTTGATGTAGTTCCTATCACACTTGAACCCACCCCCACCAGCCCCCCCCCCAAGCTAGTCTGATTCTGGAGGACAGACCAAGGTCCTCCCCTGGATAGCACAGAAGATTATTGGGGTTCCTGGGCTTTGCACATGGTGACCACGGTGCCCCTCTCTGAGGCCAGGAAGAGATAGGTAAATGGCCTGAACTAGCACTCTCTTATAGAAATTCAGGGCCAGCCACAAACACAATTTTATATTCTTTGGAATTCACATTTTAAAACATCAAAAGAAATTAGCAAAAATGATTTTTAATAATACTTTATTTAATCCATCAGGAAATAAACTGTCAAAATATCATGAGTACAAAAATAATAAAGGAGATGTTTTAATTTTAATTTTATATGAAATCTGGTGTGGATTTCACCCCTCCAGAACATCTTAGCTGCAGACCAGCTACACAATTCGAGTGCTCAGCAGTCACATGTGGCTTTTGGCTACTTTATTGGACAGCACAGGTCTGGGCTTCATCTCTGGAATTCACCCCACAATAGAGTACCATCGTTGTCACCCCCAGAATCCGAGCCAAAGAATCACCTTCTACGCTGTCTCTGAAACATGACTGAGCCAAAACTACCTTAACTGTGGATGTCTGGGCTTGAAGAGCCTGGTGGATAGTTTGCAGAAGCCTGGACAGGGGATTCCCATCCCGGGAAGGACCGTGCAGGGAGAGGACAAGGCGGACCAGGGCTCCTATATAAATAGCAGAGGGAACCTCCAGTGTTTTCAATGCTGTTGTTGAATTATTAATGAATTTAAAAACCAGGAAAAGTACTGTGATGAATCAACATAGTTTATGTTGGGCATTAAGATCAAGAGGACAAGTAAGTTTTCCACTTTGACTTGGCTGCCAGGAAACTCAGAGCTCAGTCTTTTCTCACTTAAAATATCTTTCCTAAGACACACTTCAATTATTAACTAGATATTTTCCTTTCACTCTTATTTTAATATTTTGGGGATTTTCTGAGGGAAAAACTGAAATTTTAAGAAACCATAAATTACTTTTGGAAATAGGTTATGGATGTGTAAGGAAGTATACAGATTTAGCCACCAGGTGGCAGCATTATATAATAGAAGACACTTAAACCCCATCAGTGCTTTCTTTTGCTATTTGATAGTTGTGTGACTTAGGGCTGCTGACCTTTAGCACCCTGAGACTTAGTTTTCAGTGGGGAAAAAAAGAATAGCTATTGTAAAAATGAACTGAGATTAAATATACCTTCAGAAGTGGCAATAGCCTTGTGATCAAGTGCATGGATTGGCGCAGATGGCCTTGTTTCAAACTCTGTCATGTTAGTTAATAGCTGTGAGCTCAGACAGGTTATTTAACTTCTCTGAGCCTTAGCTGTTTCTTTGCAAAATGGAGATGCCATTGCCTGTTCTGTAGGATTGTTGCAAGAATTAGGGCTGGGGTTGTGGATCCTCAGCACCACACAAAAATGAATAAATAAAGATATGTGTCCATCTACAACTAAAAAAGTATTTTTAAAAAAAGAATTAGAAAATGGTATATAAAGCACTTAGAACAATGCTTGGCACCCACAGAACCTCCAGGGTGATTAGCTGTTGGCATCCCAAGGAACACATAAGGTGCTCATCACAGTTCACAGTTGCATGTACATCAGATACTGTATTTACTAATGTGCCTGTGAGGTGTTTGAAATGGGGCCTCCACATAGCCTAAGGGCTCTTCAGTGTGCTAAGGTGACAGGGTTGACTCCTGGCCCGCTGATCCCTGGAATGAGAGACTGGGTGGGGAAAGAGGAACAGTATCTGAACAGGGAAAAATGATGCCCCCGAGCAGGCTGCTCTCTGACTTCTCCCCAGATTCCATGTGATCTTTATCAAAGTTCCAGCATTTTTTTTAAAACCAGGGATGAACCCTGGGGTGCTTTTTAATTTTTTTTTTTAATTTGAGACCAAGTCTTGATAAGTTGCTTAGGGCCCCACAAATGGCTCAGACTCACCTCAAACCTGTGATGCTCCTGCCTCAGTCTCACAAGCTGCTGGGATTACAGCCATGGGCCATCACACCTGGTCCAGCATGCTTTCTTGTAGTAGTTGACAAAATAATCCTACCATGTATATAGAATTAGATTTTGAGAAAAGCCAAAATAATTTTTGAAAAATTTTTTCAGAAGTAAGCTACAGAATGAAACGGATGTCTCTGTGAACAACACTTTGTGGACTGTGCTTTTGGATCTATCAAAGTTTTTGACAAAGCAAATAAAGGACTTACACTATTTCAAATTTACTTTTGGCTACCAGCCATTTTTCTTTTTTCTTTTTTGTCTCCAGTGAACCCTGCATCAACATTGAACAAGATGGGTCCTTCATTTCCAATGTTTGCATTCACAGGCAAACATTTAATTCTGTCCTTAGCAAATAGACCTCAGTGTACACGGACAGTTAGGTGGGGAAGCTCTGCCATTAAGCTACAACCTGGGCCATCACAGTGGTATTTCTCCAGTGCAGTCTCCAACACCCCCAAGTTTCCTTTGAGACTCACTGTATTTACTGAAGTTTTCAACAATAAAGATGACTTTGTTGAATTCAATTGTTTAACTTATATTGCAGCAAAAGAAGTTCAGGGTTGGAAAACAAAATCAAAATTATAGTGTCGAATAGTCTTTCTTTAAACCCCACTTCCTCAGATATTCTAATTCATCCCAGTGAAGGCAACTTAGCTTTGGTTCCCATGAAAAATCATTCCCTCTCATCCCTAAATCTCTTTCTGTGCTAAAAATAAGAAGTATCAGACAGGAGGCCCTGAACTCTGTTTGAGGAAACATTTATCTAAAGCCACAAGCCTTGCATTCTGTTATTCTGAGCTCCCCCAAAGCCTCTTTGCTGTATTCTAAGATTCCCACTAATTCCCTCAGTGTTAAGGGATAACAAACCATGAATTTATTAAAACAACTTGGGACCACCATTTGGAGCACGGCAGTCAGCTCCCACTGGAATCAGTGTGTGCTTGGAGAAACAAGGTAGTGAGAGCAAGACATTAAATTCTTCAGCAAGATCCTGAGAACTAGGGGATCCCCAACTGGGTTCCAGAGACCTCGCAGGATGCCCCTGACCACAGAGATGGGCCTCTGTCAGTGAACTTGGCTTTTCCTTCCCCACCCTTTAGCTGGAAGGCTGCTTTGGCTCAGTGTGGTATCCTCCTGAGCCACCGAAGGACACAATAGGGGTCCATGGCCAGAGGTAGTTGGTCCCCAAGGGTATTCAGCTTCAGACGAATCAGCCTGGGGATAAAAATGGGGCTATGCAATCAGACAAGTAAAAGGAACAAGGCAGCAGGTGTCCAGGTTGGAAAGGAAAAGCCTGTCTTTATTTGAAGATGTCATGTTCCTTTATAACAAAACCCCCAGAAATCCATGAAAGCACTATAAAAACTGATTAGTAAACACAATCCCAGAATATATTGTATTTCTATATACAAATGCTGAATGATCTAAAAAATAAATTTAAAATACGATTCCCTTCACATTAGCATCAAAAAGAATGAATGCTTAGGAATAAATTTAACAAGTATAAGATTTATACACAAATTAGGTAGAGGGGCGTGAAGAGAAGGGAGGGGTATGGGGGCAGGAAGAATAGAGAATTAGTCAGATATTATTATTATGATTACCTTCTGTATATATATGACTACACAACTGGTGGGAATAGCCAAAATAATTTTGAAAAATAAGAGCAGAGATGGAGGACTTTACCTCAACTTCAAAACTTACCATAACACTACGATTATGAATGAAGTTTGGTACCAACACTGGGGTCCTATAACAGAAAAGACTCTCCAGAAAAGAGAAGAAATCTTGTATTTGCAGTCAATTTATTTATTTTCAACAAAAGTGCCAAGACAATTATCTTTCTATCAAATGGTATGGGGACAACTGGATATTCATATGCAAAATGGACTTAAGCCATCACCTTACACAGTACAAAAAAAAAAAAAACTCAAAATGGATCACAGACTTAAATTTGAGAAATATAGCCATACAACTACTAGACTCTGACATAGGAGAAAAATTTCAAGACTTTGGGCATGGCAAAGATTTCTTAGATATGACACTAAAAGCACAATATAAAATGTAAAAGTAAAAAAAAAAAAGCTATTAAATTTACCTCATCAAAATTGAAAACAAGTTTCCCGCTCCTTAAGACATGAAGCCAATCGACAGACCGGGAGAAAATAACTGCCAAACACAATCTGGTAAGTGACTTGTATCTAAAATGTACAAAGAATCCTCACACCTCAGTAAGAGAAGTAAGCCCGTCCAAAAACATGGATGACCATCTAAACGGACATTTCACCAATATGAGTAGCTATTAAGCACACAAAAAGATGCTCATCATTGTTTTGGAAAATTCAAAGCAAAAACCACAATAAAATACTATTCCACACCCAGTAGAATGGCTGTAATAAAAAAAGAGTAACAGAGTGACAAATACTGGCAAGATTATAGAGAAATGAGGACCATGATATATTGCTGGTAGAGACATCAAATAGTTCAGATTTCCTTGGGAAATAGTCTGGCAGCTTCTTGAAAAGTTTGTCATATAATGGAATAATTCTACTCTTAGATATCTGCCCCAAATACTTACACATGGCTGTTGTTAGCTCTATTTCACAATAGCCAAAAGTAAACGCAACTAAATGTCTATCAACTGATGAATGATAAGGAAAATGTGGGATGTCCGTACAGTGGAATACTATTCAGCAATAAAAGGAAAAAACAGATTCGTGCTATGACTTGGGGAAACCTTGAAACAATGTGGTAAGTGGAAGAAATTGGATATAAGAGGCTATAGCTTGCATGATGCAATCCACATGAAAAGACCAGAAAAGGCAAATTTACAGAGACAGCAAGGAGATTCATGATGCCTGGCACAGTTGGGAGTGAGCAGGGATTCACAGTAAATGAGGTAGAGTGCTGAGGTAGAGCTCAGTGGCAGAGCGCTTGCCTGACGTGTGTGAAGCACTGGGTTTGATCCTTAGCACCACATAAAAATAAATAAATAAAATAAAGGTAGTGTGTTTCATCTATAACTCAAAATATTTTTCAAAAATCAGTAAATGAGCATATGGATTCTTACTGCAGGGGATAGAAATGTTCACAAACTGATTGATGCAGCTGGTTGCATACCTGGCAAATTTACTAAAAACAACCTTTGAACTGCACACTCAGTCTGCTAAATTACACATAAAATATACCCCAATAAAGTTCAGTCATCCCTCAGTTTCCACAAGAAATTGGTTCTAGGACCCCCACACATACCAAAATCTGCAGATGCTCAAGTGTTTTATATAAACTAACACAATATTTGCATATTCCCTACACACAAGTACAATAAAAATGCTGCATAAATAGCTCAGAGTATTAGGAAATAATGACAATTTAAAAAAAAAATAAGTCTGTTCATGTTCAGTGCAAACCTCTTCTCTCTGGTCCAGCTGAGAGCCAGACAGTGAATGTGCACAATGCAGAGGTACTTCTTGCTTTTGACATTCTCAGCTTGTCCCATTTGGTTTCCGAGGGTTGAGAGGCGGAAAAGAAAAATGGTTAAGTATGTGGGGCTTAGAACAAAGGGAAACCTTCAGAACAAAGGGAAAACTCCCCTTTTCTCAGGCAGAAAAAAATAACCACCTTTGTTTGTGTCTTTCTTTAAAACTATTAGAAAAGTGGTGGTAAGGTTTGGCTACTAGTCAGTAATTACAGAAAACTAAACATTGATAAGAAAAGAAAAACAGCTGTCATGGGAAAAATTTTATTTCTTTGTACAAAATAAGTCAATAGCTGCTTGAATTTTAATAAGATTGCTTGCCTTAGGATTCTTTTCCACTTGTTTCCTTATAATCCAAAGACCATATGTCTGGTCTTTAGGGGAGGAAGCTCTAGCCTGGCCTGGGCTGTTGAGATCCAGACAGTGGACTCTAGTCAGCCATCTCCCCTCACCCCAAACCAGAGTGTCATTAGCTTAGCATGAAGGAAAACCTATGAAGTATAATGAAAGGCTGGGCTCCCCCACCTTGGCTCAAAACCAGGCAGCAGAATTGAGTGGACTGTTCTTTAGCTCATTCAACCTGCAGAGGCCCCAGAGCAGCCACTGAACAAATCAGAGGATCCTTGAGTCTGGAGCCAAAGAGAGGGTGAGCAAAGGCTCTAAGGTTGGCCTGTTTGGGTTTCTAGAACCTAAAAAAATCCATTCTCTTGCCAGGTATAGAGGTGCACACCTATGATCCCAGCTACTCCAGAGGCTGAGGCAGGAGGATTTTAAGTTCCAAGCCTCCTGAGCAACTTAGACACTGTCTCAAAATAAAAATATCAGAAGGACTGGGGATGTAGCTCTGTGGTACAGCACCCCTGGGTTCAATCCAAAGGAAGGAAAGTAGGAAGGAGGGAGGAGGGAGGGAAGGAAGGGAGGGAGGGAGGGAGGGAAGAAGGAAAATTTTAAAGAAAAAAAACCTACTCAATCTCATGATGCATTCTTCCATCATGCTAGGCACCAAGGTGTAGTTAATATACAAGAGTTGACATCCCACAGCAAGGAGCCCTCCTGCAATAGGACCCAAGAAAGGATTGTTCAATTAAGTAAAGATTTACTTTTTTGCTACTCCTGATTGGGAGGGTGTAAGTGGAATCAATAACAAATACGAAACTACTACGTGGAGAACAAGGAGAAGGTCTAGCACAGTTAAAAAGAATCTCTCCAGGCACTGCTAGTACATGTTAAGGGCACAAACTATTCAAGTTTAGGAGAAATTGATTTTGTCCCCAATGGTTGATCAGTTGTACAAAGTAGTAAAGTCCTAATGGGGGCATTAACTAAATGAAAACTAGAGTGAACGTGACGCAGTAGTGCTAGATTTGAGGTGAGGGGATATGCCATTAGCTGTGTCTTTGCATAAGTGACAAAATATCCCGAAACATCATCCTATGATGGGACATTAGGACAGAGACCACTGGGGAGATCAATTATCGACTGCCTGCGTGCCGAGTGCTTTACAAATGTTGCCTAGGCAACAGAAATAGCCCAATTATTAAAAAACAAACTAACTTTCTGCTGTGAGAAGACAGCCCACAATTTTTAAAAACAGAAAAGGTGAATTTAGAAAAAAATAAAACCACCTAGAATACCAGCATTATCAACATGTCATTCTTTTATATAAGTATTTCTAAGTACATGCATACTGAGGTTGTGCTGCAATCATGGCTTTGTTGTTTTGCTTTTGTTCCCACTTATAATATGAATATTTTTGAATAAATATTTTTATAATGTGAATAGTCTGAGTAAAATATTCAAGAGCCCTAGCTGACTATAGAATTGTTTTGTTATAAGGATGAAATAATTTAATCATCCTTCCACTGTCAAACATTTGGGACGTTCCTAATTTTCCACTCTTTTAAATAGTTCTTGGCCTATAAATGTATGTAATAAATAGCAGGTTATTCTGTTGTGCGGCTCTTTGACAACTAGTACTGGTCATTATTTTTTCACATTTTATTGACCCTTTTGTACTTCTGTGGTCGATTCCTTCTGTGAGTTAAGTAATGCAGTATTCACCAATGATTCTCCTTTACTTACCCCTTAAATTCCTGAGGAGCTCTGAAAGGCTCAGAGTACAATACTTTGCTTCCCCTCAGCCCACGTTCCCTGTTACACTTTAGATATGATATATTCTCTCAGTGACTCATGTGTTGAGGTTTTGATACCAAAGGCAAAATTATTATGAGGTGGGGCTTTTGGGAAATGATTCTATTATGAGGGCTCTGACTTCCTGGTAGATTAATCCATTGATAGCTGAATGGATTCTGGCAGGTGGGGCATGGTTGAGAAAGTAGGTCATGGTGGGGCATGCCCTTGGGAACTCTATCTTGTTCTTGCCCCTCTGCCCCAAACCCCCTCTCCTTCCTGGCTGTCATGAGGTAAAGAGATGAATAGCTTTCCTCTGTCACACCCTTCTGACCAGATGTTCTGCCCTAGCTCAGGCCCAAAGCAATGGAGTCAACTGACCACGGACTAAATCCTCTGAAACCATGATCCATAATAAATATTTCCTTCTCTAAACTGTTTCTCCCAGGTATTTGTCACAGGGACAAAAAGTTGACTAATCCACTTCCTTTAGAATGAAAAGTGGTCAGACCAAGATCCAGGGTTCTCAGAGTGCCCAAGCTGGTCCATCCCCTTTCCTGAGCACCTCTTCCTAAGCTCTGTCTAGCTCTAGACCTTTGAACTTACCTGAGGCAGCCCTTAGGCTGCCAAGAACTTGGAAGGCCTGTATTTATACCTCACTATTAGGAATATAATTTAAGAAACAACTTGTATTAATAATTCATCACAGTTCCTATTTTCTTCTTGCAATTCACATTTGCACTTGACCTACCTTTAATTTATGTTATATAAGCACAAAAACCTCAGATAACATTTGTCATGGAAACTTTTTAAAAAGTTCCCCATAACTCAGATACAGCCTGAACTTGATCTGTGCAAACAAAGGTCTCAGGTTGGTTAATGGTTTGTTAGGTGATACATTATCTAATTTTTGTTTAGCTGTAATGTTCTTATATTAATAGAAATGCACATTTGCCAGACAACAACTGGTTTGGGAGTGAGTTCACCTGTGATCCCATACACTGTTTTATTTTTCACTTGCCCACTTATGGACTTTTGGGGATATGTCTGTCCTGTTGGCATTTGATCTCTTCCATCACAGGGACTCTGTCTTGCTCATCTTCTACCACAAGATCAAACAGGGCTTGGTTCACAGTGAGCAGTTCAATGAGGACATTTCTTGTGGGGAATGAAAGTAGTATAGTTAACCTTTCACTTTAGCAAACTGACATTTTGAGATGTGCTTTTGCTACAGAAGATATCCATTCTGTACTCACTTAAAATATTACCTACCAAAGAACTCCCATACTCATACTGGGTGTGTGAATGAACCTAGATGAGGGTGAAATAACAGGTCGTGTTTTGGGGGTCTGGAAATTAGCAATAGCACTTTTATGAGAAATCAGAGAAGTACCTATGGGGAAGTTTCTCTCTGTGTGTGTCTCCCATTTTTGCACAGAACAGATGCCAACATGAGGGTTGTGGAGGTTGTGGTGTGTGTGCGGGGGGATACTCTCCAATAAAGGGAAGGCTCCTGTGCATGACCTAAGTCTCTCTTCTGAGACCTAATGGCATAAAATAGCAAATATTCCAAAATTTCTGGATTTTTTTTCTATAGAAGAGAATGAGGTCGAAAGAAACAAAGCTTGGAAATAAATCTGAATGTTAAAGGTAGATTTCAGGAAGTAAGAATATATGAGCTAAGACTGTAAAAGGGAAGGTGGCTTTAGCATAGTTGAGAATCCTCAAATTAAATTCTAAGAACCTAAAGTAGAAAGCAGATTTAATAATATCTTATATGGCTAGAGGAGTTCTTGCATGAAATTAGATTACAGAAGGCCAGGTTTTCAGAGGAAGATGAAGGCATGCAACCAACCAAGAATAAACACTGTAAAACCAAAGATGAGAAAAGCACAAGGGAATTCAAGCCTAAAATAAAATGAAAATGAATGCAGAAAGTTAGCACAAGAGTTTTACTGTTGCATTCAAAGGAAAATGATGAGCAGGGAACACATGGGAAAGGCTAGGTTCTAAAGAAAATGGTGTCATTTAAAACCAGTTGTGGGGCTGGTGTTTCCCAGTGGAAGAGAGCTCCCCTAGCCTGGGCAGGCCCTCACTCCATCTCTAGCACTACAACAACCAAAACCAATCAAACAAAAACACTGGTGATTCATAAACTCCAAGGCCAAGATTCTACCATTTTCACTTCTATACACCCCTGAGTGGCATACATAAACCATCTCACCCAAACTACTTACACCCAATTAGCAAAGGAAGAAGCCAGAATTATTAACTTTTGCTCAACTGACCTTTCTGTGGGGGAAAAGATTTTCAGGATGAAAAATGTAGAATTAACAGCATATGAAGAAATGAAAATGATTGCACTCGGTGAACAAATAAAACGGGAAAACATAGGTCACTAAAAACGTTAGGCCTAAAAGGAATCGTGAAAAAGAAAACTTGATGAATTAGAGTTAGGATTCCTAAATCAGTTTGAGTAAAATGTCCCAAGAATGGTGTGGGGAAGAAAGGCTGAGGGGAAACAGAGTCTGAGTTGACATTATAGTTTCTTCCTCCTCTGGACTTCTCCAGAAATCTCAGATGGATACTAGGCTCCATTTTCAGAGAAGTTCTGAGAAAAAGCAGGACCCCAAGAGAGAAAAAAACCTTCATTTGTAGCTAATCATACAAAAATTGAGAAAAACTTCAAAGTTCCCCACTCCATATTCTGGTTCAAGATAAGCAGAACCCCCTCTGTGATCCTTAAGAGTAGCCAGATATGGCCCCATTATTTTTGTGGAGGCCAATGTGGATAAGCTCAAGTGTATCCTACACAGTTCTTCAAGCCATGCATTAGTGTAGGAGAAAGAATCCCAGAACAAAATGAGTTGGCAATTAAGATCTGGAGTGATCGAGCCTCGCCTGTCCTGGGTAAATACAGTGCAAGTCCAAGATCTGTTCAGGGAAAATGCCTGTCTAGGAGACCTACATGGAAAGAGAGTGGACCAAAGAAAATACACCTTCCCAGATGTGTTGGCTTGTGTAAGTTCCCATAGTTTAATTGCATAATACCATTATGTGATTGTTATGGTTCAGATCTGGAATGTCCCCCAAAGTCTCATGTGTTGAAGGCTTGGTCCCCAATGCAGCATTGTTCAAAGGTGTTGGCTTTTGGGAAGCGCTTGGATCATGAGAGCTCTGACCTCATCAGTGGGTTGATCCATCGATAATTCATAGCTGAATGGACTACTGGGCAGTGGTAGAAACTGTAGGTGGGGGTCTAGATGAAGGGAGAGAATTCTTGGGGGTATGACCTTGGGAAATATACCTGTCCTGGCCCCCTTTCTCCCCATCCCTCTTTCTCTTCTTCCTGACTATCATGAGCTGAGCACCTTTCCTCCAAGATGCCCTTCCACCATTATGGTTTTGCCTCATCTCAGGCCCAGAGCAATGGAGCCAGCTGACCAGGAACTGAAACGGTGAGCCAAAATAAATCTTTCCTCCTTTAAGCTGATTTTATCAGGTATTTTGTCATACCAATGGAAAGCTAATATAATAATAAATATGAAACTTCAATTTCTGTAGGTTAGTAAACAATCAAATATTAGTAATTTCACTTACTGACATGCTACTGAAAAACACTATTTTTAAAGATAAAACATCTTTAACTTTTTATTTCACAATAATTATTGATTCACAGGAAATTGTGTAAGGGTATATGTTCCCATGAATCCTTCACTGGGCTTCTCTCAGGATTAATATGTTATATCATTGAAGTACAATATCAAAACAGGGTTACAAATGGTACACTTGGAATAAATTTAAGAGTACATTATTTTTAATAATAAATTTATTTTTAAATAAATATTTATTTTTTAAATAAAAATTTATTTTAAAATAAATTTTAAAACTGTTTTAAGATGTACAGAAAAGTTGCAAAAGTAGTACAGTTTCATACCCAGGCTTCTCTACTATTAACATCTCACATTAGCATGGTACATTTGTCTCAAATAATTGATACTGGTATATTATTGTTTATTAATGCTCATACTTTGTACAAATTTTCTTACCTTTTGCTAAATGTCCTTTTCCCTTTCCAGAATTTCATCCAGGACACTGTATTGTGTTTAGTCCTCATTTCTTAGGCTCTTCTGGATTGTGACTATTTCTCAGACTTTCCTTGTTTTTCTTGACCTTAGAAATTTACAGAGTACTGGTCACATATTTTATAAAAAGTCCCTCAATTTGGGTTTGTGTTATAGTTTTATCACAACTATAGTGGGGTAATGGACATTTTAGAAAAAAAAGATCCCAGCAGTGCGATTGCAAGATGTAGATTTGGGAGTAGGTGGGGACCACAGAATCATAGCATCATTCTCATCATACACTCAGCATGTTAATCAGGGCACATACTGTGGACATGCTCATCAATGTTAATGTTAACTCTGATCCTCTGGAAAAAATCAATATTTGCCATGTTTCTCCACCATAAAGTTGCTCTTCTCCCCACTTTTCATAATGTAGCTTTTGAAGAGACATTACAATGTGGAGCTTACAGTTAAGGGGAATCATGCCCTATCTCTTTTAAGACCAAGTGTCTGCATAAATTATTTGGACTGTCTCTACACAAGAAATGGAAAATTTGTTCATTCCCTCCTACTTAGTTCTTTATTCATTCATTTACAACAATGTGGATTCATGTATTTATTTTAAACTCTGAGTCTATTATCCAATACTGCTATATTTATTTTGATGCTTAAATTGTTCCATCTTTGGTCATGAAAAGCTCTTATATTTAGCTCCTGTATGTTTTAACAGAGTCCTATCATCATGGAATTCCTAAAGCACTTCTTTAGTTTTTTTCTAAAAAAACGTATAAGATTCTCTGGACTCATTTAGTTTATGTTTTTGTCCCAGCCCTAGAATGCTTTTCTTCAAGAAATTCTGATTCTTTTACTAAAAAATAATGTTAGAAACTAAGGTGCTGGGCATGCTAGTTGTTAGCAGGTTGTCGTAACAGAGCAAGAAAATACACGTGTGTGTGTGTGTGTGTGTGTGTGTGTGTGTGTATGTGTGTGTGTGTTCTGATTGCCTCTATTCATTCCATTAGTTAGAGGGATCTCCCAACCATAAGTAGTGTGATATGTCAAATATGTGAGACTCCACGCTGAACAAATGGCATTGATGGGGATTTATTATTTGCATATGATAGTCTGGAGGAGGAGGACAGTGCACACAATTCAGGGCCACCCAGCAATTGCACTCAGGAGCAGTGAACAAGCAGGGGCTGTGGGAAGCAGGCTTTGCAATGTTAAGAAGGTTGGATGCTCACTGTCCCTGAAGGAGCTTTGTTTAAATAATTCCATAAGCTGGTCAGAAGATAAAAACTGTTACATGGAACAGGGAGATGAGGAGGAGGGGAGGGAAAGAACAAGTTTTAGGGGATGGAAATTGAGCAAATAGTATTCAATGCATGTATGATAATGTAAAAATGAACTCCACTACCATGTACAACTATAATACACTAATAGTTTAATGTTTTAAAAACATTGAAACAAAACTGCTACATTGAGGACCAGGTGACATACAACTGATCTGATAAAGGAACTAGCCAGTAACCAGGTGAAAAGCATTTCCCTGCCGATGGCAGGTCATACAGGGTTGGAACAGAGGGCCTCATAATGAGGCCATTGGGACTCTGGGAAAGCACCAGAAATTGAAGAAAGCACTTAAAAATTTTAGGTCTTGTAATACAGTGCATCTTTACTAATCAGTGTGTGTACACATATCTACAAATATCTGAAGTTGTATCACTTGCAAAAATAAAACAATGCATATTATTGAAGATAAATCTACCTTCAAATAATGTAAAATTGTCTCAATAATTTAATAAATATGGAATTGTGGGGTCAACTAAATGTATATCCTAAATCATAGATTCATAATGCCAACTATGTCTCTGAAAAACTTATCCACGTTAACTTTGTTGCTAGAATATCTGACAAACACTTTTACAATGTCTTAGAAATATTGTCCATTAAATGTAAATGTTTTAAAATTTTACACCCTAGATTTTCACTTGAAAATTATAGCATTTGCACTCTCCTGTGATTGTAAAGAGTTTCTGGATAATTTCTAATACAATAATTGTCTTGGAAATTTTTTTTACTGCAGTAAGAATACTGAACAAGAGATTCACTCTCTTAATCAACATCTTTCATCAATGTTTTATTCAAGATCCTCTCAATCTGCTGTTGAATGGAGTTTGCTAGAATTTTATTGAGGATTTTTGCATTCATGTTCATCAGAGATATTGGCCTGTAGTTTTCTTTTAGTGTCTTTGTGTTGCTTTGGTATCAGGGTAATACTGTCTTCATAAAACGAGTTTGAAAGTACATTTGGAAAAAATTGAAAAGGGAAGTGTTAATTCCTCTTTAAATAGTTGATAGAAACCATTTAGTGTTGACCTTCTTTTATTGGGGGGATTTATGAGTATTAAGATTATCAGTAGCAGAGATTTCTCACTTATTACCTTTCATCTAGAACCAAGTATTCAACCAAACAATCTTTTTTTAAATTTTTTTTATTTATATATGACAGTGGAATGCATTACAATTCTTATTACATATATAGAGCACAATTTTTCATATCTCTGGTTGTATACAAAGTAATTCACACCAATTCATGTCTTCATACATAAACTTTGTATAATAATGATCATCACATTCCACCATCATTAATAACCCCATGCCCCCTCCCTTCCCCTCCAACCCCTCTGCTCTATCTAGAATTCATCTATTCCTCCCATGCTCCCTCTCCCTATCCCACTATGAATCATCCTCCTTATATTAAAGAAAATATTCAGCATTTGGTTTTTTGGGGATTGGCTAACTCACTTAGCATTATCTTCTCTAACTCCATCCATTTACCTTCTCTTTTATTGCTGAGTAATATTCCATTGTGTATATATGCCACATTTTTTTATCCATTTATCTATTGAAGGGCAACTAGGTTGGTTCCACAGTTTAGCTATTGTGAATTGTCCTGCTATAAACATTGATGTGGCTGCATCCCTGTAGTATGCTGTTTTTAAGTCCTTTGGGTATAGATCAAGGAGAGGGATAGCTGGGTGAAATGGTGGTTTCATTCCTAATTTTCCTAGAAATCTCCATGTTGCTTTCTATATTGGCTGCACCAATTTGCAGTCCCACCAGCAGTGTGTGTGTGTACCTTTTCTCCCACATCCTCACCAACACTTATTGTTTTTTGTATGCATAATAGTTGCCATTCTGACTGGAGTGAGATGAAATCTTAGAGTAGTTTTGAGTTGAATTCTCTAATTCCTAGTGATGATGAACATTTTTTCATGTATTTATACTACAGAGCAATAGTAACAAAAAACAGCATGGTATTGGCACCAAAACAGACTGGCAAACCAATGGTACAGAGGACACAGAGACTAACCCACAAAACTACAATTATATTAGACAAAGGTGCCAAGAACATGCACTGGAGAAAAAATAGCCTTTTCAACAAATGGTGCTGGGAAAACTGGAAATCCATATGCAACAAAATGAAATTAAACCCCTATCTCTCACCGTGCACAAAACTCAACTCAAAATGGATCAAGGACTTAGAAATACAACCAGAGACCCTGTGTCTAATAGAAGAAAAAAAGTAGGCTCTAATCTCCATCATGTGGGATTAGGCCCCAACTTCCTTAATAAGACTTCTGTGGCACAAGAATTAAAATCAAGAATCAATAAATGGGATGAACTCAAATTAAAGAGTTTCTTTTCAGCAAAAGAAACAATCTGTGAGGTGATTAGAGAGCCTACATCTTGGGAGCAAATCTTTACCCCTCACAAATCAGATAAAGCACTAGTCTCTAGGGTATATAAAGAACTCAAAAAGCTAAACACCAAAAAACAAAAAAAAAAAAAATAAATAAATAAATAAATAACCCAATCAATAAATGGGCCAAGGACCTGAAGAGACACTTCGCAGAAAATGATGTACAATCAATTAAACTATCTTTACTAACTTTTCTTTCAAAGTATATTTGCATCTGATTCGACTTTCTGTGGTCTTGGTTTTGTGATAGCCATTTCCTTTTTTTTTTTTTTTTTTTAAAGAGAGAGTGAGACGGGGGGGGGGGGGGGGGAAGAGGGGGAGAGAGAGAGAGAGAGAGAGAGAGAGAGAGAGAGAGAGAGAGAGAGAGAGAATTTTTAATATTTTATTTTTTAGTTCTCGGTGGACACAACATCTTTGTTGGTATGTGGTGCTGAGGATCGAACCCGGGCCGCACGCATGCCAGGCGAGCGCGCTACCGCTTGAGCCACATCCCCAGCCCCAGGCATTTCCTTTTAATTATGCCAACTTGGGCTGGGTCCTGGCTTTTCCTGTTCCATCTGGCCTGCCAAACAGTGGAAACCAAAGCTAAATATTGATCAGATGCACACTTTCCTTCAAGACATGAGCTTTGGTAAGACTTTCCTCTTTAGTTTGGTCATTTCAATTGTGACCTCATAATACCTACAATTCAAGTTTAATTTCTTGGGTTACAAACCAACCCCAGCCTTTGTCTTTGAACAATGAAGAGGGCTCACATGGAAACTTTCTGATGCTAATTATTCATTAGATGCTCTACTCACCTGGCTTAGAACCTGTATCTGGGAAAACCCCTAGATTCTATGCTGTTTTTAAAAAGGATGTTTTTGTTTATCTCTTCACGGCCTATTGATGTTTTGTTTTCTGTATATTGAGGCCAAAAATACATGAGACAGATCTAGGACATATTTTAAATAATATTTTTGTAACTTGATGGCCTAGCTGAAAAGCTAAAATGAATAGCCTAAGAATTAAAAAAAATTAACAACAACAACAAAAGAACTCCAACAACCACCAGAACAACAAAACTCTGTTTTAAAAGTGTATTTCAAAATTCTATCACATTATTATTCACATTCATTTGAATCATAAAATTCTTGTTTAAGTTATAGGAAACTTTAGGACAATAACAATACTGAGTAACAATCATTTTAACAATTATTTAAATAAACATTCTTTTTTAGTTCATATGAGGTTTTGTCTTGTGTTCACTGAGAAATAAATATAAGGGGAATCTGTTGATATCCTTTACAGGACTTGAATTAAAATAGGGTAGTATAGGAAATAAGTATTAGGTAGACATGCTGTAAATATTGGTACTATTTCAGAAAGAATGTGTCTTATTAATTTGATAAGCTACATAAACCAAATCAGAAACAGCTCTTACATTCTCTTAGTAGGAACCTCCCTCCTCCACCCTTGTTATCAACCTCAAATTATCACATACACATTTGGGAAAAAAATGCATCATGAATATGTTTGTTCTCCAATAAAGTATAGAGAATGATGAGCAAGAGATTGGGAGGAAGAAAGTCATGATGCAGGCACATGTGCTAGGGTGAATTACCCAGGAGGATTACAGAGCTTCTCTATGGACACAGCCTTCAATATTCTCTGCCATTGAGAAAACGCTAGTTCTTTTCTGGTGGTGTGAACATGGAGCCCACTGATTCCAATCAGTGCTCTGCAGTTGCTGAATACATGCAAAGGAGAAAATAAAAATCCTCACTGCATAATTTATTGCTTGTTTCTTTTGGATTCTGAAAATTATCATCCACAATTGTGACCACATGATTAATAGCAAAATATGAAAAATTATTTCTCAATATATGAAAGCTTTGTTATAAACAATTCATTCCTATAATTGAAGACAGATAATAACTCTTAAAAAAGTAAGTTGGAAAAAATATTGAGTCAGTTAATTTGTCAAAATATCATCAGCTTTATTACTATATATAGTATATTTGTAAAAGGGTAAACTTTTTATGAAGCTTTTTTCTAAATAAATTGTTAGGGATGAAATAGAACTGGTAAGCAACAACTGAATGGAAAGTGGTTAAAAGACCCAGAAACATTACTTTTTAAAGAGTGTATAAAATATTGAGTTGCTACAAGGATTGTATGTTATGTGTTGGTTTGCAATAATAAAAGTATAAATTAAATCCATGTACCACTATGCATTTAAAGAAAGCATTTCATTTAAATTAAAGCCATTTTTACACCCTTATCTTATCTGATTCTAGAGGCACTCCTAGAGGCAAAGCTGCTTTTCTTTGTTTCATGACAATATATAAACAATATATTCTTTACATGGCCTCCAAATGGAGTCTTTTTGCTCTAACAGTATGTTCTTGAAATATGTCTATGATGTAACAATTTATTTCCTTTACTTCTTATTGTTTCATTTTTATGAATATAGTTTAACTATCTTTCTTACACTAGGCATTTTCTTTCTTCTAAATATGAGCTATTATAATCAGTCAACAAAAAATGTTCAACATCACTAGAAATTAGAGAAATGCAAATTAAAACTACACTGAGATTTCATCTCACTTTAGTCAGAATGGCAATTATCAAGAATATAAGTAATAATTAATGTAGGCAAGGATATGGAGGGAAAGGTACACTCATACATTGCTGGTGGGACCTGCAAGTTGATGCAACCACTCTGGAAAGTAGTATGGAGATTCCTCAGAAAATTTGGAATGACCTAGTTATCCCACTCCTTGGTATATATCCATGGGACTTAAAATCAGCATACTATAGTGACACAACCATATCAATGTTTATAGCATCAATTCACAATAGCTAAACTATGAAACCAACCTAGATGCCTTTCAACAGATGAATGGATAAAAAAGTGGTACATTTACACAATGAAATATTACTCATCCATAAAAAGAGCCAAATAATGGCAATTACTTGCAAATGGATGGAACTGGAGACTATCATGATGAGTGAAATAAGCCAATCCCCCCAAAACCAAAGATCAAATGTTCTCTCTGATATGTGGATGCTGACTCACAATAAGGGGAGGTTGGGGTGTGGGGGTTCACTGGATTGGACAGGGTGGAGTGGGGAGAAGGTGGAGGTTGGGAATGGGAAAGACAGTAGAATGAATTAGACATAACTTTCCTATGTTCATGTATGAATATGTGACCAGTATAACTCCACATCATGTACAACTGTAAAAATGGAAAGTTATACTCCATGTATATATGTATGTCAAAATACATTCTTCTGTCATATATATCTAAAAATATACCAAATACATTCTTCTGACATGTATATCTAAAAATAACAAATTAAAATATAAAATAAATAAATATGAACTATTAGAAAGTCCTGTTATTACCATGATCATGCATGTTTCTATTTAAAATAAGCAAGTTTCTTTGATGTATATACCTTAAAGAGAAACGGATAGGTCATAGACTACCAACATCTTTATCACCTAATGACAAGGTTGTACCAACTCTAATAATAAAAATTCCATGTGTTTGACAAAACCTGCTACAGTCAGCCTTCGTATTTACAGTCATGCCTGTGTTTCAATAATGACGTCGTAATGTGGCTTTAATTTGCCACCCCCTTAAACCTGTTAGGTTTATCTCTTTTATTGGCCATAGATATTTTCCTATGTAAATTATTTTAAAAACTTCATTCAACTTGTCATTTCATACTAATCTGCATGAGTTTTTATTATTTTTTTAGATCTAGCAAATAAACATCTTTTTGACGTTCTTAGTTTTAACATAACCCAATGTCTCAGTCTTAAAGTTTCCAATAGTCACAATTTGTTCATTTTTTAAGAAAAATTTTAACCATAGAGGTCATGAACAAAGACTTCTACAGTCTTTTCTAGTCTAATTATATTTAAAAGTTAGAGCTACATTCCACTTGAGATAAACTTTTGTGCATGATGTAAGGCAACAGACACATTTTAATTTCTAGATCCTTAATCATACTCATTTTTACAATTGTCCTAGCATTATTTAAAGTGCTATTCTTTTTTCCACTTTCTACAGTATACAAATGTTGTAAGAGACCCTTTACATAGTGTTTGTTTTTGATGCCCTATTTCTTTCTATTTTTATATGCATCTGTCCTTCCTTCAATAACTTTGTAACTTTTCACTTTGTTATTCTTTGCTGTGCCACTGACAATTCCCTATTAAAAAGCTTCCAAAGATTCACACCAAAAAAAGATACTATATTTGAACTGCGATGTCATTAAATATATGAATTAATTTAAAAGGTGTCCTGTTTAAAATATTTGTCATCAAATCCATGAGCAGATTTTGTTTTGTATCTTCTTTTCCCGAGAGTCTGGGTAGGTCAACTCCATGAACCTGCTTTTGTTGTCAATGATTATTTTGTTGTTGCCCTCTTTGTGTGTGTGTGTATCACTATTCGGCTCTTATTACTACTGTTTCCTGCTTTCTGCTTCTTTGGGGTCTAATTTGCTTTTTTTTTTTTTTTTTTTTTTTTGGATAGCTTTTAAAGGTGAAGCTTAGATAATTTATCTGATAAAAAAATCAAGGTCTCATAAAAAAATCAAGGTCTGAATTTCCATCTAAGCATTTCTTTAGCTGCCTTCTGCATTTTATTTTACGCTTTTGTGACATTTAGCTCTGTTTCAGAAATTCTCTTGATTTTTTTTTCATGGACTGATGGATTATTTAGAAGTGTTTTGTTTAATTTTCAAGTACTGGGGAATTTTCCAAATAGCTTTGTCAAATTTTAATTTGGTTCTGTTCTAGAACCAGAATATGTTAAAATATAACCTTTTAGATTTTATTATATACCGTAATATAGTTTATCTTGGTAAATGTTCTCTTTGCAGTTGGAAAGAAAGTTTATTCTATTATCATGAGGTGGAGATTCCTGAAAATGGCAAGTAGGTCAGGCTGGTTGATACTGTTGTCCGAGCCTTCTCCATGTTCCACTTATTTTGTGTCAACTTCTCATCTGTTAATGAGAGAGGAATGTTGAAGTCTGAACATAGATGCAGATTTTTTTAATCATCTGAATCATTTCCTTTAGTGTTTGTTTCATGAATTCTGGAGTTTTATTCTCTTATTGTATTCACTGTGAAATGTATATCTTCGTTCCTGGGAATATGTCTTTTGGTGAAATCTCCTTTGATATTCTTTGAGACATTCTACCTTTATTTTTATTGGTATTTTTATTAGTGATTTCACCTTTTGACAGATTTATGCCATTTTGTTTAATGTTTTTGTTGTTGTTGTTATTGTTATTTGGGCAAATATGGTAGAGGTCTGCCTTTCAATTGGAATCTTTTCACATTTTCTTTGACTATGGTTAATTCATATAAATGGCTTTAACCTACCAGCTTACTATTTGTTTTCTCTTTGCCCCATCTGTTCTTTGCTATTTCTTCTACATTTTATGTCTACTTTTATATTTTAAAATCGTTTCAACTACATTATTGGCCTGTTACATATACTAGCTTGTTCTTCAAAAAAAAAAAAAAAACCAACAGTTTCTCTAGTGCCTACATGTTTTGATTATCATGATGTACTTTCAAATAACAACATGAAATAAGAGAACCTTAAAACTATCAAACAATTTCTCTTTCTCCAGCTTTCATGTCAGTTGTATCATATATTTTGTTTCTACATTTTTAAATCTTTTAAAAGATCTAGAAATTTCATACTTGAATCAATTTCTCTCTTCTATGTTCTTCTCTTTTTATAATCCAAAATTCATTCTACCGGTATTTTTCTTATACATGAAGAATTTCTTTAACATTTCCTTTAGTAGTAGTCTACCAATGACTAATTTCTTTCAACTTTAGATTATCTAGGAAACTTTGAAAGTTAATTGTGCTGGTTAATGTGTTCTAGATTTTATTCTTTAATTAGTGAAAGGATCCTAATCTAATTCTTAAAATTGTGTGATTTAAATAATTTTTTAAATAATGTATAGAATAATTGAAAATACAATATAGAATATGTGAATACTGTTTTCTATTTTCTGGATAAATTTTTAAAATTAAATTTAAGCTTTGTACCTCCTGAGAATTCTTAAAATTATTAAACTGGGGCTGCTGTTTTCTTAGATTTTTAACTTGTAATTTTAAAACACTGTTTGATCAATGCAAAAAGTAAATTTTTCTGAATCCCTTCTAACTGGATCTGTCCTAAATTATGGATGTATACCAGGTATAGAACAAGAAATCACTGCCCTGAGGAGTTCACTCCAGTGGAGATATATTCAGATATGAAACCAAAGAATTCAACAGACAAGTGAGTTGAATTATAGAGGAAATAAAATTACTCATGAGTTGATCAGATCATTTTTTGATCTATGTGATGAGTACTTGGGATTCCTTCTATTATTTCTCTCCTTTTGTTTGTATTTAAAATGGTCTATGTTATCAGTCTTTTTAAGTATCAAAAGAATGAATGCAGAGGTTGAAATTCAATGTTGTGAACATACAAATCAAAAATAGTAATCATATGAGGTGATGGATATGTTAATTGTGATGTTCATTTCATAACATATGCATTTTCCAACATTGTACACTCTAAACCATTTTTATGTGTCAAAAATTAGCTTTTTAATTAAACTGAATGAATTAAACAAAGCTAGGTTGTGATAAAATATTTCAGAAGTCAAAAGTAAACTTAAAAAATGGAGTCACCTAATAGAAAAAAGTCAAGCTTGTTTGGGGCTTCTTGGTTGCACTCTATAAACAGTGGATTTTGCCTAGGAATCTTCAAAAAATAGATGATCAAGATTTTTAAAATGAAACAACTAAACACTCAAGCCTTAATGCTAAACAAGTAATTATTTATCTGCATGAATGTACAGGATGTTGTTGTTACAACCTCATCTTAAAAAAAATAGTGTAAGGATTTCTTCATCCTCCAAAAACAAAGAATGGAGGGATTAGATTTTGGTTTAATATAGAAAATGCAGCTCTAGAATGTATTTTATTGTTGTAGAAATTATATGAATAAGAAAATGGAAAGACGGTGAAATATAATTCAAGTGTACCAATTTATTTTTTATAATGTTCTAAAAATATCAATTAAATATGAAGAAAACATTGTAAAGTAATGTGAGTTTTAAAGTGTTTAAATATTTTAGTGATAAGAGCAAGAATATGTTAGAATCAAGTGGGTTATGAACTCCCATTTTTACCCCAAATACAGATTGCAGAATCACATCGGTTACACATCACATTTTTACATACTGCCATATTAGTGACTGTTGTATTCTGCTACCTTTCCTATCCTCTACTATCCCCCCTCCCCTCCCCTCCCATCTTCTCTCTCTACCCCATCTACTGTAATTCATTTCCCTCCATGTTTGTTATCCCATTCCCCTCATAACCTCTTATATATAATTTTGTATAACAATGAGGGTCTCCCTCCATTTCCATGTGAAATATGATTTGTCAAGAGCTTTGTAATGTTGTGAACATCCAATAAATTTTTAAAAAAAAAACTTAATGACAAAAACAGCATCCCCTCTAAAGTTGCCTCCATAGATATTTACCACCACAATCTTCCCATTTGTTCTGGCCAGGGATTGAGATTCATCTCTACTCAAACTCCTTAATCAAACAAGCATGTCCATTTAGTGACTGTAATAAGTTAATTAGTGGCCTCAGGGGGAAAAAAAAGTCCAAAAAAAAAAAGAGCAAGAATATGTTAAAATGTAATAGAAATTAATAAATTCAGTTAGTGGATGAGAAACATCAGAAATATATTTATGAGAAACAAAAAATATACTTAAATTCTAATATTTTTCTTGTTTAAAAATTCACTTTATTTTTTCTGAAGAAATAGATAATTGAATATATTAAACAATTATCTATGAAATGAAAACTTTTAATACTATCTGAAGAAAAAAAAATACATGAAACAGTTTGATCTTTCTTCCCAGCTAGAATCATAGATCCCTAAGAAATCATCTGACAAAACTGCAGCTCTTATAAAAGCAATATCACTGTTCTCAAATTACTAGTGGAAGAATTAAGAGTCATATATCAGAAGAGAAAAATAAACTGGTTTTGTTTAAGAAGCTTTTTGTTGTTGTTGTTAGATAAAGTTGAGTCTTAATTTTAATACCCTTTAAATCTCAGCTGCCTAAATTGTGAAATGGATTAATTTGACCTGCAGCATTGTCCTCAGAAATAAATTTCATAAGGAGTAATTAAAAAAGAAATGAAAATGAATATTTACATATTTACTACTCACATGAATCTGTTTCCAGAAGTGAATTTTTAATTAGGTATTTGACTACAGCAATAAAAATACAATAATCCAAATGTTTAAATTTTAAGTTGGGTCAATTTTAGTAACTTGTTAATTTTAGTAACTTTTTCTTGCTTTGAAATTATTCAAGAGCCATTCCTTGGTACCTATGGGAGTTGGTTTCAGGACACCATCACCCTCACGCAGATACCAAAATTCTTGGATGTTCAAATCATTGTACAAAATGGTATAGGCACACCTTCTCATAAACTTTAAATCATTTCTAGGTTTCTTAACAATGCCTAACAAATGTAAATGCTATCTAAACAGCTGTAATATTGTATTGTTAGAGAATAATTGCAAGAAAAAGTCTGTACATGTTCAATAAAGACAAAATTTTTCCTAATATTTTTGATCCATGGTTGATCAAAACCACAGAAATAGAATCATGAATACAGAAGGCTGACTGAATTCTTTTTAGCCATTTGTATGTATCAAATCTATGTTGAACCTTCTCTTTTTACTTATGATATTGGTAATAATTAATTTTATATATTTCTTGGATTCCCCAACTCTATTTGTCCCTCTCCCATATAATTATTGACATATATTTTTACTTCTAATTTAGTCACCACAAAGTATTATTTTTCAATTTTCTGTGAACTTCCATGTAACCATATTCAAATGTCCCAATTATTTTTGGTCTTCATCTCTCTCTCGATTAAGGAAGGAGGGATAATATGGGCTCATTTAAAAAATTTTTGAAATGGGTTAAGTACTGTGCCATTAATATTTGATTCAAATTTATTGCTGCTTTATAGATGATATTCTACCCCTTTTTAAAATTCCTTTTATGCTTTTATAGTTCCTCAGTGATATTTTAACTTTAATTATGGAGAATATTTTCAATGGCCATAGAATTCTAGGTTGAAACATAATATATGCTTTCATCCTCTTAAAGTTGTTTCACCATCATATTATTTTCCTTTCTTTCTCTTGACAAGATCTTTTAGTTGAATGTCAGTGTAAACAGTAATTACAGGGCTGGGGTTGTGGCTCAGCAATAGAGCACTCACCTAGCATGTGTGAGTCCCTGGGTTCGATCCTCAGCACCACATAAAAATAAATAAATAAAGGTATTGTGTCCAACTACAACTATATATATATATATATATATATATGCAATTACAAGTATTTTAAAGCCCATATCTAGTATCTCCAATAACTGGATCATCTAAAGGTATGTTTCTATTGTCTGTTTTTTTCTCTTTCTCTTAATGAGTTATTTTTAATAAGCTCCTATTGCAATATAAGCAACCCCAAAATGAGTTTGTACTATTGTTCTTGAGTCTCTTAATCATCTCATTTGGGCTCCCACACTCCCACCAGCAGTCAGTTTGTTGTAAGGTTGGTGTTATCTGGTGATTACGGCTTAATTCTTTCATATATTTATAGCAAACCTAACACTGATCTGGATGGCCTTAACCAAGACATATGGTGTATCATTCCCCCAACATTTTAGCCCAGTCTATTCAGCTGGTGCTGACAGAGATCAGATAGAGAGAAATGCATAAATTTTCTTGACTTCTAAACTTGTAACAGAAACATCACTTCTGCCATTTTTATCAACTGCATCTATACACAATGCCAGTCATTGTGTATAAAACATTATGGGGTCATTGATGTTATCTTCTTGCAGAAAGTCTTCTTACAGAAGAAAAGAAGTTAGAAGCCAGTAGAAAATATTTGCATTCACATACCTTCTAAAGGACTTGTATCCAGAATATACAAAAGAACCCTCAAAACTTAACCATAATAAAAGCAACCCAACCTGTACTCTCAGAAAAATGAGAAATTATACCCCATTTGATTCAAATTGTATTGTCATGTGCAACTAATAAAAAAGTAAAAATAAATAGATAAATAAACAAATGCAACCCATTTTTTTGTATTGTTTTGTTTTTAATGAGTGAAAGACTTAAGAAGGAGATGCTTCATCACCAAAGAAGATACTGACATGGCTGGCAGGAAAACAAGCACTTGTAAAGATGTCAATCACAGTGAGGATAACTCTTCAATTTAACCCTTCGACTCCAGGTTAAATCTTCTGGCTCAAGGTAACCTAGTGCAATCCAAGACTCCCAGGCCCACATCATTCTAGTCCCAAATAATCATTTCCTCCCAAAGGTGCTCAGCAGGAACCTGTAAACAAGGAAGTTCAAGGAGATGAAGCCACTTACAGGTCCGTTTCAAAAAGTTGGAAACAAAGATTTCCAAATTGACTAATCACCTGAGAGAGCAGGACCATCCCACCAATCATCAGTCAGGTTTTGTTCCAGTCAGCCAATAGAAGTAGAAATACAGGATGAGAGGCGGTGCTTGTCTGGTATCTATGGCAATTCCTGGTTGCTGGTGATTGCTGGGAATCCAGGAGTCAGTCCCACCAGTAATACTAGAGGTGGGCGGGGAGTAGGAGGAAAAAGGGTAGAGGGGAAGTGGTGAGGCACGTAGGGTGTCATGGGGGGCAGAGAGGATGCTAACAAGTGGACAGAAAAGTATTTAGAGGGGCACGTGTGTAGGAGAATAGGAAGGCTATTCTAAGTGGATAGAGGAGTTGAAAAAGTCAGCAAGCTGGTTTGAGGGGTAGAAACAAGGGGTTAGAGGAAGTCATGGTCAGATTTATAAGGAAGCAGAAAAGAGGCTATGGATAGAAAGGGAGAGGAGTCATAGTTTACAGGTGGTTGAGAAATGTCTTAGAGAAGCCAAGTGAGGGGCTTGGTGGGGAGTGGAGGAATTTATGGGTATACAATAATGGGTTGGAGCAGAATCGTGACAGATTTATAGGGAAACATGGGGGGTGGGTATTATAAGAGAGTCATGAGAGTGTGATTGTGAACTTAGAAGTTTTATAGGGTGAGAATTTCAGAAGGGAAAAATGAGTTTATAATGGAGATTTTTACAGATGAAAAGTGATAATATAAGGGTCTTATTTGTAGGGTGTGTTATGGGGCAAAGAGAAGGGCTTTTTGGGGGACAATAGCGGTGTTATAGAAACAAAATTTTTATAAGTGGAGGTTTTAGGGAGTAAGGGTCCTCATAGTCAGAGATTTGGGCAGGGGTAATAGCAGAGGCCATCTAAGAAATGCTGGAGGAGATCTTCAAGGCAATTGCAGAGGACAAGGAGGAAGTCTTAGAATACAGGGAAAGGGTTACAGGGAAAGAGCAGAACTATAGGGCACAGAAGGTGGAGAGTTCTAATGGACAGGGAGGTTCTAAATGGGAAAGAGAAAAGTTGGAGATGATGTGGTGACAGTTAGATGGAGCCGAAGATTTTAAAGGGAGTCAATGAAGATGGTATAGGAGGCAAGGAAAAATGAGTTAAGGTGAAATGTGAGGGAGCAGGAAGGGGTAGTAGAGTAGAGAAGCCATACTCAACCTAACCCACTCTCTGCTCCCAGGTGTTTGAGCAAATGACTACAAATGAGGCCAATAAAGACAAGGAGGAGGAAGAGGAAGAGAGAGAGTCTGACTCCTACATGTGGATGTCCATCTTGTCCCTCTTGTTTTGCCTACCCTTAGGCGCAGCAGCTGTAATCTCATCTAGGCAGGTGGGAATCTGAATAGTACCAATCCTTATTTTCCCTCTACATCCTGGTCCTGACCCTGACTCAGCTTCTTCCTTGTTTTCCCTCGTTGCTAGGAGCCTGAGAGATGGCACTTCCTATAGGTTCAGACACCTAGGCTGGGTCCTTATAGATGCACAGCCCACCCCAAACCAGTATCTCTTTTTAAACTCATCTTTTCCTGTTTCTTGTCTCCCCTGAAACTCAGGTGAAATGCTACAATCAATTGAGATACTATGACAAGGCAGCCGAGGCTTCCAATCAAGCCTTTTGTTTGGCTGTCACAGGCATTATTTTGGGTACGTTCCCGATCCCCTTGTTAGTGTTTACACTGAATTTCTTTAATTGACCTCTGTTCCAGTACATGAACAACCAACTAAATACATGCTATATTGTAACTTTGTCCTGGCTGTAAGTATCTCTTTGGACAGAGTGGGGCCCCTGCTTCAATGTCTGGAATACCAGGTTATTTGAGATCAGGAAAAAAAACCCCCAAAAGCTAAGATTTCTATTTTAGTCAGCTTTTCATTGCTGTGACCAAAAGACACAACAAAGAACAACTTAGCAGAGGAAAAGTTTATTTTGGCTCACAGTTTCAGAGGTTCATTTCAACTCTAGAGCTCTGGGCTTGAGGTGAGGCAGAACATCATGATGGAAGTGCATGGCAAAAGAAAGCAGCTCAGAACATGGCAACCATAAAGAAAGTGAGTTCTGCTCACCACTAACAAAATACAAACCAGAGAGGCATGCCATAATGACCTACTTCCCCCGGCCACAACATAATTGCTTATAGTTACCACCCAGTTAATCCTTATCAGTATATTAACCCACTGATTAGGTCACATTTTTCATAATCTAATCATTTCACCTGTGCAAATTCTTGAATGGTCTCACACATGAGTTTTGGGGATACTTCATAGCTAAACCATAATATTCAACCCCAGGCTTCCAAGACCTCATGCTCATCTGTTTACAATGCAAAATGCATTTAGTCATTTTTCAAGAGTTCCCATACAACACTTCTAGCATTACCCAAAACTTTAAGTTCAAAAATCTCACCTAAGACTCAAGGCAAATTCATGGATGTTTTTACATATAAAGATCATGTTTTTCCTGTAGATAGGCAAGTCACATATACCAAATATACACTGGTACAGAGTAAATATTTCCATTCCACAAAGGAGAAACTGAGACATAGAAAGAAGGGATGGGACCAAAGCAAGACACAAATTCAGCTAGGCAAACACTTCCTATAGATCAATATACAGCATCTGGGACACATGACATTTCTCCAAAAGGCTTGTGTAACTCTGCCCCTATGACCTTGTTGATTATAGTCCACATGGCCTTGCTCTTGGCTTGTCTGCTCCATTGCTGTAACCATCCTCAGTAGGTGTTCCACATTACTGGCAACTTTTAATCTCAGTGGTCTCCACTGCCACTTTGGTTTCCTTTTCATATCTTTACACATCACTCTCTCAGGGGCTTCCTACAGAGATTCTGATCCTGCTACATTTCACCTTGCCACCCAGGCCTTCCTTTGAAATCTTAATGGATGCTTCCATGACCCTCTAACTCCAGCATCCTGCATTCCTGTAAAATCAGAATCATGTGGTCAATTCCAAGGTCTGCCACCATCATGAGCTGTAGCCAAGCTTCTTTGAATCACAGCTGCAGAAGCCTCTGTGATTCCACACGGTGAAACAACGTCCTAGGCACCTGATATGCAGAGTGGGTGCCCCCATGGTCTCTCCTCAACAAAATTTTTACTTTTTCATCCTTGAGCCTGAAATAGGCATGGTCTTATCAGTTCCTGAGATGCCTTCAAATCATCTTTCCTATTGTCTTTTTATAAAATACTTAGCATCTCTTTAGTCCCTATGATCTCTTTCCAAATATTTCTGGTCTGCGCTTTGCTCCTGATTATCACAGCAAACTTGGGAAAAAGCTGACAAGCAATATCCATACCACCGCCAAATGCTGTGCTATCTTAAAATTTCCTCTGCCAGATTAATCAGTCAAACACTTTTAAATTCAGACTCACAGATATTCTCAGGCCATAGGCAAAATGCAGACAACTTATTTGCCAGATTGGAACATAAATGACCTCTAGTCCAATTTCCAACAGAGTTGTCTTCCTTCTCTGAAACTTCATGAGCCAATCTTTACTGTTCACAGTCCTATCAGTATTTTGGTCTTCTGAGCTCCCATCAGAATTTCCCATTAAGCCCCATTTACAACAGCTAAAGCTTTTCCCATCTTGTTTCTCTAAATTTTGAAAAATTCCTGCCAACCAGCTCCAAAAGCTTTTGAGTCACATGATCAGGTTAGTCACAGCAATGATCCCACTTCTCAGTAACAATTTCTGTTTCAGTCACCTTTGCATTGCTGTGACCAAAAGACCTGATAAGAAAAATTAGTGGAGGAAAGTTTATTTTGGCTCAGAAGTTCAGTCCCTTGTTGGCTGACACCATAGCTCTTGGCCTGAGATGAGGCAGAATATCATGGCAGAAGGTAAATGAAAGCAAATCAGGACATGGCAACCAGGAAGTAGAGAGTGAGCTGTACTCACCAGGGACAAAATATAAACCCCAAATGCACACCTCCTAATGACCTACTTCCTCTGGCTACATCATACCTTCCTAAAATTACCATACAATTAATCTAAAACAGTGAATTAATCCACTCATTAGGTTACATCCTTCACAGTCAAATCATTTCATCTCTGAAGTAAATTCTCTCACACATGAGAGTTTGAGGGACATATTTGTTTTTTTTTATTATTTTTTAATTTTTTTATTGGTTGTTCACAACATTACAAAGCTCTTGACATCATATTTCATACATTAGATTGAAGTGGGTTATGAACCCCCAATTTTACCCCAAATGCAGATTGCAGAATCACGTCGGTTACACATCCACAATTTTACATAATGCCCTATTAGTAATTGTTGTATTCTGCTACCTTTCCTATCCCCTACTATCCCCCGTCCCCTCCCCTCCCATCTTCTCTTTCTACCCCATCTACTGTAATTCATTTCTCTCCTTGTTTATTTTCCCATTCCCCTCACAACCTCTTATATGTAATTTTGTATAGCAATGAGGGTCTCCCTTCATTTCCATGCAATTTCCCTTTTCTCTCCCTTTCCCTCCCATCTCATGTCTCTGTTTAATGTTAATCTTTTCTTCCTACTCTTCCTCCCTGCTCTGTTCATAGTTGCTCTCATTATATCAAAGAAGACATTTGGTATTTGCTTTTTAGGGATTGGCTAGCTTCACTAAGCATAATCTGCTCTAGTGCCATCATTTCCCTGCAAATTCTATGATTTTGTCATTTTTTATTGCTGCATAGTACTCCATTGTGTATAGATGCCACATTTTTTTTATCCATTCATTTATTGAAGGGCATCTGGGTTGGTTCCACAGTCTAGCTATTGTGAATTGTGCTGCTATGAACATCAATGTGGCAGTATCCCTGTAGCATGCTCTTTTAAGGTCTTCAGGGAATAGTCCGAGAAGGGCAATAGCAGGGTCAAATGGTGGTTCCATTCCCAGCTTTCCCAGGAATCTCCAAACTGCTTTCCAAATTGGCCGCACCAATTTGCAGTTCCACCAGTAATGTACAAGTGTACCCTTTTCTCCACATCCTCGCCAGCACTTGTTGTTGTTTGACTTCATAGTGGCTGCCAATCTTACTGGAGTGAGATGGTATCTTAGGGTGGTTTTGATTTGCATTTCTCTGACTGCTAGAGATGGTGAGCATTTTTTCATGTACTTGTTGATTGATTGTATGTCTTCCTCTGAGAAGTGTCTGTTCAGGTCGTTGGCCCATTTGTTGATTGGGTTATTTGTTATCTTATTGTCTAATTTTTTGAGTTCTTTGTATACTCTGGATATTAGGGCTCTATCTGAAGAGTGAGGAGTAAAAATTTGTTCCCAGGATGTAGGCTCCCTATTTACCTCTCTTATTGTTTCTCTTGCTGAGAAAAAACTTTCAAGTTTAATTAAGTCCCATTTGTTGATTCTTGTTATTAACTCTTGTGCTATGGGTGTCCTATTAAGGAATTTGGAGCCCGACCCCACAATATGTAGATCAGAGCCAACTTTTTCTTCTATCAGACGCAGAGTCTCTGATTTGATATCAAGCTCCTTGATCCATTTTGAGTTAACTTTTGTGCATGGTGAGAGAAAGGGATTCAGTTTCATTTTGTTGCATATGGATTTCCAGTTTTCCCAACACCATTTGTTGAAGATGCTATCCTTCCTCCATTGCATGCTTATAGCCCCTTTATCAAATATAAGATAGTTGTAACTTTGTGGATTAGTCTCTGTATCCTCTATTTTATACCATTGGTCCACCCGCCTGTTTTGGTACCAGTACCATGCTGTTTTTGTCACTATTGCTCTGTAATATAGTTTGAAATCTGGTATCGCTATACCGCCTGATTCACACTTTCTGCTTAGAATTGCTTTTGCTATTCTGGGTTTTTTATTTTTCCATATGAATTTCATGATTGCTTTATCTATTTCTACAAATACAAGGAAGTAAATAAATGAAATGAAAATATAAAGTCAACATAGGCTAAAGTTGCTTCATTTGAAAAACCAACAAAATTGGCCAATCTTTAGGCTGATTGAC
Source organism: Spermophilus citellus (assembly GCF_964194105.1). NCBI lineage: Eukaryota > Metazoa > Chordata > Mammalia > Rodentia > Sciuridae > Spermophilus > Spermophilus citellus. The sequence goes on along the minus strand of NC_138195.1, from coordinate 57,154,817 downwards.
TTAAGGAAAAGAAAAAAAATTCAAATTAGTAAAATAACGACTAAGAAAGGAGCTGCTACAAACAACATGATAGAAATAAAAGGATTATAAGGGAATACTATGAACACTTAAATGCTAACAGATTGAGTGATGTGACTACTACAAGTTTAATCACCTGAATACTACGTGACTCTGTTCTTCCAATGAAGAAAGACATATTCCTACAATAATAGAAAACATCAAAATGAACTCACGAGAAAAAAGAAAATCTGAATATACCTAAGACAACAAAAATGTCACTCAAAGTCCAGGACTAGATGGCATCACTGATGAGTTCTACCAAATATTCAAAAATTAAACTAATACTTCACCAGACACTGTAAAACAGAAGAGCAGAAAACACCTTTCAGTTTCTAAGAGGCCATTTTTATCCTAAGACTAAAATCAGACTAAATTCATGAAAGGAAAAATATTTGCAGACAAACATTCATTATGAAAAATCCCAATAAAATACTAGCAAATGGAATGTGACAACATACCAAAAGGATTGTACACTGTGACCAAGAGGAATATATCATAGGAATACAACATCCAAAAATCAATCAAGATCGTATCACCTTAATAAAATAAAGAATAAATATCTTCACATGACATCTAAGTAGATGCAGAGAAAGCACTTACCAAAATGCTTTCAAGATAAAACCACTTACCAAATTAAGAAGAGAGAACAATGTCTTCAAATTGATAGGGAGGACAATAATTAAAACAAAACAAACCAAAAAAAAAAAAAAAAAAACAACGAACAACACTGTCAACATAATTAATGGTGAAAACATCCCAAGATGGAAAATAAGACAGAATGCCCACTCTTACTACTATATCTATTCATTGTATTGAAGGTTGTATCCAGGGCAATAAATAGAGGGAGGAAAAAAAACAACAAGAAACGACAAGCATCCTGAAAAAGCAGCAGTAAAACAATCTGTATTTGCAGATGAGATGGAGTGTATATAGAAAATCTTGAAACATTTTTAAAAGAAACCATTAGAGCTAGCAAATGAGTTCAAAAAAGTGGCAAAACACAAAGTCAGTATACAAAAATCAGTTGTATTTCTGTATACTAGTAATAATTCAAAAATGAAATTAACAATGACTAAACTATTGAGGGATAAATTTAACAAAAGAAGTGCAAAACTTGTGCATGAAAAACCATGAGGCAGTGAAGAAAGGGGAGACAGTCTGTTTTCATGGATAAGAGGATGCAATGTGGTTAAGAGAACAATCACACTAAATGGGCCAACAGATGCAACACAATCACAATGACGGTCTCACCTGGTGTTTGTCCAGACATTTGCAAGCTGATCTTAAAATACATAGGGAAATGCAAGGGTTTAACAACAGGCCAAAATAACTGAACAAACAAGGTTGAAGGGTATATACTTCCTGATTTTAAAAACTTACTACAAGCTACATTAATGAGGACTATGTGGGGATACCATATATGGAATAGAATTTAGAGTTAAGAAATAAACATATCTACTTCTTCACATCTCATGTTCAACAAGGGTATTCAAACAATTCAATGGGAAGAGGAATTTTTTCCATCAAACAGTGTTGAGAAAGCTGGATCTCCAATGCAAATAATAAAGCTGACTTGTTACCCAGCATATGTGCAAGAATAGATTACAAATGAAAATGGTTCATATATCTAAATGTAAGAGTTGCCAATCACCATAACCATTAAGTAAATGGAGAAACTAATTAAAAATAAATGTAAGCTCGAACACTACAAAACTCTTAAACATACATATAAATCTTTGTGATCTTGCTTTAAAACAAAAGAGATAAAAATTTTGAAAAAAATATACACATATATCCAGAATATGTAAATAACATTTACAACTCAATTGATTAAAAACAAAAATAACCCACTTTAAAAATGGACCAAGAGGCCAGGTACAGTGGCACACTCCTGTAAGTCTGAGGCAAGAGGAGGATCATGAGTTCTAAGCCAGCCTCAGCAATTTAGTGAGTCACTAAGCAAGTCAATAAGACCCTGTCTCTAAATATAATACAAAATAGGGCTGGAGATGTGGCTCAGTGGTAGAGTGCACCTGAGTTCAATCCCCAGTATCTTCCATCCCTCCAAAATGGACCAAGAATTTCACTAGACATTTCTCCAAAGAAGATAGAACGATGGCCAATAAGCACTTGAGAGCACTTTACATCATTAGTTATTATGAAAATGCAAATCAAAACCTCAATGAGATAATATCTTCCCTCCCACTCACTAGTATGGCTACAATCAAAAAGACAGACAATAAAATGTTGACAAAGTTTGGAGAAATTAGAAGCCTAAGGCATGGTTGGTGGGAATGTAAAAATATGCAGCCACTGTGGAAAACAGGCAGTTCCTGAAAAAGTGAAACATACACTTACTATATGACCTGAAACTTCAACTTCTAGGTAGTGTCCAAGAAAATAAAAAACATACGCACTAAAACATGTGTGAGCATTTCTAATAGCAGTATCTTATAATAGCCAGAAAGTAGAAATAATCTAAATGTCCATTAAATGACAAATGGATGAACATGTATAGTAAGCCAACCAATAGAACACGATCATTCCTAAAAATGAAAAGAGAGATGATACATGCAAAGTATGGATGAGTCTTGAAATCATTATGCTAAAATGTTTATGAAAGAGGCCAAGTGCCAACATGCCACTCTAATCTGATTCTATTCGAATAAACTGTTCAGGACAGGCAAACCTGTGGAAACAAAAAGTAAAATAGTAGAAACCCAGATACAAGCAGGAAGGAGAAATACAGAATGACTGCTAACGCCTACAGGATGCTCCTTGGAGGTGCTGATTGAACAACCCTGTGAATATCTTTCAAAACACTCAATAGTAAATTTTAAAAAGAAAGTTCTAAAGTATGTGATGTATGTCTGAAGAGATAAAAACAAAACTATATATCTTTTTTCACACTTTAAACTGGCAGAAGTTAGATTCAAAGTGTAGATAATAAACCACTAGGATGGGTACTCATTTGGGGGAAGAGAAATATAGTATGTAGGCAGGAAGTAGAAAATTTTTGCTTTTCAAATGATAATCCCCACATCAGAAAGACTACACAGCACTTAGGATGCTTTATTCAATTAACCAGTCAATGTTCAGTCTACTTATTTATTTCTGTTTTAATTTTATCACATCTACACTTATTCATAGTAATTTCATTTGTTATCTTCAGCTGCTTTTTAAAAAATTACATTTCCCAATTCTTGGATTTCAACTTTAGCCCATTTATTAAATTTATTTTAATTTATAAAAGAAGAGTTTAATACCATTAGTTTGCCTCATCAAACACTTGGGCTTCATTTAATAATCATCAGCAGTGTCTGTTCTTATAAACCTTTCAATTAAAATTTTTTTGTTATAATCTCCTTGATATAAGTATTATTTCTAGTTCTGTTGTAATCAGTATAATTTTTATATTTTTATTCTATTCTCTTTTAGCACTATAGTCAGATATGCCTTATTAATTATAGTAATTCAATAGTTATACCTCTACAGTCAGATAATATAGCTTATATACTTTTTTTTTGTACTGGGGATTGAACTCAGGGGCATCAACCACTGAGCCACATCCCCAGCCCTATTTTGTATTTTATTCAGAGACAGGGTCTCACTGAATTACTTAATACCTCACTTTTGCTGAGGCTGGTTTCGAACTCACAATCCTCTTGCCTTAGTCTCCTGAGTCACTAGGATTACATGCATGTGCCACCTTTCCCAGTGCTTATGTGATTTTTTTGTGTTTTACTTAACAGCTGAATTTTAGAAATCTCTAAATTACTCCATTTTTTTTCTCTTGAAAATAAGACCTTTTTGGTTCATAGAATCCAAAAATCAATGTTGTAGTAAATAAATCTACTATATTGTTCAGATATCCTTTATTTCTAGTTCATGTTCATGTGTTTGGTCTATTCAACTTGGATGCTGACATTATGACTATATTTAATTCAATTTTTGTATTTTTAATTTCTTACAAAAATATATTTTTTCAGACAACCAAAAAACTAATGAATTGCTCATTTTACTTGTCAACAGATAGAACGCAGACCCATATCCCCCCCCTCTTGTTAATTTATGTAATGAATAAGTCCTCTCTTCAGGTCAGGATCAGAGGTCCAACTCCCACTAGCATCTAGATTTGACCACATATTACACAGGTATTCATAGTGTTGTCTCTTGACCCACTGAATGAGCCTCTTATATACTCAGCTGTTCATATTTAATAGAAAGTGAAGCACACATAGTGATTCTATTGCTTTACTTTTTAAAAGTGGGACAAAAGCACAGTTTTGTTCATAATCTCTAAACGTGAGTATTCCTGTAAATGTGAATGTTCTGTGCAAAACTTGATTTGCTGTACTTCTACTACACCCTACTATGCACAACAGTGACTTAGCAAACCTAAGTACAATTATAAAAACAACAAACCAGAAACACAACTTCCAGCATTCTGGTTTTTAATGAGTTTGGAAGAGATTAATCCTTACATGTACTTAGAATGCCAAGATTGAAAATGCCATTAAATGGGGACATCAAAAGTTCAGGTGAGGGTATATCTGCAGGATACACTGCAGGACCTCACAGATTGGAAAAAGCTTACATTAATTCCATTTTATTCTCTATTGAAGCAAAGACAAACGACTAATGCAATCTTCACCAAGTTTATTCTAGACTTCACATGGCTCACTTCTATTTATTTTTTAATAGCATAAAAGAATTTTAAGAATATTAAGAAATGTAGCTGAAATCAGTCTTGGGTACCTTCCCCAGCTTGATACAAATCTGAAATGATTCAATAATCCCTACCAAAATTTCCCTTAGTCCATTTCCTGTTTGTAGAAATGATTCTAGGCAGCTTTTCCCACGGTATGTTTTGAGGAAAACTACTGAGGGGATCTTAACAGGTGAAAAACAGATCTGTGTTGAGTATGTTTGGAATGTACAAGGAGAGATTAGTATCTGGACTGTAGACTTTCTCAGTCTTTGAGGTACTAAATGCACATTCTAGAAATATGCAGTGTACAGCATTTCCCAAATTCATCTGACCTCCAAATTCCTTTTTCTTGCATGCGCGCGCGCGCGCGCGCACACACACACACACACACACACACACACACATCTAGAGGGGCTAATAGCTCTGAGAATATTCTTTGGAAATGCTATTCTAGCCAATTCATCCTGGTTCTAAACATTCCAGGGCTAAATTTAGCAACAGTTACCATTTTAATTCTGAAGTAGAAGAATCATTTTGCTTATAAGGTCAACTGCCATGATAACCTCCAGATTCTACTCCATGATACAGTATCCCTCCTAAAGTGACTAAGAACTAAATTTCATTTCTACTGAGAAATTCAAGGAAGTTATTCTCATGTGGATGATAATTATGATCTTTCTAAGGTAATTCTTACATTCTTCCCCAAAATAGTAAAAATATAGGGATCTAATTATTTCTAGATCTTAGGCTCTAGAATCATAATTATTTGGGGGAGAGGACATGTTATAATATCACTACAATTAACCCTATCAATAATAACGATAGTGGTGGTGGTAGTGGTGGTAGTACTAACTAAGCACTTAATCCTCATATTACTCTATGAATTTAGGATCTATTATTATACCTATTTTTAAAATAAGTACTCTGAGGTTTACGGAGATTAATTGATTTGCCAAGAGTGACAAAAAGGAGTAAGGGCAGAACCTGAAACCCATATCTGACCCTACACCCCAATATATTCTAGTAACAACACAAAAAGTAACTCTTATTGTACAGGAAAATTAGAGTGTATTTATACGAATTCAATGTAATTAAAATTTGTTTTTAGATTTCCTTTTGATAAAATTCCCATGTCTTTAAAGTAAATATGTTGTTTTTTTTTAAGTAGAGAAAAATAGACTTTCATTTACCAATTACAGGTTATAAGGCCTTTCTGTGGGGGAGGATTTAAAAAATCTTCATCCAAGGTAAAGACATTCTCTGTAGTTTCTAAACTGCAGAATGCTGATACTCTGAAACTTGTTTCTCAAAGAAATTTGTTTTCCCTTCTAAAGAAATGTTTTCCATAAAATCAAAGGGATTTTCTGCCTGAAAAACCTTTGAGAATCCAAGTTCCACAAGTAATCTTTCAGCTACAAATTCAATATACTGGCTCATCAAAACACAGTTCATCCTAATGAGGCCAACTGGCAAGTCTTCTGTTAAAAACTCCTGCTCAATTTTGACAGCATTAACAATGATCTCCCTCACCCTTTTCTTCTGAAGTCTTATTTACTAAGTACTGAAACATTAGGCAAGCAAAGTCATAGAGAAGTTCTTCATCTCTGTTGATCAGCTCATTGGAAAATGTGAGTCCAGGGATGGGACCTCTCTTCTTTAACCAGAAAATAGTAGCAAAAGATCCTGAGAAGAAAATTCCTTCCACAGAACTGATGGCCACCACTCTTTCCCCAAAAGTAGACTTTCTATCTACTATCCATCACAGGGCCCAGTCTGCTTTTTTTCTTAATGTATGGCATTGTTTTAATTGCATTAAATAAAAATTCCCCTTTCTTGGGATCTCTGATTCAAGTATCTATTAGCAAACTGTATATCTTTGAGTGAACATTCTTTATGAGAATTTGAAAACCACAGAAACAGCAAGCCTCTGAAACTTGCACCTCCTGACTAAAGCTCTCCACCAAATTTTCATTTCCATTTCCATCACTGGTTGCAAAAAAAAAAAAAAAAAAAAAAAGCTAAAATATGAGAGAGAAAATAATTCTCATCAGATTTAAGCTTGTTCTAGTGAAGGAGATCCTTTGATAAGTCAACCTCTTCTGCTGTCCAGAAGGATGCCTGTGCCTGTTCATACATTTTCCAAATATCGGGGTACTGAATTGGAAATATGACAAATTGGCAAGCACTCTTTCCTAACAACAGCTCTTCATTAGACTTCACTTCCTTTTCCTTGTTATCTGATGATAACCTCTCATCCTGCTAGGACATGGCTGTTTCCAGTCTTTCCAGGTCACTCATCGCAGAGATGCTAGAGCGTAGCAGGTCAGCACTCAACTAGGACAGGCTCCAGGTGGCCTCATGGCTCACTTTTAATTTTGAAAAAAAATAGTTTAACTCGAACCTTTCTCCACTGAGAAAATTAAGTTCGTAAGAAAAAAAAAAGAAAGTTTTTTTTTTTTTCAAATGGACAATGTGGTATAAAAATGTCAGTCCTGCTCTTCTGTATTTACTTAACTAGGCAATTTTTTTTCATAATTTTCTCATTTGCCGTGCTACAAATATCCCTTCTTGCCCATGACAATGAAGAGAACCCTCTTACTAGAGCTATCTATGCTAGTTAGTTCTTTTATTAACTCCATTCCCTCCTATCTTCTCTGGAAGATCCCTGCCTGAAGTAGCCTAACTTTTCAAAGTCTTCTTGATTATTCCATTAGTTGATGTTTTCACAATAGCCTGCAATAGGGTAACTGTATTTTAGAAAAAGAGCAAGACTTTCTCTCTACATGCAATCTGGTGATCTTTCCAGAGACCTGGAAAAATAGATTTCTTACAAGTTTTATATGCCATTAATGCAAAGTGGCAAAGAAGAAAAAAATCATACATCAATCAGTGTTGGAGTCATTTTCCCTATAATTCCCTTAACAATTATCCCCCTTAAGAGAAACATACCCAAGGTACTGCTAAGTTTAGGTTAGACATTACATATATTTTGGGTTAAACTGCACCAAAAATAATTAAAAAAAATTACCAATTACTTATGTACAATGTATGCAGATACAAGTAAAAATATAACTCTTAAATATAATATGCAAAATATACATAGATGTTCAGTGTGCATATACAGTCTGCCCTCCATATCCTTGGTTTCTGCATATGAACATTCAACTACACTAGAATTGAAAATATTAGAGATGTTAGGTTGTTGCTGACTTGTACTGTGTAGTTAGGTTGGCTGGCTGTATCTGTCCTGAACTTGTACAGGTTTTTGTTGTTGTTGTTCATTATTCCCTAAACAATATCATGTAACTACTCTTTCAGTAATGTTTACATAGCATTAGGCATTAACAATACTGTGTAACTACTTTCAACAACATTTACATTGTTTTAGGTATTATACATAATCTAGATATGACAACCTACACAGGAACATACATGTAGGTTATATGTAAGTACTATGCCATTTTACATAAAAGACTTGGACATCTGAGGATTTTGATAGCCATGGGGGTACCGAGATCAATCCCTCATGATATCAAGGGACCATTATGTACGAACATACATATATCCACATGTGTAGGCAGTACACAAAATTTTCAGTACTATCTACTTCTGTTCACTTATTCTTTTAAATAATATTTACCAAATATCTTCTATGTGCTATTTCAAGTTAACAAAACTAACAAAAATCCTGCCCTTATAATGCTTATGAACTAATGAAAGAGGAAACATATTAAGCATTACACATACTAAATGAATTAATAGTAAGTTAAAAAGAGATAAATTTGGGATAAGCAGAATGGTTTTACAATTTTAAATATGGGAAACAAGGCAGATTTTTTGAGGGGGTGACATTTGATATAGCTATTATTAGACCTTTAATCTTTGAAGAGAAAAAGGAAATATTAATACAATGAATGACAAAAGTCACTTCCCTCTTTTTCATTCTGTCTCCTTAGGAGTTTATGGGTTAGATTGGTATTGTACCCACATTTTAAACATGTAAGTCATTGCCTACCTGTAATTATGTATTCCCTTGTCTTCCATATAAGTGGGATGCTGAGAGTGGCAACTTGATAAGCAGTGACAGGCACACCTGGGTCACTTTTGATTAGCCATACATGAACAAGCTCATCCCGACCCCACTGCTGAGTAGAAGGTCACCTCATATAAGAAAGCTTCTCTGTGTGGACAAAACCGACACTCCCTGTTTGAAAACCAAGATTCAGCCAAGGAAGAAACAAGGAAAACAATCCTATTCATAATAATATCAAAACAAAACAAAAACAACAACCACCAGGGGAATTAATCTAACCAAGGAGGCAAAAGAGCTCTACAATGAAAATTATAGAACATTGAAGAAAAAAACTGAAGAAGAACTTAGAAGATGAAAACATGCCATGTTCTTGGATAGGAAGAATTAAGATTGTCAAAATAGCCATACTACTCAAAAGCAGTATATCTGTATTCCAAGCAATCTGCATCAAAATACCAATGGTATTCTTCACAAAATTAGAGAAAATAATTTTTAAATTCATTTGGAAGAATAAGAGACTCAGAATAGCCAAAGCAATACTAAGAAAGAAAAGCAAAGTAGGAGGCATAATACCACCTGATCTGAAAATCATACTACAGAGCTGTAGTAACAAAAACAGCATAGTATTGACATCAAAATAGACATGAATATTAATGGAACTGAATAGAAGACCCAAGAGACAAATCCACATACCTATAGCCGTCTGATAATTGACAAAGGTGCCAATTTACATTTTGGAGAAAAGACAGACTTTCAAACAAATGGTGTTGGGAAAATTGGAAAGCTATAGGTAGAAAAATAAAACTGGACCCCTATCTCTCACCCTGCATACAACTCAAATAGAAATGGATCAAAGACTTAGGAATTAGACCAGAAATTTTACTATTACTAGAAGAAAACATAGGGCCAACGCTCCATCATACAGGTGCTGGTGCCAACTTCCTTAACAAGACTCCCAAAAAACAAGAAATAAAACCAAGAATCAATGAGTTGGATGTCATCAAACTAAAAAACTTCTGTGCAGCAAAGGAAATGATGAGAGTATGAAGAGAGTGCCTATAGAATGGGAGAAAATCTTGGCCGGCTACTCTCCTGATAGGAGATTAATATCTAGAATACATGAAGAATTCAGAGTTAACACCAAAAAACAAAAACAAACAAAAAAACCCCAACAACCCAATAACCCAATCAATAAATGGACAAACAGACTAAACAGAAACTTCTGAAGAGAAAAAACACAAATGGCCAACAAATATATGAAAAAATGTTCAACATATCTAACAATCAGGGAAATGCAAATCAAAACTACACTAAGATTTCATCTCATCCCAGTCAGAAGGGCAATGACCAAGAGTATGAGTAGTAAATGCTGTCCAGGTTCTGGGGAAAAAGGTACATTTATGCATTGTTGGTGGGCCTGCAGAATAGGACAACCACTCTGAAAAGCAGTGTGGAGATTCCTCAAAAACTAGGGATGAACTACCATATGACTCAGTTATCCCACTCCTTAGTATTTTCCCCAAAGATCTACAACAGGCATACTATACAGATATAGCTGCCTCTGTTCATAGCAGCCCAATTCACAATAGCTATGAACTCATAAGGCCATGTTTTATCTTATATAAGGAAGCAAGAGTAAAAGAAAGGAAATGGAGAGAGAAGGATAGTAATGTAGAAGATCAAGAGGCAGAATAAAGCCATGGGTGAGGGAAGAAAATGCAGGATGAACTCTTAAAAAATGTTCTGTACATATATGACAGGGAACTTCATCTTTATGCATAGGTAGAAATAACCAAATATAAATTAATAGGCCAGCAGAAGGAAGTGCAGAAGAGTGGAGGAAAGAGAATGGGAAAAAGGAGAGAGGCTGGGAAGAAAAGCAGGGAGGGAAATGAGAGGGTTCATGAACTGAAATCAAACTCCATGCATGTATGAGTTTGTTGGAAATGAACCCTACTACTAGGTATAATAAAGCTCTAATAAAAAAAAAATCTGATGTGGTTCCTCCCCAGGATTTCCAAGTGTGGGAAACCTCTCCAATGCCCACCAATCTAGTAAACAGAGTGACTGGCCAGCACCCAGAGAGAGAAAGGACAAATAATGTCCTCAGCAAGAGACAAGATTCTTCCCCCAATCCTGAACCTTAGTCTTGATTGCTTCATGAAACTAAATACTTAAACAAACAAAAAAGCATATTCAAGAAATTCAATATACTTTATCCAGAGAAAATGTAGTCATATAATTCATTCCATCAAAGTGCTAAAGGGCCAGGTGCTGTGGCCCACACCTGAAATCCCAGTGGCTTAGGAGGCTGAGACAGGAGGATCTCAAGTTCAAAGCCAGCCTCAGCAAAAAGTGAGGCGCTAAACAACTCAGTGAGACCCTGTCTCTAAATAAAATACAAAATAGGGCTGGGGATGTGGCTTAGTGGTTGAGAGCCCCTGAGTTCAATCTCTGGTAACCCCCCAAAAATAATTTTAAAAAGTGCTACCGTAGGGCTGGGGTTGTGGCTCAGTGGTAGCGCGCTTGCCTAGCATGTGTGACACATTGGCTTCGATTCTCAGCACCACATACAGATGAATAAAATAAAGGTCCAACAACAACTAAAAAATATTTTTTTAAAAAGTGCTAAGGTAAGAAAAACTTATGATCAAAACCATAATATTGTGAAGAGATATGATAAAATTCAACATCCCTTACTAATTTATAACTCTTGTCAATACAGGACATTTAGAAAATTAAATATGGAAGAATTCTTCCATAAAAATAGCTATTTACAAGTAATAACCAATGTCTGTATTTAAAGGAAAGCATGGCTACAACTACCATCATTGAAACGTATTTGGAGAATTCTAATTAGTAGGTTAAGAAGAAAAAATAGAATTTCAATAATTGGTAAAAGTAAATCATAGTGTTTCATAATTGCATGTGATAGTTATATAAAAATGCTCAAATGGCAAAAAGATAAACTAATTAAACTATTAAAATTAAGATTTTTATTACATAATCAGCATGCAAAAACAAAATATTGAAATTGTATTTTCCTACATTATCTCTGCTTTTTGTATCTTTATTCTATATTCTTTCAAATGCCTTAACTTTATTTTCCAGGCTTCTTTGATTGTTGGGAATCAGATGATTAGTTTTATAATTCCTCCCCTTTAAAACCTTTTTTTCCTTTTTAGTCTATCTGCATCTGTTGATTTTCTACAAATACATTGTTATCCTGACCTACCTCTCTTTACGTTTAGAAGAACTAGGCCCTTTAGGTGCATTAGCTCCCTGACATTTTTACTTCTTTGTTTGAATAAGGTCTCTTTTCCACAACAGTAGTACTCTTTCTTGTTGAGAATGTTGGCTGGAACATTCCAGTAGGCAGAAGGATTGCTTTGATTTTCAGGTTTTTGTTTAGAACTCATAGTGGAGGAGCACAAAGATAGAACATCTACACTATGGCATGCCCCACTGCATGGGCCACATGGGCATGTGCCCGTGTGACATCCCCCCCCCCCCCCATACTTCATTCATGAAAGGAATTTTGTTCCCTTCATTTACAGGAAGTCTCCCATGTTTGTCTGGGAAAGGTACCTCCCAGCAGCACCTGATGAGGGAATAATGGAGGAAAGCACTTGTGGTGTATCTATTCTTTCATTTAATCAAAGTGTGTATTCTACCACTATGAATTCCAAGTCTGTGTGTGTCTAATTTGACTTGTGTTTCAGATGCAATCAGTAGTTTCTAATTTCCACTTCAGGCTTTTGGTTCACTTGCTTTCTTGGTTAACATGCTGCATCCTCTGAGATTCTTGACTTCAGATATCATTGGTAAACTCACCTACCTATAGTTGTATAGTTTTATAATTCCTGGTCCTCAGTATTTTCTGATGGTGCTTTTCTTTCATTAAACTTTTATGAGCTGTGTCAATATCTATAAACAAGGCAGTGAGTTTTTCCCAATTTGAACACTATATGAAGGGGAATAGTCCCTAGTGTTTTTATGACTTTCTTTTTGACTCAATATTGATCACACTTGTGATTTTATCTGTTTTTCACTTATTTTACTTGTAGTATTCCACACTCAGCAACTTATTTACACATTTTAATGTGTAGGATACTTTAATTCTTTCTAGTTTGGTGATAAGAGAAATAGTGCTATGGACATTTTCCAGTGAAAGTATGCATGCAGTTTCTTTATAGGATCTGATAGAAATGGCATTAATGACATTTCTTGTGGGAAATGAAAGTAGTACAGTAACCTTTCTTTCACTTTAGCAGATCGACATTTAAGATGTGCTTTTGCTACAGAAGATATCCATTCTGTACTCACTTAAAATATTACCTACCAAAGAATTCACATAGAACAGGTGTGAATTTACCCACATAAGGGTAAAATAACAGGTCATGTTTTGAGACCTGGAAATTAGCAATATCACTTTTATGAGAAATCAGGAAAGTGCCTATGGGGAAGTTTCTGAGTTCGTCTCATTTTTGCACAGAACAGAAGCCAGCATGAGGGTTGTGGAGGTGGTAGTATGGGGGGTGGGGATACTCCTCGATAAAGGAAAGCCTCCTGTGCAAGACCTAAGAATCTCTTCAGGGATCCAATGGCATAAAACACCAGATATTTCAAAATATTTGGATTTTGTCTATAGAAGAGAATGGGGTCGAAAGAAACAAAGCTTGGAAGTAAGAACATATGAGCTAAGACTGTAAAAGGGAAGGTGGCTTAGCATAGTTGAGAATCCTCAAATTAAATTCTAAGAACCTAAAGTAGAAAGCAGATTTTATAATATCTTATATGGCTAGAGGAGTTCTTGCATAAAATTAGATTACAGAAGGCCAGGTTTTCAGAGGAAGATGAAGGCATGCAACCAACCAAGAATAAACACTGTAAAACCAAAGATGAGAAAAGCGCAAGGGAATTCAAGCCTAAAATAAAATGAAAATGAATGCAGAAAGTTAGCACAAGAGTTTTACTGTTGCATTCAAAGGAAAATGATGAGCAGGGAACACATGGGAAAGGCTAGGTTCTGAAGAAAATGGTGACATTTAAAACCAATTGTGGGGCTGGTGTGTTTCCCAGTGATAGAGAGCTCCCCTAGCCTGGGCAGGCCCTGGGTTCCATCTGCAGCACTGCAAAAACAACCAAAACCAATCAAACAAAAACACTGGTGGGTTCATAAGCTCCAAGGCCAGGACTCTACCATTTTCACTTCAGTACACCCCCCAAGTGGCACATTTAAGCCATCTCACCCAAACTACTTACACCCAATTAGCAAAGGAAGAAGCCAGAATCATTAACTTTTGCTCAACTGACTTTTCCTGTGGGGGGAAAAAGATTTTCAGAATGTTACATGTAGAATCAATAGCAATATGAAGAAACTAAAATGGTCACACTTGATGAGCAAACAAAAAGGAAAAAAATCTGAGTCACTATAAGTACTTACTAATAACTTACATGGTCTTAATTTTGAATATAGATATCTTAAGAGGCAGTTAATGCCATTATGGAATTTATTACTCATGCACATTCAATCACACTTTTTCCAGCATGTATGTAACCATTTTCCCAGTATATGTGTATCCACCTTTTATATTTTATTATTACATTTGATTAAATAGGAAAATTAAAAAAAATAGATTTCCTACCTGCCTCCCTTCCCCAATTATGTAAAACTTCATTAAACACCATTCTTGCTTCAGGGTATTCTATACATGTGATGTTTAAAAATAGTAAAACAAAATAATTAAAATGAAAATGTTTCCCCCCTTCTACTGCATTCTAATCCAAGGCATGGGTTTTTCAAATATTCAATACCCATTGTCTAAATATTTTCCTAATATAAAGCAGATATTTTATTGAAGTAAAAACTGAAGCACTAGATCACTGACTGAAACTGTGGAAACAGAAGAAGAAAACGTTCCTCAATTCCTACTCACCCATCAGGGCTGGAGGTGTGGTGTGTATGTGAAGGGGAGCATGTAAAACAAAATTAACTAAATGAACAGTATTTATATCTTTGTGGAAAGAAGACATTGAGAAAATATAAACTAAAGAAGGCAACGTTGAGAAGGACAAGAGAATTTTTATAATTATGAACTTTATTTTTTATTTACTATGGCAACTTTTTCAGTAAAGGACTTTACATTGGTTTTTATAATCCATTTTACAAGCAAATTCTAATATACAGTATGTACTTGAATTGGTTTTTTAAATCAATGGAAACCACAATAGTAGATATTATTTTTGTTTTAGTTAGTCTTGATTTAGAGACTTTAAATTCTCAAGGTCAGTATAATCTTGTTATGGCAATGCTTTACCAAAAAGAAAGTGGGAAGTTTTTTCCCAAAAAGGTTAAGACATATATCTTTAATTAATAACATAATTTTAGATTGGTGTCCACCATCATAATCATTTATCCAAATGTATTCTCTCAAATTGCTGCAGCAGAAAACTTTAAGGAACATATGGGAAGACAAAAGCAAAATAGAATTCAAGTGAATCAGAATTAAGAAAAATTGTGAGGCCATCATCCCCAAGGAAAAACATCAGATAATCATTTGTATTACAACTATAAATAATTTTCAGATGTGTGCATAAGCATGCAAACATAACTACCCAAACTAATTTACCAACATGAAAACTATAGTCAGCTGGAATGTAAACTGAAACTGAAATGGTGCTGCAGTCTTATTGACCTTCATTGCAGGCCTGTTTGGTAATTTGAAAGTGCATCCTAGGGCCCGGGAGGCCAGGAAACCAGCAGGACAACTGCTTGGAAACTGAGAGTGAACCTCTGTGTCTGTAACACCATCTACTCCACAGGAACTTTTGGAAGTGACAGCTATGGGGGTTATAATCTCTTTGATGAACTGAATAAAATACTAAAAGGGAGAATGGAACATCTGAAGAAAACAGTGCTTTAATGGGAAAAGTGACATGCTGTGAATATAATTCTGTGAAAGGCTGTAATGATATCTTCGAACAGCAACAATTACAGAGAGATTCATTTCACTAAACAAAGCCACACCCAAGAGGAGGCATTTTGATATTTCAGGCACAACTCCAAGCAATTAAGCTCATTTAAAGTGCAAATCTGAAATTTAGTTTCATATTCAGATTTTTACTTGTTAAAATACTTAGTAAGTTCCCTAATATCTATATAAACTACAATGAACAGTAGTCTATTTGCCTGGAAATATTGCACAAATGAAAATGAGACTCCAAAAGAAAAATACCAGGTGGTCTCAGTGATTAAGAAACATTCTAAATGATATAACTCTATTATCCTTTGCTTAAAGACTTAAAATCATCTGCACCTATAACAATAATATACACTTTATTTTAAAAAAATCAATATGCATCCATTAAGAGCCAAATATATAATTCTGCATACTTTTTGCTCTTACACAAATATGAAATTTAACCAACCCTAGAGAACTTCTTCCACAGGACTCAGAATTCATTACTTCCATCATCTTCACCAATACCAAAAGTAAAAGTGATCTAAGTTCCTGCGAAGGAGGACTTGGCACAGAGTTGATTTACAGAAGCAATAAACAAAGGTCAAGCCAAATCTGAGAAGGTGATCTCTGATTATTCAGTAGAGCTACACTCATTTCCATTTCTGACATAACATTTTCTAAGGAGCAGACAAGCATAATATTCTTGCAGCTTTTAAGGAAAACTGCAGATATATACTTTGTTTTTTGTGTAAGCATCCTAGATATTTTTCTCTTAAATGTATTATGCTTCATAATTATATTGATGAGCCTCTTTTGTCAAGATGAAGCTCAACCAAGGTACATAGAAGCTGAACTAGTAAGTTAAGATTACGCAAATACATCAGGGAGGAAGAAAAAAGAGTGGAAAAAAATATTAGAATAAACAAATAAGTGGAGTCAACATTTTTATGTATAAAGACATTTCCTTCAGACTACAGCATGAAAAATAAATTAAAAACTTTCCCCCTAGGAATAAGACCAACTTGTAAATAATATTTCATAAGGGTCTTCTAGTAACACCAACTTCTAATAATAAACCAAAAACCTACTAATTCATTAGTATGCTTTACTTTAGGGAAATACAGTATGATAGCATCCTATTTGCAATATATGAAATCAGTTTTCTCCTTCAAAATGTGTCCATCTATAGCTGTGGTCATTATAGCTCACCTTCACACAAAAAAAGTACTTTGCTTATATGTAGGATGACTGTGTACCAACAATATCTGGACCATGCAAAGCATTTTCTAAACTCCAGCACTTTTCTGGCAGAAGTGCTGTGGTATAAAAGTATGATACTTGATTTGTGCTGCTCACCTGTTATAGATATAATCTCTGTATACTGGAATGGAAAATTCACTTAATGGTTCTCTGATAAGAAAGGGAAGACTGCATCAAATGGCAAGGAACACCTCTTTGGAAATTTCCACTAAAGCACTTGCTGTTGTTTCTCTTATAAAGTGGCATATAATTTAACTAAAGTACATTTTTAGAAGGAATCCCTAGAATTTGAGTGACTTATCTTTTTTGGCCATCATTCCATTTGGTATACTTTTGGTCAGCTGATCAAAATAAAAATTGGCCTTGTAAGATTATTTGTCTGAAAAGTATTAATTCCAATTAAATTAGCTACACATGACCAGCCTAAAGATGACATGATTTGGGAGAACAGAATGCAAATGAACTGAATTGTCTGACAAGTGGCCTGCAGCATGATTGGGTTCATGCACATGGTTGCTTGGGGGTTTAACAGACACCTTTTGTAGCACATTAAAATAAATAAGCATTCTCCCTTTGAAATATTCTTTAACGAAACACTACTTCCCATCTACAATTCTATTTTTCTTCCAAAATCTAACTTTCAAGAAATTGTCAAATGTACAACAACAGAAAAGAGAAACCTAAGAAACTCAGAAATGTGAAACTATTATGAATTCCAACTTTATCAAGATAGTCTTACTTAAATTTATAACTTTTCTCAAAATATTTAACTTGTTTTGCTATAGAAAATAAGTTTTAAATCCCTATGCATGGGACATTTATATACCATCAAAGTTTTGTGCAAATATTTCAAGTCCACTATTCCAGTCTTCAGATATTAATATAAGTCAATAAATATAAATAATTATAATAAAGACTTACTTAAAATAAATGCTGTAAATGCTGTGGAACCTTCAAAAAAGAGTTATGATGGATCCATAAGTCCTGTGGTATTCAAAACCGAATTGCCAGCAAAATTCTAGCACCAACATATGTTACAAATGGATATACCTTAGGTACAAGTTTCAAGGTATATCTCAAGCTCTTCAAATTTACCAGTAGCAATACAAGCACAAATTATATATGTATGTATGAAAAACAAGATGCTAAAGCAACATATAATTGGTTTATATATAATACTGAACATTTTCAGTTGGGGGAATTTAGTAAACAAATAAACAGTAAGACTAGCTTGCTGATTCCAGTAAGAAAAAAATAAAACTTACATAGTCTTCCCATTAAAAGTCTGATCTCCTTCTCCTTTATTCATCACAAGCTTTTGCATAGACCTTTAAATATATAAAACACTGGCCAGAACTCTACAGATTACCAACTTCCATCAACACCACATCTTGAGTTAAATTAGTAGCCACAGTCACAGGAGGAACAAGTGAAAGGAGCCGGGGTTCGCATAACCACAATTAATACAGATACAACAGGACTAAATCAGCAAAGCCTACTTTTGCCTGCTGAGGGAAATATTATTACTTTGCTGATGTGCAGAGGGATGGTTAGCATGATTAGAGTCTTCTGTAGGCTTCTGAGATGGGAAAGCAAACTTCTGTGTTTACCTGAGACGAGTATGCTCAAATGGTATATACTTCAACCAGGATATAAAATGGAAGAGCCAAACTAGTAGAAGCTTCCACGTTTTAATTTTAAGAGTTGCAGGCTTTCAGTGGAACCTCCAACATGGTAGCAAATTGCACATAAAGCTATTACAGAACAGATTGTTTTTTTTAAAAAAAAAAAAAACCAAATTGGCAGGTAATGGCTATGTACTTAATGTATCTTTGGTTTAGGAAGACGAGAATATCGATTAGAGGCCAAACAATCCCCAGAATGCAAATTGCCATTTGGATTCTGCATGATTTCTTTTTGTCGTGCTAGTGGCCTTGGGATACTTGTCTTGGACTGGAAGTTTTGAGGTTCTAGTTGGGGGCTGCTTATTTGTTTTTGTTTGAAAGAGCTGGAAGGGGGACGGAGCTTAGATGTTTTCAGATTCAGATTATTTGCCAGATTTGTTTGACTAGATGTTGGCTGAAGTTTTGCTGAGTTACATGGTATGATTGTCGGTGACTTCTTAGAAGTGGGAGTTCTACTTGGAGATGATTCAGAATCTGGAGGGGGTGCCAAAGAACTTAAGGTGGATGGCTTTAACAGCTTTAAGGATTTGGGCTGAGACGGGTAGCCCACCGGTGGAGACTGATCTCTTCCAACTCTCTTAGCTTGGTCTACTATACTTAACTGGGGAGGTGTCTGTAGAGAAGTGGGTATAAACTGCATGTCACTAATCTGATTCTTTGTCAAATGATAAGGCTCTTGAACATTCATGGTCATGTTCAAGTTCGCTTCAGAAGGTGCACTCTTAGTTACATCCATTTTGAACTGTGGGCTTGATGAAGAAGGCCGGTTTTCCAAATCATAATTGTTTTCTTGTTGCAAGCCATGTGTAAGGCCTCCATCTGGAAGGGCACTGCTCTGGTGCATGCCCCGGACTGCACATTCACTGTGGGCCTCGATATGTTGTGGCTTTATTAGTTTTCCCTGGGCGTGGTCTGTGGGTCTGGGCAGGTTGCTGGAAGGCTGTAGTACTTGAGGCTGTTAAAATTAAAAAAACATTAGCAGCAATTTATCTTAGAAATGTCACACAGAAATAATGCAAGTTAAATTCCAATTAGGGTCTGTAGGTATTCATTATGCATTAAAATGGGAAGTATGTGTTTTTTTAAAGTAAAAACGAATTGCAATATTCAAGTGAATTCATGAGACACATATACAAGTGAAAATGGAAACAAAAAAAATGATACAGGCAATAAACACTAAACAAGATCCAAAATTAAATGGGGGAAATAAAATTTTAAAGTAGTAACTCATTATAGAAAAAAAAAAACTCCTGCCTTAATAAATTAAGGATTTACAACCTTCTCTGCAAGAGAAAATGAGAATGATTTCCATAGCACTTTGGTTTAGTCTTCACGAAACACTTAACTATGACCTTCAGAATATTACCCATTTTAAAGGCATTTTTAATGTAAAGTTGTGTATCATGTTACCAAGCACTGTACCATTGTCAAGAATCAAAATTACCAGTAGACAGACAAAATTCAGAATAAAGATTATATTGTCAGCTTATGTGAAATTCTAATTATCTGAACAAAAGTAAGTTATACACTTATTAATACACTTAATAATGCTAACCTGCTTTTCAATATTCTTTTTGAGAATAAAATGTTTTCATTTTGTTCTGTCTCACTGTCACTATGGCTGACATGTAGAAAGCATATATACCATACCCAAGAGTGAACATTCATTTAGTAAAATTAAAAATTGTAAGCTTTGTGATTGAAGCTCCCGGCAGAGTACTCATCTAGCATATGTGAGGGCCTGGGTTCAATCCCCAGCAACATTAAAAAGAAAAAAACAGGCCTGTGAATGACTGGCTGAGAAAAAAACAAATTTGAAATTGTCTCTGACAGAACGAAAATAACAGAAGCTGTTATTGGCAAAGTTCTTAAGGTTCACATGCCTCATGTGTATTTCTCTGTGCTAACTGCATAGTTACATTCCACAAAAATCAGAAGAAATGTGCAACTATCATATAAATATGGAAAAAATATCAATCTTAACAGTTATCTTTCAATAGCCCAAAATACTTAAAATATATAGAGCAGGACTGCGCCTGCATTTATACAGGGGTGGCTTTTAACAAACTGTCCTTTCTTACACGTACCTCCTATTAAGTAATGTGGGCTAAATGTCAAAATAGTTTGGAAAAAGACTTTGAAACATGAACTTTTTTACTGATGCAATAATTTTTTACTATGGCAATCTACAAATAATCTACCCAATATATCTAATTTCTCCCATAGAAAGGGGGAACCTACTTCACTACATCATTTGTGCTCTTTTACCTCCCTGACTAGCACTAGACAATGGCTGCCAAGGATCAGTGGTCAGGGATTAGATTATGTCATGGCTGGAAGTGAGTGAGAACAATGACTCAATGAGCGAAAGCCAGCCCTGATGATATAGGACTGATTTGCTACTTTAAAATTAAAAAAAAATCAAGACAATGACTACCTAAATTAATCCATTCAGAGATATGTTTAATCTTACTGAAGAATGTCTAAATAAGCCAATTAGATTGTTGCTAAATATTCCAGACTTTAAAGACATTGGGCATTTTCACAATCACCACAGAGATGATTAAACTATCTTTCAACATGGAAGGTCCTAAAATCAACAAAAAATTAATTCAATAGGTTCTCCTTGAGATTCCCTAGAAAACAACCATCATGTTAAAGTGATTATGAGTCTTATATATATTAAAGGAAAAATAGAGAAGGACCACATTAAGGAAACCAAACTCTACCAAAAGCAGAAGGTGGGTAGAAAGGAAGAAAAAGAATGGGGCAGCAATAAATGGCTGCATTAGGATTTGTTTTCTCTCTTCACCTTCAAACACAAAGTATTTTTGTCTGAAAGTTAAAAATCTTAAAACAATTTCAGGTTTTTGAAAATATGAGTGACAATTTAAAAATGACTTTACTGCAATGTCTTTTGTAAAAAGTTATAAACATATACTATCAGCTCAAAGCATAAAAAGGTATGATTTCTAATTAAAGACGAAGTAATAAACTGATTATTAGAAAAACCAAACCTCCAGAAAAGGTATTGTGGATTGTAAATTCTGTATTTGAACTGTCCTGATTCCCCAATTGATCATTCCTATCAGAAAAATAAATGGTGACACAGTAGAGAGTTAGTGTTGCTTGCATTAAGTGTAATAAAGCACCATTTCAAATATTAAAGAATTAGAAAATGGCCAGGGTTTTAAAGAGTAATAAAATGTCAGGTCTTACTGAGAGGAGTTAGATTGAACAGTTACATAAAGTCTAAATTATCATCTAATTATATTAAATAAATCAGGGATTTTTATATGCTAAAAATAATGCAGGCTTTATATTTTTATTAAAAATCAATTTAGTCATATAATTACCCTATCCCAAAATAAATGTCATGTTTTATTATTTACTTGAAAATTACAATGTGGGAAATCTATTCCACTCAAAGCAAAAAAAAAAAAAAAAAGTCTTTTTCAAACAGGATAAGAAATGACTATAATATGAGCACTAAGGAGACAACTTGCTCCATATATATGTGTGTGTGTGTGTGTGTGTGTGTGTGTGTGTGTGTGTGTGTGTGTGAGAGAGAGAGAGAGAGAGAGAGAGAGAGAGAGAATGTATGTATATGTATATATGTATGTATGACTGTAGAAGTGGTTACCCACTAATGACTGAGTTGATATTAATCACCTGCCAGCAAACTACTTCTACTACCTCTAGCAAGCAAAAAAGTGTTTTAATGGGTTGGTATTTACACTATAAGTACCCCAAATTCTAAACATTCATATAAAGGCAAGATATTAACAGTTCATCTTGTGTTTCTATGACCATAAAAGGTACACTTTCATATTTTTCAAATTAATTAAACTATAAAGATCCCATATCCTCATGTAAATGAAGTAGGAATATTAAAGAATATTGTTTTTAAAAATGTCTATTATGTACCAGGTAATGTACAAGGTATGGGAAAATCTGGAGCCTATCATTATGTAGTTCTTGTGCTTGATAGACCTTCTGAAAGAAATGGTCAGGTAAACAAATGATGAAACCTCTTCTCAAGCATAACATCATATGGGAGCAAAAAAGTAACATCTGTCTAACTGGAAACATCACAAAAGGCATCCCAAAATTGCAAACTATCTATACTGAGATTTTAAAGGGTTAGTAGGAATTTGCCAAGCAGAAAAGTCAGAAAGAAAAGAAAACTCTGACTTTTTTTTTTTATTTTGGCACATAGTGGGGATTAAATTTATACTTGCTAAAAAAATAAATAAATGAATGAATGAATGTTAGCTATATGGTCAAGAACTATTTCTTTGGTTGTAAATTATCAAAGTGATATTTTCTGAAAAGGTCAATGATGAAGCATTAATGATTAAAGAAAAACCAATTTTTAAAAGATCATGAGAAAAAGATATCTGATAATAGGAAAAATGGTTTTGTTTTCCCTAATTTGGGATTAACTTAATAATTCATGTTTATTAGGCTAGAAAGAAAGATTAATTACATGTTAATTAGAACACAAATGCCTGTCATACTGACCTATAGGCTAAGTCATCAAATTGATCTGAAGACTAGCCATTTCTGGACCAAGTAGGATGGGAACACTAAACATTCAACTGCTTTCTATTTTTAACTCTAACAATTAAATATGACTGCACATGTAAAACAATTAGCATAGTTAACATATAGTAAGTGCTCAATAAATGCCACCCATGATTATTAAAGATACAATAATGATGAATTCAAGTTATGGATTTTAATATACCAGTCTTGATTGAGGGGGAAGCAAGTTCTTTAGAAGGATAATAATAAATTAGTTGCTAAAAAAATGAGGTTTTTACAATAGCAGGTACATCTGATATGGCATGAAACATGATTCCTTTACTGTCTTCCTAGAGATAAGAACTGGAGCTAGGACTGCAAAGCACTTGGAATTTTAAAAAGAACTTTCATATGGTTCTATGAGGAGCTAGTCACAGAATTGGATCTCTTAGCTTCTGGAGTCAGCCTCAACTCAACTTTGAGTCCTGAATCTATCCCTTACTATTGGGGAAATACTGGGCAAATTACTTCACTGTCCTGAAATGGAATTCCTAATTTATAAAGTGAGGATGTACACCCAGTATATATACCTCATAAAACTGTTTTAAACAATAAACAGTAAAATGCACAGAAAGTGCTTAATACAATGTCTGGCACATTACAAGTACTTGAGAAATGTTATACTCTGAGCTCTGAAAGATCAGGGTTCCATTTTTCCCAAGGGTAGCAATTCAAACTCCAAGTTTACATGCATAGTCTCTAACTCTCATAAAACTGTAGGTAGAAGGTATTGTCTTTTTCCTTTTGAAATGAGTAACTGAGGTTTAAAGAAGTTGAGTACCATGTCCAAATGTCACACACTTTAGCAAATGGCAAAGCTGAAATCTGAACCATCAGAGAATTAAAAGGTAACACTAGAACTCTGTAATTCTGCTATTTCAAATTTTCATGAGTTCACAGGCTTTTAGAATATCAATATAGCCAGAAGTTCTAATATATTTTAAGAACTTTGAAGACAAATTCAATAGTATCATTCAGGTTACTAACTTCACTAGATATATCCTATTTTCTTCTTTGCTGATTTCACCTGTTCAGAATAAGTCTCAGACATCAAAATCAAGCCACATTGTGGAACAGTATTTCTGGAAAGAGGTGGTTCCACAGTGACTCCATGGAGAAATACTGAACACTGAGAAAAGGCAAATCAGCACTCACCACTGAGAAAAATTCTTCACCTTCACTGTCTCATATTGCCTCAAAGATTTCTAGTATGAGCTGAAGGAAAAGTTATCAAGTTTTGTAAGCATTCTTGTCTAGGTCATTACCAAAAAGATGGTACCTATAAATGTCAAGTCCCCATTGAGCAAAAATATGCCAAAGTGTGCAAAGTAGAAATCAGGAAATGTTCTAAAGTGTAAATACTACTGTGTAACACACACAGGAATTACCTAAAATTATTTTCTGAATATATACAAATTTATTGTTATTATTAAATATGCTTTAAAGGTTAAAATGGAAATGGAGCCATCTGTAACATGCCTGTAATCTCATGCAGGCTCTGACATGCATCATGCAAACTGGAAAAAAAAAGCAAAACAAAAAATGATTATGAGGGAGGCGGTAGGAAAAAATCTAAAATTGTACTGTACCACGCTTTGTCAGAGAAGTAATGGACTAACTTCTCAACTCCTTGCCAATGGCACAATAGGAGAGCATAGACAAGAAAAAGACAGGACAATGGCGTCAGAGACCACACACAACACCAAGGATTGCAGTGACTGGGTAGCAGCCAAAAGTATTCGCTTTGCTATTGTTGTTTCTCTAGGCATTATTTGTTATTTTACGTACTATATCTGGATCTGATAAAAACATTTCTTAAAGTGATTTATACCTTCTTACTAAGGTGGTTTGCATGTTAGTACAAATATTCATGTCAATTGACATGTAAAACTTCTCACACTTATAGGAAACCACATGAACCTTACTAAACAGAATACTGAAATATGATACAAATTAATATTCATACTCCAAAGATCTAAAAAGGTTTGGCCCCATGTAATCCCTCATAAATAAAGTAGAAATTATAACAAAAATATTTTAAGAATTTCTTGCAGATTATAGAACTAACTAAACTTCAGTATTTGTTAGTTTACATTTACTGCTACTGCACTAAATATCATTAAAGGTATAATCTAATCTTAACATAAATATGAAGTAATAAACTACATATGAGACTCTGCACATCACTATGAGGATGGAAGATTTAACCAGGTCCCTAGTATAACAAGATTCAAAGACTTTTGCTCTAAAGTTCACACAAAGTCAGTTGTGCCTTCTAATTTTTCTGGAAACGAGGAATGCTCTTATTCTTCTAGATCTCACAATGGTGCCTCTATAGCTCAGAAAAATTAGAGAATAATATTTCGATAAATATAAATTTATAAATTCAGAAATGAGGAGTTCAATGGCTTTTCTAAGTTCACGATTAATTAACTGCTTTAAAAAAGTATCAAAATGATTTAAGAGTGACTTAAAAGTATTTACTATGGGTGGGGCATGGTGGCACTTGCTTGTAATCCCAGCTGCTCGGGAGGCGGAGGCAGGAAGATCATGAGTTCAAAGCCAGACTTAGCAACTGAGTGAGGACCTAAGCAACTCAAATGAGACCCTATTTCTACATTAAATATAAATATATAAATATAATTTTTTTAAAGGGCTGGGATATGGCTTAGTGGTAAAGTGCCCCTGGGTTCAATATTCCGGATACCAAAAAAAAAAAAAAAAAGTATTTACTACAGATGCATAAGTGTGAAATGATTAAAATGGTTAATTTAACGGATCTATATTTTAAAGACACAAAAATACAAAATCCATCAGCATCTAGCTCAGATGCAAATTAGTTAAGGGGCTTAAAAAAAAACCTAAATAGTTTCAGAATAGTACAAATTCTATTGGTATAACCAATATGCCAGGCAGAATATGACACTGAAAGCACTATGGACAGCAGTAAATACTGGCTAAAGAAACAATCCCACTCTAAATAACCAATTATTATGAAAACTTTAATACAGAAACACATAAAGACCAATTGCTGTCTTTCCCATAATTGCAAGTATTGAGAGAAACTAATATATGACTAGGTTTATGGGAAGGCCTATTAGACCATGAATCAGGCACACATTTCTAGTCAATTAATCAATGGCTATACTGGTAGCATTTGAAATTAGCTGCAAAAAATGTATACAATATTTCACATTCTATGTTAACCAATTTTTTAAAAAAATCAGCTTAACTCCACAATTGAATTAATTCAGTTTCTATCAACTTTTATTAGTTTCGATTTCATTCAAAAATATTTTATTTTTGTGAAAAGTCACTCCAAGCTTATTTATCATTAAAGCACTAAGGCTGAAGCAATCTTTACATGTAATACTGATTACAGTCACATGTTGCTGTCAATCCGATTGAACTATGTAAACTTACACCTTATAAGCATGTTTGACAACATCACATACCAAATATCCTTGTAAAGTGCGTACTCTATACTAAAATAATGTACAAGAAATTTAACTAAGAAAATGTGCCAAAACTGATTTATATACAAAATAGATTGCTCTGCAATAATACATCTGTAACTAGAAACAACAATGTCAAACAATAAGAAAAGATTAAGTTAAAGTATATCCACATGATATAGCATTAGCATTCATCAAACAAGGATTTGAAGAAATATTTACTGGGAGAAATATTTTATATAATGATGCTATGTATAAAAAAGCAAACAAAAAATGAAAATACATAAGATTCTAACTTTATAAAATAGAATAAAAAAGACTAAAAGGAAATAAACCAAAATGTGTCTGTTCTTTTAATTCCTCCATACTGAGCCACTGCTATATATAATAAAAAGGGGAAATGTTGATTTTAATAATATAATAAATATATAAGGCTCAGGCTCTGGATGTAGAATTTATTTATTTAATTTAATTCTGGTTTGTTCACTTAACCTGAGCAAACTACTACATTATTCTGATTTATTTGCTTATATTTTCCATATTATAAAATTGGTATAATTGCTTTGACTCTGAGTTATAGTAAGAATCAAGTGATAATTTAAATAAAATGACAAGAAAAGTACTTAACACATTAAAAACCAATAACTCAACTAATAATATATAATAACTCAATAATAACTCAATAATAATAACCAATAATAACTCAATAATAACTCAATTAATTAATATTAGTCTTTCTTCCTTTCTTAAATATACAGCTAATTTAAAAATATATACATAATAGTTTTTCTACATGAATAATTTGGGAATACGATTTTTAAATAGTTCTTACAAAGACTAACCAGAGGGATGAACCCTAAAGAGAACAATTCTCCAGCCAAAAGGACTGAAAGAATAAATAAAAAGCTAAGGAAAAACTTAAGAGAGAAAGTGTATGGGCTGGAGATGTGGCTTAAGCGGTAGCACGCTCGCCTGGCATGCATGCGGCCCGGGTTCGATCCTCAGCACCACATACAAACAAAGATGTTGTGTCCACCGAATACTAAAAAATAAATATTAAAAAAATTATCTCTCTCTCTCTCTCTCTCTCTCTCTCTCTCTTAAAAAAAAAAACAGAAAGTGTAGTGGAGGACAAGCAGAATTCAAGATTACTATTTGGATGAATAGCTGGATTTTGCACAGGGCTTATCATCCACTTAAGCTATTCCATTTTCCAATAACAAAACTTTTTCATGGCATAGACTTAATCCTTAGGAGGCACCATTTAAAAATAAAGATGTTTCTATATAAATAAGAAAGCTTTACTATGATCAGATACACAAAATCTATGCATACTAAGTTATCTAAGCTTTTTCCTTCATATTTGGTTCATTAAAACCAAAATGCTCAGACTTATATGGGCAAAAGAGACCAGTGCTTTTTCTACACACAGGCTGCTGGCAGCATTTTAAAAAATTAAATAGAATAGAGGAGAAAACATGAGGATATCATATGTCCTAATGAAAAGTACTATTTCATGGATCTTTTATCAAAATTAAAATATATACAAATGTATTGAGTTGTAAATACACACTTTCATTCAATAAATACATAATGGGTGGTGACATAAAATGAATTTAGAATTGCTTGTCAAAATGGTTTGTAAAATATTCCCTGAAGGCTACAAGGAGGAGAAGGATACAAGACAATAAATCTGCAATTCTTAATATAATGCTGGTGAAGACAATTTTATTACAGTATAAATTTAGAGATCAGGCAAGGTTTCATCAAGAAACTGCCAGGCTACTAACATATGTATAAATATATTTATGTGAGTTTCATTGTTTTAAAACCATTTTTTTGCCCCTTCCCATCTAAGCCTCTAGGCTAAGATAAGAAACAGGTATTCTTTCAGAATATGCTTTTTAAAACAAAGTATTCCTATAAAAATATTCTCTGACAAGAAAGTCTATCTAGAATTAATATTAAATTTTTATATTAGTCAAAAGTAATTTTAAATTAAAATTTCCTACTATGAGGTAGGTTGTACATTATTCTCAATTTCATACAGTTGGAAGTTAGAGTAGAAAGACTAAATCAATGCCAGTTAAATGAATCTGGACAAAAGCTGAAATCTGGACTGACAACAGGAAAGAGCTCTATATCTAAATGTAAATTATTTTCTGTTAACTTAGAAAAAATTTAATTTGAAACCAGAAGATAGACATCAGATAAAATAGATAGTAGTAAATTAAGTGAAAAGAAATTTAAAGTTAAAATCTCTAGAGAAAGAAAGGAAAAAAAAAAAAAGCCCACAAACTAAAAAAAAAAAAAAAAAAAAAGCCCAAAACTTCCATTCATCTCCATTTTCCTATTGTTATTCTTAAATTCAACAAGAACATTACTGGCCAGTGCAGCTTTCTGGAGCATGTAGTGCTAAATATTCCTTATAAACTTTAATTTCTGCATATTTAAAACTGCCTACCTTTTTTAAACTGAAAGGTCTACTATTCTCATAACTTAAAAAAACAAACAAAAAACCATACTGACATTACTGAAGACTATCAAGGCATTTGCACTGAGATGAATGCAGTATACTCAAGAAAGAATTGTCTAATGAAATAGATTACAATAAATGAGAAACCTCTCAACTAACTTCCATTACACAATTGATTTCTGCAAAGATGGGCACAAGGAACTACATATTGACTAAATGTGAACACAAATATTATCTCACAGAATGTAATT
Source organism: Spermophilus citellus (assembly GCF_964194105.1). Taxonomy (NCBI): domain Eukaryota; kingdom Metazoa; phylum Chordata; class Mammalia; order Rodentia; family Sciuridae; genus Spermophilus; species Spermophilus citellus. Next base: position 57,125,334 of record NC_138195.1, on the reverse strand, counting down.
TTAGTGTAACAAAAAGTGAGATCTATTCTAAAATCCTCTGGAAAACACTAAATTTACTCCTGTAATTCCATAAATTTCTCTAGTTCTATGTTTTATCACCAGAAAAAAACTTTGTTAATGAACTGTTTCAGCTGTTCTCAGGGTTAATCCTAAAGGGTATAGCAGTTTAAAAGTGTCAAGCTCAGGAAAAGCTATCAAAATTTTAAGAACAAGTTCTCTGATTACTGCTTTATCCAAACAGAATCTCACAAGTATGAAAGATCAAACCCTAAACCAGTACTCTTAGCTGTGTAGGGCCATGAGAACTTTTTAAGGAAAAAATTTCTGTGTGTGTGTGTGTGTGTGTGTGTGTGTGTGTGTATCTATATCCCTACGTGGATAATATACCCATCCAAACTCTAGAACTAAAACTTTCTTCTTACTAATCTGGAGATGCAGAGAAAGGGGTTTGGTCTAGGAAAATCAAATAGTTAAATCTTGAAGATAGTGTTATAGAAATGCTCCTTATAGCTGGAAATGAAAAAGATAGCTCTGAAGAGCTAAACAAACAAAAACCAAACACTTGAAAATGAAGGGCTAATAACTCAAGGAAAGTATAAGAAAATTCAAAAGCTATACAATAAACTAGTAAATAAATCTAAAATTCTATGTATGATACAGAATATTTAACCCTAAGCTTCAATTCCATATTCTAGCTAGCTGAGGGGAAGGAGAAGGGAGAAGATTCAGGGCAGGGTGAGAGTGGGGAGGGAAATAAAAAGGGTCTTCATTAAGAACAAAGGTAGATGGATTGTTCTGAGCTAAATCTGTCAAACCATGCACATTACTGGCATAAGCCTAATACTACATTATTATTTGTTATAGCTGCCCATTGAAATTTCAGATTAGTTCACATACAATTTAGTATGATTCTTCACATACTAGAATTCTTTAAATGAAAGAGAAAAAGATGCAACTATTTGAAGAGAAGCAAAAAGGAGAGTTTATAAAGATGATTGGTTATTATTCTTCTCATGACTTCCACTAAATAAATGAGCTTGCTATAAAAGGCTATACAAACTCCTCTACTTTCCATTAAAACAAAAGCATAGAAGAAGTCCCCAAATAAAAACTCACATCTTGTTTGAAATTCATGTTGACATCTGCTAATTTTAACTAATTCAAGAAATAAAATTTTGTTGAAGTAAATCATATACTAAATGCTTAAAATTTCCATTTGGGGGCCTTTGATAATTTAAAATAATTAATAAAAAATTGATATGAATCACAAATCATGGGAAATCCATGGAGAAGGCAAAAAAGTGACTGATTGACAATAAATATTTTTCATTAGTATTAGCTTTTTTGGGTGACTTTTCAAAAAAGATAAAATATAACCAACTTACCAGATATACTTAAGTACATAACAGAAAAAGAATAAACACTGTTTTAGAAAGTAGACTTAATATAAATAAAAAACTTTACAATGACTAATTCATTAGAAATGTTAGTAAACCATGCATATTCAAAAGCCATTTCTTCTGTGTTGTAAAGCAGCTGATAAATTAAAGACATTAGTTGTTAAAAAATAAAAACCTTGGAAATACAATTGAAAAGGTATTTTAGATGATACCGAAACATAATTGAAGCCTTTGATTAGGAAATATTTAAAGAAATGTGCAATGGTCTAGTAAGCCTGCTCCCTAAACAGTATGCATCTGTCCATCAAATCATTGTGGATAGTGTGTACATTTTAAAAATTACTAGATAAAAAAGTATTTTTATTCACATATTTCAAGAACTTGAAAAAAAGAAAATGTATTTAAAGACAGATGCATGTCAGTAGGTCTAGGGTCAATGGCAATAGGTTTAAACAGCATTAGAATGAAATTAACCTCAAGATAGCTTTCAAGAGGTCATTAATGTATAGGTCCATTTACATGCAGTAAAAAGAAATGTTAAGAGAGATCACAGTGCTTATTTAGCATATGCCTGCAGATCACTCAGGATGGGAAACGGAGGTACTGGGGAAGGAAAGATCATGCAGAAGGGAAATACCATGAAGGGGAAGCCAGAGCAGGATAGGAGTGAGAGACACAGACTCACTCTGTCTGCGGTGCGGTGGAACAGTCCGTGGGATCACCTGGAAGGAGCCCTGCCAAGGAGAGAAGGAGGGAGAATACCCACCCTGTACAGAGAAAGAGATGGGTAGGGAGGTATAATAAAAAAGGGAACCGAAAAATAAGAAACCAAAGTCATAATTTTTGATTTTTTTAAATAACACAAAGCAATAGTGTTAATGAGAAGATAGATTTCACTTTTTTAAACACAGGCAGCTCAAATTACTAAAATACATAACAATCCAAATTTAATTTTTTGCAAAATTTTTAAGAAAAAATATTTTCTTTAATATTTGTAGTTAACATACATGAAATTATGTATTTTGGGTATACATTAATCATCACATATCTCTTTAAGGGAGCAGATTCCAGTCTTTTATAGAAAAAGGAAATAAGTTAGGGAATATAGAGTTTAAGTATTAAACATATAGATAACTCATTAATTTATGAATCAGGCAATCAAAAAACTCCCACAGGAAAAAAATTTTATTTCTTTTTAAGACAGATTTTCAGAGAATTAGAAAGTAAAAATAAATAACATTAGAAGAAGTCAGCAGAACCAAAATAGCATTAAAAAAACACTCAAAATACTGTGATAACTAAATCCTTTATAAAGAACATGATATTCAGACCCCAGGTTATACACACATGCTTTTTAACCTGAGTAACTTGTAGTTTTTTAACTTTACTTTAATCACTGATTATAAGAATCAGAATACATTTGAAATGTCACTTTATTAATTTGCTCACTTTCCAAATAAAAATGTGTCTTTATGGAAGAAAATAACTGTTCATCGTCACACAATAGAACTAGCTGGGTTTCATGTCTGTTATAACCAGTATCCTCAATGATCCAAAGATCTTTATAAATAAAACTATTAAAACACTCTTAAAATATTATCAAGAAAAATAGCCTGTAAATCATCATCATACCTAGTTACATTTGCAAAAGAAGGCATGTGCATTTTTCAAACCAATGAATCTGACAGGTTTTTTTTTTTTAGAAATATTATTGTATTAGAAAATTACTAATCTAGCTTGTTTCAAATAAATTTTTTTCTCTCCTCTCCATCAATATTCTTTGGCTCAATGAGGTAAAATCATGCATTTCTTTAAATTTAGGAGTAAGCCTATACTGCTGAATATAAAATAAAAAGAAAAGAAGATCCATTTTTCTATGCTGATAAAAGAGAAAAAGAATTACAAGAAGCAAAAGAGAATTAATGATCTTTAGAATATTCTAGTAAATTTAGATCCTATCTTTTGAATACTGTACTTCCTTTACTAAGAGAAATGTTGGCAAAACAGCTTAGAAAATATTTAATAGGAAATGATTTCCTATGTGTTCTCCATAGGATTACCTGCTATAACTCTATTTTACTGTTTTGGTTCAAAGGTTTTATACAAAATATGGCCTCAACCAAATTCTCTTTACATGTTTTACCAGGACCATGTTTCTACCTACTGAACTGAATAAAAAAACTTTCAGATAGAGACTTCGAGATTTGCTCAAAGTGCTATCATAGATTCTTTCATCAAAGAAATTACTTCTCAAAGTCTGCAGAATAACACCAACTGGGAGTCAGGGCCCTGTGCTTTTCTTCTTGGATCTTTCAAAAGCCCTGTAAACTTAAGAAAGTCACTAATCTCTAAACCTGTTTCTTCATTTGTCTTATGCAAGAGTTAGAATGATTCATCTCTAAGAAGTTGCTCACTTTTAGTTCTTATGATGTAGTTACTCACATCTGCTCCTACCTCACTACAGAGTCATTGTTGTCTTTGATTCTACTGATTAAGCATTTTAAACTATCAACTTGTATTAAATTGTCTCTTCTGTTAAATCATTAATTCATGAAATAATTTCAGTATCTGCAACTTTATAGGATTTTAAAAAGATTAAATAAATATCCCCTCTTCTCTGGCTTAATACTCCTTAGCACACAGCAGATTCTCAATAACTACTGATTTAAACTGAATTAAGTTACTATGTTTATGTAGAGATGGAGCTATCATATCTGTCAATCCTGCCCATACATTATAATCACCTATGAAATCTGAAAAACAAAAACAATGACACCACCTTTATTTCTCTAAAACCAATAAATCATAGTCTCAGGGATAGGCCTGCGTGTGAAAAGGAGAGAAAGACAACCTTGTGAAATAAATACATGAATAATTCTGCCTGCCACAGCCAAGGGGTACTCACCTATTAGCTAACTGGACAGCTGTTTTCTAGCAATAAGCCACCTGAGCTTATGCCCAGAAAAGTAAAGAAAGTAATTAATTTCTAATCCTTAAAAATGTCTTCCTCCACATTCCCTAACCATTCTTTCAAAATTATATCTACTCTCCTTAGCTCATTTCAAAGGAATTTCTTAAAAATTTTATCTGATTTTACCCAAAACAATTATAATAAAACTTATTTTATACTTAGAGCTCTCCACAGATGGGGGAATTTCAGATCCAGGAGAAGATGGAGTAGAAACATTTCTTCCTTTTCCTACTATTAAACACTTCTAAAAATCCTGATCACTATTTATAAAACAAACAAAAAACCCTGAAAGAGAGAAAAATCAGTCCACCTAGGAAGCATGGTACCTGAAGAACAACATGCTAGGGAGTTCCTGCATTTCCTTTTTGCCTAATGTATCCTAAGCTAGGTGATAGATAAGCTAGCATCCAGAAATGCCAAAGAACACAAACAAAAGGCCTGCATGTTCTAGCCAAAGGAGTAGCAAAGAGGTAGCCCAGCCATGCATAAATCTTGTACACAATAACCTCCCTAGCATTATAGATTAGACCCATACTAGGATAATTGGGTCTTCCATCCTTGCCCTGCTGTGACACTGTCTTATGCAGTTCTTAAAATATATATAAAAAGTATTTTGAAGATACTTAGATGTTCTGGGGATATAGCTCAGTTGGTAGAGTGCTTGCCTTAATGCACAAGGCCCGGGGTTCAATCCCCAGCATAAAAAAAAAAAGACACTTAGAAATGGTGAAAAGGAAGGAAGGAAGGGACTTAAAGGAAATAAAGAATAATATTTAATAGACTATGGTTAATGTATATATGTAATGCAATGCCTAAAGCAACAAAAGACCTATATACAAAGAGATACACTCAAAATACTATATACATTTAGATCAAAATAAAATTCTGAAAAAATGGTATAAGTAACGCATGAAAAAGCAAGAAAAATAAATAAATAAATAAATAAATAAATAAATAAATAAATAAAAGTGAGTAAAATGACAGACTTAACCTGAAATATATCAATTAATAACATGAAATGTAAAGGGTTAAAACATAGCAATTAAAAAGACTGGCAGAATATTATATGCAGACTAAACAAAATTCATTTTTTGTACTTTTATTTTTATTTTTAATCAGTTTTTATTATACTCAAGGTATTAAGATAAGTACAAAATAAGCTCAGTTGATAGAGTGCTTGCCCTCACATGAACAAGGCCCTGGGTTCAATCCCCAGTACCACCACCAAAAAGAAAAAAAAAAGAAAGAAAATGAAATTCATTTTATATATAACAATGTAAGTATTCTAAAGTAAAAGATGAAAAAGATATACCATATAAAATCTCAAAAGAAAATAGGATTGTAAATAAGCACTGCACTCAACTTATTGAATATGTGTATTCATGGTGGACTTTGGCTGAAGTATACTGACATTCCACTGCTCTGAATGATGAGGACAGCTATATTTATTTAGAAATTTGAGGACTGGCTAAGAGAAATGGTATTATTTTCTGTTGTATCAGAAACATTAATATTATTTATTTATTTATTTAGCTGTGCTAGGATCAAACCCAGGGGCCTTGCACATGCTAGGAGAGCTCTACCACTGAGCTACACCCCCAGCCCTACTGTAACTTTTTGAAGGAAGCCTCTGAGCATAAAACACTAAAGACACATTCTCTAGGGAGAAAAAGTATTATCATCAAGTAAGCACCCTCAACAGTGATACCATTTGACCTTAAAATTTTTTTTTCTTTCTAAAGCATCTGTAAAAATATTTTAAACTACTTAAAAAAAGAATAGACTAAAATTTTTGCACAAATTACCACTGTTAGCATATATTAAAATAGGGGTAACTTTCACTCTCTGTTGTATTACCTCTTATGGAAGCTGATTAACTTCTTCTAAAAAGATAAGTTTGATCATGTTATTGCTTAGAAAACTCAACAGAATCATTTTTTATTGACTGCTGCCTAATATTAAAATTTCTCTCCATCCAGCCTAAACCCTCAATGATTAAGTCAGCAAATTAAATTCTACATTCTACAAATGAAATAGATGCCCCTATTTTCTAATACAGTAAAAACTGTTTATTGTATGCATACCTAAAGCTTCAAAATGTCTTTTAAACTTGTGGTATTTGGTACTGGAGGACACAAATTTAGATAATCTTAAATTTGTGGATAGATTAATCATTTAATTACTATAATATCCTTACTTAATTAGCTCCTAGCCTTGAAAAACATTTGTTTTTTTCCCAGTTATTGGTTTCAGATGCAACTGTGAAATGAGTGATAAATATTTTTTTTAAAAAACAGTATAAAAGACATGCATTCTGTAAAAATTGTGCAGTTTTTACAAAAGACATACATTCAGTAAAAAAGACAATTTTTGTATTACCATAAATTCTGCATGACAGAATGCAGTGCATCAGCAGCACCACTAACCCCTGCCAACATTTATAAAACTAAGTGACACAGGTATACTCAATAGCTACTTTCGTTGACTGACTCAACATTACACAATTAAAAAACGATTGTGTACCCAGACATAAATATTTGTTGTTTAAATACCAATGTGTATGTATTTGTCACTTAAAATACTTTTAGTGGCATATTTTGAATACAAGTAATAGTGAATATAAATAAATCCTGACAAAGAAATAAATCCCTTAATTTATTTTTTCTATCTCCAAATATGAATATATATATTAAATATGCATGTGAATAATAATATGACATATCTCCAAATGGAGGAAAAATGGCACATCTAAATTTAAAATCAGAAAAATTTTCCCACATAAAAATTAATCTATTCTAAATCAGGAAAGTATATATTCTAAAACAAAAAGGATTTAGAACAGACTACTCACACGAAATATCATTGGGCTACCTTGTTCCCTTTAGTTAGCGTGCTATCCTATTTCCCAGGTAATAAAATAAAAATAAGGACTTCTTGCTATTAAAATTATCACAATTGCTAGGAAGCAAGTAAACTCTTTTTCCTCTGGAAATTATAAATATAATATGGTTTTGGTGATACATCAGTAATAATTTTCTGATTTTATCTTTTATAAAGTTATAATGAAAATATACTTGACTCAATAAATCTGAGGCATGAGAACCCAACCCTAAGCACAAATAATATTTTATAATACTCACCATACTTCAACTGTTGAATTGATATAAATTACATGTGTATATCTATCATATGATCTAATGTTTGATACAATACTAGAAACTGTTTCCAACACAGTATTTTGAAATGTATATAAATCATCTTTCCTTGTCTCTTTGCTACACATAATAGAGTTAGTTCTTAAAACACAAGAAAAAACTAGTATTAGATCCAATTGCACATTCTGAGTTTTAATTGGTGGGCACTTTTTCACACCCATACTAATAGTTTGCTAATTCCTATACTAAATTTTCACAGTCATGCAAGCCAGGGTTTTCATTCCTTTAAGAAAAGTCATTGAAGTTCATCATTTTTTTTCCATTGAGAAAATGATATACAATCTATTTTGTGAATAAATTGTTTTGTTACTAACACTGGATTGGATTTTGTGGGAGATTTTTCTTTTACCCTCTTACTGAAAATATGTCTTCTCAACCATGAATAGTTTTCTCCCAGAAAATTTAAATACTACAAGAATGTTTCTATGGATCATTATAATAGAGAGTTAAGACCTCTACCACACAGGGCAAACCAGGTAACAAGCTTTTCTCAGGGAAGTCCTTACTGTGATCTCTCACTGATATCAAGCCTCTGTCCCTCCTTTCCAGAGCTATGACCTTATTCTTGCTATTCCTTTTAACCTCACCTCCTGTAGCTACTGAACAGGAAGGGAAATAAGATGCTACCCATAAGTTTGAAAATCTTGATTTTCATATAATACAGCTGTATAAAAGTTGTTCAAGTACTTGCACAGGTCTTTTCTTAGTGTTATGTTCTTCATGTAGGAAAAGAGCAAAATTAATACCATTTTAGGCATACTAGAAGTTTCCATAAGCATCTTGAGGATTGGGCCTGTATTTTCTTCACACTCACACTCCCATATTAAGACAGTGCTTGGCTTTGAGAAGCACACAAATATCTGCTCAAGGAGTAAGTCGAAAATCTGCTTTTCTTCCTTTCCTCTATTTTAATGCTTTCTTTCCTATTAATTTTCTATTTTAGAGATCTTATTTGTAGTCATTAGAGAGTATCAAAATTCCTCTGAATAAATCTGTAATGGAAATTTACATTGTATTCAACACATCTAAATTTCTATTGTTTTGCTGCCATTGGTGGACAATCACTCTCCCTCCTCAAGCAGGTTCTGACTGAGGTTCTGGCTTATTTTCTTTTTTTATTTCTTTCTACTTCCTAAATGGCTGCCAGTAAGTCCTACAAGCAGCAACCCTCTCTCTTTCAACATTTCTTTCCACCTTCCATTTGCATCCTTTGACATTAAAAAAAATATATATCATCTTCACCTCATGGCATCTTTTACTTTCTATGATTCAAACGCTACCTTGATCTTCTTCCCCAACCTTCTGCAGCCAGATTTCTTCCTACATATATAAAAAAATATTCATAGGAAATCCTCACAAGTCCCTCATCAATCTCTGACATAGGTTCTATAATCAAATGACTAAGACAATGCTGAGAAGCATATTTAAATTTCCTTAGAAATCATAAGAAAGGGTGAAGATTATAACTTGTAACCTTCTCAAAGGCTTAGACAGATTTAAAAAAATAGTTTTACTAAGCTTGAGGACTTTTAAATAACATGTTTTCATTCCAAAAATTATTGCCTAACAAACTAAAAGTTGCCAAAGAAGACCCACATTGCATCTCCATATCTCCATTACCAAAATCTTATGTAAATATGTTGGGTAATTGCTACAGAAAACATTTAAAGTATAACTTTTTAAGAAAATAAAATATTGTAATTATAGTAAATGGTTTCCAATGCTGCCCAAAGAGCAAAAGAAAAATCAGATAGACAATATTTAATAGTTAAAAATTCCTACTTCAGTAAATATTATTTTTATTTGGCTAAATATTTATTTATTTAATAAAATAAATAAAGCTCAGTAAAACTACATTTACAGTAATTTCTGGATTAAAATTTTCCATTCTATACTAAAATAAGCTTTTAACAAATTTTCATTATTTCCTCAAACATACACTTCTATACTAACTATTGCCTAACTATTCCTTTCTACCTCTTTGCCTTTACTTTTACTATTCATTTTGCTAGATATTTCTACCATTTTAATCTGTAAAATCTCTCACCCTCTAGGGCTCCTTAGTGTGCTTTTATTAAAAGGAATCTTGGACTAGCAGTCAGGATTCCTGAATTATAGTACTAGTTCAGCACTTTATTTACTACAGAATCTTTAGTAGGGCATTTAATCTCCCTGGAGTCTGTTACATTATCTATAGACAAAACAAAATATTTAGCTAGGTGATTCTTTACATAATAGATAAAAGAGAAAACTGAATTCTGGGTTTTTTAAGAGTATTAATTTGGAAAACTGACTTTCATTTCAACCAAGATCATGGCAAAACTGGGTTGGTATACACCAATTACTTTTGTCTAGTGAGGAGGCTGACAAATATCCAGTTTCTAGAACTCAAGCCAGGGGTTGAGGGAGCCAGGCAAAATAATATAAAGAACTTCCGTAAAAGGGAACTTCTCATGCTTAATGGAATTGCCACTTTATTTAGTAACACGTCAGAAGACATAAACCTCCCTTAGGGGTAACTGGAGAAACCTAAGCAAGGGGCACAATCTTTTATTTTTGCAATTGCCTCCAAACAATAAGTTTCCATATCCTTTGACATTAAAAAAATATATCATCTTCACCTCATGGCATCTTTTACTTTCTATGATTCAAACACTACCTTGATCTTCTTCCTCAACCTTTTTGATTCTTCCACTAAGACATTCCCAATCCTCTGCCATCATAGAACATACAGCAGTTTGAATCAGTATATCACTAGTTCCTTTTAAAAAGTACTTATAAATGGAATAATACCTATGTATCTGTGTACTTCCTTCCCCTATTCCCCATTTCTACTTCAAGAGCTTAATATCTAGAATAAGAGATGATTACAAAACTTTGCCAAATAAATTAATTCTTCCACTATACCTTATACAAAGCACACAAAAATAATTACTTGTTAGATGAAAAGAAAATAACTATTTTATAAAAAAGTTAAGAATTCTAAATTGAATTGCTGATTACAATAACTATTATCTATCCCTATTCATTTGTGTTACCAGGATTCTGCTGCTAAATATAAGGCAAAATAAAAGTCAAGGCTGGTGTATCAGGTGTTCTATTAATAAGAAATGTCTATTACCTGGCATCATACAGAGGATAATGATGACTGATGGTCATGTAATAATTCTCTGGCTCAGGAACATCCTCAACTAAGTTAAGGGATGGTCAGGATATTTTTAGCAATGAATGTGTTTTGAGATATAACATTTTTGAAAAATAAATAAGGAAGATGGTTACTTCCTATTGTTAGGAATCTAGACCGTAACTCTGCCTGAAACTTCACTTTTACTAGTTATGTCTTCATGCATTAAATTTCCTAATACCCTCAATATTTTTTCAGTAATTACAATAAATTTGTAAAAGTTTCAAGAACAACAACAACAAAAGGAATATGTTACATCATATATCCTCAAAGTGTCATATGCTGCTCAAAAAAATTAAATGCATATTAGACTTCTGTTTTTCTTTTTTTTTTTTAGGCCATGTGAAAATACTACTCTCATAAAAACATGCAATGAAAGGAGAATAGACACTCAAATAAAATGAGCTACAATATGCAGAATGGAAAAGCTATTAAATGCACATTCGTTTATATAGGACACACAAGAGAAGCTTTAGAAAGCACATAAACATCTAAGAGACAAGAAAAAACTTACCTAAGAAAGAAAATTAGCCATGGCATTTCAAAATTATTAGTGATTAGAGTAAAAAAGAGCAGGAGGGGACATCAAAATAACAAATGACATGAGAGAAGATTAACAGCATGTCACTTACAGGAATTCTTCTCCAGGGTGTTTGGGTATATTTATCAGCATATGAGCATTTTTCCTCTTTAGATTTTTGGTGGCAGTTACACCGGGTTGCCTGAACAAAACCAAAAATTTTTACAATGGTTTAATGCATATACACACAAATAAGTAATCACTCTACAGGATATTAAATGTCAACAGCCCACATGTCAGACTGTCTACTCATTACTTACACTGCTTAAAGCCCCCCAAATAATGTATCATCTTTACTGAACAAGAATATTTTAAAGGATTCAGTAATCTAGAATTTCTTAGGTTTTCCTATGAGAAAATATATTTACTTTGAATGGGATTGTTTAACAAATAATGTAGGTATGTTACAGCTTCACAATTAAGGGGAAATTTTCATTATCATCTTTTTATTTATTTTTTTTAATTTGATAATTTGAGAGACCTAAAAATACACAAGAGGTATGTCCTATCATATAAGTGAGTGCTTTAAGTGGAATCATGTAGAGAATTTATTTATGAATTGAGAACATCAGGGTATGCATTGATTTATGCCAAGTAGTTTGCAGCAAGTCATCTGGTAAGAGTTAATCTTTATCATACACCCATGGGCCAGGCATTAGTTTACATATGTAGTTAATTTAACAATCCAAACTTATGTGTCTGTACTACTTCTATTATCCCCACTTACAGATGAGGCTTAGGAAAGATTATAACTTCCTGAAGAGAACATGGCTATCAAATTTCAAAGCTAGGATATGAATCTGGGTCTATCATGGTTTTTAAAAAATACTGTTAACCCATTTAACCTGAGTAGCACTTTCTGTGTCTCCATAAAGAAAGAAAATTCAATATTAGCAATTTCACAAGATTATTATGAAAGTTCAATGAGCATATATATATAAATTATCTACTATTTAACCAGGGTTCTGAGGTGAAAATAAACTGGTAATTCTTGGCATTTTAAAATTAGATTTAAACAGACAATATTCTATACATTTTTGTTACATTCTCAGAGCACTGCAAATCTGATTTTACATCAGCATATTTCACATAAAATATGAATTCAACACTTCATACTGTCATTATATGCTTCTGAAAATCTTCATGCAAACATAGGTTAGAGTTGAATACATTTTTTTCAAAAACAAAAAAGCACAGAATGCTAGAAATGGAAGGGGACTTTTGAAACTAACAAGAAAAATCTTCACATTCTAAATAAAGAGCTACAGAACCAAGGAAAACTGCCTGTCATTCAGCTGATTCATATTGGAGCTAAGAAAAGTCCTCTAATTCCTCTCTATAGCTTTTTTGATCACTTTTTATCCTAATTTTTAAAAAGCTATTTAGAGATATAAAGAAAGAAAACAATAAAGAAATATAAATAGAAGACCATTTTAACTTTGATAATGTGAAATATACCACTTCCTATATCTACTTTGAGTTTATAAATGTTTTTGTTTTTAACAAGGTCCATAACTAAACCATGTTATTCTATTGGTAATTTTTCTGAATGACTTCTCATTTCTTACTACCAAACAGGTGGCGGTGGGTGAGACACTTAGCCCCTTAAAACTCAATTAGTAAGACATTCAATTCACAGAGTATTGCTGCTTGCAATAAGAAGCAAAGAATCCATTCAGTTGGCTAAATTTATATATTGAGAAAACACTAACATTGTCTCTATATTCAAGAACAGGAACTGTCAAGTAAGTTTCACAAAGTTCTCTTGATACAGGCCACAATTCCCCTAAAATTTGAAAATGGGCTGATGTGATTCTGATGTGTTTATAAGGGGGAGTTTCTAGCTGAATGCACACAGTCTCTAGAGTAATCTATATTTTTAAAAAAACTGTGTACAATACTTAGCTGATTCACAATAAACGTGATTTCTAGGTTCAATATATCAAAATGAGAATACAATGGTATATATTGCTAAAGTCTAATGCTTTCACTTTTCTTGTGTTCGTTCTTTGAGATTCTCTTACATATTTCTGAAATCTTTATACAATTATTTTCAGGTGAGATATTGTTCAGGACAGCTGGTTCTTTTCTCTTCACAAGTATAACAAAAACAATGGTTCTAAATTAAAAGAGATTTAAAAGGTATAATAATCAGTTGTCACACATGGTCCTAGAATTAATTTTAGTTTGGACAAATCAAATGTACTGGATATTTTGGGAATAAGTAGGAAAATATGAACATGAACTAGATGCTAGAAAATATTAAGGAATTTCTATTAATTGCTTAAAGATGATAGATAATATTGTTTCAACTATAAAGAGACCTGTTCATTTTTCTTAAAGATGCATATTAAAGTTAAGAAAATACTTTTTAAAAAAATTTTTATATGGTTTTAATTAGTTATACATGACAGAAGAATGCATTTATGTACTTTGATATACACAGATGGTGCAGAATCATATTACTTACATACAGTAATAATGTCTGTTTCATTCTACTATCTTTCCTATTCCCACATATTCTTCCCTCTCCTCCCATCATTTCCCTTTACCTAATCTAAGGTAACGCTATTCTTCCCTAGTTCCCCCCTTCCTTATTGTGAATTAGCATCTGCATATTAGAGAAAACATTAGGCGTTTGGTTTTGTGACATTGGCTTATTTCACTTAGCATGATATTCTCCAACCATTTACTGGCAAATGCCATAATTTCACTCTTCTTTAAAGCTGAGCAATATTCCATTGAGTATATACCACATTTTCTTTATCCATTCATCTATTGAGGGACACCTAGGTTGGTTCCATAGTCTAGCTTGTGAATTGAGCTGCTATAAATACTGATGTGATGATAGTATGCTGATTTTAAGTCCTTTGGGTATATAAACCAAGGAGAGGATAAGAGAATACTTTTAAAAAACTAAACAGCATAAGAAGATTTGTCCTATTATTTATTAATCATAAATCAAGATAAAGTGTTATTTTTTCCATTATTAAACTTACTTTTCTAATTTTAATACTGCACTTTTGGGTGAGGATAATTTTATTCTGTCTTTCAACCTTTTATATTCAGCCTTACCAATGTCAAAAATTTACCTAAATTTCCTGTATATAAAGCAAGTTACTACACACTTTGCTTTAAATCCTCAATGAAACTCTTTTCATGAAGTAAAACCATTTGTACTTAAAATCATATTTTTTTTTTGGTCTAATTACTATTGCCTTAGTTTTGCAGATCTGAGATTTTCTTTATATCCCTTTTAATTTCATCATTTTCTGTACACTATTCCAACCTATTAACTGTCTCAAACCATGTCACAAACATTATAACTGAAGTACAGTAAAATAAAATAAAGAATAACTTGGGCACTCATTTGTAGAAGTACAAAATTCAGTATGTCTGACTTCTTTCCCTTATCTCTTTCTGATTTCCTTCCCTTATCTCTTTCCTGAAACTTATTTATCTAAATCTCTTCAAAAATCATTAGTAATTTACAATTTTTAGAATTTAAAATTATTTTATTTTCACAAAAATCAAAGATTTATAAATTCAAGTGATTTCCAACATTGAAATAATGTACAATATGTAAAATAAAATAATGAGCACTAAGCTTTCTTCAATAAAAGGTTCAGAAGTTTGTAAAACTCAGTTTCTCTAAAGATGATTTCCATTTCCCTGTTCATTCATTTTAATCTTTATCTCCTTATTCTTGAGTTATTTTTCAGTTTATCGCTCAAGTATTTGGAGTACACTATAAGTAAGCCTATAAAGATGACTTGGTGACTTATTTTTCAAGATATTAAAGTTATGAAAGTTTACCTTTATGTATAAATAAAAACTGTCCAGATATATTTAAAATAGTAGGTACACAACCTGTTCTCTGGAGCGTACTAGACACAATTTCTTGTACTCTGTAATAAATTTTTGCAAAAATTGATGTTTAATCTAAGTGCCTTCTCTTTTCTCCTTCCCTGAAAGTTAGCCGATACTTGTCTTTGAAACTTAAATATTAGGTCTTATTGTTCTTTCTACTTTCATATTTGGGAAAACTTAAGTTTGAATTATTAGGTTATTCTTTATTCATATTCATAAATTTTCTTTGTACATTTAATCATAGTATTTTATCTGTATATTCTAGTCACTCATAAATTTTTATCTCTGTAACCTGACCTCAGTGGCTCAGAGTTCAGTACATTATATCTTCTATATATTTAGAGATTAATATTTCATATTGCTCAAATGCTTTGCTATACCCAAAATACATATTTTTCCCTTCCAATTAATATTTCTATTTTGTTTTGGCTTTTATGCATTATGTTATTTTTATCCTGGTCTTTTACATTATATAAGTTGCATTATAATTGCATTTAAGGTGCCATAAATATTGTTTAAAAAAATTTTTTTTTTAGTTGTAGTTGGAAGTTTATTTTTATTTTTATGTGGTGCTGAGGATTGAACCAACCCAGTACCTCGCACATACCAGAAAGCACTCTACCGCTGAGCCACGACCCCAGCTCCTAAATACTGTTTTTATATGGGATTAACATTTGAAATTATTAACAATTATAAAAGTATACAGAAAGTATAAACATGACTCTGAGGGATCACTCATCATCCATAGAGAAGAAACACTGTCTTGAAATCTCCTTCACTCTAATACTTAAGCTTAAATAACCAGTGTCGTTCCGCTCAGAGAGAAAGTTCTTATTCTCAACTTCAAGTACTTACTTCTTGAAATGAATCAATAAATGAATATAAACTGGTGCATCTTAAATCCCAGAAACAGAGGCCACCAAAAATGGATCAAGGAAGAATTTTTCAGATAGCATACTTCATATTTAGACAAAATTTAACATTATATTTTCATTAAAGCATATATAATCTAAACATAATGCAATTATATAAGTTTGAAAGCCCAAAATAAAGTCAAACTCTAATTCTGGCTGTCTTATAAAAGCCACATATTGACCAATTTGGAAGTCTCCATTTTAAATTCTATACTATAATACTTACAAGTTGATGTTCTAATAGTTGTATTTTTTCATCTTTTTTCCTTATTTCTTCTTTAAGTTGTTTCATTTCATTTAATAAATCTTCATTCTGCAATGTTAAAAGAATTAAATGAGTCATTTAAAATACCCCTAATGAGAAGCACTAAATCAATGATGAAGACCCAGTAGTGAAAGAACTATTTCTTCATTTAAAGAAAAACTTTTGTATTAAAAATCAAAAACTTCTAAGATTTCACAATGGATTCTGACATGTAAAGAATGAACAATAACAGAAGCAACAGTTAACATTTATTAAGCACATTTATTAGGTATTAGAAACTAAACACTTTCAGGAATTTCAGCTTTTGATCCTGACCACTCTGAGGAACATACCATTATCCCCTTTAAGCCAGCAGTAAAGTAAATCACACATAAAACAGAAACTTCACATTAGATTTCAAGGGATGCAAATGAGTTTCCTGCCAAAGAAAAGAGGGGTGTGACAAGCAGAGGAACTAGTATAATTAAAGCTGCAAAAGGAATTTAATGGCTGGTTCAAAAATCGGCAAGAAGATAAACGTGTCTGAAGAAGCCCAACAAGGAATATTCTTTATCAAGGAACCACTTTATTGAGCAGCACTGCTTGAATCAAAGAGAAAACAACCAAACTTCATTGATAAGGACTACTTAATGCTATTAAATGGAACATACCATCAAGTCAAGCAGAAATCTGGTTATATTTCCAAAATATCAAATATCATTAACCTAGTGTTAGCCCATTTTATGTAAATCCATTCAATCACTCAGAAATATAGATAAAAAATAATATAAGCAAAGCACTTAGAATATATACATGGATGATGTATCTTTCCAAAAAGATAATATGTAAGCAAATTTTAATAATACAGCGGTATCCCAAACAATGGAGAATACAAGACAATGGGAAAAATGGGAAAAGTTATTACACACAATGAATGATCTTTATTTAAACATAAAAAGAGAATAGGAATTTTTAAAATTCATAAATTAACCAGAAAAAGATGGATTATAGAATATCAAAGATACATTTCTATGGATAAATTTTGACACATTGCTAGGCTCTGTAGCAAATAAAATTATTGAGAGTTGATAAATACACAATGGAGTACTACTTAGTCAAAAAGAAGAATGAAATCATGTCATTTGCTAGTAAATGGATGCAACTGGAGAACATTATTCTAAATGAAATAAGCCAGACTCAGAAAACCAAAAGTGTGGAATGTTTTCTCTCATATGTGGAAGCTAGGGAGAAAAAAAATTAATCAAAAATAGGGATCTGGAGAAAACAGAAGGGAGGTCAGTAGAGTAGAAACTGGGGACCAAGGAGGAAGCAGGAAGGGAAGGAAGAAGACAGGAAAAGGGGAAGAACTGGGGAATGAAGTTGACAAAACCATACTAGGCTCATGTATAACTATACCACAATACATTCTAATTTTATATAAGACTATAATGCATCAATTAAATTAATTAAATAACTAGAAGGACCCAATGCAGTAGAGGAAGAGGGAGGAGGGAAGTGAAGTGGGTAGTACTGAGGATTGCAATGGAGAAAACTATGTTATATGCATTTATAATTAAGTCAAAATGAACCCTACTATTATGTATAATTATAATGCACTAAAAATGTTTCCAAAGGAGTTTTAAATGAATTTTCATCAAATTATCTTTAATATACAGATATAATAAAATACCTTTTTTTTAATGGCTGGGGATGTAGCTCAAAAGTCAAGTGCCCCTAGGTTCAATCCCCAGCACTATCAAACAACAAAAATAAACACCCCATTAGCTCTACAAAGAAATGGATGTATCTGTAGTTTTAAGCAATGATGATGGGAAAATATTATAGGTGCGAAATAATCCTTTTCATTTTTGAAAGCACCCCTATTTAATTAAAAAAATTTTAATCACCTAGGTTTTCTTAACAGAGCTACCATTTGTTTATTGGATGGGTAGAGAGCTTTATGAATTCATTATCATTTAGCTCTGAAAAGATGCTTTTAAAATGCTGATGGGTATTAAACTTTTTATTTCTACTTTAGCTTAAATTAGTTTTCTATATTTTCTATTAAATAAAAGCATGTTTGTGTGTTTTGAAAAGAGATGATAAATATATTTTATTTTATAAAATTTTAAGGCATCTATCTATACGATTAACATTAAAGCTTGGTAAGAACCTATGTAAATTTGACAAAGGATTTGCATCTCAAGGACATATGAGCCTATTCAAGTATATTAGATCATTTTCAAGTCCCCCAAGACAAATATCTGGCTCTCATAAACAAATATATAACTGGTAAAATCTTCTATTTGGCTTGTTGAAGAAATTTTAAATAATGAAGGTATTGTTCTAAAGATATCAAATTATGGGGAAAATATTCAATATGACCAACCAAGATTAGAAAAAAAGCGTATATCAGACTTAGCAAGTAAGGTTTCTGGATGAACATGACTCTGTATAAAAATCATAAAAGTACTTGTATTCCTTTATTCAGTTACATAATTCCTAAAAAAATCATAGCAAAGAAATTATGAGAAAATATATAAGGTAGGATCTGCAAGTTTACAAATTTACAATTGTCTTATAAGGGGACAATGGAAATATTGTGTAGCAACTTGATGGAACATTACGTAGCCATCACAAGGGAGCAAAATATGAACATTCTGAAAATTTACTGCAAGTGAGAAAAGGGCACAGAGGAGTAGTAAAGAGTAACATCACATTTCTAGTTTGAGTGACATGATGAATGATTGTGCCATCAAAAGAGAAGTATGTGTGAGTTTTATATATGTTAGAGGCATCTGTGGATAGTGCAGAAATGTCTAGTGGGCAACTGAACCACCAAATATGAAAAATATTTACTTTATCATTATATACAAAAAATGAAAAAATCATGAGAATAAAAAGCTGAAAGAGGACAGAGCTAAATATGTAAATCTAACATTTAAGAAAAAATCCTACAATGGAAGTGGGAAAATGGCAGAGAGGTATGAGAAATTCCAAGGAAATATTATAAAAGCCAAGGGATAAACTTTTCAGAAAAAGGCCGTGTCAAAAATTAATGGGTATTTTTCCAGGTTTCCACATTAACTGGAAAGGGGTTTAAGTAAAGTTGGAAAAGCTATTTCCTGAATTTAAGATAGTAAAATATACAAATTTATAAGCTGAAAATGAAAAAGAGAAAGTACACTGAAGACATAGGAGCAAGGAGAAGAAGAATCTTATTAGATAATTAAGCAGCACCGGGACATAGAGTTAAGAACACAGAAAAGGTAGATTCTAAAAGTATAGTTACCACTTTTCTCCTATATCTGGAACAAAGTAAGTGAAAATAAGAGAGTTTAGCAAGTTAGAAGGCAGGAAGGAGGGAAGCAGAACATCTGTATTTGATTAGCACAAAACTACCTGAAGAGGTTGAAAGCATGGCTGAGCATCATGCTTGAGCATGATTAATGTCTGGAACAGTTCATCAGAAGAATGGGAAGGAGCTATCCTATCATAAATATAAGAACAGATTGGAGGCACTGCAGGTCTAGTGAAAAATTTAGACCCTGAATTTGTAATAGCATAAATCACCATATTTGTGCATTTGAAGTTGTGCTGCTAAAAGCATCTTTGATGAGACAATAACACAGTTAGGGATTTGCTGTTCAAAGTTCAAGAGAGACTACAGATATGGAGAGAAGAGAGTGAGCTATTGCATGTCAGCTTGGATAAGAGGGAAGAAAAGGTAATAGGGACAAGAAATAAGCACCATGTAACAATATGTCTTCCATGTAGTACCGGAAAGAAATACAGAAAACAACAATGAAATTAGCTAAGTAAAAAGAGTTAGAATTAAATTTTCTTCAAAAAAAATTTCTTTACATGTAAAAAATGCATTCACAAGAAGAAACTTAGAGAAAAAAGAATAATTAAAAAAAAATAAAACCAGTCACAAAACTTAAAAATATCTGAAAAATTCTAAGGGACTGAGTTACTGGTTCTCACCTGTGTGTTTATGTGAAATTGTTTTAAAAAGAGATGGTCTGTGGCAGACCTGCTAGATGTAGATTATTATTTACAACAATTGGGTGGAAGCCTAAAGATGGTAGACAAGTGAAAAAGCCAAGTTTAGATAAAAAGATGTGACTCCTATGCTATATTCTTGATTTTGGTTGTTTTATATAGAATCTTGTTCCCAATAAATCACTCAGAATTCTGAGAAAATTAAGGTCTTCTGTCCAATTAATGTCAGGTTGAAACACTGGAATTGTTTTGGAAGTGACATATACTCCATCAAAGTAGAATTCTTATGTGGTTTGACAAAGCTCTTTTCCCTCTGCACAGAGACATGTTCTACCCCAGAGGCCGATCCCTCAGTTAGGTTCTCAAATGTAAGAGATACATGAAGCAGAATCCCAGCTGATCTACAGTCAATAGATCAGTATAGTGTAATATAAGTGAAACATCAACTTTTGTTGTATTAAGCTACTAGTGTTATTGTAGATGATTATCAAACAATGGCTACTACACCCTGAAAACATGATGTAAAAGTAATCAATAATTTTACATATAAATATTATATTAATCACCGATATCTGTGTGTACTTAAGAAATATAGACTTGAGAAACAGATGAAAAATAAAGAGCTTTCAACTAAATATAGATCAAAAGACAATGAGAATTTTAAAAACTACTTTCAATCACTCGCTAAAATACATCAGCATTCCATAATTATGTTTTTTTAAAAATATTTACTTTTTCATTATAGGTGGACACACAATGTCTTTATTTTATATTTATGTGGTGCTGAGGATCCAACTCAGTGCCTCACACATGCTAGGCGAGTGCTGTACCACTGAGCCACAATCCCAGCCCCCATAATTATGTTTTTATACATGAAAAAATAAAAGTTAACCTCATCACCAGTATATTTCTTCAGTGCTGTGATTATATATAAGAAGTACCCATTAACATTTTAACTTCACTGGTAAACATTTTAAAAATTGTTATTCATAATTAAAACCAATGCAAGTGTCTTTTTATTTTTTTAAATGTAGTTGAGTTGTACACAACACCAGGACAAACCTTGACATAATCACAGAAGCATGGAACACAACCCCCTCCAATTCAATCCCCAGCACTTCCTCCCTTCCACCCCACTCCACAGATCCCCCTTCAATCCATCTACAGTTTACTTTTTTGTTTGTTTGTTTAATTCTTGTCCTACTGATACACCTGATGCCAGAACCCACCAGGCCGCATCCATGCATGCACATATGAAAGTTGGGCATGTTCATTCAACTGTTTTTCCCTACCCCATCTTTCTTCCTTCCCTTATTCCCCTTAGTCTACTACACAGATCTATTATTTTCTATCCCCTACCCTTTATTTTGGATTACCTTCTGCATTTTCAGAGAAAACATTTGATCTTTGACTTGTAAGGACTGGCTTACTTCAGTTAGCATGATAGTCTGCAGTTTCATCCATTTACTGGCAAATGCCATAAAGTCATTCTTCTTTACGGCTGAGTAATAGTCCATCATGTATTTATGTATGTGTATATATATATGTATGTATGTATATATATATATCTCACATTTTATTTATCCATTCATCTGCGGAAGGGAACATAAGTTGGCTCCATAGCTTATTGTGAATTATGCTGCTATAAACACTGATGGGCTGTATCACTGTAGTATGTAATATTTTAAGTCTTTTGGATATACATGGAGAAGTGGAATAGCTAGTCATATGGTAGTTTTATTCCTAGTTTTTTGATGAATTTCCAGACCAATTTCCAGAGTGGTTGCACTAATTTACAGTACTACCAACAATGTAGGAGTGTATATTTTCCCCCTATATCCTTGTCAATATTTATTGTTGTCTGTATCCTTGCTAATTGCCATTCTGACCAGAGTGAGATGAAATCTCAATATAGTTTTAATTTGTATTTTCCCAATTGCTAGAGATGTTGAATATTTTTTTTTCATATACTTCTTCATCATTTGTATTTCTTCTTTAGAGAAATGTCTATTTAGTTCTTTGGCCCATTTATTGACTGGGTTATTTGTGTTTTTATGATGTTAAGGTTTTAGAGTTCTTTGTATATTCTGGATATTAATTGCCTATGTGAGGAGCAGGTGCAAAGACCTTCTTCCATTCTGTAGGCTCTATATTTATGCTTTTAATTTGTTCTTGCTGTGCAGAAACTTTTTAGTTTGATGCCATTACACTTAATGATTTTTTATCTTATTTCTTGCACTTTAGTAGTCCTATTCAGTTCCTGTGTTGATAAGCTAGAGTATTGGACCTACAATTTCTTCTAGCAGTGGCAGCGTTTTTGGCCTAAGTCCTAGTCTTTGATCTACTTTGAGTTGATTTTAAAAGGTGAGTTTTAAGAGTTAAATTTCATTTTTCTACAAATAGATTTCCAGTTTGCCCAGCACCATGTTAAAAAGGCTATATTTAGAGCTGGGGCAGTGACTCAGTGGTAGAGCCCTTGCCTAGCATGTGTGAGGCACTGGGAGCAATTCTCAGCACCACATACAAATAAGTAAAATAAAGATATATATATTAAAACAGTATTTTATATATAAAAAAGGCCAGGGGCTGGGGATGTGGCTCAAGCGGTAGTGCGCTCGCCTGGCATGCATGTGGCCGGGTTCGATCCTCAGCACCACATACAAACAAAGATGTTGTGTCCGCCAAAAACTAAAAAATAAATATTTAAACATTCTCTCTTTCTCTCTCTCTCTCTTAAAAAAAAAAAAAAAGGCCAATGTGTTTTTGGCACCTTGTCTAGTGTCAGATAACTGTATTTATGTGGATTTGTCTCTGTGTCTTCTATTCTAGTACATTCACCCTCATGAACTGTTTTGGTGCCAGTACCATGCTGTTTTTGTTACTATAGCTCTGTAGTATAATTTGAGATCTGGTATTAGGATGCTTTCTGTTTCACTCTTCTCACTAAGGATTGCTCTGACTATTCTGGGTCTCTTATTTTCCCAAATTAATTTCAGAAATGCCTTTTCTAGTTCAGTGAAGAATGTCACTAAAATTTTGATGGGGACTACACTGAATCTGGTATGGCCATTTTGACATTGTTAATTTTGCCTATCCAAGAACAAGGGAGGTCTTTTCATCTTCTAACGTCTTTAATTTCGTTCTTTTAGTGTTCTATAGTTTTCACTGCAGAGATCTTTCACCTCTTTTTGTTAGATTGATTCCCAAGGTTTACGCTTTTTTTTCTTTCTTTTGAGGCTATTATAAATGGGATACTCCTAATTTGTTTTTTGGCAGACTCATCACTGGAGTATAGGAATGCAATTGATTTATGAGAGTTGATCTCGTATCCTGCTATTTGTTAAAATCATTTATGAGCTTTAGAAGTCTTCTGGTAAGAGTTTTTGGGATCTTCTAAATACGGGGTCATGTCATTAGCAAACAAAGAGTTCTTCTTTTCTTACTTGTTTCCCATTAACTTCCTTCTTTTGCCTGATTTATCTGACTAGAGTTTCAAGGACTATGCTGAATAGGTTTGGTGAAAGTGGGCATCTTTAGCTTCTTCTTATTTTTAGAGATAATGCTTTCAGTTTTTCTCCATTCAGAATGATGTTGGCCTTGGGTGTATCATATATAGTCTTTACAATGCTGAGGTAAGCTCCCCTATCCCTAGGTTTTCTAGTGTTTTAAGCATAAATGGGTGCTGCATTTTGACAAATGAATTTTCTATATCTATTGAGATAATCATATGATTCTTTAACTTAACCCTGTTTATGTGGTGAATTGCATTTCTTGATTTCTGTATGTTGAACCAACCTTGCAGGATCTTTTTTAATGTGTTTTTGTATGCTGTTTGCCAATATTTCATTAAGATTTTTTTTTCATCTATGCTAATTAAGGATATTTGGCCTGAAGTTTTCTTGATTTTTCTTTGTCTGATTTTGTATTCAGAATGATGATAAAGGCTTCATAGAATGAGATTGGCAGTCTTCCCTCCTTTTCTATTTCATGGAATAATCTGAGGAGAACAGGTATTAGAGTTCTTCTATCTTTAAAGAGTTTTGGTAGGATTTGGCTGAAAATCCATGCAGTTCTGAGCTTTTCTGTGTTGGAAGGTTGATGGCTGCTTCAATTTTATTACTTGATACTGATCTGTTTAAGTTTTCTATATCCTAATGGTTTAATTCAGGTAGGTCATAGATTTCTAGGAATTTTTCTTTAAGATTTTCTATTTTATTGGAAGATAAATTTTCAAAATGGTTTCTGATGATCCTCTGGATTTTAGTAGTATCCTATAGTGATATTTCCTTTTTCATCTTGAATTTGAATGTTTTCTCTCTTTGTTTTGGTTAGTTTGGCTAAGGGTTATCAAACTTGTTTACCCTTTCAAAAAAACAACTCTTTGTTTCTCTTTTGTATTTTTTTTTTAATCCACAATTTCATTGATTTTGGCTCTGATTTTAATTATTCCCTGACTTCTTCAGATTTTGGTGTTGGTTTGTTCTTCTTTTCTAGGGCCTTGAGATGTAATGTTAGATTATTTATTTGGTATCTCTATTCTTTTGAAGTATGAACTCAATGCTATATACTTTCCTCTTAGAAATGCCTTCATACTTTCCTAGAAATTCTGATAAATTGTTATCAGTATTCTAATTTACTTCCCTGATTTCTTATACTATCCATTCACCATTCAAAGGTGTATAATTTAGTCTCCAGATATTTGAGATGTTATTGTTTTATCTTATTGTTGATTTCTAATTTCGTTCCATTATGATCTGATAAAATGGGATATTATTATTTTAACAAAGCAGCAAAATTTAAGAACAAACAATTATTTCACAAGATAGCAAGTTCTAAGTTTCTAATAATTCTTATTATTCAAAATTTTAATTGGTTCTGCTTTATTATTTTAGTAATAAGAATTCTGAAATCTTCAGCATGACTATCTAGTCATACCTTATATATCTGATCACCTTCTTCTGGTTCTGGACTAGATGGCAATGATAGCTGAATATCATGCAATGACCCACTTCCATCATGCTGTCAGAAAGAACAAAAAGAGAAGATTAATACAATAAATGCAGATAATCACTTCAATTTGAGTTCACCTAAATCATATCCTAGAAGAAAAATGGGAGATAAAATTTAGGAATCTCCTTTTTCATTTCTGTACCAACAGAAGGGGAAAAAAAGTGAAACAAGGGCAAGAATAACCTGTGGAAATAAATAACAGATACTATATAAATGATAAAGCAGAAAACCACTGAATGCTTTAGAGCTACAATTGGAGTATGTAAAATTTCCTAAAGAATTTTGAGATTACCACAGCAAAGAAACAGTGTAAAAGTCAATTGATTCTTCCCTCTTTAAATGTGTTTTGGTATAAAGGAGTCAGAAATAATAATATTAAATAACTCAAAAAAGCTTAGCTATAAAAATCATTCAATTAAAGAATACTAGATACATGAGAATACCTATTTATGACTCCCATTTATGACAAAACTAAATAGTCTATGTCTTGCCTCTGTGGTTTTTATATAAACATACATATGAAAAATTCAAGCTGTACAATTAAGGTTGGTACATCTTAAGTACTTTACTTGATTGTATGTTGTACTTCAATTAAAAAAAAGGTGAACAAATTAAACACTTTGACCTTAAACATGATAAAGAAAATGAAATGAAAATATTAATTTCCAATCCTCACTGAACTGGTTTATGAATAAGAAATCAGATGTTCAATGATTCAAACAGACAAACTCAAAAAAGATTCAGACTATGCTTAGACTGATGGTGAGAGATTATGACCTGATAAAACACAACAGTGACACCCACTCAGCAACTTTCAAGGAGCATTAACATCACAAATTTTTCTCAGACATACTTGTTCTGATTTCCCAGGGTGTAGATAATGATGACCTGTATTGAAAAGGAGTGTTCTAGTAGGGACATGAGTATTTAAGTTATTATCTTCCTTACCTATTATACTACATAACTCTCTGAATCAGAATCTCTAGGGATTAGGCCCAGGAATATGTATGTAGAAAAGTTCAACAGACAATGCTGATCAACAATAAGGACTAAGCATTTGTCAAAATTTCAGCATGAATAAATTATATTTGCATTAGTGATGTCATATGGCTCAACACCCCTAAGAAGCAATAACCTGACAAAATGCACATATGTTGTCAGAACATCACATTTTTTAAAAACGTATAAAAGAGGAAAAGAAGGAAGAAACATTTTACTATAATCATTTCAATAAAATTTCATCTGTTTTTAATGATTTTACATGTAAAAATAGAGTCAGTCCTATAAACAAGTTATGTAAGAAAAGACAGACCATAAAAATTTTGACTTTTTTCCAAATATCAAAATATCTTCCTGCCAACTGCAAAGCAGAAACCCCAATGAATGAGAGAATACTCAAGTATACACTACTTTACAATGGATATGGGTTCAGTGGTGGGAAGTATGCAGCAGAGCCAAAAAAAAAAAAAAAGAAAGAATGAATGAATGAAAAAAGAAACAAAAAACATCAGTTTTCAGGGTGGAGAAAAAAGAAGGAAATCCTAGCAAAAACAGAAAACACATGGGAGATTGCAAAATGTCAAAAACTTAGGAAGTAACTTGATAATTTAATATGAATTACTAAGTTCACCCCTGAGAAGCACCTGTTTACAACTGATCCTTAATAGCACATCAAAGGGTGAAAAATAAACCTAGAAATAAACTAAGACCATTATCCAGGTCCCAAACCAGCCTCTGGTATACAGTCAAGAACAGATCTGGAGAGCATGACAAAAGCTTTGAAAATAACTGACTCTGAAACCACACTCCAACAGACACTGAAACCTTACAAACCAAAATGCCAAAATAATAACTCCAAGGTTTACTAGTTAGAATCTGGAGCCTGAACAAAATTAGATTGTATACTAATGTTTAAAAAAAATAAAAACAATATTATTTATAGAATTTAAATAAGATCAAGAATCTCATAACACAATGTTCAAATATTTAAGATAATCCAAAATTATTCAATATAAACAAAGGGGAAAATCTCAACTCACACAGATGACAATGCCAAAATGGCACAGAAGGTAGGAATTGATTGAAAAAGATATTAATAAAGCTGTTATAAAAACTCCCCAAAAGTAAAGGTGAACTGTTGAAGTAAACAGAAGAGAAAGTTTCAGCAAAGAAAAAGAGTTTATAAAGCAGAAACAACTGGAAATGTTAGGCCTGGTATAATTCAAACATTAAAAATTTTAAATGCACTCAAAGGGCTAAATATCAGCATTTGAGATGACAGAGTGAGATGACAGATGACCTGAAGATAGCCCAACAGAAATTATGCACTCTGACCAATGAAGAGAAAAGGGATTGGCAAAGGGGAAAAAAAATAAACAGAGCCTTCGCAAGGAACTAGAGGAACAATTGTAAATGATCTAACATTAATGTCTTTGAAATCACAGAAGGGAGAATGGGAGGCAGAAATAATGGATGAACAGTGAAAGATATGAACTTAAAGAATTGAGAAGCTCAATTTAAAAGAAACCAAATATATACTAAATATGCTTTCAAGAACACAAAGGTAACTAGAAATCAGTAACAGAGGATAATCCCCTAGTAATTGAAAGAAAATAACTTAATACCAAGTTGTCAAATCAGTCCCTGAAATAAAACAAGCCTAAAACAAATAGAAGAAAACAATAAAATATGGAAATTAATGAAACAAAAATTTTAAAAATCAAGAAAATTAAAAACCAGTTTTGTGGAAGATGCTAAAAAAATAAAATCAAACAAAACTGTCAAACAGGAAAAAAATATAAAAGGTACAAATCAAGGCTCCAATATTGTATTGAAGTTTTCAGTCAGTACAAGGGGCAAGCAAACAACAAGAAGAAAAAAAGAAAGGATCAGATAATGTAATTTTGGGTGTAGAAAATCCTCGAGTATGTACAATAAAACTACCAGAACTAACACATAAATTTAGGAAAATAACAAGTTTACAAGGTTAATATTAAAAAAACAACTATTTTGTGGCAAAGAACAAATGGAAATTGATTTCATTAAAACAATAACAAAAAAATAAACTTTACAAACCAAAATGCCAAAATAATAAAAATATCAAAACCAAGAAAAAGAAACCAAAAAAAAAAAAACTTGTAGAGAAATACTTCAAAGTATCGATAAACTCTGCATATTAAAAACAATGTGTGTATGTGTGTTAAGAAATCAGGGAGAAATAAATGAAGAGATGACCTCGTTTGGTAAACTAAGAGACTCAATGTTACCAGACTGAAAGATTCAATATTGTTGATATATAAATTCTCTTCCAAATTCAACTTATAGATTCAAAAATTCCCTGAATCAAAAATCCCAAAAGAATATTTTTTTGTAGAAAGAGAATTGTTTCCACTTTGTAAAGAACAAAAAAGGAGAAGTTACACTATATCATTTAAAAAGTACTAAAAATGAAGAGAGTGTGGTACTAGTATAAGGACCAACACAGATCAAGGAAATTTAAAAAGTCCAGAAATAGCCCCACACATTTATGGTTAAAGGTATTCTTGAGAAAACTACCAAGAAATGGTGGTAAAATTGAAAATCCATATTCTGTAAAATGAACTTTACCCATAACTCACACCATATACAAAAAAACTCTCAGAACAGACTGTAGACCTAAATTTTAAGCTTAAAACTAAAAACTTCTCCAAATGATCAGAAAATATTTTTATGACCTTTGGCTGAGAAAGTTTCTTAAATTTAAATACTAAAAACATGATCCATTTAAAAATGTTAATAAAATCAAAATAGAAACCATGGATGGGAGAAAAAAATATTTGGAATGATTCAGGTAATAATACTGACCATAGTGCCTAATTCATGGAAAGCATTTAAAAACTTTTACTATTTTTTTTAAACAATAGCCATAACAAAAATGATAATGTTGTAGGTCTAGAGTTTCTAACTAATTGCATTAACTCACAAATCTGACTCACAACTCTCACAAAAATTAATCATCTTCTTGAGCAGGGGCTAACAAATTGTGATCTGAAAGAAAAATGTAACCTCTTTATTATAGTTCACAAGTTGAAATTGTTTTTTATATTATTAAATGGTTTCATATGGAATATTTTATAAATATTTACATAAGAGCATCAATTTTAGTTCTTGCCCCAAAAGGTTAAAATATTTATTATGTGGTCCACACTAAGTAGAAGTTATCTAACCTCTATGCAAGGCCACATAGGAATATCAATGTTTTATAAAGAATTCATGCCATACAGATATTATTCATTATAAAAATTTTTAAAAGTGCAAAATTTACTCTAAATAGTAAAAAGATAGCCCAAGACAAGAAATTATTGATATTTTAAGTTATTGCTATGCTTCAAATAAGAAAAACCTTGCCTTCTATTTTTAAAAGTCTGGCAATCTAAATTTAGGAGATCAAAGAAGAAAAAAGGCTTTCATTTTCATCAAAGCCCAAGAGTCATAAAGACCATAAATATCATCTCCAACTTTAGTAATTAATAAAAAAATCCCTCTGCAAATAACACTGAGACTTAACAATGGTAGTGCTCTCTATTAAACTTTGATTAAGATGAAAGTGTCCAGGTCAAAATTAGAAAACATTTTCAGAAATGTTCCTTTAAGCATTACAGGGGAAAACATTATAAAAGGGACAGAAAATATATTCCTTCTTTAAAGAATACCAAAGAAATAATTTCATGCATGCAATTTTCATGCTTCATATTATACAAACAAAAAAGTTAACTTTCACTGACATGCACCAGGGACTGTTCTGTTTTGCATAAACAAATGTAATAAATAGGAGCAAAAATAATACAAAGAACCTCCACACCAACTGAACAAAACACATGCAATTTATAATTAAATGACTGTCCAAGTACTCTGTGCTGCTTTACTGTGTGAAGTGTCAGCAATTTTTATGGCCTCTAGTTAGGATTTTTTAATTCTAAATGCAATTAGAATGCTATTAATCAGAAATTGTTAAATATAGATAAACCCTCTTCTTGTGTAAGAGCATTAGAAGACTAAAGACAGCACAAAGGTAGACTTTGCCCTAATATTACAACTCTTTCATATATTAATGTGTTCAAAAACCTGATCACAAATTCCATCTTACCCAGGTGGTTCTTCCATGTGTTTGCAAAAACTGGGATCTTCCTATGAATTCCAGAGCAGCTGCAACGGACATGGATACTTTAAATGATTAACAAAAGTTTGGCAGCACTGACCAGTCCCTGCTGACAGCATCATCAGTGATGTCAACAAACATGCCTTGTGTTTCAGATATGCTATAACATAATCACAAAAGGCATCCTGGAAAAGGCAGCAGAGGAAGAAGAGAAGTTTTCCTTCTTTCTCTTTCTGAAAGGTTTTTTTCTTATTTTTTAAAACTCACAGATGAATGATTAATCACTTCACACTGCACACATATTAAAGAACACTTTTTGAGTATATTGTAATTTACCTACTGGATTTACAATCCGATGATTCAAGCTACATTTGAAAGTGTTTTAAAAAGTAGGGCATATAAAGCGTGATTTTTCAATGAGTGCTTGGAAGATGAGGTGATCCCAACAGTGCCTAGCATCTTAAAACAAAGCGGGGGGGCACATTCAAAAACAGGCTAGAAAGCTTCTATATATGAGTAACCTTTATAATATTGTAATCAAACAGTATTTATAAAATTATTTAAATTTATATTTTACCAAAGCTAAGTGTTTAATATGTATGTCTGAATCTAGATATCTCTTCTACAGGTATTTTCCCACTTAAAATATTACTTTTGATTTCTTCTAATTTTCCCACATTTTGATTTTTTAATACTATTCAACTTTTCAAGACCTATAAATTTACCATAGCCATAAGTATATAATTTGTTCCATACTGCTAATATGAACTCCTTAACATTTACTTTAAAATCTTTCTTTATCCAGTGTTCTTTTAAGTGAATAAAAGATATACTTCTGGGTTTCCTTTATTCATTCTATGTTTTAGTACTATATCCTGTTCTAAAGAATGGTAGTCACCAGAGGCTGGTGAGATAGGTATGGAGAGGGCTGGGAAGAGGTTGATCAGTGGACACTAAGTTATAGTCAGAGAACAACCCAATTTAAAAATGGACAATAGACTTTAATAGACATTTCTTCAAAGAAGAAATAAATGGACAATGCTACATGAAAAAACATTTAACATCACTAATCATTAAAGAAATTCAAATCAAAACCACATGAGGTATCACCTCATTCCAGTGAGAATGCTTATGATCAAAAGATAAGACAAAGGCACTGGCAAGGATGTGGAGAAAAGGGAACCCTTATAAACTGTTAGTGGGAAAGTAAATAGTATCCAAACATTTGAAAGACAGAATGGAGGTTCCTTAAAATATTAAACATAGAACTACCATATGTTCCAACAATCCCACTTCTGGGTATATATATATCCAAAGCAAATAAAATCAGTATGTTGAAGAGACATCTGTATTCCCATGTTTATTGTGGCAATATTCACAACAGTCAAGAAATGGAAATGAGTGAAGTATCCACCAATTGATAAAACCATAAAGAAAATGTACACATATACAATGCAATACAATTCATCCATTTTAAAAAAATAAAATCTTAACTGTCATGATGACATATGCCTGTAGTTACAGTTACTTAGGATGCTAAGTTAGGAAGATCACTTGGGCCCACAAGTTGGAGAACAGTTGGGGCAACATAGCAACATCCTGTAGGAAAGAAAAGGGTGGGAAAGGGAAAGAGAAAGAGGAGGGAAGAAAAGGAATGGAATGGAATGGAATAGAATGGAATGGAAAACCTTGTCATTTGCAAGATCATGGATAGAACTTGAGATCATTGTGTCAAGTGAAATACGCCAGGCTCAGAAAGACAAGTATGGTATGGTTAACTCATATGTGGAATCTAAAACAGTTGATCTTATAGAAACAGACAGTAGAATCAAAGAGATATGAATCAAAACTACCTCACTATGGTTTTGATTTGAATTTCTTTAATGATTAGTGATGTTAAGTGTTTTTTTCATATATCCATTGGCCATTTATGTCTTTTTTAGAGAAATATCTATTAAGATCTATAGATTACCAGAGGCTGAGGAGGGTGGGTAGTGGAAGGAAGGGGTAAAGAAAGGTTCATCGACAGAACCTAAATTACAGTCAGCAATAAAAAGTTTTGGTGTGGCACTGCATGGCAGGGTGACTACAAATAACAACAATGTATATTTTCAAAAGTTAGAAGAAAAGATCCTGAATATTTTCACCATAAAGAAATGAAAATGAGGAGATAGATATGTTTAACCTGATTTAAACATTATTATTTATATATATACCAATATCTCAAATGGTACCCATAAATATGTATTATTTTATGCTTTTTACATATCAGTTTAAAATAATTTTAGATTAAAATTAAAAATAATAACAAGCAATAAGAAACCCTCAAGTTTGAGGCCAAAATAACTTTGAAAGTAAAGATATCACTGCCAGATAAAAGGCATTAAAGAAAGTATCCTGTGGTGGACAGACTTTCTAAGATATCACTTTCTGATATTCCTACCTTTATGTAATTCTTTTCTCTTGAATGTGGGCTGGTCCTAATCAAGAGATAAGGGTAGTATTTGCATGATTAGATTTCAAGAGATTCTAACTTCTGACTTGGTAGAGGAAGATCTCACATGCTTGATCTGATAAATTAAGCTGCCACATTGTGAGCTGCATTATAGAGGTCCACATAGCAAGCAAATAGTTGAAAGGGACCCTTATTTGACAAGCAAAGAACCATGAAGCCCTCTGCTCAACAGCTCAATTACCTGAATCCTGACCACAACCATGTGAGCTCAGAAGTAAATTCTCCAGTGGAGTGTTTAGATGAGCCCCCAACCTTGGCCAATGATGTTACTGCAGACTTTGTGAGATACCCTAAAGAAAGGAACCTAGTTAGGGGTGCCAAAATTTCAGAACCACAGAAATGCTAAGATAATAAATGTGTGATGTTTTAAGACCCCTCCAAATCTTTAACTTTGACATTGTTACTGCCATTGCTATTATCATTACGACTGTTAATATAACAGCTAATAAATATTAATTGCCTTATATGTATTAGGTATTATGCTTAGCAGTTTATCTGAATAACCTCATGCAATCTTCGAAACAGTCCTAACACAGGTTCTCATTATAATTTTGATTATTTATTATAAGGAAATTGTAGCACAGAGAGTTAAAGTACTTATCTAAGATCATTTAACAAAGAAATGGAAAAACTGGTTTGAGCCCAAATCTGTGCTCTGGTATTGGCTATTCAGATTTTTTAAAAATTACTTGTTCCAGGCTGGGGGTGTGGCTCAAGAGGTAGCGTGCTCGCCTGGCATGCGCATGGCACTGGGTTCGATCTTCAGCACCACATACAAATAAAGATGTTGTGTCTGCCGAAAACTAAAAAATAAATATTAAAAAAAATTCTCTCTCTTTAAAAAAATTACTTGTTCCTATTAACTTTCATAATTAATATCCAAAGATTCAGAAACATCCAAATTTTGTTACAGCACTGAAAACAACTCAAATTTCAATCAACAGGTAAATGGATAGCATAATTTAAACAGGTAAATGGATAATAAAATTAGAGTGGGTATGTATACGTGTATGTGTGTATGTGTGTGTATGTGTGTGTATGTATGTATGTAACATGGAATGGTATCTTAAAATAAAAAGGAATAAACTGATACAAAACACAGATGAATATCAAAAATCATTAAGGTGAGTTGAAGACTCCAGAAACAAAAAGAGCACATACCAGATAGTTTCATTTAGGAGAAACTGTAAGAAACATAAAACTTTCTTAATAGAGAACAGAGTAGTGATTGCCAGAGCCAGCCCTGAGAGAAACCAACTACAAAGGGAAATGAATAGACATTAACAGGTGCAGAAATGCTCTATTTCTTGATTGTGGTAGTAACTGAACAATTGCATATAGCCAAAAAACTTGAATGATGTACTTAAAATGGGAACATTTCATTTGACTGTAAATTCTATCTTGATAAAGTCATTGAGAAAAATATTTTTCATTTTCCTTTAGTTTCCTTTCGTGAACAAGCTAGTAGGCAAGACACAAAGATAGGTACCCACCAAAAAAGGACAGCTCAGCAAAGACTTTCAAAGCCTAGGCAGGTAAAGATACATGTTCACACAGGGGGACAGCTTACCATTTTATGTCAGAAATGATGAGTTGGAAAAGGTCTGATAGGAGAATCAAGTCTAAGTGAATAGAAGGTATATGCATTTGAGTAGCCTGACACTTGCTGTAAGAGCCCAAGCAGAGCAAAGCTGGCATTCACACATGAAATGGCCTGCCAAGGAATGACAGAGTTTAAAAAGGAAAGGGAAAAGTGCCAGGCGTCAGTGTCAAGTAGGGTGAGGGTAAACCTTGTGTGGTATTGACTGGCATATGGTGTCAGAGCCCAAGCAGAGTGAGTAGGCAAATAAGGAGAGGAGGATTAGTATGAGCTGACAAGGAGTCATAGTCTAAGTAACGTAAGGAAGGTGTAACACAGGATATGGAGCCATGCAAGGGGATTCAGAACCTTAGTGAGTTGAGGAAAACACCCTAAATATGCAGGGCCTAGCACAACCTCATAAAGCCCAAATGGGCTGAGAAAGGCAACTTGAAGAAAGGGGAAGTGACTGTGGTAATAGGAGATTAGTTATATCAAGAGGACTGATCAAATGAGTAAAAAAATTAAGGAAAATGGAAATCAGTTTTTTTCATTGTGAGAGAATTAAAAATATGGAAAAGTAGAGAAATGCTGCATTTAGACTACAATAAAAGTTCTGAGTATAATGTCATAGTTTTCAATAGATACAGAAACACAGTCAAAAGTATGTGTACAGGGCTGGGGTTGTAGCTAAGTGGTAAAGCACTTGCCTCACACATGTCAGGCACTTGGTTTGATCCTCAGCACCATATAAAAATAAAAAAATAAAGATACTGTGTTCATCTACAACTAAAAAATATTTTTTTAAAAAAGTATGTGTACAAATACCCACAAATGCACATACATACACAAGCACAGACAGAAACAAATACCCTAAAACCACCTGCCACCTGACTGGATGCAATGAGAACACCACAGCATTGCTACAGTAACATTTCCGTCAAAGGTACATAACTTGAATCCAATCATGTGGCTATAGCAGAGAAAACCAAATTGAGGGGTGTTAAAGTGTTGAGGTCATCAAAATCAAGGAAAGACTGAGGAATACTATAAAACCATGATAATTAAATTCAATATGTTACCCTGACATCTTTTGCTAATAAATAAATTAGACAAATGAGAAAACCTCAATAGTCTCTGATGATTGTATGGTACTAATGTATTATTGCTGAGTTCTGGATTTATGACTGAACTGGGATTATATCAGAAAATATTCTTATTTATAGGAAATACACTAAGGCACATGGGAGTGAGGGGATGTAGGCAATTTATTCTAAGCTTAAGAAAAAAGGTTCTGAAACCTGAAAAAACAAACACACACAGAAGGAGAACAGAACTATGTGATGAAAAAAATTACTAGTTTTTATTCTCAACATTGGAATAAGGGAATACACAAAACAGTTATAGATTATATTAATATTTTAAAAATACTATATGTGCTTTTAAATTTTTATTCCCAAAATAAGCATCCTCAATAGGACATGTATCACAGAGTTCAAATATTTTATAAACCAAATAAAACAACAGAAAGAGATATCATCATGTTTTTCTAATACTCCATCTAAGATTCTTTGCTCTTACACCAAGGTCAAAACAGATGCTGGTGATAATATGATAAAAGCTTCAGGGAAACTAATGAAAAGAAATCATAGAAAAAAGAGGTTTGGAAAATTTCTTTATGTATGTACTAATGCTGAATATCTACATATCTTATGACAGACCAGCACATAGGTAGGTACCCAATACAAATGTATAAATATATTGACCAAAAGACATAAGCTAGAATACTGTAGTGGCACTATTCATAACCAAAAAGTGGAAACATACCCAAGTGCCTATCAACTGTAGAACAAATTAAATACATTGTGATATAATTATAAAATGAAATATATTACAATAAGAATGCAAAAGAATGGATGACATTTATAAATGTAATGTCAAGCAAAATAAGGTACATATATTATATGACTTCATTTCATTTCATTTTAAAGTTCAAATACAGGCAACACTCATCTATGATTCCAGAAACCAAGTGGTTACCAGTAGAAGAATGGTAGTAAAAGTAACCAGAGGATTCTGTTCTGTTAATGTTCTCCTTGTTGGGTACTAATCACATAGATATTTTTAGTTTGTGAAAATTCACTGAGATAGACCTTCTGTATGAATATTATGCTTCAATAAAAAGTTTTTTTTAAGAGAGAGAGAGAGAGAGAGAATTTTTATTTATTTATTTATTTTAGTTTTCGGTGGACACAACATCTTTGTATGTGGTGCTGAGGATCAAACCCAGGCCGCACGCCTACCAGGCGAGCGCGCTACCGCTTGAGCCACATCCCCAGCCCAATAAAAAGTTTTTAAAAGAGAGTACAGGGAATTAAAAGTAAGGAGACAAGACGCCACTAAAGAATTACTTTTTTTTTTTTTTTTTTGCTGAGCACAGTGACTCAACACCTATAACCTCAGGTACAAAGGAGGCTAAGGCAGGAGGACTGCAAGTCTGAGGCCAGCCTAGGCAGTTTAGAACATCTGTCTGAAACACAAAAATAATAAAAGAGCTGGGGGAAAAATTCATTGGCAAAGCTTTTGCCTAGTGTTCATGAGACACTGGGTTCAATCCCTAATACTTAGAAAAAAATAATTTTCATTATGTTCCCATATTCTTTGGATCAGGATTAAAATTCTTATCAAAATTCTATAAATTGGGTAATAAAATATACAGAGTTATATAAAATAGTTCAAAAGCCATGGGTTTAAAATACATTAATATGCAACTGGGTAACCTTGGGAAACACAACTAAATATCAAAATCTCAGGGCTGGGGATGTGTGGCTCAAGTGGTAGTTCGCTCGCCTGGCATGCGTGCGGCCTGGGTTCGATCCTCAGCACCACATACAAAACAAAGATGTGTCCGCCGATAACTAAAAAATAAATATTAAAATTCTCTCTCTCTCTCTCTCCCTCCCTCCCTCCCTCCCTCCCTCTCTCATTCTCTCTTTAAAAAAAACATTTAAAAAAAAATCTGTTTTCTCAGTATGAAAATGACATTACTACTGTTTTTCTTCCATACTTGTGATATAAAAAGTGAAAGAGATACACAAAGTCCTGTTGAAACTATAAAGTAACTCTGGGTTGAGTATATAATAGCAAATAAAAAGCAAATCAAAGGCCAAATACAACAGTTTACAATTTTTAAATTTTGTGAACAGGGAGAACTTTGTTCAAGTGAACATTCATAGAGAATGATTTAAAAAAATAATGGTTCTATTGCCTAGATTTGGCTAAAGGATGTGTAGTGATAGTAAGGAGTTGAAGATGGTAAGAATGTTGAAGGCTACTTTCACACTCCCCTCTGTATGTTGTCCCTCAAGGTCAACAACTATCCCTCAAGGTGTGCAACTTGCCTTGGAATCAAATAGATTGGGGTTAAAAAAACAAACACTAATTTTTTAAAAAATTATCATTGATTAGCTTTCTGAGGCTTACTTTCTTTAATTGATATGAAGCCAACATCACATACTCTTCAAGGACTAGAGATGTGTATTACAGGCACCTACAAGAATGTCCAGTATGCCATTCATGATTACTATATTAAAGTTTTATCTATCAGAGAGATGCTTGAAAGAGCACTAAAATTCAAATACTTCAAAGCAATTAAATGTAACAATCATTGAGCAATGTTTTTTAAATACCAATATGGCCACGTCACTCTTCTGGCTACCACCATCAATAGAATAAATCCAAACTGCTCCTCCTGCCCCACTGGTTCTTTTTAGTTATATATGACAGCAGAATTCATTTTGATTTAATTATACAAGCATAGGATATACCTTATTCTAATTAACAGTCCCATTCTTACGGATGTACATGGTAGTATGATTCACTGTGTTGTTTTCATATAAGTGTATGGGAAAACTATGTAAGATTCTTTCCACTGTCCTTCCTTTGCTTATCCCCATTCCCTTCTCTTCATTCCCCACTGTCTAATCTACTGCTTTTGTGGTGCTTGGGCCCTTTACAATCTGCCCTAACCCTAGCTATCACTCTTGCTTGCTGTCTAGAGTCCTACACATTTTAACCACAACCAATTATTAACTGATCTTTGACTAAGACACATAGTTTTAAAATAACCTTTTATTTTTCAGAAAGAATGAATTAGGAAATTCACTATAATTTCTAATAAAAATTAGAAAATATGGATTAAAATAATTTTTTAAAACTCACATTATCACAATTCAGGTTATTATCATTAAAAATTTACAGCATATCCTTCTGAAGATACACAGATATGTGATCATAATGTACATACTACTTTATAACCTGCTTTCTTCAATCAACACTTCATCTCCACCCTTTCATTTTAGTAAATTTCCACCTTGTCATTTATATAGGCCAAGTTTATTTTCTCCAACTGACCCAAATGTCCTTTATAGCTGCTCTGTCCAAACCAATATCAAAATCAGAATCTTACACTGTATCTAATTGTACCTTACATTTCTTTTAATGTAACAGTCACTTTGCCCCCACCATCTTTTCAGGATACTAACAAGCTAAAGAGATCTCACTACTTTTCCTAAGAATGTCCAAATTTTTATTTTTCTGGTTCAATTCTCTCTTATTCTTCTTTTCCCTGTTTTGTGAGATAAAGAAAAAAGAATAACTACATGACTGCTTAAGGTTAAAACTGTGGAAATTAAGTGAAAAGCTGTATAAGGAATTACTATATTCATAGGC
The DNA here is from genome assembly GCF_964194105.1 of Spermophilus citellus. NCBI lineage: Eukaryota > Metazoa > Chordata > Mammalia > Rodentia > Sciuridae > Spermophilus > Spermophilus citellus. The sequence continues at coordinate 57,085,979 of NC_138195.1, read as the reverse complement.
TTCTATCTTTATTCCAAGCAAAAAAATCAAAGGTTTCTTCCACAGAGAAACTACACCTCCTTAGGAAGAAAATTCCTTCATTTAGTAGGTGCTGAGAGCCCACTGACATTCATCCACCACCATAAAATGAAACTGGTCAGTTGACAAGTATGATCTATGTGCAAAAACTTCGGAATCAACATTTCAGTTCCTCACACTTAAATATTAGTAAACATCAGAAAATCATTATGTATTTGAAGAAATATTAAAAAAAAAAGTCAAATAAAAATAAAGAAAAACTGACCACTTAATAGGGGCTGGGGATGTAGCTTAGTGTTAGAGTACTTGCCTAGCACATGTGATGCCATAGTTTGATCCTAGCAACCAAAGAGAAAGAGTGAGGGGCAAGGCGATATGTTAAAAACAAACAAAAAAACAAACAAACTGAGAATTCTTAATAAAACAAAACAAAGTCTCTACTTACTATAGAGGAAAATATGATTAATATGAATTATATGAATTATGAATATGCCACAATGAAACCCATTATTTTATATAATTCATGTGCACTAATAATAACACATGGCTTTATATAAAGTACATTGAAAATCATTTTTTAATTTCTGTCGTACTAGTAATTGGTTATCAATCCACCTAAGCCCTCCTTAATTTTGTTCCCTCTCATTATTAGTGGTGGCCTAATATTATCAGGTGATATTTAATCGGGTTAATGATTCATGGCAATGTACCCAGACATAGAAGAGGACACGAGGTATAGGTAGTATAATGACTAGCTTACAGTAGATATTTTGGCTATTTCCCATCCTTTCCTACCATCTTTTTCTACAGGCTATATTTTTCTATGGCTATATTTTCTGATCAGAAAATCTTTTCCTCAAACTCGCAGCAGAGAAACACTATAAATCAAACCGTATTCCCTGATTATAGCTAAACTAATTTATAAATTCTGTACCTGGATACCTCAATCATGGACTTTCTTTCTGCCTTGGAAGAAGTCCAAGAACCGTAGATCAAAAAGAATCCTCCATTCTTGTTCCCAGCTTTAGCACAGAAAGGTTCCTTCTTAAAAGTTAAGTCAAATATCCATAAGAATGGAGAGGAATAGTCTGGAAAAATCCCATCCTAACAATATGAAACAATTTACAAAACTCTTTTAACAGAATGCATATATTCATCACCATCATTATTGGCTTAGGAGGCATATTTCACTTCAAATAGCAGATACCATGAGTCTGGTTTCAATGGCCACTAGAAATTCTAAGATTCGGTCCTTGCTCATTTGAAGTTAAAACATACAACACTGAAGAAAGTGACCCATAAAGAAAACTAAGCAGTGGAGAGAAGTCAGTCTGTTCTTTCTCAATCACAGTTTTAAGTTAAAAGCTAGTATATAAAACACAAATAGATTTAAAAACAAACAAAACATATCCTTTATTTAAAATTAGTATTTTATTCATTGGTTCCCTGGTTCTCTACTATGCCTCTAGCCTTGTCTATAAACACTAAGTGCTTAAAATAAAGTATTGTTAAACCAGAATCCAAACTCTACCATCAACTCATCCCACGACTCTGGACAAATCATATCACTGCTATGAGTCTCGACTTTCTCAAAAGAAATGAAAGAACCAAATACGCTAAAGTTAAAGGTCTCAAACAAAAAAATATGTAATTATTTAAATTTAAAAAACTGTTTTTTATTTCCCACTTATCTGAAATTATAGTAACAAACACAGAATGTTCAATGCCTACAATGCTTACAGTATTAAGTTGCTCAATTTACAACTACTATTGCTAATTTTCTTAACAACCTTCCAATGTAGGTACTATAAAAATGAGGGAACAGAAACAGAGACTGGCTTACAAAATATTGCATAGCTCATAAATGCTAAAATAACAAATAAGACCATCACACAACACTCTCATGCTGTCTTCTCTGACTAAAGTGTTTACTATGTACTATTTATAGACATTCTACAGAAATAAAGAGAGACATTTAGAAACCCAAGCAACTTTATTTTCAAAAAAAGAAGTCAATCTATTTTTCAATTCAAAATATTAAGAGCTAAAAATGTTCAATATGTACTTACCTGATGCAGCAGACGTTTGAGTTTGAGTAACTGAGTTTTTACAGCAGTGCAATCCTGGACCATGTGTCGGAGAGTCATCTCATCCAGTATCACTGTATTTTCCGGTACATCTGCAAACATCTTCTGGGCCTGGAAAAAGGGGGTCCCTCCATAGCTTTCAAAATGACCCAAAGGAGATTCTCTATAAGGAGAGCCTCTGGAAGGGCAGGGGAAGAAGGTGGGGGGGAAAGGACATAAATTTCAGAAAGAAAGGTAATGAAATTATTGCAGTGATCTTTATAAATCATTTATCATTACTAGAAAGTCTCTCACTTGTACTCATATCAGTCATTGAATGTACTTCCACTGAAATGTGCAGTCAGTCTACATGTCATTAAAATAATTATCTTCTGAAGCCCTCTCACCCTATCTTTATTGTGTTTTACACACTGGCTGAATAACCTTCTTTCCTAAGAACTGGAATAAAAACAAAATAATTAAAAGGCTTCAGCTGGAAAAATTATACTTATTCCTTCTACATTCTTTATTCCTTCTACATTTATTGCCTATTTGTTAGCTTTTGGCTTTGCTTAGCATCCTAAACTGCACACCTTTTTTAGCCCCATAACTATCTTATCCATATTAATTCCATTTGGACACACCTTGGACTACCATTTCATGAAAGTTCTAGCAAGCAGTTAAAACATAAGAAATGTTATTTCTTTGTTCTTTTGTTTTTATGTTGTTGATAAATCATCTTTTCCAATTAAGATTAACCAAAGTTTTTAAAGTCTTATTGTTTCATAAACTTAAACTGCAGTAAAAATAAGTCTACTCTTAAAAAACTTATACTTCTCTTCAGTTTCATACCATAGTATTCATGAAAAAAAAAGAGAAAGAAAATTAGGGACAATGTGTTTCATGGAAGTACAAAACAACATTTTAAACAGAAGTCATAGCTATAGCAATTTAAAAATTGCTGCATACGTTTTACATATAATTCTAGTTAGTTCTTAAATTATGACAAGAACTGAATAAGTTAAGTCTCAATATTTAAATAATACTGAGAAAGTATTCTCTTATTAGAAATAAGGTTCAATTTATAATGCATTAAATTTGTAAGTCAAAATGCATTAGATTTCGACCACACTGAAAATGTAAAAATGTAGTAACTACTAATTTTTTTTTACCTTTCAACAAATATTCCCAAATCTCTGAACTCTGAAATATTCAATATGAAGCTGATTTCTATATGATTATTTTTCTCTGAAACTATTTCTTGTAAATATTTTAGGCCTTCCTTTTTAACCCAAGAAAATTATTTTATACATTTTTATATTGTTGATACAGAAGTAAGATTCTACTTTGATCTTATAATTTGACCCTTATACTTCTACTTTCTTTTACTGGTTTAAAATATGATTGAATTTGTGAATCTCAAATACTGATCAATTAATTAGTATGAATTTACCTATCCATGACTGAACAGATCATCTATACATGGGAGTGAATGTAAAACATATAGTTGTAAAAAGTTAGGAAGTGTTATTGACAAAAATATGGAATAACCTGACAAATGAAAAGAAGAGATAAAAAGAGCTATATTTTTAGAGGAAAAAAAGTTGATATACTTTGGGAAATTGTCTGAGGCAGCAATGAATCTGGGATGAATTATACATTATGAGGTTTTAGTCTACTAGAAATGAAGGTTAAAACTTTGGGCAGGGCAAGGGAGTAATGATACAAAGAACAAGACATATTTTTCAGGGACTAGGTGATCTTAAAAATGGCTCTGACACCACAGAAGCTTGAATCTAACTTATCTTTTGGTTTATTCCCACAATACCTGTGTTCCTGAGAATAACTTCTTAATCAATCACTAATTAGCTGAGATCCCCAAAGCATGTCAAAATCTCCCTCATCTCTGAACCCACATCCTCACCTTCTCAATGGTCCTGTTAGTCTACTCATGTTGCCCTCTACTGCATACTCAGTCTGGAGAACTCTTCATTTTAAGTTAGTTGGCACTTCTTCAGGGAAAGTTTCCTTAATTCCCAAGCAGGACTTGATACCTCCACTGAAGACCCCTTATAATATATATCACAGTATACTGTGTTTGTTAGCAACAAATGCCAAATTATAAACACTGTGAAGAAACAGATTGCTTATTCTTTTTCATTTGTATCTGAATTTTGTTTGTTTTTGCTGTTATTGTTTTTGCACTGAATAACAAGAATAATTTTAATCACTGAGTTTTTTTATGAAGCTTTCATCTCTGAGATTCTAAAATCCTGTTGATGTGACATGACAAAAATACCAATTAATAACCAAATTAATATTTACTTTTTATTTTGCCAAGTGAGTAAAAGGATGATTACAGAAGAAAGACACTAAAAGAGATTGGCCTGTAGTCTACAGCATGAGAATCAGGTATAGAATACAGTCTTATTAGGAGAACAAAATGCAAGGAACTAATGAATTAAATTTTTTTCAAACAAGTCTTGATTACTAACTGAATACAGGAATTAAGAATTCTGTCATCTAAAAAAGTCACAGATTAAAGAGCCAATTCTGGCATTGAATTTAGGCTTAAATTCATACCAGCTGTTGAACAAAACCTCAGTGGAGGAAACATTGAAGCATAGTGAGAAGGCTAGGAGGCAGACAGAAACAAAGATGGAAGAAAATGCAAAAATTTAACAGATCATTTTCAGAAAATGAAAGAAGACTATTAAGATGGGGGGGGGTGCACACAGGACAGAAAGACAATGAAGATCTTGAACTTTTAGATCCTTAGAAGATGATGCAGTTCACACATGATAAAATGAATCTTAGAAACAGAATGGAAAGCAAAATCATTTTCCAAGATTAAAGACACAAATCCAGGTGCAAAAGCATAAAGAAGATGGGAAAAAATGAAAAAAAATGAAACTCCTAGTCATATCATCCCCTATTAAGTTGAGAGGTATAAATTTGTACTTCTGAACAATTATTGACAATTATAGACTTGTAGCAGAAAAGTTAGGTGGTGAAAGCAATGGAAGGCTGCAAGCTGTTGTAAAGTGAATACACTAGAAGGTTAACAGTGTGTAAGTGAAGGAGAACCTATGTGGGTGGTCACAGTCCAGGATAGCTGGCAGATAAGCATGAGAAAGAAATGTCCACTATCACTAGTATTACTTAATATTATTCAGCAAAGAGGCAATAAAATCAATAAAATGAAAAATAGGATACCTTAATTATATAAAGGTATAGTAATCAATACTATGGAATATTACTGAAAGACAAAAAAAAAAAAAGAACACAATGGAGAGCTCAGAAAAGGACCCACAAAGTCAACTGACAGTACCTCATTTAAAATGAATCCATGTACAGTAGTTGCACTTGACATTCAACCCACAAGCATAAAAACCACATTTCTGAATAATTATTTATTTATAGTATTAAAGAAAACTCCCCAAGTTATATGATTATTCCCATAACTTTATTCTATTCTTCCCCACTTCCAACAGAGCTTCTTGATTACTAAAATGTGTGATTTGGGGACTAATTTTAATGTTTTTGATTCACAGGTTAGAATAGGAAGTGCAGATGTCCATGTGCACATGTCTGGGGGGGAAGCAGAAGAGACTTTCTTTATTAATTTCTTACCTAATCTGAGTCACAATTTTGCCTTCAAAAACTTTTTAGTATTTCTTTCCTCACCTTCAATAAAACCTCTGTATAAAAGTTAAATGTATAAATAGAAAAAAGATGCCAACTTTGCAATCTCCAAGACTATGGACTCTGGTTTGAAATATCGGATTTGGAATGCCCACCTCGCAAAAGTTAAGTATACATATTCTGGTGTTTCACAGTTGTATTTGTTATTAAAATTAATTAAATGAGCTATCATAAGTGCTTGAAAGATTCAACAAGAGCACAATCAAAGTTCTGGGATATAATTTTGTAGATAGTGACAAAGTAATTCTGTAAAAAAGCAAAAGAAACAGAATAGTCAACAATATTCAAGAAGGCAAGTCAGAGCACTGGTACTACCTAAACTTCAGACTTACTATATGAAGCCACAGTAATCAAGACAATGTGTTACTGGTGAAAGAACACACACACACACACACACACACAAATCAATAAAGTATAATAGAGAGCTTTTAAATGAAACCACATAAATATAGTCAACTGATCCTTGAAAAAGAAGTAAGAGCAATTCAATAGATAAAAAGACAGTCTTTTCAACTCATGAGGCTGGAGCAGCCACACATCTACACGCAAAAGAAAAAGATCTTAAATCTTCCACAAAAATTAACTCAAATGGATCAAAGACCCAAATGTAAAATGCACAACTATACCTATGAGGCAAAAAGAGAGAAAATCTAGGTAACCTTGGGTTTGGTAGTGAATTTTTAGAACACAAAAACTGCAATCCAAGAAGAAAAATAGATGCTAAACTTAATAATTTTTTTTTTAATTTGCTCTGTGAAAAACAACATGAAGAGAAGAAACTCAGCTCAACAGCACAGACCTAATCCCAGCAACATGGAAGGCTAAGGCAGGAGGATCTCAAGTTGGAAGCTAAGTGCTACAACTTAGTGAGAGATCCCATCTCAAAATTTAAAAAAAAATTAAATTTAAATTAAAACAAAAAAAGAACTGAAGATATAGCTCAGTGGTAAATTGCCCCAGGCTCAATCCCTAGGACCACATACACAACAGAAAGCAACAATAAGAAAAACCACAGACTGAGAGAACACTTGCCAGACATGTTTCTGGTAAAGGGTTAATATCTAAAATATACAAAAAACTGTTGGAACTCAACAAGAGAAAAAAAAATAACCCAATTTAAAAGTGGGCTAATATCTTAATAGACATCTCACAAAGAAGATAACACAGATGGCAAATAAAATGTGGGGGGAAAAAACATTTGACAATATATCATTAGAGATTTACAAATTAAAACAATGAGATACTATTACATACCTAATATTTCTTAAGAATATATATAAAAACATCCTCAAAAATACTAGAATATTGAACCAGACAACCTAAAAAAGAAATATATACCAAGAGCAATTGAGATTTATCTAAGAAAAAGCTAGTTCAACATGTGAAAAAAAATCAATGTTATATGTCACATTTAGTAGAATGAAACTGGGGGGGGGGGGCAAAGAGGGTGATTATCTCAATAGAGAAAAAAAGCATTTGACAAAATCCAATACTCTTTGATGATAGAAGCCCTCAACAAACTATGAATGAAGGGAATTCCTCTAACTGATAATGTGTGAAAAACCCACAACTAATATCTTACGTAACAGCAAAAGACTGAAGTGTTTTCCACTTAATATCAGAAATGAGATAACTGTTGGCTCTCACCACTTCTATTCAATATTGTACCACAGAGTCTAGCCATAGTAACTGTGCAAAAGAAAAAAAAAAAGAGTATCCAGATTGGAAAAGTAAAACCATCCATTCTCTACTGACATACCTTATGTATAAAGAACCCTAAGGACCTAAAGAGACAGAGAGAAAAATGAATCACTTGCATTACACTTTAGCTACTCAGAATTATAGCAAAGTTTATAATGAAGGAGGAAAGTAAGCCAAGGGGCTATGATTTTTGTAAAGTACGGGTAGGTACCAGTAAAGAAGAATTAATTCAATAAAATGCCCTGAGTCTCAAAGAAAAGGCATTTAAGAATACTTCATTTAGACGTGACAATGAAGAATGAAGACAAAGACTATCTCAAAACAGTAAAGAAATAGCAAGAAATCTTGGCCAGCTACTCCTCTGACAGGAGATTAATATCCAGAATATACAAAGAACTCAAAATTATACCAAAAAAACATTTGACCCAGTCAATAAATGAGCAAAAGAACTAAAAAGAAACTTCTCAAAAGAAGAAACACAAATGAGGTTGAAAAATATTTAGCATTTTCAGCAATCAGGGAAATGCTAATAAAAACTACCCTAAAATTTCATCTCACTCCAGTCAGAATGACAGCAATCTGGAATACAAACAATAATAATGTCACTGAGATTATGGGGGAAAAGGTACATTTGCACACCACTGTTAGGACTACGGACTAGTATACCCACTCTGAAAAGCAGTATGAAGATCCTCAAATACTAGGAATGGAACCACCATATGACCCATCCCACTCACTCCTTGGTATTTATCAGAAAGGACTAAATATCATCATACCATAGTAACATCATACTATAGTAACCGATGCTCATCAATAGACAAATGGATCAAGAAATTATGATACACACACACACACACAAAAATGGAGTTCTAGTCATCCATAAAAAAATTAATTATGAGATTTGCCAGTAAGTGAATGGAAATTGAGAATACAATGCTAAAATAAGCCAAACTCAAAAAATTAAGGTAGAATGTTTTCTCTCAAATACAGAAGCTAGAGTAAAGAAAAGGAAAGGGAGAGAGATGACAGGATATACTAAAGATAAATGGAAGAACAGTAATATAGAAATATAGAAAATCAAGAGCTAAAGAAATTGGTAAGGGGAGGCAATGCAGAATTCTTAAAACATCATGTTATGTGCATGTAAATATACCACAGGGAATTTCACCTTTATACATAAGTAAAAAGATCCAATTAAATATAAATAATAGATGAGTGTAGGAAGTCTAGTAGAGGAAGGAGAACAAAGGAAGGAGGGAGGTTGGGAGGGAAAAGGGGGAGAAAAGGGGAGATCATGAACCAAAATCAAATTCCATGCATGTATGAGTTTGTTGCGATAAACCCAATTACTATATATACTATAAAGATCTTAAAAACAAACAAAACAAAACAAAACTAGGCTGATTAGAAAAGAAGAATCCACTAGTAGGGAAAAAGTAATTTAAGAAAGAGCTAGAATTCAGTTACAGTTAGGACAATGTAGACAAAGAGGTCAAGGGAATAAGTTCGTTAGGATGTGAGTTGAAGTTGTTGAAAAGGGGGAACTGTAGGGAAAAAAGGGAGTGGAAGATTAGGCCAGGTTAAGAGAGCAGTACTATGAAGAGAAGGAGAGAATACAGTTTTCAACACTCAATCTTCCCAATATCTCTGAGTTATGGATAAGACATTATCCTATAATTAACTATATGAAATATGGGAGTTGCGAGACAGAAGAAAAGAAAGCAGTGCTCCAAGTCAAGAGGGAATTTTGTACATGTAATATTAAAAAATCCCTTGGGTTAATACATCCAAACTCTTATGAGAAAATATTAGTTTTAAAGTATGCTTGGGTATGGTTCATTTGGGAGATTTTTTTTTTTTTTTTTTGGTATTGCCCATCCTTACAAATGGCTCTGGGGGATCCAAAACTCAGCACAGTCCCAGAAAACTTGAGGGGAAATCAATAAACTGGTTAGCCTATAACCATTCAACAAATCAGTGTGCCTCAGCCCATTTGTTATAAAGCTCTGTACTAAATTAGATCACAACCCTTAAGAATGCTGTGCATTTCTCTCTTCTAATAATCACTGGTGCAAATACAAATTGTAAATCCATTAAAATATAGTCTGTAAAAGGAATCTGTGATATGTTTTGAGGAATGACTACATATTATCTTTTGCCATCATTTCCAAAATCACATTACATATTTATACTTACGGGCCCAATGGAGTTCACCATTTAAAAATTTTTAACTTTAATTTGTCCATTCTCATGCTCATTTGACCAGAGAACTTACACTTTCTACATCTGTTGATATCCAAGAATTATAAATTTTTTTGAAAACGTTGCTTAACTTTTCTGTCAAATGATTATACTCAACCTTAGCTTGATCATTCCCAAGGATAGAGATAACTACCTGTAGGTAATTCACTTCTGGTTAAGTAATTTACAGCCTGATTAAGTCTCACTTTAAGGTAAACTTTCCCGTCCTTTATTTTAAACTGCATAATGCAATGGTTTTGTTATTTAGAGTTAGATCATATTTCTCCAAATAATAAAGCAATCCAGCCATGCTAAACTTAAGAGATACTCTCTGAAAATGCCATACCCTATCACATGTTTTCCATGTGGAATATGTACCCTGCTCCTGTAGAACCTACTATTCTGTAATCTCTATATAGTCATACTTTTAGAAATCAGTTCAGTAATTACATCATTTATCCTGTGTTATCTTAAAACAAAAACCAGTTGCTGCATGCTCTTGGAGTCCTTTATATATCACCTTATCAAGGCACCCAACATCACTGCACTCTGTCTATGTGCCTATCTTTCCTATGGACTCTGAGCATCTTGGCAACATGAAGTAAACACTACTCATTTTTACCAATTCTTTTTACCATCTTCAGCCCAATGTTCTATGAAGTCACTGCCAATCCACAGCTTTTACATCTCATACTATCTCCACATTCATCCCAGTGGAATTCAAGATAGATTCTCAATGAATATTTGTTAGTAGATGAACAAATAAACAATGATTCATGTTTTAGTTGGGCTTATCAAGTTATGTAAGTTGGCCTTAAATTTACCTTCTTATAAACTTACTATCAAAGATTAGGGAATCATAACCTTCATTATTAGCAATAAACGTCTTCACATCACGTTCTTCCCTGATAATACCCACTCTCTATGTCCATTCCTTATCAAAAACCTAGATGTGAGAAACAGAACAGCCATAATAATTCCTGGAAAAATGTTTTCCAGACATTCCTCCAGATCTTCTCAATTATATCCTTTTACTGAATTACACAAACAAAAGGATTTTTAGTTGAAAGTCATCGTTTTAGGATTCACTAAAAAAATTACTTTGTTTGAATTGGACTATTATCTTTTGTAGCTTGCATTAAAGAATGTAACTAAGAAACAGAGCTAAGAAAATTATCATTTATTCCTATTTTGGGAAGATCTCTGTGCCCTGTCCACCATATTCCAAGATATTCTCCTCCAAAGAAATCATGCTAAGAAAACTCTCTCAAGGTTTTTATTTCATAAGAGCAAATAAATTCAGGAAAAACATAACCTTCATCTTCTGCACACTACATATCTTGCAACAGATCAAGTTTAGTTCTTGGCTTTTGCTACAAAGAATCTTAGAAACAGTTTTGTTTCCTACTTTAGGAGTATACAAGGCTATTATGGTTTCCTTTCATTTTTTCTTCACCCAAATTTTATTATTTGTATTATAAACATGTTCCAGAATGACCTCGAATCCCTTGGAGAATGAGATGAGGCAATAAAAAGGAAACATTTAATAACAATGGCACTGGGTGCCTACCCTTCACTAGTCACTGTTCCAGGCATTTTTATTCTTGATCCTCAAATACTAAGAAAAAGGTATTATTGAGTACATTTTGCAGATGGTTAAACTGAAATAGAGAGGGGTTAAATAAATGATGTAAACTTGCAAAGCTAATCGGTGCCAGGGAAATCTTTGATCCCAGTCTTAGATGACTACAGAAACCTGTTAAACATTAGGTATGGTCAAATTAAAGATTATTCTACATTTCAAAAAGGAAAATACTTCTAGAATTATACAGTATTTTCTTTTGTTTCTAAAAGTACTTGTGAAAATTTTAAATTTGGGCTTATTATATAAATGAAAAACAAATCACTTGGCACTAATTTTACACATCATTATTTAGAATTATAAATGTTAACAAGTCAACATTAAATCATCTCCTAATGAGATCTATAAAAAAAAATCCAAATAGTAGAAACACAAAATTCCAAATAGTAGATACAGATACAATATTTATATGTATAATAAAGTTAATATTGGGGTCACAAAATAATAATTGTTAATTTTAATTAGTGTCACACATAACTAGAAATATTTTTTGGTTTAAACATTACGCAAGATCAGTTTGGTGAGGAGAATTATTATTTAAACAGAAGTTGGAAAATAAAATCTAGGTTAAAATAACAGTACTCACCTGCTCAAGTCACTTTTTCCATGGTGATGATAGTGGTCAGGATGGCTAAGGTGGTAATGTTCCTGTCCACTCCACCTCTGGGGTGGTCTTTTCCAAAATCCTTCCTGAGACTGCCGAACATTTCTGTCTGGTCGGTCAAAGCGGTTCATATTGTCACACTCCACTAAACAAATTCAAAAGCCAAGACTATAAACATGTACACACTTAAAAGTTGGCTACTTAAGGCTGTTGAAAATACAAAAGTAATATTCTAAAAATACCAGCTACGTATGTTAGCTAATCACAAAATAAAGATTTCCAGAAGAACAATAACCAGTTCTTTTGGTAAAAACTAAACTTCATATTATTCAAACTAAAGTGAATTAGAAACTTTTACATCTCAGTCACTTAGTGAATAATTAACTGCCACACCATTTGTAAAGCAAGCAAATCCTTCTTGAAATCAAGATTATACATTTCAAATACCAACAATCGGTTATAAGTAGTGCTCATAACTATCACAAATTGGTTCTGATTTCAGAAGGAAAAATCACAGGAAAAAGTAGATTTTAAGCCCCGTAGAGAATTCATTCCTAAAAACAAATGCAACAATTAATTTCCTCTGGTTTCAGGAAGCACAAACTTTTCATCACAAACAAATTATTTCTTAAATTTAGCTCACATTTTTAGAAAGTAAAATGCTTCAATCTGCCTGTGGTAGAGCTTGTTCAAAAAGTCTAAAATGCCACTGAAAACAAAGCCAGTACTTTGCAACAACAAATAGTACACTCCCTGAAATCCAAATACCAAAAAACACGAAAAGAATCTCTTTGAAACACCCCAAGCTTCTTCACTTACCCAAACACTTTTTCCTGACATATCTGAGCACTCACTAAGAGAGTTACTTTGTACAAGGGAGACATTGTGTTTTGCCGGCTGCCTACTCAGACATAGTTGCACACAAGGCACTGCTGAACAGGCCTTCCTTCCTGCTCAACTCCCAGCCCTCCCTGTGGGAAGCAAGCCCAGTCTGCCCTGTGACTCCATCTTCGCTCAGTGCTTACATAGCTACTGAGTTAGGAGTGTTACTAAAAATACTGCTAAACACTAACCCAAGCAACAGAACAGGAAGGATTTCTCCAGTCTAAGAACTATTACATGAGAAAGTTCAATTTTCCATGTTTAAAATTCCATGTGATTAAAAAGCTTTAGAAATCAACATAATTCCCCATTTTTTTTAAAAAAAATACTTGTCTAAATGACTACTTAATGAAAAACCTGAATCTGAAATACACCAAGTATCTTGTTACAACATAGCAGATAAAAACAAACTTCCCATTTCTAAAAAAGATGTTATAGAGAAAATAAAATATAGATGTTCAATCCTCTTATATACAGAACTCATTTCTTCTAAATGCATAATAACTTAAATAGGCTTTTGCACAGGATATCGACATTCTGCTTACCTCACTACAGGAGTCAATATGGAGAGAAGTGGAAATATATGTTTTCATAGGTTTTTTAAACTTTAAAGAGACATTTTTAAAAAATAATCTTACATTTGAAATTATTTCCAATAACTTATTGACACTTACCAGGATAAATCAGCATGTATTTTTTTAAGTTCAATTATACAAAACATAAAGATAATAAAGGGTATGTTGATCATTATGTTAAAAAAAATCAGTAGAAAATTAGATTGCTGAAGAAAAAGAATTCTTTTTAAATCTTAAGATTTAAAACTACATTTAGCAATGTCATTTATAAACTCACACTTGTGTTATACTCATAGATTCTATTAAGTTCCATACTGGCATTAAGATGTTACTTTAGAGGAGGCACTGTGGCACACACCTGTAATCCCAGAGGCTTGGGAGGCTGAGACAGGAGGATCTCAAATTCAAAGCCAGCCTCAGCAACTTAGCGAGGCCCTAAGCAACTCAGCGAGATCCTGTCTCTAAATAAAATATTAAAAAAGGACTGGGGATGTGGCTCAGTGGTTAAGTGCTTCTGGGTTCAATCCTCCAGTAATCAATTTTAGATAGCTGAGGCATAGTACACATCTACTTTTAAGTGTTTTGGATTTATATTTTTCCTTTGTTCAGGCAGAAAAAAACTCTACTCACTCCACAAAGAAGATATTTTGTCATCAGAATCACCTGATATAGTCTTAAAATGGTATCAACACAGTAAACACAGAGTAACAAGAAGCAAACAAACTAGGCAAATAGGCCAGGAGATGAGTTAAATATTGTGGGCAATTACAATGCAAAAATTTATGTGATACATCTGTGTCTGCTAGCGGCTGTGTTATCATACACAAACTCCAAATTGGGAGCCTTTACTGAAATTTTAACCTAATCATGGGCATAATGGCAAATAAGCACTGGAAACAAATATTTAGCATAACTACAGAGAACAAATGCTCAAATTATGACATTTCTAAAAGAAATGTTTAACCTCTAAAAGAAATTCTGCAAGGAGTCCCCTGACTATAGCCCTGAGACAACCTTATAAAGTATATAAGTACACACTTAAATACTTTAAAATGTGGCAATGAAAGTAATGTGAAATAACATTAGTGGTGGTTTCTTAGAAAAGATTCATTACCTGACAGAATGAAAGAAATAATATAGAAAAGAAAATGCAAAGCAAACAAAATTTTAAGATGAAGATAAATTAAAACCAGTTTCCAGAGCCTGACAAATGAAGACCAGGACAATTAAGACCAAGAAAGAAAATAAATTCCTCTGAATGTATAATGCCAGAAGGTAAGGTGGTGCCTGCAGTTAACTACAGAAAGTATAAGGTGAATCTAAAGGCATTCCAATTAAAAAATGTTTAAGCCACTATTTTGATCAAAACCACCTGTTGGCCAGATGTGGTTCTATGAACTGAGGGACCTATTAGAGAATAAATATAAATCTTTGAAAGGTAGTCTCCAGCTCAAAAAAAAAAAAAAGCAGATTTTACTATGAGAAAGAGATAATATCAGGATTTTACCCCATGGAGCGTGAAAGAGGATCTAATATAGTTAACTGAAAGGTATATGGTATGAAGATGCCTATGTCTAATTCTCATAATACCTATTCTTTTTCTGATTTGACAAAGGAACAAAATATGATAACAAAAGAATTCTAGATTGCTGCTTTTATAACTTTAATATCCCAAGAAAATAAAGGATGGCATAGAAGAATTTCTACCTGTGATTAATAATTAGCTAAGAACACTGCAGAAGAAGTTATATATCTCAAAGCTTGAGAAGAATCTACTTTACAGGTCTTATAATATGATTTTAAAAAATTTTCAATTGCAATTTGATTTAAAAGCAGAAGAGCTCGCATACAAAAAAATAAAATAAAACATAAACTTTATTATTCCTGAATAAAATTAGTACTGAAACATAAAGATAAATTTCCAGAAGAAAATATAGTAATTGCAAGTAGTCAACAAAAAGTTTAGCAAGAATACAGCCTTACAGCATTTAACATGAAATATGTGCAGTTAAGTACACACTGTAACTTCTGTGGGGTTCAGGAGATGATTAGAAAGACACCTTTTTCAACAAAGAATAGTTTAAACAGAAAGGATAAAAAAATTAACAGCATACCTAAGAAGGTACAGACTATGAAAATTCATGAACCTGAGAATTATACTATGATGTGCCAAATATCAGGGTCTGTTGGCAACAAGTGGTCATTAAAAGTTCCCAGGCAAGAAAATGAAGCAGAATAAGGCTCAGAATAAAATAATATCCTTCACATAAAACAACAAGATGCCTCCACACCAGTTAAATAAACACTGGAGATTGAAGTCTCTTAATATACTTTGTTTTCCAAAGGCACTGGAAAAACAATTGCCTTGCATCAGTTAACAAACTGATGGAGAAAAAATTAACTGGTGATTAATAAAAAAAGGTTTGAGGGGGAAATCAAGTGTTCAATTTCCTGTTTTACTCTTAAATTCAAAGATAAATTTCTCTAAATGTTAAAATACAATCTTGCAAATGTTTTATTGACATGAAAACTATATTATCAACGTTAAACCCTCCTGGCGTTACATAGTCTCCCCTTTAGGGTCACCAACACTCAGGTGTCGATGGTACCCATATCCCAGCCTATAAGTGTCCAAGAAATCTCTGACCAATAAACACTTTTTTCCTCTAACACAAGTGTTACCTTAAAAGTGAAAGACATTTGTACAAATGCAATTGCCAGATAAAACTCTTTTCGTGTCTTCCTCCTTGAAAACTCTAAAAAGTATGTCTCTTCACAATGAGTTCACAGCAACTCTGTATCCAAATCAAACCCAAACTGAAGATCTCAATCAGGTGTTAGTCAGTCTTCTTTTGGCAAAAATACCAGTGATACTGGCAAAACTAGTGATGCTGAATCCATGAAGGTTCAGAATGATCCATCAAAACCTCTTTCCAAACTTGCATAACAACCTTAAAAACCAGAACATAAAAGGAACTAAAACCAATAATTAAATAAACATTAGAAGATCCTTTAAACTTCTACCAGTCCTGATGACATTACTATCCTCCCCAACCAAAGAGCTTAATGGGTGGGTATGGTTATTTCAGGTTCTGAGACATATAAAGAGCACAGTCATTTTCTTATAGTATTAAACCTAAATACTATTTTATCTTTGGTGCCTCCAGAAACTGCACATTTTAGATTCATGTTCAGCTTTCTTTAGTATTTCTTTAGCATAAAAGAGCCAGTACTTATCTTCTCCTAGGGAAAATCTATAATCCAGTAAATAGAGTAATGTATAATATAATAAATATAAGTAAGAACTATAGTAATCTGTAATATAATAAATATATAACATAGTAAAGATAGTTCTAGGAGTTCCCTCCTATTTCTTGTAAGACCCCAATCAAGACCTCAAAGATTTTCAATTTCCTTTCTTCCATTTTATCTACAATGAGGTTAACTTGTATTGTGCGCTAAAGATAAGGCAAACTGTAATACTGATTCCAGCCATTTTTCTACTTTAGCTCAGAAAGGGTATAAGGTTTCCAAAGAGAAGTTGCTATAATTCTGTCAAAGTAAAATTCATTATATATAATGTGATGTATTCCAAGGAGGTATATCCTTCACTTCTCAAAAATCAGTCTTAAAAATTCACAGTAAATTCTTGGATCATCAAATCTCATTATTGTTTCCCCTGTGATTTTCAACACTTTATGTTTTTCTTCTTATGTTATATAATATTTTTCCACTTGATCTTTTGGGTCACTAACTTGGATTTCAACAGCAGCATGATTTGTGTCAACTACTGACTGTTTTGCTGGGAAATCTTGTTTTATAGCTCCACACAGCATTGTGCTGCAAGTGAATTTCCCTATGTGTTCTCATTATTACCTTCTGGGGCTACTATAATCCTGGGAGTTCTGCTGTTTTCCCTGTTCTTCTTGGGTATTGGCTGTGATTTTTCTTTATTAGTACTTGAACTTGACTCTGACTGCAGGAGTGTCCCAAGTGACAAAAGAAGCACAGGAAGGTGCAATATTCTCCATCCTGAAGACAGAGTACGTAATGTCCTCAGCTCCTCACTCTTCTTAACAAAATTATACATCCAAAGTCCTCTGTCATGTGACTGCAGAGATTCTAACAACAATCCTAGTGTTGTTAGGCTAGCCATGGGACTTGATTTGGGCCAACTCAATGTGGTTAGAAGTAATTGAGTAGTGGTTCTAAATCAAGATATAAAATATGCAGGTTTCTTCTTGTATTATTGCACTTCTACCACCAGTTAAGAAGTCTGAAAGCAATAAATATAAAATTAGCTATAGATAAGTACCTCAAGTATATATAATATGCCTTTGGAGGCTCAATATTGTCTCAACTTACCATTGTCAAGAGGTGCATCCTCAGGCAGATCCACATCAAGCATAAGATCATCATCCTCAAGGTCACATGATTCAAGATTATTAAGAATATCCTGTGAACGAAAGCAGTAAAAAACACTGTAACTTAGTTCAAAGGATGTGTATCACTATTATTTTTGAAAATATCATCATATGAATTTACCAATGTTTACATGGCAAAAACAAAATAGATTTTTAAAAAATTTAAAGTCGTCACATGCAGTGGTATATGCCTGTAATCCCAACAACTTGAGAGGCTAAGGAAGGAGAATCATAAGTTTAAGACCAGCCTCAACAACTGGGCAAGTTCCTGTCTCAAAAATAAAATAAAAAAGAATAGACACTTCTCAGAAGATGATATACAATCACTCAACAAATATATAAAACAATGTTCATCATCGCTAGCAATTAGAGAAATGCAAATCAAAACTATTCTCAGATTTCATCTCACTCCAGTCAGAATGGCAGCTATTATGAAGACAAACAACAATAAGTGTTGGCAAGGATGTGGAGAGAAAAGGTACACTCATACATTGCTGGTGGGACTGCAAATTGGTGCAGCCAATATGGAAAGCAGTATGGAGATTTCTTGAAAAATTGGGAATGGAACCACCATTTGACCCAGCTAAAAACTGCATACTATAGGGACACAGCCACATCAATGTTTATAGCAGCACAATTCACAATAGCTAAACTGTGGAACCAACCTAGATGCTCTTCAATAGATGAATGGATTAAAAAATGTGGCATATATACAAAATGGAAAATTACTCAGAAATAAAAAAGAATAAAACCATGGCATTTGCAGGTAAATGGATGGAGTTAGAAAAGATAATGCTAAGTGAAGTTAGCCAATCCCAAAAAACCAAATGCCAAATGTTTTCTCTGATATAAGGAGGCTGACTCATAATGGGGTAGGGAGAGGGAGCATGGGAGGAATAGATGAACTCTAGATAGGGCAGGGGGTGGGAGGAGAAGGGAGGGGGCATGGGGTTAGATATGATGGTGGAATGTGATGGACATTATTATCCAAAGTACATGTATGAAGACACGAATTGTTGTGAATACACTTTGTATACAACCAGAGATATAAAAAGTTGTGCTCTATATGTGTAATAAGAATTATAATGCATTCTTGTTATCACATATAAATAAAAAAAGTTAATTAAAATTTTTTTAAAAAAAAGAAAAAAAGAGAGATGGGGATGTAGCTCATTGGTAGAGTACCCCAAGGTTCAATCCCCAGTACTACTCAGTAAATATATGAATGAAAAAAAATGAATGAATGAATGCATGAATGAGTGAATGAATGAATAAATAAATAAATTTTTAAAGGTTTTAAAAGCCCAAATTCAATGATGCTACAATTTGGATTTTGAATGGCCCCCAAAATCCCATGTGTTAAAGGCTTGGTTCCCAGGAGATGCTGTTTAAGAGGTGGTGGAACCTTTAAAAGGCTGAGCCTAGTAGGAGATCCTAGGTTCCTAAGGTTATGCCTTTTGAAGAGGATAGTAGGACCCTGACCGCTTCTTCTTTCTCTCTCTACTTTCCTGAATATGAGATGGGCAGTTTTGCTCTGGCATGCATTTGCACCACAATGTGCTATCTTGTTACAAGCCTGACCTAAAAGGCAGAACAATCATAGACTGCAAACTACAAAACTGTAAGCCAAAATAAGCCTTTTCTCTTTATAAGATGATTATCACAGGTATTTTGTTACAATAAGAGAAAGCTGAAAAACACAAGCTGGTTTATTTCATTAAACAATTTGTTACATCATTCCCTAGTCTTCCTCCTTCCTATGATTCTTCCCAATGGATTTTAATTTTCATTATACAAAACTTAACAGTGCTACTCATGTGCCAGATATTGTTCTAAGCACTTTATAAATATTAATTCCTTTATGTAATCTTCAATGAACTGGTGATTAATGTGATCCCTATATTATCTGTGATCAAACTAATACACAGGAGCCTTAAACACCTAGCCAAAATAGGACTGGTACACAGAAGTCTAACTCCTGTGTCCATACTTTTAACAAGTTCCCTAATTACATGAATGATAGAATTAGCAAAGAATCTCCCCCATTCACATTTACATTTGGTATGGGAGGTTGGTTTTATTATTTCTAACGATTAGAGACTTATGAAAAATAATGCAATAAGCCATTAATGAGATTAATATCCTCATTTCCTTTTTTATACCAAACCCACCTTTTGCTGACTACCATCAGCACCCACCGCCTCACTAGTTTAATTCAATCTGTTGTTTTCTATGATCAGACCAGACTACACAAAAAATGGTATAAGCAGAAGCAGTCCTACAGGGTTCTATTTCAAACTTTAATAGTACCTCTATTGAGACAAATAGTTTTGTTTCAATGTCTCTTGTTTGAAAGCCAAAAGAACTGAATAATCATCCTTAAAGGAAAACATTTCTTCAACTGAAGACACTAGATATTAATTGAAAAAATTTAAGCATATAAATCAGCATATACAAACTTATTCATTTATGAAAACATGGCATGATATCCATTCAAAAAATTGGAAGGAACCAAAATATACATTAACTCTATTTTAAAATTAAAAGGTTTTCTTCTCTTTTTTTGTTAGAGTACTTGTGGTTTTGTTTTTTTAATTTCTGCAACAAGCATTATGACATGTGTAATTTTACACACACATAAAATTTAAAAATCCTCTATATACATTTGACTATTTGTGAATGTATGTTTGAGTACGTGTGGAAAAAGATGGTATTGGGTGTTCCAGGCCAGAACTGACAACTAAGGCCAGGACAAAGAATCAAAAGCAATAAACTCTGTCTCAGAATAGGGATGGCTAAGTCACATAGCCAGCAAAAGCAGCACTCTGACCACTGCAAAAAAGAGGTCTAATTTTCAAATCTAACAAAACTCTACAATTTGTTTTGGTACATAGGCTTCTGTACTGTTCACTTTCTAATTTTTTGTTTTTAAAAAATAACCTTAAAGAATAGGAATGAGCTTGTTTTAATGAATATAAAAGTGAAAAAATAATTATGATACAACTTTGAGAAGTTAACAAGAAAACCTAGCAGAAAAGGAAGCAAAACACAGAATTTTAGGGAGAGAAGGAAAAACATCAGTATCGAGTGCTTATCAATAAATCATTACATATGGAAGATGTTCTATAAAATGAAAACAGTAGAGAAGAAGGAGATTTACATACACACAATATGACTACATCTTTAATGAATAAAGGTACATTTAAATATCTGGAAAGTAATAAACCAAAGATTGGTATTATCTTCCCTTATGTTAGATAATGTGTTTACACTCTTCTGTAATACAATCAAAGTGATTTTATTAGTTTTATTCAATAGTAAAAATTCATGTTGGGGGCTGGGGTTGTGGCTCAGTGGTGTAGTACTCGCCTAGCATGAATGAGGCACTGGGTTTGATCCTCACCACCACATAAAAATGAAATAAAGATATTGTATCCACTACAACTAAAAAATAAAAATAAATAAAACTTTAAAAAATTCATGTCAGATAGTTTTCCTCCCTTGACAACAGCAGGAAAATTCAACTCATGCAACCCCATTGTGCAAGTGGGAACCCTCAACCTGGTCCACCCCTATCCACAATAAAAACCAGAGCCACCCATGCCCCTCCCTTCACACAAGCCATTCTAGATCAACCTGGGTGCTTGCCCTGTTCTTCCTAGAAACTGAGGAAAAATAAATCTCTTCAGATACTCTCGACTCCATGATTCAACACTAGTCTAGATATCAAATCAATGTTAGAAAGACTTGGGATTGATTCTGCTCATCAAACACAAAAAAAACCTCTCAAAATTTTGACAAATAAAACACCAATATATAAAAAACAATATTCTGGGATATTGGATATACCCAGGTAAACAAGACTGAAGACTTTTAAGTAGTGACAAATTGAGATTTATATTAAATTAATATAAATATAAATTTGAGATTATATTTATATTAAAGAAATATCATTCTAGCTGCAGTGCAGAGAATGAATTTAAGTTGAACAGAAAAAAAAATAGTTTTGTGGCCATTCTAGAATCCATGTGACATGATGATTTAATAAGTGCTGATGAGAATAAAAAATAAGAATCTGTTCTGAAACATACTAACGAGTTAGAATCTATAGGACAAGAGTTACTGAGAAGTAAGCAAGAGTCATTGACAATTTCTTAGTTCCTGGCTTGAGAAACAGATACATGATGCATGTTCACTGAAATAAAGCTGAAAAAAGGAAGTCTAAATTAAATAAAGTTGAAAAAAATAAATAAAACAAATAAATATACAATGATGGGAACTAAAAAATAATAAAAAAAGAAGGTCAGATCTGGTAGAAAAATGTTAACATACAGTTTTGGAACCCAATTATCAGCTGACAGCATGACAATGAAAACTGAAGTGTATATTCTCTGGCTTCTAGAGGCTCCCATCAGCCTCAATGGAATTAATTAACTGAGCATTTACTAGCAGAATTACCATAGAATTCTCTTGGTCTGAGAATGTTTTTCTATTCAAATATAGTAAACTATGAGATGGTTCATCAGTGCTTCAGACATTTCTCCTACACTGTACTTTGCAGAAAGCCTATATGTTTTGGCAAATGAATGACACCACCACTAGTTTAATTATACCATAAAAGCAATTTTTAGGTACACTTTATTAATTTTAATTAATTATAGATCTGTGTAAATACCAAGACAATTCGGATTACAGAACAGTTTCTTCACTCAAAAAGTCCCCCAAAATAGTCAGTTATAGTTACACCCTCTTCTATAACCTCTATGAAACACTAATTAAAGAATGTCATATAAGGGGCTGGGGCTATGGCTCAGCAGTAGAGCACTTGCCTTGCACATATGAGGCACTGGGTTCTATCCTCAGCACCACAAAAAAATAAATGAACAAAATAAAGGTATTGTGTCCATCTATAACTAAAAAAAAAAAAAAAAAGATTAAAAGAATGTCATATAAACAATCAACAGTGTACAACCTTATGCATAGCTTCTTTCACTCAGTATAATGACTTTAAGATGCATCTAAATTGTTTAAAATATCAACAATTGGTTCCTTTCTAAGTAGTATTCTACTGCATAGGATACATCAGTCTACGCATCCATTTACTCACTTAAGGACACTTTGATTCTTTCTCCATTTTTAGCTATTGTAAATCAAACTATTAGCTGTGCAACTGGCATACACTTGGAATCGCAGCCATTTGGGAGGTTGAGGCAAGAGGATTGCAAGTTCAAAGCTAGCCTCAGCAACTCAGCAAGACCATGTCTCAAAGTAAAATAAAAAATTAAATTAAAAGCGGATGAATGAATGAACAAATGAATAAATAAATCTACTAAAAATATTTATGTACAAGTTTCTCCGAGTTGCTGTAACATTTTGCATGCCAGTCAGCAAAGAATGAGATATCCAGTTGCTCGACATCCTCACCAAAACTTAATATTTAATCTTTATTTTAGTTATTCTAATAATTGTTTAGATGTGTCTCAGTGTGGTCTGAATTTGCTAATGATGTTTGAGCATATTTTGACACACTTATTTCTCATCCTTACATCCTTTTTAGTGAACTATCTGTTCAAACCTGTAGATACATTTTTATTTGTATTGTCTGTTTATATAGTGTTTACTTTTAAGAACCTTTTAAACATTCTGAATAAGTCTTTTGGTAGGTATGTGATTCCCAAATATTTCCTCCCAGTTTGTAGTTTTTTTTTTTTTTTTAATTTTCCTTGACGGTGTCTTTGGTAAAGCAAATGTTATTAATTTGATGACATCCAATTACCTTTTTAATAACTATGCTTCTTGGTATAATATCTATTAACTTTCCATCTAACCTCCAGGTTAAAAAGATTTTTTATGTTTTCTCCTAAGTACTCTAGTTTTATACTTCACAATTACATCTCAGATTCATTTGGGGATAATCTTTGTATAACATGTAAAACTCTAGTCAAGATTCTTTCTTTACTGTTTGTTTTAACATGTCAATAGTTCCAACATCACTTGTTGAAATCTTTCTCCACTGAATTGCTTTTGCAACTCAGGCAAAAATGAGCCAGCTATATTTGTATGATTCCCTTTCTTTTCTAGAGTCTCTAATATGTTCCAATGATTTGCCTGACCATCCCTTTGCCTATACTGCATGTCTTCATTTGTTATAGCTTTAAAATGAAGTTGGGTAATTCCTTCAACTTTGTTCCATTTTTTACAAAATGTTTATTCTAATTTGTTTGTCTTTTATATTTTAGAATTTGTCTATAAACACAAAATTAAAAATGCTGCTGGGATTTTGATGCGTAATGAATTAAATATATAAATTACATTAGGTTGGAATGATAGCATCATTACATGTTCCAATCCACAAACACCGCATGACTCCATTTAGTTCTCCTTTAATTACTACTATCAGCTCCTTACAGTCTTCAATATATCCTACATGTGTTAAGATTTATACCTAAGTAATACTGAAGATATTATAAACAATATTATTTTATGAATCCAGTTTCTAACTAGTTATATAGAGAGAAATAAAAATTTTGTGTATTCACTTTGTATCTTGTGAAACTGCTCAACTCACTTATTAGTTATGGGAATATTCTTGTAGGTTCCACAGGATTTATTATGTAGATCATATTGTATCTGAAAATAAATATGCCTTTCATTTCTTTTTCTTGACTTACTGAATTGTTTTACAGGCATGTGCTACATAAGACATTTTGGTTCACACAGAGCCTATAATGCAAATTGTGGTCCCATAAGATAGTATTGCCTGGTAACATTGTAGCCATCCTTATTTGTATAAACACACTCTATGTATGATGTCTACCCAAAAATAACACCAAAATCACCTAACAATGCACTTCTCAGGACATGTTCCCCTGATTAAGAAATACAAAACTATGCTAAAAGTGGAGTGAATATGTTTGCTTTGTTCCCAAATTTAGGAGGAAAAAGCATTTAACATTTCCACATCAAGTACAATAATAATTGTAGGGGTTTTGGAGATGTCCTTTAACAAGGTTGAGAAAGTTCTCTTCCACTGGTAGTTTGGGTTAAGCCAAGACCAGATTTTATTTTGCCAATTATCTGTTGATAGAATGTGTTTTTTCCTACTGCTAATGTGGTGGGTTATACTAACTGATTTTTAAATACTGAGCCAGTTTTATATTCCCAGGAAAAATATATGTGAAAACAGTATTTCTTATTCACTTTGTTTTTACATATTCTTGATTTCAATGTGCAAAGATTAGGTTTAATGTTTACATTAATGAGGAATATTGGTCATTACTCCCCCGACCCCCAATCACCCATATAATATCTTTCTCTCGTTCAAGTATCAGGTAAATACTGGCTTTGTAAAGCAAGTTGAGAATATTTTTGCCTTTTCTATTTTCTGGGAAAGACTGTAGAATTGACATTATTTTTTCATTAACTATTAAATAGTGAAACCAGGTGAACAAGGAAAAAAACTTTTTTCTGCACTGCCATTTCTTTAATGGTTATATGGCTATTTATCTATTTTGTCCTTGGTAAAGTTTAATAGAATGGGTGTTTAAAGAATTGGTCTGTTCACATTAAGTCAAATGTACTTAGAGTTGCTCAAAATTCTCTTATTTTCAATATATGAGAGGTCTACAGAAATATCCTTCTCCTTCAATTTTGCAATCTGTGTTTCACTCTGCTTTCGTCAGTCTTGCTAAAGGTTTATTACTTTTACTGAACTTTTCAAATAAAAAGAATTATAACTTCTTATTGTTTTTATTAATTAAGACTAAAATACATATCCTTAAATTTTTATGCTGTTTTAAATTAAACTTTTGGGATACAATCAAGTATACTAACATGCATAAAGAGAATTTCAGAAGGAGGGAAGAATGAGAAAGGGTTAGAAAGAATACTTAAAGAAATAATAGTTCAAAACTCCCCAACCTTGAAAAAAATGGAATGAATGTACACATTGAAAAAGCTAAAAAAATGATACTGATATAAAGACAGTGATGCCAAGACATTATTCAAATTGCCAAAGTGAAAACACTGAAAGGGAGAAGCAATGTATCATGTGCAAGGGATCCACAGTAACAGCTAAGTTGTCATCAGAAAAGTCCAGAAGGCAGTGCAACAGCATTTTTTTTTTTTAATTACGGAAAGAAAAAAACTGTCAACCAATGACAAAAAAATGCAGTTACATCATCTTACACCATATACAAAAACATAAAATGAATGTAAAAACTAAAATACGAAACTCTTAGAAGAAAACATAAGGGTAAATCTTCATGACCTTAGATTTGATAATTAATTCTCAGACATGAAATCAGGAGCATAAAAAATCAAAGAAATAATAAAGTAGACTTTTTGAAAATTAAAAACTTTTGTGTACTTTCTTGACATTATTAAGAAAAATCCTACAGACGGCAGAAGATATTTGCAAATAATATCACTTGATAGTCTAATATCTACAAAATATAAAGAACTCTCACAACTCAACAACAAAAATATGAACAATCCAACTTAAAAACAGATGAAGTACTTGAACAGACATTTCTCTGAAGAAGATATACAAATGACCAAAAAGCACATGAAAATAATGCCTGACACTATTGTTAAACTGGGAAATAAAATTCAAGCCCACAACAAAATAGCACTTAGCATCCAGTAAGATAACTAATTAAAAAGGTGGGGGGAACATTGTCCAGGATATGGGGAAATGTGAATGTTTATATATTGTGGGTAGAAATGGAAAGTGATTCAACTCTTGTGGAAAACACTTTGGCAACTCCTCAAAAAGTTAAACACAGAATTACAATATGTCTCAGCAGTCTTATTTCTAAATGCATACTCCTGCTCCAATTTAAAATAAGACAGTCAAACAAATGAATGTACATGCATGTTCCTAGCAACACTATTCACAATAGCTAAAAGGTAGAAACAACTCATATGCCCATAAAAAATTTAGGTATGTACATATAATAGAATATTATTCAGCTTTAGACAGAACTGTTGACACATGCTACAATCTGGATAAATTTCAAAAACCTTATTATAAGCAAAATAAGCCAGATACAACAGATCACACATTGCATTATTCCATTTTTATAAAATATTCAAAATATGTAAATCCATAGGGGCAGAAAGCAGACTGGTGGTTTCCAAAAGCTTGGGGATGTGGGCAAGGGTCGTACTGGAGGAAGCAATTAATGAAGATGAGGTTTACTTTGTAGTGATGAAAATGTTATGGACTAGATAGGGATTATGGTTATACAATATTGGGGATGTATAAAATGCCACTATAATGTTCACTTTTATATGGGTGATTTTTATGTTATATAAATTTCATTCAAACATAAAACTTAAACTTGTGAAAATTAATTAGTACTTATATTATTGTGAAGGTATTGTAATTCTGCAATTTTACAGAATGATAATTTCATCAACCTTAATATTCCAAACAGTAGTCTGTATTAACACCTCACCAACAGGTTTTGGTTTTACAATGCTGGGTTGGAGATTATTTCCCAATCAGCTATAACATACCTTTCCATAGAACATTTTTAAGTAAAGGAAACCAACCACTTCATATGAAGCCTGTTTAAACATTTCAATTTTCATCCCAACTTTCATTTTAACCCCATCACCGCGTCACCTTCTGCCATTATTATTTTGGGTGGGGAAGGTACTAGGGATTGAACCCAGGGGTGCTTAACCATTGAGCTACATCCCATCCCTTTTTCGATTTTGAGATAGGGTCTCACTAAGTTGCCTAAGGCCTTCCTATTTTTCAGAATATAGTATTTAGTATTGCTGAGTCTGGCTTTGAGCTTGTGATCCTCCTGCCTCAGATTACCAATTATCTGGAATTATAGGCTTGTGCCACCATCCCTGGTTCTACTATTCTTTCAGACTACTAGTTTCCCTAGTTAAACCTTCACCAACAGGTTTGACACCAAAGTATATGGAGCTCCTCTGTCATGGAGTCTCAGAAATGGCTCATCTATATCCCATGACCATATTACCCACCCATGTACTTAAGCCTTAGAGTGGGAGAGGTAAAAGTCACAGACTCCAGTCCTTCTGTCTATCTTCATTTTAATTAATTTACTGATCACTGTTCCCAGGTGATTCCACATCAGATTTCTCATTTTCATCTTTTCCTTCAAGCTTTTACAATTCCTCCAAACAGAACTGATTTATTTATGCCCTCTCATGTTCAGGACCAGCAGAGATTCCCACTGGTTTATCCAACATTGCTGCATTAAGACCTTTGTTTCAACCCTATCAATGTCTGACACATCCATTCCTTTTCTTTAACATCACTCCCTGATGAATTCATTGGCTCTCCCACTTCTGTCTCCCCCAGCCCTTCCCCACCACTTGTTTTTCTTATCAATAACTCTAATTTATTTTTAGCATAATTATGACCCATAAGGGAAGCCGAGACAGAAAATCTGATAAGGTTTCTCAGATTGCTTGATTTTACAGCAGTATGATTACAGGAGGCACCTATAAAAAAATGAGCCCCCAAAATCACAATATTTACCAAAATCTGGTCATCAAATTAATATAAACTAGCAGAATTCCCCATCCCAACCCCCAAAGACAGAATTCCCCCCACTCCAGAATTCCAAAGATGTAGAGGCTCCCACACAGGAACTGGGAGGGGAAGTATGTTAACTGAGTTCTTTATTACACAACAGAATACATTCTATAAGATAAAATAAGACAGTAATCAAGAAACCACATTATTGGCAAAAAGAAAAGATGCCCAGATCAATTAAAGAGAAAACAGAGCTCAGAAATAGACCCACATAAATACACTTAATACATACATTTTGACAAAGGAACATAGATAATTCTCTACAGAAAGGTTAGTCATTTCAACAAATACACTTGGAACTCAGACAAAAATATGTGCAACATGGATCCTTCTCAAAAATAGACCATATATTATGCCATAGGGCAACCCTCAGTAAATATAAAGGGGTGGAGATAATACCATGCATTTTATCTGATCATAATGGAATGAAACTGGAAATCAATGATAAAAGAAGGAAGGAAAAATTCTACATCACATGGAAAATGAACAATATGCTACTGAATGATCAATGGGTTACAGAAGACATAAAGGAGGAAATCAAAAAATTCTTAGAGATAAACGAAAATACAGACACAACATATCGGAATCTATGGGACACAATGAAAGCAGTTTTAAGAGGAAAGTTCATCGCCTGGTGGTCATTCCTCAAAAAAAGAAGAAACCAACAAATAAATGAGCTCACACTCCAACTCAAAGCCCTAGAAAAGGAAGAGCAAAACAACAGCAAATGTAGCAGAAGGCAAGAAATAATTAAAATCAGAGCAGAAATTAATGAAATTGAAACAAAAGAAACTATTGAAAAAATTAACAAAACTAAAAGTTGGTTCTTCGAAAAAATAAATAAGATCGACAGACCTTTAGCCATGCTAACGAAGAGAAGAAGAGAGAGAAATCAAATTACTAACATACGGGATGAAAAAGGCAATATCACAACAGATGCTACAGAAATACAGAAGACAATTAGAAATTATTTTGAAAACCTATATTCCAATAAAATAGAGGATAGTGAAGACATCGATAAATTTCTTAAGTCATATGATTTGCCCAGACTGAGTCAGGAGGATACACACAATTTGAACAGACCAATATCAATGGATGAAATTGAAGAAGCCATCAAAAGACTACCAACCAAGAAAAGCCCAGGACCGGATGGGTATACAGCGGAGTTTTACAAAACCTTTAAAGAAGAATTAATACCAATACTTTTCAAGTTATTTCAGGAAATAGAAAAAGAGGGAGCTCTTCCAAATTCATTCTATGAGGCCAACATCACCCTGATCCCGAAACCAAAGACACCTCAAAGAAAGAAAACTACAGACCAATATCTCTAATGAACCTAGATGCAAAAATCCTCAATAAAATTCTGGCAAATCGAATACAAAAACACATCAAAAAAATAGTGCACCATGATCAAGTAGGATTCATCCCTGGGATGCAAGGATGGTTCAACATACGGAAATCAATAAATGTTATTCACCACATCAATAGACTTAAAGATAAGAACCATATGATCATCTCGATAGATGCAGAGAAAGCATTCGACAAAGTACAGCATGCCTTTATGTTCAAAACATTAGAAAAACTAGGGATAACAGGAACTTACCTTGACATTGTAAAAGCTATCTATGCTAAGCCTCAGGCTAGCATCATTCTGAATGGACAAAAGTTGAAGGCATTCCCTCTAAAATCCGGAACAAGACAGGGATGCCCTCTATCTCCACTTCTATTCAATATAGTTCTCGAAACACTGGCCAGAGCAATTAGACAGACGAAAGAAATTAAAGGCATAAAAATTGGAAAAGAAGAACTTAAATTATCACTATTTGCAGATGACATGATTCTATACCTAGAAGACCCAAAAGGGTCTACAAAGAAACTACTAGAACTAATAAATGAATTCAGCAAAGTGGCAGGATATAAAATCAACACGCATAAATCAAAGGCATTTCTGTATATCAGCGACAAAACTTCTGAAATGGAAATGAGGGAAAACACTCCATTCACAATATCCTCAAAAAAAATAAAATACTTGGGAATCAACCTAACAAAAGAGGTGAAAGATTTATACAATGAAAACTACAGAACCCTAAAGAGAGAAGTAGAAGAAGATCTTAGAAGATGGAAAAATATACCCTGTTCATGGATAGGCAGAACTAACATCATCAAAATGGCGATATTACCAAAAGTTCTCTATAGATTTAATGCAATGCCAATCAAAATCCCAACGGCATTTCTTGTAGAAAGAGATAAAGCAATCATGAAATTCATATGGAAAAATAAAAGACCCAGAATAGCAAAAGCAATTCTAAGCAGAAAGTGTGAATCAGGCGGTATAGCGATACCAGATTTCAAACTATATTACAGAGCAATAGTGACAAAAACAGCATGGTACTGGTACCAAAACAGGCGGGTGGACCAATGGTATAAAATAGAGGATACAGAGACTAATCCACAAAGTTACAACTATCTTATATTTGATAAAGGGGCTATAAGCATGCAATGGAGGAAGGATAGCATCTTCAACAAATGGTGTTGGGAAAACTGGAAATCCATGTGCAACAAAATGAAACTGAATCCCTTTCTCTCGCCATGCACAAAAGTTAACTCAAAATGGATCAAGGAGCTTGATATCAAATCAGAAACTCTGCGTCTGATAGAAGATAAAGTTGGCTCCGATCTACAGATTGTGGGGTCAGGCTCCAAATTCCTTAATAGGACACCCATAGCACAAGAGTTAACAACTAGAATCAACAAATGGGACTTAATTAAACTTGAAAGTTTTTTCTCAGCAAAAGAAACAATAAGAGAGGTAAATAGGGAGCCTACATCCTGGGAACAAATTTTTACGCCTCACACTTCAGATAGAGCCCTAATATCCAGAGTATACAAAGAACTCAAAAAATTAGACAATAAGATAACAAATAACCCAATCAACAAATGGGCCAACGACCTGAACAGACACTTCTCAGAGGAAGACATACAATCAATCAACAAGTACATGAAAAAATGCTCTCCATCTCTGGCAGTCAGAGAAATGCAAATCAAAACCACCCTAAGATACCATCTCACTCCAGTAAGATTGGCAGCCACTATGAAGTCAAACAACAACAAGTGCTGGCGAGGATGTGGAGAAAAGGGTACACTTGTATATTGCTGGTGGGACTGCAAATTGGTGCGGCCAATTTGGAAAGCAGTTTGGAGATTCCTGGGAAAGCTGGGAATGGAACCACCATTTGACCCTGCCATTGCCCTTCTCGGACTATTCCCTGAAGACCTTAAAAGAGCATGCTACAGGGACACTGCCACATTGATGTTCATAGCAGCACAATTCACAATAGCTAGACTGTGGAACCAACCCAGATGCCCTTCAATAGATGAATGGATAAAAAAATGTGGCATCTATACACAATGGACTATGCAGCAATAAAAAATGACAAAATCATAGAATTTTCAGGGAAATGGATGGCACTAGAGCAGATTATGCTTAGTGAAGCTAGCCAAACCCTAAAAGACAAATACCAAATGTCTTCTTTGATATAATGAGAGCAACTATGAACAGAGCAGGGAGGAAGAGTAAGAAGAAAAGATTAACATTAAACAGAGACTTGAGATGGGAGGGAAAGGGAGAGAAAAGGGAAATTGCATGGAAATGAAGGGAGACCCTCATTGCTAAACAAAATTACATATAAGAGGTTGTGAGGGGAATGGGAAAATAAACAAAGAGAGAAATGAATTACAGTAGATGGGGTAGAGAGAGAAGTTGGGAGGGGAGGGGAGGGGGGATAGTAGGGGATAGGAAAGGTAGCAGAATACAACAATTACTATTAGGGCATTATGTAAAATTGTGGATGTGTAACCAATGTGATTCTGCAATCTGCATTTGGGGTAAAAATTGGGAGTTCATAACCCACATCAATCTAATGTATGGAATATGATATGTCAAGAGCTTTGTAATGTTGTGAACAACCAATAAAAAAAAGTATGTGCAAAAAAGAAACCCCCCCAAACACAAAACACAGTCACTACACAAAAATTAACTCTGTGTGTCACCAACCAAAATGTAAAATTCACTACTACAAAACTTCTTAAATAGGAGAAAAGCTATGTTACCTTTGTGAATAAGATAGGATAGGTAATGGGCCCCATTTAGGACTTTTTAAATGTAAAGACCAATCCATGAAGTTAACCTGTAGAAACATTCTAAACATTTCAGTCAATTCCTTCGTCCCAGGGAGGCAGGGAAAAGTGAGGAGACATGGAACTGAGTGAAGGTTATAGACTCATAGATACTGATGAATGCCTTTAGACTAGCATACTTGAGTGGCAATCCCTATCAGATCCCCTCTCACCCTATAGGAACTGTCTCTTTTCTTTTCACTTGTATAAATCCTACTCTCTCTAATTCAAAAACTGTTATAAAATCAAAGTTTACTTTAAAAAAACTCCTTACTAGGTTATCAAGAAATTATTGTCCATTTTTTATAGGTACAATAATGGAACTGTAGTTATGTCTCAACAAGAGTAATCTATTAATAAGACATGCAAAATATTTAAAATATTTACATATAAATTTATATGTACACTTATATAAATATTTTATGCTACATATATGATGATAAGGACATTTATAAATTGCTCAAATTAATCCCAGTTGAAGGAATGGAGTGAATAAATAAGGATATAAATTTTATAAGACCATGATTTGATCATAATCGAAGCTGGGGAATTGGTACAGCACAGCCCCATGAGTTTCCTCTCTAGGTCTGCCTATATCTGAAACTACTCTGAGGTTGGCAGATTCTGAAATTTAACAAAAAAAATTGTCAGGGTCGGGGGGGAACTCCAAAGACTCTTTCAATGAAACAAAAATCAAAAAAAAATTTAAGGATTTTTAAAACAATGGGAGAGAAAAGAGAAGACTCAATGGAGATTTAATAAGTAATAACTATGAGAAATTTTAGAAAAAGGGCATAAAAAATGGAGAAGATATAATAATTAAATATAAACTTTTCCAGATTTGAAAGGGATAACAGAACAAATTTCCTACTTAAAAAGAGTTAGAAAACACTATTATCTTACTTAATAATCATTACTTGGTTGGTATCCAAAACATATTTTAATGAATACAAATAAATAAATACAGACTAACACACTTCCCCGGTGACATCTAATCCAATATTCTTATTTGTCTCCTGCTCCTACTGTGACAGCCAAAACTTTCTCCCTGAAAGACTGCATTTATAGTATTACTTTAAAACTCTTCCTGAAAAATAGGTTGAAGCAGTTGATCTAACACTAAAGGAAACTCAAATGGTCAGATGTGGTTAGAGTGAACAATTTTAAAGCAGCTTATAAAATGCCTCAATTCAGGCATCATACAGAAAAAATTTCCTTATTAAAGAACATGTTTTCAGGCCAACAAACAGAACAAAAAGGCTCCTTAAAGTGTCTACACAATTTTTTTTTTTACAAAGAATACCCAATGAAACAAAATATTCATTTCAAAAAGTCATTACTGTATTCTCTGTGAATTATTAACTACAAAGGGAAGATTTCAGCTACAACTCAGTTCTTTGCAAATTTATCTTCTGCTCTAAAGAAATGCTCTTAGATGTACTTCCATTCTTTCTAAGAACAAACCTACCTGAAACACCCAGGAATCCCATGAATAAGATTTAAAAGCTGCACATAAATTTTAGGAAAATTTGAGCCCTTAAGGGAAGAAATTAATAGGAAAGAGTGGAAACCTGAGTCCAAAGTACTTCTTTGAAAAGACAGGAAGAAATAATACTTCATTTTGGAATTTACATGATAAAATTATAATTTCCAACAAAATATATTTAAAATTCTACCATAATAAAAACATTAAGAGTTCCACAGAAATGAAAGTAATTTTCCTGATAATCAAAATAATCCCTGAAATCTATAAATATATTCAGTTGCATGGAAATGGGAAATTAAGTTTGCAGATGTAATATTGGTTCCCTGTCAGCTACCTTTAAAATAGGAATATTATCCTGGTTCATCTGGGCAGGTTATGAAGAGGGAGGCAGAAAAGTCCAGAGAAAGTGAAAGAGATGCTGTGTTGTATCTCTGATGCTGGAAAAAGGAGGCCAAGAGCCAAAGTCAAGTCAATAGATTCTCCCCTAGAGGCTCCAGGACTATATATATACTAAGACCTGTGTTTAACTACTACAAGATAATAAGATAAGTTTGTATTGTTTTAAATCAGTATATTTGTGGTAATTCGTTATAATAGCAAGAGAAAATGTATACTGTTCCTCAAATTCTTTAATAAAAAAGCTTATTTCTGTTTGTACTGCTTTAGATTCAGTACCATTCCCATTGCCTATACTTCTTATAGTTTAAAAATTAGTTTCCTTCTTTCATTGGTGTGTCCCAGGAGGTTGGAAGAAAAACAGGCCAACATGTAAGCACCAGTAACACCTGAAAAGGAAAGAGAAGAGTTGGGGTATAACTGGTGGGACTTCTAATGGCTGTCAGTCATTATGTTGTGGACTGAGCAATCAGCCCAATCAAATTCTGTTTGAACTGTACTTAAGCCTTTTTAAAATTTACTTTACAGGGGAGGGTAATAAGCCTCAAAAGTCTGAGGGCAGTCTCGGCAACTTAGCAAGACCTTATCCCAAAAAATAAAAAAGGCAGCTGTGATGTAGCTCAATGGGGAAATGCTTCTGGGTTCAATCCCTAGTACCATCCCCTCCTCTCTGCCCCCAAAATGCTTCACTTCACTGAAGCCTTTACAAGTTACAAATTAATGATTTCAGCCACACTGAGTGACTATAATAGTAAGTGATTTAGAGTTAACAAGAATGAGAAATAAAAAATCTGAGGGCCCATTTTTCAGAATATAGTATTTAGCTTTAAATATAAAACTACTGGGAATACATGACAAAATCATGGCATTTGCAGGGAAATGTATGGCACTAGAGCAGATTATGCTAAGTGAAGCTAGCCAATCCCTAAAAAAACAAATGCCAAATGTCATCTTTGATATAAGGAGAGCAACTAAGAACAGAGCAGGGAGGAAGAGCATGAGAAGATTAACATTAAACAGGGACGAGAGGTGGGAGGGAAAGGGAGAGAGAAGGGAAACTGCATGGAAATGGAAGGAGACCCTCATCCTTATACAAAATTACATATGAGAGGAAGTGAGGGGAAAGTGGAAAAAAAAAACAAGGGAGAAAAATG
Organism: Spermophilus citellus; assembly: GCF_964194105.1. NCBI lineage: Eukaryota > Metazoa > Chordata > Mammalia > Rodentia > Sciuridae > Spermophilus > Spermophilus citellus. The sequence goes on along the minus strand of NC_138195.1, from coordinate 57,050,327 downwards.
AAATATAGTAGATGGGGTAGAGAGAGAAGATGGGAGGGGAGGGGAGGGGAGGGGAGTGGGGATAGTAGAGGATAGGAAAGGCAGCAGAATACAACAGACATTAGTATGGCAGTATGTAAAAACGTGGATGTGTAAGCGATGTGATTCTGCAATCTGTATACGGGGGAAAAAACGGGAGTTCATAACCCACTTGAATCAAATGTATGAAATATGATATGTCAAGAGCTTTGTAATGTTTTGAACAACTAATAATAAAAAAAAAAGAAAAAGAAAAGAAAAGCAGCCAGAGGAGAAACAAAGCACAGTGGAAAATTACAAGCAGTTAATTCACACAATAGCACCATAGCCTGCAGATGTGGCAGATTCAAAGTCCATGCACCTGAACAGACCCTTGACAAACAAGAGATGGGGAACAGGTCAGTCTGATCAACAGAGATAGAAATATCTGTTATAAATAGTAACCAAGGTAAAGAACTGAATATGTGCCAAAATGCACTCATCCCAAGAAGGGCTTTCTGCCACAATAGAACAAAAGGAGGTGGAAACAATTAAAGGTTTGTTAGTTGTTCATTTGTTTGATCCAATAGGAGATAGTAAGACCTAGGTGATATCTGAGAAGATGGTGTACCCCATAATATTCAGTCAATGAGGAACCAGGGGAGGGATCTTGTACAATAGGGGATAAAATTCTGATCACTCTAGGTGTGCCTGACCACCACACACCTGTTCACATCCACTGTTTCTCATGTCTCCATACCCATTCTTTGGATTTGGGTATGTGAGCATGTTTCTCACACAAGTATGTTTAACAAGTGGAAATGCCAAGTGTATTAGTGGTATACCATGGTCCTTTTGCTGGAAAATAGAAAATGAATGCATTAAGTGGCCCTGATTCCTTCAGCAGCTAGAATTTCCTTCTTTTTAATTCAATTTTCTGTCCTTAAACCAGTTACTTACATGCATCAGTGAGTGCCCACTTAAAACTGAGCACAGTCTCACCAGACTCATTGTTTATCAAATAGAGTTTCAGAAATACATTTAAACAAGCATTACTTTTGTTCTGTTACATTGCAGAGTTTTACATCTTTTAGGGACATTATACATTTGGGGGGTGAAGGAGGAATAAAAATGGGAGTTCATAACTCACTTGAATCAAACTGTGAAATATGATATATTAAGAACTATGTAATGTTTTGAACGACCAACAATAAAAATAAATAAATTTAAAAAAAAGAAATGGCTATACTAAAAAAAAAAAAACTATAATGAGGCAAAATTTATGTGTAGATTAAAGTAATCCCAGAAATATATTAATTATAGCCCCCTAAAATTTGTCAGTAAATTATGGATGAGTTGAAGGTGATTGGTAATGTTCTAAGAAACAGAATATCAGGGGTAACAACCATCATATTGTAATACTGATTAGCACTTTGATATGTGTAAGTTTCTCAACAATCGAATAGTAGAAGCAGGTATGATACAAGTTAACAAAAGTGTTTCTTTATCTAAATTATAGAATTAAATATGTATTAGGATAGTCATTGTAGCAGTTTTTAATATCAAAATATTGGAAATAATCCTGATGTTCATTGTTAGGCAAGTAACTGAATAAACAATGTATATCTACAAAATAAGGCAGTAAACAGCTGTGTGAGAAGACTAAGATCTCTATGAAATGATATGAACTTAATATATACTCAAAATGAATCCTGATGTGAAAGGAAACAAAAATAAAATATAAGCAGGAAAAAGTGAAACTTTTATTACAAATGAATAGCAACCACACTTAAGGGGATGTAAACTAAAAAGAATGTGAATAAACTTGGAAAATAGTACTTCAACTGTATACTGTAAGGTTAATGTTTAAAAATGATAGCCAGGCACTGTGTTGCACACCAGTAACTCTAGGGGCTTGGGAGGCTGAGGGAGGAGGGTCACTAATTCAAGGCCAGACTCAGGAATTTAACAAGTCCCTAAGCAACTTAGTGAGACCCTGTCTCAAAAAAAAAAAAAAAAAAATGGGGAGGGGGGTACTAGGGATGTGGTTCAGTGGTTCAGCATCCCTGGGTTCAATCCCCAGTACCCCCCCCCAAAAAAAGATAAATAAATCATGTTAATAAATTTATTTTTCATGTAGTATTAAATTAACAAACTGACACTAAAACTGTGTGTAAATGTATACTATAATCCTAATATATATGCACGTATATAATACACATCATTATATATTTTATTCTATAATTCACATACACACACACACACACACACACACAGTAAAATATTGTGGTTGATAACCAGGTGTCTCATTTTCTGAGAAAAGGGTTATAAATAAGGAAAGAGAAAAGGCTAAAACAAACACTTTGGTGTTGAACTGGAGTCAAAGGCCTCAGTATAAACTATTTAGATCTTCAGTGTATACATTCAGATGGATACAGAAACAAATATAGATTAAATTCTTAGCTCTGTCTGCCATTAATATTAAAAGTAATTACATCCTAGAAGCAACAAGCATACCTATCCCCTAGATTTTGATTTCTAAATCTCATTCTCTAACAAAATTCTTCCTTGAAGAAATAATGCTTCAAGAGCTTGTAATGTTTTAAACAACCAATAAAAAAAAGAGCTAAGGCAGCAACAACACAAGATGAGTCTGTAATATCTTGTGCATGAAAATAAGAAAGTGTTTAAAAAATAATGGGCCAAGCCAGAAAGATACAGGAGCCAATACTAATAGCCAAATTTGGAATAATCTCAGCAATAAAATAAATAATAATGATTGATAATATGTACAAACTAATATCAATGAACCCATATACTGATATAACCCATTTTTGATGGATAAATGGAAGAAAAGAAGGAGAGAAAGAGAGGGAGGGACAACCCTTCTTTAATAAAGATTCAATAAATGCTAAAATGGGCACAACTGTAAAAAACAGAATATGTAGTCTCAAAGTATCTGCTCTCAAGATACTTACTAGTTAATAAGGGCAAAATAACAGCATTAAAGAAACCCACCATCAAGTGAACAAAATTAACATCAATGGTGGAACAAACTAAAATCGTGCACTTCCTAACAGGATGCACTTGAAAATATCATTTCTGTTGTATTACTGCCAAAAATGTATAATTACAATGCACATTCATACAAAACCACTGAAGGTCATTCTAAAATACAGTGGATCTGTACTCTCGTATCAAGGTTGTAAAAGAACAAGAAAGAGAATTGTTAGAGGAATTGCTAGAGGAATAAGGGAACAGGATATCCAAACACAAGTGGGGGTCCTGGATTAGATTATGGGCCATATTTTTAAAAGACCATAGAGGGAAACTGGAAAAATTTAAATAAAGTTTTCATATGACTTAGTACTATATATACTTAATATAATTACTTACTTAATTTCCTGAGTTTGATCACTGTATTATGGTTATGTAACATACTAACATTAGGAGATGAATGAGTGAAAGGTACACTGGAATTCTATTTTTTGAAATATTTAAGTCTAAAATTAGTTCAAAATAAAAAGCTAAACAAAACGAAAATTCATGATTATACCATATATTCAACCTTTTGGACAAAAACAAGAGTTCTTATTTATCACCTTCAGGTTAGCAAAAAAGCTTATTAAGCACTAATAAAGAGCCCAAAAATAAATACGTGTTAATCAAATGATTTAATTAATTGAACGAGCTAATTCCTAATTTTAGGAAATTAAAAATTTTCAAGAGGGAATTTATTTTTAAAACAAATATCCTCATTTCTTCCAGGAATAAAAACAAGAAAATAGACACCATGTCAAACTCCAGAACAAATAAGGAAAAAAAATAAATAAATAGAACATCAGAGCTGGGAAGTCTCCACTCACTTGATATAACTTCTCATGAGGAAAGAACATATGAAACACCAATTAAAGAGCAAAGGTTAAAATATGGGTTTCCTGATGGCTGGTCTAATGCTCTCATGCTGTTTCCTAGCACATCATATACTTATTGATAAAGAGCTTCCACAGATCAGCTTTCCATCTCTGCCTTCATGCAACCCAACTTAAACTACCAAGTTGGCAGTTTCTGCATACTATCACTAAAAATTTAAGAGAGGGCTGGGGATGTGGCTCAAGCGGTAGCATGCTTGCCTGGCATGCGCGGGGCACTAGGTTCAATCCTCAGCACCACATAAAAATAAAATAAAGATATTGTGTCCACCTAAAACTAAAAAATAAGTATTTAAAAAATTTAAGAGACTGAAAGCAATACATTATGGGTTTTGCTTTCATCAACGTAAAACAGTAAACAAGAAGAGCCTGAGTTGAAATGTTTAATTATTCATTCAGGCTAGAATAGCAATCCCACTAACTCCTAAAAATTAATCCAAATAATTAAAAACATTTAGCTTCTAACATAAGTATCCTCACTAACAAGTTATACTATTTATTTTAATCCAACTCATAGAATTCAAATTATTTCCACAAATATTACTAATACACATCTACTCTATTCCAGGTACTGTGCTATAAAAAAGGGAGAGGATAATAAACAAATTACTCTTTTTGTTCAAATTACTTTTAAGGTAATGATATTTTCAAGTGCATCCTGTTAGGAAGTGCATGATTTTAGTTTGTTCCACCACTGATGTTAATTTTGTTCACTTGATTAGGGTGTTGTCTGGTAGGTTTCTTTAATGCAGTTATTTTTCCCTTAATAATTAGTAAGTATCTTGAGAGCAGATACTTTGAGACTACATAATAGGGACATGATAATAAACAAATTACTCTTTTTGTTCAAATTACTTTGAAGTTCATTAACTTTTTTTTCTGAAACACAGGCTAGCAGAAAACTCTCTAATCAACTCCATATTCATGAAAGAAAATAGTGTGGTCTCACAAGTTACTGGAAGTATGTGTGAAGATTCGAAACAGTAATATCAATATAATTTAATATTATTTTAAAAATCTGATTTGTATAATTTGTCCTTTCAATTTGAGATACGAGATTGTCCTTCCTTTCCACCATAGCTTTATTCCAACGACTTTCTGCCTCTTTATACACTCAGTGATGCTTACATTCCTCCCAAACATTGTGCTACTCTGCATGCTGTTCCCTATGGTTAAATGTTCTCCTTCTCATTTCCTTGGCCATTAAGTCCTTTTGTATTCATAATTCAAATGTCATTTTCTCTTTGACATCTTCTGAGCTCTCACTTTCCCTCCTTCCCTTTCTCTCTCTCTCTCTCTCTCTCTCTCTCTCTCTCTCTCTCTCTCACACACACACACACACACACACACACACACACCACAGTTTCAAGACTGCATGCATACTAATCATAACATACCAGTAACAAATCCACTCTATGATCATCTGTTTATGTCTGCTTATCATACTACACTTTGAGCTCATTAATGATAAAGAGAGCTTTCTTTTAGCCTCCTTATAAACAGCATAACTGAAACACAGTAAAAGCTTAAAAAGTAATTACTGAATTGAACTGCATATTGTAATATATTTAATCTATAAAATACATTAATATTAAATGAAAAAATAAATAATTAACCTTAAAGGGTCATGAAACTATATTTTATAAATTTTAAACTTTTTTAAACATTAAATTATATAACAGGACAAAGTAAACCCATACTGATAATCACATATACATTGACAATCACTAGTTTGGCCAAAAAAAAAAAAAAAAGTATTCAGAAAGACTTGGTTTCCTCATCTCATTGGATTCCTTTATCTGAAACAACTGAGTTCAAGTAGATCCCTTCTATTCTTTCAAGTTCTGTGATTCTGTGTTAAAGCATAGCTGGAAGTACTGATATCAGTTTGAGATTTTAATTTACCTATATTAGTACCGTCTCAACTTTCTGTAAGCCGTCCCTCCACTAACCCATCTACGCTAACATCACATTTTTAGTTACTTGCAGCTTGCTATTATGACATGTGATATCTTAGGAACTTACTATGTAAAGAGGCTATGTCACAATATGTATGGAATATATTGGACAGCAATAAACACTGCCTCTAGTTTAAATGTTTCTATTTATTTATCAGGTCTTAAAGGCAACCACTTCAACAAGTATTAACTGAGATCTTAGTGACAGAAACCGAAATAGATGCAAGGAGAGAGATAAGAATGTTCCAACTATATCCAAGACATGCAATAGGAGCTAGAGATTAAAAATGACTAGATTAACTGTGAGAACAGTGGAGAAAAGAAAGCCAAACTCAAGATGTGGGGAGGGAAATAGAATAGGAAATCTAACAGAATAGTAACAAGTCAAACTGGCAATTTAGGAAAATTAAGCACAATGAATCACAGCAGAAACACTGGTATAACTTCTAAAAGTGAGGACCTGGATTTTTTTTTCCCCACAGTCAATCAAGTATAGAATTTAGTAAATTGTACCCTCCTCTAACCATTTTCAAAATTGCCCTCTCCTCTAGATGTCCATTGCCATCACCTTGGCATTAGCCCCTCACCTGAAAAGTAGCTTCCAGCATCTTGTCTACCTTCCCTCTAATTCTATCTTTCACACAGATCATTTTAAACATGTAAACCAAATTATTACATCCCTTCCTCCCCCGAACATCCTTTAATAACTTGCCCTCAGTTTACAGGACAAAGATCCAAATCTTGCCAACTCTGTAAAAGCTGTGTCTGACAGCTCCTATCCTGCCACCCCTCTCTTGTATCAGTGCTCAGACTATCCTGGCCTTCTCATAGTTCCTCAAATACTGAACAATTCTTACTACCCTTTCCTAAAACATACAACATTCTTCCAACTGCATGCATCTTTTCTAACCTAATTTATCCCTCAGCTAACTTAGCCCAAATATCATTTCCTGTTGAAAAAGGCTTAACTAATATCCACACTAGACCAGGCCTTCCATTAATACATTTTCACTTTGTAATTATCCTCTGTAGCACTTTTTCCAGTCATCAACTAATGATACTGAATATTTCAGCTATATCTGCCCCACACACAGACATTAGCATGTAAATATCACTAGAAAAGAACCTATAGCTTTCTTGGTCACTGTATCTATCCTCCGTGCCTTCCACATATCAGACCCTTAAGTAAGCTGACTGGAATGATGAATGTCTTTTGATGGGAGCCAAAAGAATGGTTCCAAGAATGACTTAACAAAGAAAATGGATACCTGGAAAGTTTACAAAGGCTTAATTTTTAAGCCTTTAAAATTTTCTGCAAAAGCCAACGGTGTGACCCCGGAGATCCAGGCTGTCTGATTCGCGCGGCCTGCCCCGAGGCTACAGAAGGCGTGGCGCCCCAGAGAAGGGGTTAAATAGTCAGCAGGGAATTAAGTGGCTGCGACACGGTGGTATCCCACCAGCTAAACCCAAGCCCGCACTGACCCCCGGGCTGAGTTCGGGATTGTTGGCGGGGACGGAAGCGGTACAGCCCCACCCCCCACAAGGGACACTCCACTAAGGTAACCAGCGGCCACCATCTTGGACAGCGGAAGAAAACACCGCCACTCGCCGACAGATTGCAACAACAAACAGGTGTGTGTCACCCAGCTCAGCCCCCATACATAGGGGGATTTCGCTTAAAATCTCTCCTAGACTTTCAGGGGGAGGGACTATCAGAGTGAGCCTGCATAAAGACTAAAGGAGAGCTAGAGGCACCTGACCCTCAACCCCCCCCCCTCCCATCAGCGGCCAAAACAAAACCTGTCTAGCCAGCGCTGGGGAGGGGCAAGCAGAAAAAATCAAAACCATAGAGTGCTGGGGATCCCAAAAGCCAACGGTGTGACCCCGGAGATCCAGGCTGTCTGATTCGCGCGGCCTGCCCCGAGGCTACAGAAGGCGTGGCGCCCCAGAGAAGGGGTTAAATAGTCAGCAGGGAATTAAGTGGCTGCGACACGGTGGTATCCCACCAGCTAAGCCCAAGCCCGCACTGACCCCCGGGCTGAGTTCGGGATTGTTGGCGGGGACGGAAGCGGTACAGCCCCACCCCCCACAAGGGACACTCCACTAAGGTAACCAGCGGCCACCATCTTGGACAGCTGAAGTATCCACCGCCACTGTCCGACAGATTGCAACAACAAAACAGGCACAGAGTACAGTTTGAACTGCCGAGAATCATCACTGAGGGGAAATCTGGTCTAGCAGGAGAAACCAAGGCTAGCAGGAGAAACCAGGAGCCTAGAGGCAAGGCCCTCGCGACTGGGCAGCTGTAAACTGCAGGCCCACCGGCGACAGTTCACCCACTGCCCGCGTAACTTGGCGGTAGGAGAACGCCCTCCCGTTGGTGACGGATCACCTGCCCGCGGCCTGTGATACTGGGCGGCTGGAGTCTACCCGCCTGCCACGACCGGGAGCTGAAACCACACAGAGACAGTCCAGTCACACCCCCCCATTAGGGCACCCCAGCAAGGAGACTGGGGCCCGTCATAGCAGAGTAGTGTCGTCACTGGAGCTCGAACGTCGGAATTCCTTCCCAGCGGAATCCACGTTAGCAGTCATACTTCAACAACACAAAGGAGAGACATCAGAGTAATACAGAAACAAAACAAATCTATAGAGGAGAGCAGAAACACGACAATCAAAAAGAGCTGGAAAGTAACGTGGACAACATGAGAAAACAAGGGAAAAAAGGATTACAAACAATGCAAGACTACTCAATTCTACAGGAGGACATAGAAACTTCAGAAACAGGTATAGGGAAAGAACTCAAGGCATACCTAACTCGAATGGAAAGGAATATTAGAGAAGACATGAGACAGCAAGTCCAAGAAATAAAAATATATTTTGAAAATGAATTAAACAAACAAATTCAAATGGCAAAGAACGAGCTCTACCAGGAGATAGAGATATTAAAAAAAAATCAAACAATAATCCTAGAATTCCAGGAAACTATAAACCAAATTAAAAACTCAAACGAGAATATTACAAATAGACTTGATCAAGTAGAAGTCAGAACATCAGATAATGAAGACAAAGTTTATCAACTTGAAAAGAATATAGTCAACACAGAAAAGATGCTTAATTCCCACGAGCAATCTATTCAAGAGATATGGGATGTCATAAAAAAACCAAATCTGAGAGTCATAGGGATAGAAGAAGGCACAGAGATTCAAACCAAAGGAATGGACAGCATATTAAATGAAATAATTCTAGAAAACTTCCCAGAGATGAAAGATGGAATGGATTGACAAATCCTGGAAGCCTACAGGACCCCAAACATTCAAAACCATAATAGACCAACCCCAAGACATATAATTATGAAGATAGCCAACGTACAGAACAAGGAGAGAATATTAAAAGCTACGAGAGAAAAGAGGCAGATTACTTTCAGGGGTAAACCAATTAGGTTAACGACAGATTTCTCATCACAAACTTTGAAAGCGAGAAGATCCTGGAATAACGTATTTCAAACGCTGAAAAATAATGGATTCCAACCAAGAATACTATATCCAGCAAAATTGAGCTTCAAATTTGACAATGAAATTAAAATCTTTCACGATAAACAAAAGCTAAAAGAATTTGCAGCAAGAAAACCAGCTCTGCAAAGCATTTTGAACAAAACACTACAAGAAGAGGATGTGAAAAATAGTGCCCAAAACTAACAGCAGGAAGTATCTCAGTAAAGGGGGAGGAAAATAACCAAAAAGCAAAACTAACCAAACTAAAATAAATAAATAAAGAAGCATGACTGGAAATACAAATCATATCTCAATTGTAACCTTAAATGTTAATGGCCTAAACTCACCAATCAAGAGACATAGTAAACTGGATCAAAAAAACAAATCCAACAATATGCTGCCTTCAAGAGACTCATATGATAGGAAAAGACATACACAGGCTGAAGGTAAAAGGTTGGGAAAAATCATACCACTCACATGGCCCTCGGAAGCAAGCAGGAGTGGCCATACTCATATCGAATAAAATCAACTTCAAACCTAAGTTAATCAAGAAGGACAAAGAAGGTCACTATATACTGTTAAAAGGAACCATCCACCAACAAGACATAACAATCATCAATTTGTATGCACCCAACAATGGAGCTGCAACGTTCATAAAACAAACTCTCCTCAAGTTCAAGAGTCAAATAGACCACAACACAATAATTATGGGTGACTTCAACACACCGCTCTCGCCATTAGACAGATCCTCTAGACAAAAACTGAATAAAGAAACTATAAAACTCAACAGCACAATCAATAATCTAGACTTAACCGACATATATAGAATATATCAACCATCATCAAGTGGATACACGTTCTTCTCAGCAGCACATGGATCCTACTCAAAGATAGACCATATATTATGCCATAAGACAACTCTTAGTAAATATAAAGGCGTGGAGATAATACCATGCACCATATCTGACCATAATGGAATGAAATTGGAAATCAATGATAAGAGAAGGAAGGAAAAATCCTACATCACATGGAAAATGAACAATATGTTATTGAATGATCAATGGGTTATAGAAGACATAAAGGAGGAGATGAAAAAATTCTTAGAGTCAAATGATAACACAGACACAACATACCGGAATGTATGGGACACAATGAAAGCAGTTTTAAGAGGGAAATTCATTTCTTGGAGTTCTTACCTCAAAAAAAGAAAAAACCAACAAATAAATGAACTCACACAACACCTCAAAAATCTAGAAAAGGAAGAGCAAAACAACAGCAAATGTAGTAGAAGACAAGAAATAATTAAAATTAGAGCAGAAATCAATGAAATTGAAACAAAAGAAACCATTGAAAAAATAGATAAAACTAAAAGTTGGTTCTTTGAAAAAATAAATAAGATAGACAAGCCCTTAGCCACGCTAACGAAAAGAAGAAGAGAGAGAACTCAAATTACTAACATACGGGATGAAAAAGGCAATATCACAACAGACACTACAGAAATACAGAAGATAATTAGAAAGTATTTTGAAACCCTATATTCTAATAAAATAGAAGATAACGAAGATATCGATAAATTTCTTAAGGCATATGAATTGCCCAGATTGAGACAGGAAGACACACACAATTTAAACAGACCAATAACAAAAGAAGAAATAGAAGAAGCCATCAAAAGACTACCAACTAAGAAAAGCCCTGGACCAGATGGGTATACAGCGGAGTTCTACAAAACCTTCAAAGAAGAATTAATACCAATACTTTTCAAGCTATTTCAAGAAATCGAAAAAGAAGGAGCTCTTCCAAATTCATTCTATGAGGCCAACATCACCCTGATCCCGAAACCAGACAAAGATACTTCAAAGAAAGAAAACTACAGACCAATATCTCTAATGAACTTGGATGCAAAAATTCTCAATAAAATTCTGGCAAATCGAATACAAAAACATATCAGAGAACTTGTGCACCATGATCAAGTAGGATTCATTCCTGGGATGCAAGGATGGTTCAATATACGGAAATCAATAAATGCTATCCACCACATCAATAGACTTAAAGACAAGAACCACATGATCATCTCGATGGATGCAGAAAAAGCATTTGACAAAGTACAGCATCCCTTTATGTTCAAAACACTAGAAAAACTAGGGATAACAGGAACTTACCTCAACATTGTAAAAGCTATCTATGCTAAGCCTCAGGCTAGCATCATTCTGAATGGAGAAAAATTGAAGGCATTCCCTCTAAAATCTGGAACAAGACAGGGATGCCCTCTATCACCACTTCTATTCAATTTAGTTCTCGAAGTACTAGCCAGAGCAATTAGACAGACAAAAGAAATTAAAGGCATAAAAATAGGAAAAGAAGAAATTAAACTATCGCTATTTGCGGATGACATGATAATATACTTAACAGACCCAAAAGAGTCTACAAAGAAGCTGCTAGAGTTAATAAATGAATTCAGCAAAGTGGCAGGTTATAAAATCAACACGCATAAATCAAAGGCATTCCTATATATCAGCAACAAAACTTCTGAAATGGAAATAAGGAAAACCACTCCATTCACAATATCCTCAAAGAAAATAAGATACTTGGGTATCAACCTAACAAAAGAGGTGAAAGATTTATACAATGAAAACTACAGAACCCTAAAGAGAGAGATAGAAGAAGATCTCAGAAGATGGAAAAATGTACCCTGTTCATGGATAGGCAGAACTAACATCATCAAAATGGCGATATTACCCAAAGTTCTCTATAGGTTTAATGCGATGCCAATCAAAATACCAACGGCATTTCTTGTAGAAGTAGACAAAGCAATCATGAAATTCATATGGAAAAACAAAAGACCCAGAATAGCAAAAGCAATTCTAAGCAGGAAGTGTGAATCTGGAGGTATAGCGATACCAGAGGTCAAACTGTACTACAAAGCAATAGTAACAAAAACAGCATGGTACTGGTACCAAAACAGGCGGGAGGACCAATGGTACAGAATAGAAGAGACAGAGACTAATCCACAAAGTTACAACTATCTTATATTTGATAAAGGGGCTAAAAGCATGCAATGGAGGAAGGATAGCATCTTCAACAAATGGTGCTGGGAAAATTGGAAATCCATATGCAACAAAATGAAATTGAATCCCTTTCTCTCGCCATCCACAAAAATTAACTCAAAATGGATCAGGGAGCTAGATATCAAATCAGAGACACTGCGTCTGATAGAAGAAAAAGTTGGCTACGATCTACAAATTGTGGGGTCGGGCTCCAAATTCCTTAATAGGACACCCATAGCCCAAGAGTTAACAACCAGAATAAACAAATGGGACTTACTTAAACTAAAAAGTTTTTTCTCAGCAAGAGAAACAATAAAAGAGGTAAATAGAGAGCCTACATCCTGGGAACAAATCTTTACCCCCCACACCTCTGATAGAGCCCTAATATCCAGAATGTACAAAGAACTAAAAAAATTAAATAATAAGATAACAAATAACCCAATTAACAAATGGGCCAAGGACCTCAACAGACACTTCTCAGAGGAGGACATACAATCAATCAACAAGTTCATGAAAAAATGCTCACCATCTCTAGCAATCAGAGAAATGCAAATCAAAACCACCCTAAGATACCATCTCACTCCAGTAAGATTGGCAGCCATTATGAAGTCAAACAACAACAAGTGTTGGCGGGGATGTGGGGAAAAAGGTACACTTGTACACTGCTGGTGGGGCTGCAAAATGGTGAGGCCAATTTGGAAAGCAGTATGGAGATTCCTGGGAAAGCTGGGAATGGAACCACCATTTGACCCAGCTATTGCACTTCTCGGACTATTCCCTGAGGACCTTAAAAGAGCGCACTATAGGGATACGGCTGCATCAATGATTATAGCGGCACAATTCACAATAGCTAGACTGTGGAACCAACCTAGATGCCCTTCAATAGATGAATGGATAAAGAAAATGTGGCATCTATACACAATGGAATATTATGCAGCACTAAGAAATGACAAAATCATAGAATTTGCAGGGAAATGGATGGCATTAGAGCAGATTATGCTAAGTGAAGCTAGCCAAGCCCTAAAAAACAAATGCCAAATGTCTGCTTTGATATAAAGAGAACAACTAAGAACAGAACAGGAAGGAAGAGCATGTGGAAAAGACTACAGATAACAAAGACGAATGGGGGGAGAGAAACGGAGAGAGAAGGGAAAGCATATGGAAATGGTAGGAGACCTTCAAGGATACATAAAATTACAAGAGGCTATGAGGGGCAAGGGGGAGGGAAAAAAAAGGGAGAGAATTGAACAACAGCAGGGGAGATAGAGAGGGAAGATGGGAGGGGAGGGGAGGGGAGGGGTGATAGTAGGGGTTAGGAAAGGTAGCAGAATACAACAGACACTAATATGGCATTATGTAAAAATGTGAATATGTAACAGATGTGATTCTGCAATCTATATTTGGGGTGAAAATGGGAGTTCAAAACACAATTTGAGTCTAATGTATGAAAGATGATATATCATGAGCTATGTAATGCTTTAAATAATCAATAAAAAATTAAAAAAAAAATTTTCTGCACTGTTCTAATATAGTAGTCCATCAGATGGTAAGTATTTCAGGTTTGTGGTCACTGTGGTCTCTATGGTGTCTGCTGTAACTATTCCACCCTGTCACAACAGCATGAAAGCATCCATAGACCATACATACAAATTAAAGGGTACGGGTTTTGTTCCAACAAAATTTTATTTACAAAAGCAAATGGGTAATCTGCAGGCAGTAGCTTGCTGGGGCCTGGTGCTATATCCTGACAAAATAGGAAAGAAAAACTAAACAAATTTCCTATAGCCTCAGTTACTCAGAAGACAGAGGTGGGAAGATTACTTGGGCCCACAAGTTTGAGACTAGACTGGGCAACATAGCAAATAAGACAGTTCAAAACCAAATTCAAAAACAAAACACCTATCCTTTCATTCTAAGCTCATAAAGAAGTCTTCCCTGAAATATTGATAGTAAATACCTCCCAAACTTTGAACTCGTTTGGTATATATTGTTAATTAAAAATACACAGGGATCCTAACTTTAATGGTCAGAATTAAGTATGTCTTCCTTTTAACTGGATCACAAGTTTCTGTGGGGGTAGCAAAAAAACTCTTCATGTGCATTTCTCAGTAACTAGAATGGAATTTTTTTTAATTGTTACATAAAAATATAAAAATCATACATGTTAATGTACATAAGAATTTTAAAACTCAAATGAAAAAATGAATGAAGCAAAAAGAATAGAGAAAGTTCTCCAATAAGAGGAAACTAATACATCCACAGATTTATAGACATAAGTCTGACTCAATAAAAACAGTACATCTCAATCCTTAATAAGATCCTTTTGATTAAAGGACAATAAATCCCTGAATCTCTACAAAACTCACAATATAGTGTTATATGTGCTACACTTTTTTTTCAAATTAAAAAATGTATATTTCCCCTTTGAAACAATTGTAAAGTAGATGTCTCTCAAATCTTTAAAGACTGAGCTCAAACCAGGATTCTTGCAAATCCTTCCAACAAGAGACTGTGTACCTTTCCTGATTATAATGAAATACGTTTACGTAAAATGAACATTAAGATAATGAAACAATCAGAAAAGCTTACATGAAAATTTTTAATTGAACCTACTTTTGAAGAAATGAACTTTTTAGTGCTCTGCACATTTCTAAACCCAAACTTCTACATTAATGGTCCAGGCCCTCAGAAGCATTTTTCATGATTTATGTCATTCATTTGGATAATACAACAGATGTATACTGATGTCTTAGAATAACTGTAGTATGTCTGCTTTATTAAGATTAAGGTTTCCCCCATTAATATGAATGATTTTTATGTTTTTCTGATTCAGTTAATATATTTTTCAGAAGTTTAAGACATTTAAGAACATCTTCATAAGCATTATGTCAGATCTGCAGGTGGGGGAAACAGGAGTTAAAGACTGGGTGAGGAAGGCATATACAAAGAGGAGCAGCTGAATATGGGGAGTAAGACCCATGTAACATGAGTCCATGCACCAATTAACCTAGCATATGAGTCTTGAGAGCATCAGAGGTGGACAGAAAAGAATAGAAGGGGGGCGCGCAGGGGGAGAGCTGGTATTGTGTATGGATGTTTAGAACATCTGTGGAAAACAATATAATGTAGAAAGTCAGAGCCTAAACAGGACTGAAAGTTCATTCACAGGTGGGGGGGTGGCCCACTTCAGGGACTTTAGAACATGACTAGGATGAGAAAGACATCAACATGAAAGAGGAGATGGTAGCAAACAAGGGAAATTGGTTGCTCAGAGAAAAATTGATCAAATAAGTAAATATTTGAAAGATAATGAAAGTCTGGTTTGTCACCATCAGAGATGGGAGTTACAGATACAGAAAGAGAGAAAACCAGAATTGAATCTGTGGTATCAAATAGAAATTGGAGGTTTTGGTGTGAATTCATGGTTTTCAACATATACAAAAAATGTAGAAATTAATATTTATGTATGTGTACTTACATATATATGCTAGGTACATATATATATTCCCTAGCTCTGTCCACTGAATATGCTGGGGACCAGCAACTTTTCAATAGTGGTGAGCCACCTAACTCTTGAAACTTGGCTTTAAAACAGTTTTTTTCCATGAAAAAGAATCAGGGCTCTTAGAGAAATGGCTAATTCCAGGGCTAGTGCAAAAAGAGTACTAAATAAATTATATCCTTGTACAAGATAAACTATATTTTGTCTCTCATCAAATAATGATGAGACATAAAAGAACAGGACGCAGAAGACAGAAGAGGCAGTCACTGGTCAGGAGACTAAAAGAACTAAAGACCATGATAACCAAAATAAATATGATTCAAATATTATTGGTCAAATAGAGGAAACTAAATGAAGTCAGAGGTTAGATAACAGTAATGTATCCATGTTAGTAATGTTATCCTATAGTTAGATAGGACAATGGTCTTGTATCTAAGAAATATACACTAGCATCTGAAAGTCATGGGTCCTCAGATAAGGAACTTACTCTCAAATGGCTCAAGTACAGAAGAAATCATCCGTCTGTATGTTGTCACGTTTTAATAGGTACAACATTAATCTTTGCATCACTTTGTAGACAGTATCAATACCTCCTATTCTATCCTTCTCACCATGATTTCACAAGTATAAATGAACAAGGAAAATAATACTATCTTCACAGTAGCCTTAGAAGAAAAGCTCATAAGGAAACTATTAATTCACAGAAGAGCAAACACAAATAAGAAAGTTCAGCCACAAAAATAGCTTATGGACAACAAATCAAAATTTGGAAACTTTATTTTAAACCAAAGCAACAGAATTTAAACATAAAAACAGGAAATGACACTGAGGTGGACTTTATTGTAAAGCATGGGGTAAAAAGAAAAAAGCACCAGAAAATGAGAATTTTTTCATCAAATCAAAAGGTTGGTTCTTTGAAACAATAAAATTGATAAACTCTTAGCCAAGCTAATGAAAAGAAAAAGAGAGAAAATTCAAAGTACTAAAATGCAAGATGAAAAAGGAAATATCACATGGACACTAACGAAATACATATAATAATCAGAAAATATTTTGAAAATGTATACTCTAATAAAATAAAAAATCTTGAAGATATTACGAATTTCTAAAGACATATGACCCAACTGAATTGAATCAGGATGACACAGAAAATTTAAACAGATGGATTTCAAGCAAGGAAATTGAAGATGCCATCAAAAGCCCACCAAGAAAGAAAAGTCCAGGACCAGAAGGATTCTTCTACCAGACTTTCAAAGAAAAACTAATAGCAAAACACCTCAAATTATTCCATAAAATAGAAAAGGAGGGAACCCTTCCAAACTCATTCTATGAAGCTAATATCACCCTGATATCAAAACCAAAGACACACCAGGAAAGAAATTTTAGACCAATATTCTTGATGTAAATAGATGGAAAAATTCTTAATAAAATACTGGCAAATCACCTACAAAAACATATTAAAAAGACAGTGTACCATGATCAGGTGTGGTTCACCCCAGGGGTTGATTCAATATACAGAAATCAATAAATGTAATTCATCACATCAATAGACTTAAATACAAGAATCACATAATTATTTAAAGAGATGTAGAAAAAGCATTTGACAAAATACGGTATTCATTCGTGTTCAAAACACTAGAAAAATCAGGGATGTAGGAACATATTTCAACATTGTAAAAGCTATAGCTGATAAACCAAAAGTCAACATCGTTCTAAATGGAGAAAAATTGAAAGCATTCCCTCGAAAAACTGGAATAAGACAAGGGTGCCCTCTTTGACCACTTCTATTCAACACAGTCCTAGAAACTTTAGCCAGAGCAATTAGACATAAGAAAGAAATTAAAGGGATACAGACAGGAGAAGAAGTATTCAAACTATCCCTATGTGCCAACATCATGATTCTATATTTAGAAGACCCAAAACACTCCACTAGAAAACTTCTAGAACTCATAAATAAATTTATCAAAGTAGCAGGATTTAAATTAGCACCTATAAACCAATTGTATTCCTATACATCAGTGATAAATCAACTAAAAGAGAAACTAGGGAAACTATGCCAATCACAATAGCCTCAAAAAAATAATATTTGGGAATCAACCCAACAAAAGAACTCTACAATAGAAACTACAGAACTCTAAAGAAAGAAATTGCAGGAGACCTTAGAAGATAGAAAAATCCCCCATGTTCTCATACAGGCAGAATACTGTCAAAATAAATACTACCAAAAGAGCTATACAGATTTAATGCAATTCCTATTAAAGTTCTGAAGAAATGAAAAAATACAGTCATGAAATTCTTTTGGAAAAATAAGAAGCCCAGAATAGCCAAAGCAATCCTAAGTGAGAAAAATAAAGCAGGAAGCATCAAAATATCAGACTTCTACTACAGAGATACAGTAACAAAAATGGCATGGTATTACACCAAAACAGACATGAAGACCAATGGTACAAAAGATACAGACACAAACCCACATAAATACAGTCATCTCATACGAGACAAAAGCACCATAAACATACATTGGGAGAAAAGATAGCCTCTTCAAGAAATGCTGGGAAAACTGGAAACCCATATTTGACAAAATAAAATTTTAGACCCCTATCTCTCACCCTGCACAAATCTCAACATAAAGTGAATCAAGAACCTAGACATTAGACCAGAAACTCTGCACCTACTAGAAGAAAAAGTAGGACCAATTCTCCATCATATTGGCTTAGGAACTGAATTCCTCAACAAGACTCCTAAAGTACAAGAAGTAAACTCAAGAATCAATAAATGAGACGATCTAAGACTAAAAAGCTTCTTCACAGCAAAGGGAAAAAATCAAGAGAGTGAAGAGAGAGACTACAGAATGGAAGAAAATCTTTGCCACCTGCATCTCCCATAGAGCATTAGTTTCCAGGATATATAAAGAACTCAAAAAACTTAACATCAAAAAAATAAATAACCCAATCAATAAATGGGCAAAGAATGGAACAGATACTTCAGATGAAGAAATATGATCAGTTCACAAATACATAAAAATGTTCAACATCACTAGCAATTAGGCATATGCAAATTAAAACTACTCTAAAGATTTCATCTCACTCCAGTCAGAATGACAATTATCAAGAATATAAGTAATAATAAATTTTGGCAAGCATGTGGGGAAAAGGTACACTCATACATTGCTGGCGCAACCACTCTGGAAAGCAGTATGGAGATTCTTCTGAAAACGTGGAATGGAACCACCATTTGACCCAGTTATCCCACTCCTCGGCATATACCCAAAACACTTAAAAATTAGCATACTATAGTGATGGTGCCACATCAATGTTTATAGCAGCTCAATTCACAATAGCTAAGCTATGTAACCAACCTAGGTGCCCTTCAATAGATGAATGGATAAAGAAAATGTGACACATACAAACAATGGAATATTAGCCATAAAGAAGAATGAAATCATGATTTTTGCCAGTAAATGGATAGAACTGGAGACTATCATGCGAAGTGAAATAAGCTAATCCCAAAAAACCAAAGGCCAAATATTCTTTCTCTGATATGTGGATGCTGATTCACTGGGGGCATGGAGGGGCGGTGGAGACAGGACAGACAGTAGAATGAATCAGACATAACTTTCCTATGTTCATGCATGAATACATGACCAGTGTAACTCCACCTCATGCACAACCACAAAAATGGGAAGTTTTATTACATGTATATATGATATGTCAAAATATATTCTACTGTCATATGTAACCAAAAATAACAATTTTTTAAAAAAATTTTAAATGAGACTTACAAAAGAAAATTTAAAATTTTAAATAAAATACACTGAACTAGAACCTCTCTAAGCTACTAATTTCATTTCAAATAATCTATAGGTTCTACCTTGGTAAAGAAAAAAAGATGAATAAAACACAATCTGGTCCTTACCTTCAAAATACATGAGTGTATGTTGGGAGAACAATATAAAGCAGTACTGGGGCTGGGGTTGTGGCTCAGTGGCAGAGCGCTTGCCTCACACATGTGAGGCACTGGGTTTGATCCTCAGCACCACATAAAAATAAATAAACAAAATAAAAATATTGTGTCCATATATAAATAAAATATTTTTTAAAAAAAATAAAGCAGTACTGCTCCACAAGGTAAAAAATATACTAAAACTAGGAGAAGAAAGGAATATGGTTAGAGACAAAGGGGAAGGAATGATTAATTCTAACTGAAAGGAATCATTTTTTACTATCTTCACACACTGAGTCAGTATGGGGGGAGGGGCATGAAAAGTGGCAATATTCACAATCTAGGAGGAAAAAGCAAGGTGGAAAACCAGGGTATGATTTAGGAGTGCTAAGTGTAATAAATTTCTGTTACTCCAGAGGCTGAGACAGGAGGATAGCAAGTTCAAGGCCAGCCTGGGCAACTGAGCAAGACTCTGCCTCAAAATAAAATTTTAAAAGGGACTTAGCTCAGTGGTAGAGTGCTTGCCTAGCATATACAAAGCCCTGAATAAAATCTCTTGTTCTGAAAAAAAAATATAGGGGTGGAGGTTTGGGAGGTCTCATCATTGAATAGTAACCCTTAAGAGAAAGGAAGAAAAATCTGAGGATAAGCTTAGAGGATGAATGAATTTTTGATAGAAAGAGGAATGATGGGAAGAAGGCTGCTATTTGGCTAAAGAAAAGATACAGAATAGGAGAATTTAAAGACATATAAATAATTTCTTTTTTTAATGTCTGTAATACACATACTTATTTACAAAATATACAAAGACTGAAAAACACAACAATCAGCAAATAATGCAATTAAAAATTAATAAAGACCATAAACAGGTATTTCACTGAAGAGAATAATCAAATGGCAAATAAACATATAAAAAAATACCCAGAATTTGAATGAATAATTGCAAGCATTCCAACAATCTTCTGAGCCTGACACCAGACCGTTCAACCCATTTTCCAAAATATTAGATCATCAGGGGCTGGGGATATAGCTCAGTTGTTAGAGTCCTTGCCTTACATGCACAAGGCCCTGGGTTCAATCCCAACACCCGCCACACACACACACACACACACACACACACACACACACACACACACACAATAAAAATATTACATCATTAAATCTATCATTTACCCAGTTTTCCACTGACCTTCAGGTCAGGTGTTCTTTTTTTCCCAATAATATCAATAACTAATTTAAATATGAATGATCTAGATATTATAATTAAAAGGTATAAATGTTCAACATGTATAAAAAGCAAAAAATAACTAAATGCTCTATACATATGTCACACTTTAAATATCAATATGCCAATAGGTTAAAAACAAATGAAGGGGAAAATAAGCATGAGAGATCTGAAGTAGGGCTGTTAATATAAAATAAGTTTCAAAAAAAATTATTTCCAGGGATAAAGTGGAATGTTTTATAACCATAATTGAGTAACTTTGTTAAGAAAATATAATAATCCTAAATGTGTATGTACCTAATAACAAAATGTCAAAATACATGAAGTAAAAATTAATAAAACTAGAAAGACAAATCCACAGAGAAATATAAACAATTTCAAATGGTCTTGACACAGGATATAGGTGAAGTATAGTGGAATGATAAAAGGGTCCTAAACACAGATACAGGTATAAAGAAACATCATTATTTCACTAAAGTATAATCAAAACAATTACAGTAGAATGAAGGACTGATAAATGGGTAAAAAGCTAGCAGAATGAAGACAAGTTGCTACTATCTCTGAAATAACTTAGGTTCTAACATTTTTTTAAAAAAATTAAAGCATCTTTGGTCTTTTCCTTAAAGTAAAATACCAAGGCTAACTTAAATGACAGTAAGATAAGAAGCCACAGAAATCCTCACTCACTACTGTAAGTATAAAATGATAGAATAATTTTAGGGAGAAATTTGGCCATACCTAGTAAAGTTGCAGATACAGATATCCTATGATACAATAATACTATTCCTAGGTTTATATTCTAGAGAAACTCTTGACATATCATCAAAGATATTCAAATAAGAATGTTTATTCTTGTACTATACAAATATTATTAATGAATGCTAATTAATAGGGGAACATTGTTATATCCAAATAAAAATAAAATAAATTAGATTATAGTATAAATACATATCACAAAAATATGAAAATGAATTTTAAAATTGAGAACATCATGTATCATTTATACAAGGAATAAAACACATAAAATAATATTAAGTATTATTCATGAGTACTTAAATGTATTAAAGTTTAAAAAATGAGAATGGCCTACACCGTTTACCTACATCCTTTTAAATGTGGTGCATTAAAGAAAATTCACTGCTATATTTACTACAAGGGTGTTTACTGAATGTATTGTATACTATATAATAAAGCCTTCTCCTTAAGAGAATCCATGCCTACATTAGAGGTGGAGAAAAGGCTAAAATCAATAAATTAGTTTCCATATCATGAATTTTAGAAAGGAAAAAACAAATCAAAGAAAACTGAAGGAAGGAAATAAAGTTGTGAAACCAAATCTATAAAACAGAAAACAAGCAAAAATCAGCAAAGCCCAAATTTGGTTCTTTAAAATGAAGAAAACAAGCGGAAATGCTACTTACCAGTATTAGGAATGAAATACTATACATCACTTTAAAATAAATTATACCCTAGATGAAACGGACAAATTCTAGAAAGCAACATAAGAAAAAATACACACGTAAGTCTGAGTGGGTCAATATCTATTTTTAAAAACCTCACAAAGAAAATTGCAGGTCAAAAAGGTTGAATTCTGATGAATTCTTTTAAATACTGAATGAAAATGTTAATATCAATTATATACAAACTCAGTAGGCAGAAAAATACGAATAACTTAACTCCTAATAAAGCTAACATGTACCTTGATATCAAATGACAGAAAAAAGAAGAAAATTACAAGGCAGAACAATGTTGCTTATGAACGCACACACACACACAAATTAAATATTAGCAAATCAATACTAACAATATTTTAAAGGATAATATATCACAACCAAGTGAATGTAAGCAAAGGTAGTTTAATATCTGAAAACAATGCAATCCACCACACTAACAGCTAAAATGATTTAATTATCTAATGGATGTAAAGAAGGCATCTGGTAAACATTAATATACTCATAATAAAAATTCAACAAACAAAAGAGAATTTCCAAGCTGGGCACTGGCATATGCACCTATAGTCCCAATTACTCAGGAGGCTAAAGTGAGGGGATCACTTGAAACTGAGGGTTCAAGACCAACCTGGGCAACATAGCAAGAACCTATCTCAAAAAAAGAAAGAAAGAAAGAAACTTTCACAACCTGATAATATTTTCTCTCCTTGTGGTGCCCCCACAGCTTTAATAGTAAACTATCAAAATGTTCCCCCTGAAATTGGGAGGTCGGAGACAATATTGCAAGTGCTATGATTGTACAGTATATATATAGAAATTCTTAAACTATCCATGGGCAAATTATTAGATACCAAAAGAGAATAGATTTACCAGAGTTCTTAAAAAAATAGGTCAATAGGCAAACATAAAGCATATCTGTAATATTTACAACAATAAAAATTTTGAAAATAAAATTTTAAAAGTAGTGTCATTCATAGTAGCAAAGACTTAAAATTAAATCAAATATATATATATATATATATAACATTTACAGAAAAGTACAAAATATTAGCAAGAAATATTTCTAAATTCCAAATAAATGGTGGAATATACTATAAGAACTGGAAAACCATCATAAATTTATCAAGTCTCTCCAAAATGACCTATAAATTTAATGTATTCAAAATCCTTCCAGGTCTTCTACAGAAATTGACAAGTTTGTTCCAATATTTAAATGAAAATATGCAAGGCTAACAAGACATAGGGAAATAGTAGAAAACAAAAAAGATGAAAGATTTATACTACCAGATATCAAAACATTTAAAGCTACAATAATTAAAAGAATGTGGTACAGACACAAGGCTAGACAAAGAGATAGATGAACTAAAAGAGTCAAGAAATATTTATGTACATAGTCACTAATTTTATGACAAAGATGAGCCTGTAGTAGAATAGGGAAAAGAGCTTTTTAAAAAATAAAACTGATGGGTATGATAGCACACACCTATAATGCCAGTGACTCAGGAGTCTGAGGCAGGAAGACTTCAAGTTTATGGCCAGCCCTGGCAAATTAACAAGACCCTTTCTTAAAATAAAAAATAAAAAAGTTCTGGGATATAGTTCAGTGATAAAGTACCCCTGAGTTCAATCCCCAGTACCAAAAAAAATTAATTAATTCATCTTGACCTCACACAAAAATAATTTCCAGATTATAGACCTAAGTGTCAAAAGTTAAATATAAATCAATAAGCAAAGTCTTTGTTGGTACATACCTTCATAACTTTAGGGTAGACAAAGATTTCACAAACAGTTCAAAAATATGGCAATAATTAAGAAAAGAAATATATATTGGACAATATTAAAATTGGTAAGTTTTATTATCAAAAGACACTATTAGATCTGAAAGTCAATCTACAGAGTAGAAAATATATGCAAAACATATTTTACATACATATATTATGTACTTACATATACATAAGATTTATATCCAAAATATATAAAAATATATATAATTTTTTACAATCTAATAAGAAAAAATATAAGTAACCCAATGCAAGGCACTTCACAAGAGGATAGCCTAAGGACCAATAAATATATGTGAAAGTGTTCAGTGAGTACTTACCATTAAATATAAAAGACAAAATCTCAATGCACTACTCTACTATATCCCCACCAGAATATTAAACATACAAAGAGATGCAGAAAAGAAAGTAGAATTTCCAGAATATTCATTTACTGCTGTGGGAGTTGTAAACAGGTACTATCACTTTGTAAAGTTAACAACACCTATGTAAGTGTACATAATATATAAGTATACCCTATAGCCAAAAGATCCCTCTCCTACATATTTTACCAACACAAATAAATAAATATTCATAAAAAATACAACAAAATATGCACAATAGTGCAACTCACTAATAGCCAAAAACTGGAAACAGCCTAACTAAATGCCCTCAACAACAGTATAAAATAATATTATATATAAAATATATAATACATTAACTCATTAACTTATCTTGACCTGGCCTGGAAATAAACATTATTGTACAGGCTGAGAAAAGTGAGAACATGTTAGTTAGAGGTATTAATTTGAACTACTTTTTAAAAAAATAAAAAAATACTCTTTAAGAAAAAATATTAAGATGGTAGAATCTAGTCCCAAAACATCAATAAATGCAAACACAAATGACTAAGCTTACTAATTAAAAGGACAAACTAAAATTTTTAAAATAATACATTATTACTATTGCCAGGCACATTGACACATGTCTATAATCCCTACTACTCAAGAGGCTAAGGCAAGAAAATTGCAAGTTTGAGGTTGGCCTGAACAACTTAACAAGACCCTGTCTCAAAAATAAGAGGGGGACTTGAGGATGTAGCTCAGTTATTAAAGCACCCCCAGGTTCAATTCCAAGTACTAAAAATAATAATAATAATAATAATAATAATAATAAAATATTTGCCATGTATCAAAAAGGCTGATTCTAAAAGGAAGGAAAATACATAAGTAAAAGCAGTAAAGTATACTAATATCTAAGAGGGAAAAAAGATCTTATGATAAAGTGAATAAACAAGGAAAGAGAAGATATAAGACTAAATGACTGAAAGAATAATTCACCAAAAAAACAATTATAAATAGGTACACATCTAACAAAATAAACAGGATACTCAAAGCAGAAACCTGAGAGAACTTCTGAGCAAAAATGATGAATCTGCTATTACAGAGGAGACCAACACACTTCCCAACTTTTCTATTCATTCTCCATCCTTTCTCAGACTTGTCTTCTGCCTTAAATGAGAAGACACAGGTAACTTCTTGTTCCAAAACACAGAATGAACACTTTTGTTTGTTCCCATTCCATCATACACAAGCCTACTGATCAATGAGAAAATCCATGCATCTAAAGAACTAATTCTCAAATTGAACTGTTTCAGAGAAGGCTACTTTATCATTTGTTACAGGAACAATGAGCTGGGTTGCTCTGAAAATACTAGGTAATAAGTAGCTTATTGCTGCCATCTTCTGGACACAATGTTCATCTCTACATCAATTATTCTTTTAAAAAATCCTATTATAAAAAGAACAAAAGGCCCTGAAGTGTAACCTTTATTTACAACCTTTCTTTAAAAAGATGAAGATACTCTTTCTAAATTAAATGCATATCCTCTCTGTTTGTGCAACCTAAAAAGTCTCTGGTAATAATGTCTTTTTTGTTCCACATCACAGGCTTATATGAGTATAGAAAATCATATTGTTTAAAATCCATTTGTAATATAATATAGCCACAAAGACTACCCACTTGATTTTCTGGAAAAATCATATTTTATATGCTGAATAATTACAGTTAATTATTTTAAACACTCCAGGTACACTTTATTCATATGGCATATTTTCCATATTACTTACAATGTTTCTGAAACTATATATATATATATATAATTAATTAATTAATTAATTACACGGTATGTCTTCTAATACTCACCCATACCTAGTTCTCTTGTCTTCCAGACATATAGGAAAACTACACTTCCTATCTTCTCAGTAGTTTTGTGGGGCCATATAATCAGTTCTGGTCAATAGACTGTGAGTGAAAATGCCAAGTACCACTTGCAGGACAAAGCAAATAAAAATGAGTAAGACTTTCTAGCACTCCTTCCCTCTGCCACAAGAAAGAGCCTCAAAAGATGGGCCCCAAGTTCAAAACAGCTAAAATCACTAAAGACAGCTGCTTAGCGAGCTGCTCAGAACTATAATACATTTTCTAAGAATAAAAACTAAAGCTTTTATTGTATTAAGCCACCCAGAGGTGGTACTTGAATAGTACCTCAGAACAGCCTAACCCAGGGTTTTTCAACAGCAGCTTTACTGCTGTCTTAGGCTGGATAATTCTTTCCTGCACACTGTAGGATGTGAAGCAGCATTTCTGGCCTCCACTCACCAAATGGAACAAACTATTGCCTTCTTCTACCTCCATGAGAACCTATGGTCTAGATTAGCTTGACCAATACAGTATGTACATATTTATGTATGATGAATATGTTCATATATAAGTACATTTAAGTCAAATGTCATATACTCTTCATACTTTAATTGTTGACTTCCCATGTCTCACAAACTAGAAAAATGAATTTGTAAACTAAAAATAAAAAAGTCAGTGTCATAAGTCTCACTACAGTAAGTAAATAAAGATTCTAAAAGGGCATATAAATCCATACATACAATGCTATTCATTTCAGAAGAATCGTAGCTGCCAACTGGATGGACATTTCCAATGGGTTCCAAGCCCTCTTCATCCCACATGTATGTTCCATCAGAGCTATCAGATGGAGAAAGTTCAAATGAAGAACCAGCTCTATAATCCGTATCTGGTGAAATCAAATTAGTTCCAGAAGGATGTTTTGTACATTCACTCCTGTCTTCAATTGATTTAAAAAGAGAGAGAAAAAGTTACTAATTCACAAAAATAAAATTATTCTCATGCTCTAAAAATATAAGTTCTAAGAATTTAATATATAATAGCAAAAAAGTAGGTACAAGCTATATTACTATCATTTTGCAATTACTAAATTATAAATAAAAGAGACAGTCTTAAAAATAACCTACTGAAATATTTTCTAATAAACAAAAAAAATTAATTTAATCGCCTTTTACTTCTGCAACATTTCTTACATGTTCATATTCCTTTAATATTTCCTAAGATATTTACTTTTAACCACTGGCCAGGAAACTCCCTTCCTTTGTGTACATTATTTAACCTCAGAGCAGCTTCCTTATAAGGAAAAAAAACTTGTTCTGGCAGTGTCTTTTGTAAGACCCACAAGAGACCAAGAGTTTATGTGCATCTCTAGGCATGACTTAGTCCCTTGTTTAGCCCACATGCCTTTGTAATTCCCTCTGTTTGTTCTTTTTTTCAGGACATATGAACACACAGAAATACTTTCTCCAGTACTTAGTGCCAATATACCCAAATATAAGAGGCAATGCTTAATAGGGGCTATCCCACATTCTTCAATTAAAAAACAAAATAAAGCTCTTCTTTATTGACTATAAAGATTGCTAAATAAGAAAATTTCCTAGCATTTAAAAAAAAAACACAGATTGTACATAATTTGTATTATTTCATTTGCCCTCATTTGGTACAGCTTTACTCTTAAAAAAAAAAAAAAAAAAAAAAAAAAGCAACGATCTGTTACCCTAAATAAAGAGTTTATTTAATGGTATACTAATGCTTGGGGAAAGTGAGAAAAAAAATCCTTTGGAAAGCATTGCTTATGCTAAGTAAGAACATGCCTGTGTATGACAGGCAAAGAAGAACAAAGGTAAAAGCGCTTTTACTGATTTTGTTTTACATAGGATAAAAAACAGGATAGGTAGCAAAAGTCACAAGGAAGATAAATGTTGCCCTACTCTAGTTTTATCTAGATCCATCACTGTGTGAAATTGATAGTAACTTGGCATATATCAGAAAATAATCCTCCATTCCTCCCATGTTCCACCCCCACATCACCATTATGAGTCAACATCCTCATATCAAAGAAAACATTCAGCCTTTGGTTTTTTGGGATTGGCTTGATTCACCTAGCATTATATTCTCCAACTTCAACGGAGGAACTTTAGATAGGGCAAAGGGGACAGAGGAAAAAGGAGGGGGCAAGGAGGTAGAAATGATGGAATGAGTTAGGCATCATTACTCTAAGTACATGTATGAAGACTCAAATGGTGTGAAAATACTTTGTATACCATCAGTAACTTGAAAAATTGTGCTCTATATGTGTAATATGAAATGAATTGTATTCTGCCATCATTTATAACAAATTAGAATAAATAATTTAATAAAAAAAGAAAAGAATCCTAAATGTAAGATGTTATATTATCTTTAAAAAGCAAATAATTTAAGGATATTATAATATTTACCAGAGACACTTATATCGATCCATTCATCAGTTTTAATGAAAGTTTTTTCATTTTCCTTAGGAGAATCAAATATATCCTTTGATGGTAAATTTTCATGCTTTTCTTTGAGAGAAATTTCCTCCGGAGTTATTCTAGTTCTATGAGAGTCTTCTATATCTATAAAATCATCACTAAAGTCTTCACTTAAATCATTCTTATCAGAAGATGACAAAGACGACAAGGAAATATCATCCACATCATCACTCAGGTACCTAATTTTAGCATCATGCTTCATGGTCTGGTTGTTTTCTGTTCTATAACTTTCATTTTCAATTAGCTCTTGGTCCTTATTAGTAACACTGTCCTTAGCCAAAACTGAAGCCTCTTCCTCTACACAAGTGTTAGCAGGTGCATTTTTATTATTATCAACTGCGATAGTCCCAGAAAATGGAGGTCGACTAGATTTCAGTAGAGTGGGATGAACCAACCTATAACCCAAAGTGGAAGTTACACCTGAACCATTTGGTACAGCCAACTTCTTTCCACCAGCAGCATAAGGCCTATTAAATCCATAGCCCAAGTGTTCATTCCCATTGAGTACTTCTGATTGTCGGGAATTTCTTGTCAGCATATTTGATCGTAGAGGCATTCTGATAGGTAACTGTTGGTTCTGATAAGGCTTTGTAAGATCAACAGCTCTGTTGAAGGAATGTGACCTTGTTATAGATGAAGGTGGAAGGAATGGATTCTGAATGGAATGTGAAAAACTCTGAGACCTTACCATTTTTTCACAAGTAATAGATTTAATATTGTCTGGGGACTGTGCTAAGCTTTCTCCAGAACTGCTTCTGGTGGCAAAGGAATTTGCTCTAGGCCTTTGCATGCTACCAGTTGATCGGTTTCCATAAAATCCATTTAATTGCGATTTTGGAGCACTGACTGCAGAATATGAAGTCCTTCCTAATAATGTGCCTTTGGTGAATTTACCCAAATTAGATGGTCCAGAAAAAGACTTTTGATTTAACTCTTCTGTGGATGACATGAACATAGTGGATGGCTTTGCCAACTTTGATGTGAATAAAGATACACTTTTCAAACCTCCCTTTATCCCATTTTTTTCAAACATTCCTTGAGTGGAAGGTTTTTCAGGATCAATTAATTTATCAAGTGAACTCTGAGAACTGTTAGGCTCTTCAGTATTTTGTGCAGTAAGTTGGTATTTATTTGTTTTTCTCCAATTAAATGAATGGGACAATGAACAATCAGAGCCATTATTTTTTATGTAACTTTTGACATTACTACTCTTGGAAGTTCCTAATAAATTAACAGCTGTCCCGTTTGGCATTGGCTGTGTATTTCTTACAGATTTTGTTCCATACTTTGGCAATTTGGAACCCAAAAATGTCTTGATTTGTGTTTTTTCTTCCATGAGCTATAAGGTACATTTGTCCTTAAAATTTGATAAAATCTGAAAAAAAGACAAAGAAGAGAGATTAAACATGTTTAAATAAGGGTAATTACATGAACACATGAATGAATATACTTAAATAGTTACATGCAGAAAAACTCAAAAGCTATTCATCAATACTACAGAACTCTTAGCAAACATTAAATATACTAATTAAATCAATAACTTTATGCTGAAACTATTTCATTTTTATAATTACTTTTATCACCTTGAGCTATAAATAACAACAGAAAAGTCCATAAGAAATAAAATTAGATCTCCAAGCGAGTGTATATGAAAAAAATATTTCTCTAGTGCATCTTTCAAATTACAAACAAAATAATTTTTTTTTTCATTTTGCATTATATTCTCCTTTTTCTAAAATAAGAATATGGAGTTTTTTTTAAAAAAGGTCACACATGACCTTATCAATTGGGATATTTTAATAATTAATGGCATTAATTATTTAAGTCATGGAAGGATAAAGATACAACATTCAAAAAAACAATTCTTCTGGGAGTAAGGACTGAGACAGCTGTTATTTTAAGCAACTATCTCAAAAGAATTTTCATCCAATAACAAACAGACACTACAGTCAGTGACAAGATGAGAAGAATAAAGACTTTATTAAGTTGATCCATCTATTAATCTCAATCCCTCAGATTTATTTTAAAGATAATGCAAAACTATAAGACAAAAAGGTTCAATACACATATAAAAACATAAAATGAGAAACAACCAAAGTCCTATCAATGAGCAACTGCTTCATAAATCCTGAAACATTCTTATAAGATCATAAAGATAGAGAGCAAAGTATAAAATGTTTGTCCTAACTGTAAGGGAAATACAATATGGTCACTATCTTTTCACTATACTTACATAAAATTCTGTAAAAACAATAAAAAATGCAAATAAAAGAAAAATACATGCCTTTGAATCATTTACTGATTTTTTAAAATGTACCTTATGACATTGCCTTTAATTTGTTAACTTTTAATTTAAAAAGCTCAATGCCAAGTCAACTCCGGCCTTAGAATTAGAGCTCCCAGAGTACAAAAGTTTTATTAATTATGTCAAAAGTAAATATTTATAGACATCCTAGTAAACATGATAAAATGATAACAGAATGTCCTGCCCCCAATAATTAATAAAAGAATATATACACAAATGAGTGTGAATTTTAAGTCAAAATCTACCAACTACAATCAAACAAGAAACTGTTTAAACTAAAAATCTATTAACTTTAAAAAGCAATGGGCAGAAAGATGACTCTATACTACACAAAATGTCTCCTAGCTTGATTATATTGTCTGGGACGCAGTAATGAGAAAGGTAATTGAGCTAATAGGTTTTCTGTCTTATAAAAGGAATCCATAGCTAGGTAAGGAAGGAAAAGAAACACAAAATTTGAGCATTTACAGGATAGGAACCAGACTTGGCATTTTATCCTTATTATTAATCTTTATAACTTTATGTGATGGTAAATTTCATTCCATCTTACATAGCTGAACCAAAATTCAGAAATACTAACATACTTGTCCAAACTCACAAGTTTATAAACTGCCAAGGAGGATTTAGGTTCAAGTCTACCTGATTCCAGGGCCAATGCTGGTTGTCTTCATGACAAGGAATGGAATATTCTAAGAGGCTTATTAATAGCAAGGGATAAGAGTGAAGGAAGGGGGCTGGGGTTGTGGCTCAGTGGTAGAGTGCTTGCCTAGTATGTGTGAGGCTGGGTTCAATTCTCAGCACCACATAAAAAAATAAATAAAGATATTAAAAAAAATGAAGGAAGGAACTGGATAGCTAATGTTAGAGTAGATGTATAGATGTAGAAAGACTTTGAAGGACCCAGGCATTAATTAAAGAAGTTTTTCAGTGGAACAGTAAGAGCTGTCACTTTTTCAAACTCCTTTCATATCCATTACCTTATTATCTGAGGAACCACCTTCTCACTTTCTTTATTTAGTTTTTCACATAGCTTTTCAGAAGGTTATGAATTGCCTGCATTTTAGGGATTTAAATAGGCATAAATTCACTACTGAATCCAAGAGCAATTAACTGAACAAAAATGCTGGTGACTACACAGGCATAAGTAGTCACTTCTGAAACTTACTTTCATATTCAGGTAACTACATTAAAATTTTAAATGATTTGTTATTTGTTTACCTTGTGTTACCCAGTCAATTCCCCATGTCTCTTTTCCC
Organism: Spermophilus citellus; assembly: GCF_964194105.1. Lineage (NCBI taxonomy): Eukaryota > Metazoa > Chordata > Mammalia > Rodentia > Sciuridae > Spermophilus > Spermophilus citellus. The sequence goes on along the minus strand of NC_138195.1, from coordinate 57,017,755 downwards.
CCTATTTTTTCTAGCTGTCATCTATGGATAAACTAATACAAAGGCTTGATTATGTCGATTAAATAAGTAAGAAGGATACTTCTGGCCACAGTAAACTGCAACTTCATTCTGGATTTTTCATAGTTTTAAAAAGGACACACTAAGTTCAAAACAAAGACCCATTATTTTATCCATTTGACCTTTCTCTCCTCTTGTTACAACTTCATTTTTACTAAGATAAAGATCAAAGAACTTGTGAAAGATAGACTCAAAAGGACACTATGAACATTAAATAATGCTATTAAGTGCAAATCCAAAGCGTGTTACTTTCTGATTTTTAATTTAAAGAACAGGGAGAGTACCAGCAGATAAAGAACCAGAAGCTATGTTAGGGTTTAGATGTGGTGTCCCCCAAAAGCTCATAGGTGAGACAATGAAAGAAATGACTGGGTTATGAGAGCCTTGACCCAATCAGTCATTTAATCCCCTGATTGGGTTTAACTGAGTGGTAATTGAGGTGATAGGGTGTGGGCTAAAGGAGGTGGGAACTAGGTGGGAACTGGCTTTGGGGTATATACTTGGATCTGGCGAGTAAAGTCTCTCTGTTTCCTGATAACCATGATATGAGCTGCTTCCCTGTCACACTCTCCAGCCATGATGAACTGACTCACCTTGAGCCCTGAGGAATGGAGCCCTCTGTCAACCTATGAAACTTCGAGCTCTCCAATAAACTTTTCCTCTATAATTGTGCTGGTTGGGTCTTTAAGTCACAGCATCGAGAAAGCTGACTAAACCAAGCTATCGTAAGCAAAACCGTAAAGATTTTTCCTTCCAAATATTACCATTTAGTTTAGGAACATAAGCTCAAATAACTGTGGGGCATCAAAACGTCATTAAAATGCAGAGAGCTAGGAAAAGATGCTGATACCAAACTGCATGAATAATGAGCAAACCTAACGCCTGAGTAGTTGCACTGCCTTTTCAAACAGCAAACAGACATTTTACAAACTCTGAGTGCTTGTAAAACATTCAACAATGTAACATTTCAGTTTATATGGTGCCTGATATAGCAAAGTTCCCTAAATTAAATGGGCAATCAGAATGACATTAGGAGCCAAGTGTGAAAGAGAAGAAAAACATGAGCAATATTAACATGGATGGATTATTGGTAGGCTGTGAACTCACTAATTATACATAGTGAATATGATTTACCAGTATATATTACCCAGCATCAAACTTGCTCTGTATATTAGACAATAAAATACCTAAACATCAAACATTTTATAAAGATGTGCATGCTTTGAAATTATAGTTTCAGAGAATCTCAGCCTCTGGATAAGAGTCCCTGTGTTTCTCTTCTGCTAGTAAAAAAAAATATAACTTCTTTTTCCTTTTCCTCAAAACCATGTCCTTGTACTGGACTGACATAGGGACAAGAACTGGACTTTCGGTAACAAATTTGGCACCCCAGGTGGGACCCCAGAGCAGCTCCTGCTCCACCTTACTTTATTAGGCATGACTCTCCAAATAACCCCACTTCCATGCTGAGGATGCAAGGTGGCTGGAGAACTTGACAGCCAGTTGCTGGAGAGTTAGGAGATGAATTGAGTTTGCCTTGGATCAAACCAGAGGAGCTATTCCTTTGAGTAAAGAGAGGGACTGAGGGATCATCCCAGCAGCTGCCAAAGCTCCTTTTGCTTCCTGGAACTCCCAGAAAAGCTGCCTGGGCTGTAGAAAAATAGGCAAAGAGCAGGGGGCGGGGGGCGGAGGGGGTTGCTGCTGGCCACAAAGGATGTGGCAGTAGATTCTAGCACTGTTAGTTTATGACCTGAGGATACGAATCATTTCCCCTTTTAAGATCTGACACACCACTTAGCCAGAGAAGATCCATCACTGGGGCAAAGCAATTCTTGCCATAACAGTATCCCATCAAACTAAATGCATAGGGAAATTAACAGAATAAACTATTGCACCCAGAAAAGAAAAAACAGAAAGGCCAACCCCTGTTTTGCTGGCAGCCTTTGCAAAGGATCTTCAAGGAAAAAGCCTGCATATCAATACGTCTAATGTAAGAAAAAGGCCCAAAGGAGCCTGTGGGTACAACTGACAGTGGGGAACTCACAGTTACTGGCATTGTGATAATGATAAGGGAGACAGGTCAGGCTCAAAAATATCCTGTGCTCCAACCCCTTGCATGCAACCTGGAATTGGTTGATCCTGGACTGTCCAACCCTCTCCTGGGATGAAATTTGTGTAAATTAATTCACAGATAACATTAATAAGCATTATTTCAGAATATGAATTTAAGAAAGGGTCCAAGGCTAGAAAAAATAAACAAAAGTTAAAGTTATGGAAATATATTTCAGTATGGAAAATCAGAAGATAAAAGAAATGTTTCTGGATGAGAACATATTTTGTCTGGTAAAGTAATATTTTTGTAAAATCCAAGATGAAAGAGAGGACAAAACTACAGATGTAAAAAAGTTGTGATGTCTAAGTAAGTCGCAGAAGGTTTGTGTAAGGTAAATCTCAAAAAGTTTTGTTCTGTGAGTAAATTGGCTATAATTACCACAGTCAAAGTTATTTGAACTTTAATGTACTGATATGAAGAAAAGTCTGAAATGTTCATCTGTTTTTATCTATCAATATAATTTTCTTTTATCTGTTAGGCTTTCATACTTGGGGAAACTAAGTCTAAAAGGAATTAGGATTTGTACCTGTTTTGAAGTCTTTTAAATGATTACTTTGTAACTTGTTAAAAATAAACAACTATTATTTGAGGTTATAACAATATAGGTGACACCCTAAATATATGCAACTAGATATATGTGTACATCTGAGAACTATATCTATCTGAGCCTTGTCTAAGTGTGATATAAAAGTTTATAAAATGAAAGTTTATCTAAGTTTACTGACAAGGTAACCAATAAGTGCAATTCTTTTATTCATTATATCTGACATAGAAGGGCCACAGTGTCATTGAAGACCTGACCTACATCTGTTTGCTTTGACTAAGTCAATTTCTGGTCATTATTAATACTGTTTCCTAAATGTATAAGAGATTTAAGGCTATCTTTTGATTTTTGCTATTACTGCTAACCCATGAAGACCTATGATTATTTTTACCCTACACCATGGATTCTAAATTGTACTTCAAAAGTTAAGCCTAGAGCCAGGCACACTGGCACACGCCTATAATCCCTGTGGTTGGGGAGGCTGAGACAGGAGGATTGAGTGTTCAAAGCCAGATTCAGCAATAGTGAGGCACTGAGCAACTCACTGAGGCCCTTCTATGAATAAAATACAAAATAGAGCTGGGGGGGTGTGGCTTAATGGCTGAGTGCTCCTGAGTTCGATTCCCAGTTCCAAATAAATAAATAAATAAATAAATAAATAAATAAGTATGTATGTATGTTAAGCTTAGTTGAATGTAAAGCTTAAGGGACAGCATTTTACCAAGGTGGTATTCTCCAAACTAAAATTGTCTGTAGCGATGGTTTCAGATTTATACAGAAATGACAAATTTTGTAGGTACTTATTCATGTCATTTGATGTTTTATAGCTGGATAAAAGTAACCTGTTGTTGCTGGGCATGGTGGTGCTTGCCTGTAAACCCAGCGACTCAGGAGGCTGAGGCAGGAGAATCATGAGTTCAAAGCCAGCCTCAGCAATGGTGAGGTGCTGAGCAACTCAGTGAGACCCTATCTCTAAATAAAATACAAAATAAGGCTGGGGATGTGGCTTAGTGGTTGAATGACCATAAGTTCAATCCAAGTACCAAAAACAAAGATAACCTATTGTCAATAAGTTATATAAACAATGTTGTGTTCCTCTTTACACTGGATTAGAAATTTAAATGTATTTTTGGAAGGTAATAAGGAAAGCCTGATTTGTTTAAAGGTGAAACTGTAAAACATGGAAGCATTTTGTTACTTTTTCCACAAAAAGAAAGTTAAAAGCTTTCTTAGCCTGTTTGATTTGTGTTTCAGATGTAATGTTGTACTGTATTATTTTTCCAAGAGTCCTGCCTTACAATAAGGCTCTTGCCTTACTCTATGTTAGAATGGCTACAAAATAGGCTTGACTTGAGCTCACTTAAAATTGTGTTTCAAAAGATAGATTTTTATTGTAAAGATTACTCTGTGATCTCAAAAGAAACAAAGCATATAATACATAACTAAGTACAGGTTTAAGATTATAAAAATCATTTTTCTTGGGTCTAGCTATTACACAAACAGAATGTTTTTGCCCTGTTAATTTCATTTTGTATTTTCCTTATAAACTTTATAACCATTACTGTTTCTAATAAAACAAGCTGAATTAATTTAAGATAATAAGCCAAGACAGATAAGACATAATGCTGACTTCCAGTATTAATACTGACCCCAATTAAATGAAAGGTGTAAAATTACAGATATTGAAATTATAATCTGTTACTCCCAGCTTAAGACTGGTGAAACTGGTCTCCTGGATGTTTAAAACTAAAAAATCGGAGACCTAAGTCAAGGAAGTAAAAGGGACAAGGAAAAAGCAGCCAACATTTTGGCTCTTGTCCTTTTACATCAGCTAGGACCTAGAAAACTATAAGATCCCTCTCTGGGTCCTGCAACTCCGTGAGTCACCAATCTGCTGATCAGAAAGCTCAAGAGGACCCTAGAGCTCATCAGAAAGCTAAACAGTGCACAACCAGTGCAAAGATAAAGGTCACTAGAGAGGGAAATGTCTCTGACAGCTTCCATAATAAGCCACATATGGTAAGCGATCCTGACCCACCCTGACAGATGGCACTACTAGTAGAGAAAAGCTAAGGGAGCCAAGAGGCTTCACACATGTTCCCAAGAGTGAACTCTGAGGAATCTCAGCTGACTCTTAACAGTAGCTAGGAACAAGGTCAGTTTTGACCAACTTGGTCTTAAACATCTGGCAGGAAAGCATAGCCTAAGCACAGTCCTACATGGATATTTAAAAGGAAAAACAATTGTTGTTTTTTTGTTTTTAATGCAACTTTAGATGTCTACTGGTGGCAGCCCTACCAAAAGTAAGTAAAGCTAACGGTTATAAAGGAAGAGTTCTTGTGTGGGCGTGCCTGATAATAATGATCACAAAGAACTCAAGTTTGTCCTGAGTTAATTTGAACCTGATCTCATAGACCTACAAATCTTCTTAACTGCCTATATTGATAAACTCTATCTGATTTCACTGATATGATTTTGAGGCTGAAATACTAATTGCTTTGTGCTAATTGTTTACAAAAAAGTAATGCTTTGCTTTGTTTACTGTTGTCTTAGCATGATCCCTGCCCTACGTATGTCTTGTCCTGTCTTCTGCCACTTTGGACCTCTGGACTGCCCTGATGCTGAATACCCTTAACTGTCCACACGCCACCTGATAAGAGAATAGAACTTTGGGTTATTTCCCCCAACTTCACCCTCTTTTAGCAGGAAGCAGCTAAGAGATGTCATTGCCCATTTTTTCATAGAAATGGAATTTAGAAATTGACGGTGGAGAAATGTAACAATGGTCTACTTTATGTTCTGAATATAGCCCTTGCTGCTCTGCCACTGCAACTTATTTTTTAAGTGGACAAGTTTCTCCTCTCCCGACTCCTCCTTAATCTCTCCCCAGTCCCTAACCTCAGAAGACACATGACTACCTTTCTTCCCCATCCTAGGCAGATTCATCTGTCCTTAACTACCCACCCACCTTAGGAAAAAAGTAATTCGGACTTTGGGGATGCCACCAGAAGAGCTCAGAAAAGACTCTCCCCCCAATTAAAAAGTGAATTATAACTCCTGGACAGAACATCTGAAATGTAGCCTTTAAATCAGTTCTTTACAAGCTCTCTGCTCCCCTTTATGGGCAAAATCACAGCCTCTAGGATAGGAATCCGCTGTGGTTTCTTCTTTGCTAGCAAAGCAATAAAATCCAACCCCCCCTCATAAAACCCAGAAAAAAGAAAAAGAATTATAGTTTAATTTTTCTATTGTTTGGCCCAGTAGAATACAACATGGTAATAAAGAAATAATATTTACAACATCATAGAGAAAATTAACAGGGTTTTTTGAACAAAAGAACACAGTACTTAAAGAGTACATATAGTTTGGTTCTATTAATATCAAAATAGGGCTTCCACTTTCACTTAGCACATGGGGGTGGAAAGAAAGTTGCAATGAAGATCATTCCTACAAAACAACCTGGAAAAGGCAGATAACCTTCAAAATCATAACCTTTTTGAGCCCATCAGAGTAAGACAACTAAATAAACCAAATAGAGACAAGCACCTCCAAAGAAACACAGGACATTTGAATAGTTTTGATGTGGCCATGGCATACGAAAAAGAGGTAGCCACCATAAAAAGAAGCAATTAACTAAAATTTTAATGATGTTTAAAAGCCAAATGTGGATTAGCATATCAGAAGAGCAATGTCTTCTCCATGGACCTTAACCTAGTGTTTAAGAGAAAGGTACCCCTCTCCACCGTGCAGGCATACAGGACATGATCAGAGGCTACCCAGGGACAAATATTAGTTCCTTGTTTTCCTATATCCTCCTTTGAAGTAGAGGCCTTAAAACTGCTGAGAAAGAGATGGCAGATCAGATAAGATTCACTGCATCTGCAGAAAACAGAATGGAATGTGAGAAATGTTCACTTGGTCCATTTATGTAAGGGCAAAGTAAAGACATATGAATCTCATTATGACAACAACGGTTAGAATAGAGCAGTGGTTCAACACTATATCAGAAGCCCTGGAGGACTTCCTCAAAACAGATTACTGGTTTTATCCCCAGTTTCTGAGTGAATGTCTAGGGTAGGGCCTTAGAGAATGAATTTCTAACAAGTTCCCAGCAGCAAATGCTGCTGATCTGGATTCACATGTTAAGAACTCCTGGGCCAGGGATTAACTCCACTGGAGGAAATTAGCCAAAAAGGGTTGAATGAGGTGTTGGTAAGAATCCATAACTTGAGCAGGATGGCACAAAATTCATCAGGAGGTATACCACTGAAGAATTATTAACTGTACTGTATGTAATTTATACCACAATATCTCTAAAAAAGGTTCTCTAAAAAATTAAAAATCTTCACGTTGTTTATAATAATCTTATCAATACTAAAAATAAATCTCATTATTCTGACAACTTAACCTACAAAGTAATAAAAATTAAGCATCAATCCTGCCTTTATTGTATTTCAAGGTAATCAAATAGTTGGTGATGGGGCTGGGAATGTGACTCAGTGGTAGAAGTTTGTCTAGTATGTTCAAGTACCTAGATTCAATCATCAGTACCATAAAAAAATTTAAAAAAAAAGAAAAATGGTGATGAAAATTTTTCTTTATAGAATAATCACAACTGGTAAGTGCAGGAAAACAGACTCACAAAATAAAAAAATCATCATTTTGCACACCCTAGTGAATACATCCAAGTAGCAATCATCAATTACTGCCAAATCCATTAGATAAAAAGACTAAAGCTAAATCTTTCTCAACAAAAAAAAATAAGAAAGGAATATTATAAAGTTTAAGAAATACATAAACCTAGTGCAATAGCACACACCTGTAATCCCAGCTAGTCAGGAGGTGGAAGCAGGAAGATCCCAAGTTCAATGCATGCCTGAGCAACTTACTAAGACCCTGTCTCATAAAAACAAAAAGCAAAAAGAACTGGAGATGTAGCTTAGTATCAGAGTGCCCCTGGGCTCAATTCCAAGGAGAGAGAGAGAGAGAGAGAGAGAGAGAGAGAGAGAGAGAGAGAGAGAAAGAGAGAGAGAAAGGAAGAAAGGGAGAAAGGGAGAAAGGGAGAAAGAACGAACAAACGAAAGAACCAAACAAACACAATGTGTGGACTTTACATATGGATCCTAATTTGAACAAATTGCCAATAATAAGACTTTTTTTGAGACAATTCAAAAAAATTGAATATGTAATAGGAACAGGACCATACCAAGGATTGGGGAGGAATGAAGAGTAATAAGTATAATTTTCCCACTTTTTAAAAATGAAGTCTGTTTTATTTTAGAACTATAAATACAAAAGCAATTAAATAGGAAATTACAGGGGCTAGGGTTGTAGCTCAGTGGTAGAGTGCTCGCCTAGCATATGCGAGACCCTGGGTTCGATCCTCTGCACCATATAAAAATAAATAAAATAAAGGTATTGTGTCCAACTACAACTAAAAAGTAAAATATTTTAAAAAATAAAAAGTGTTAGAATTTTCCTGATTTACTACATTAAATATCAAAAACTCCTTCAAACATAAGGAGATTTGAGTGACAAAGCTGATAACTGTTAAAAGCTAAGTGACAGATACACTAGAGGTTAATCCATACTGCTTTTTTCTATTCATTATGATTTTCAGAGTCCGTATATAATTTTCATTTTAAAAAGTAAGTTCCTACTAAGAATGCTTTCATCAGAAGAAGCAATACACTACTAACACATTCTACATTATCTTCCTCCTCTTAGCATTCATTTTCATCTCTCTCTCTCTCCCTCCCTCGCTGCTCCCCCCCTCTCCCCTTCTGTCTCTAACTTTGGAGGTGGTAAAGAAAAAGGGTTTAAGGGCTAAAGGAGTTGTGTGGTTGCTCAGGTTTGGAATCTCATACTCACCACCTTCCTGGTACTATGGCTTAAAGCAAGTTATTTGGTCTCTCACTAAATCTGTTTTCTCATCTGTAACTAAGGACACATAAGAGTTCCCAGTCATTGCTTTTAAGATGCACTGTTTAGACATGTACCAAGGGATATTTGGTGAAAACACTACCAACAAGTATATCAAGGTCAATGGGTATCCTTGACCCCTGAGAGACAGACCCCAATTTAAGAATAGAGAAAGCTCAAAGATGATACAAAGGCTGTGTCACTGATTATTTTGTAGTGTATCACAGTAGAAAATTTTAAAAGTTAGTATTTAAGAACAACAAAACGTTCCCCTCAAAGTGGCCAGGTCACAATACCATATACCTAGACAAGTCACCATGTGATGGATTTCCAGTTTTATGTCAGCTTGCCACAGGGCTTAACACCCGCAGTTTGTTTTTTGTTTGTTTGTTTGTTTTTTGATTTTGGTACTGGGGTTTGAACCTAGGGGTGCTTTACCATTAAGCTACATCCCCAGTCCTTTTTATTTTTTAGAGACAGAATCTCACTAAGTTGCTAAGGGTCCTGCAAAGTTGCTGAGGCTGGTCTTGAACTTGTGATACTCCTAGCTCACAGGCATGTACTACTACACCCTATATAAGCTTTACAAGAACAACATTTAAAAGTTAAAATACTAAATTACAAAACTCATATTTTAATATTAATCTCAACTATTACTTCACAACAAATGTTTAAACATATAAGTCAACCAGGCAAGATTAGGGAACAAATTGTGCTTATAATCAAATACTAATATTTAGAATTCAATATACACATGGTGCTGAAACTATACTAGCATCAAATATACTCTTTTTCTGATGATTTCGAATGTACCTCAAAATCATTACAGTAATTGTCTCAGCATCACTAATGACTCAGTTATTTCACTGAAAAACTGATTAGATATTTATTTCCAGCTCAAAGAACAGCTTGTCTACAGTCCCCCATTCTTACAGAATTTCGAGAAAAGAAGGAAAATTCATTCTGTCCTGGGCCCTTCAGTGTTGCAGGTATCCCAGGAGCAGATAAATCAGGTTCCCCACCAATCCTACAATTATATAAAGTATTATTAGTCCATTTAAAAATGTAGTCTATTTTATATGGGGGGAGGGGGTTTCTACCTGTGTTGAGAGTTAGATGTTTCCATAGCCTTGAATGAGTAAGAGTGGAAAAAGGTTACAGGGGTTCTTCTGAAGTACAAAATAAGCAAAGCAAATCAGGGTCCCAGAACCATAGGAGACCACAAATTCCAGGATTCACAGGTCCCACATACAGAATCAACTCTATTCACTTTCGATTCATAAGCTTTTATATCATGAATAAAACTACCAAAATAAATGTTTCAGCAACGCCTTCCACCAAAGGAGGATATTAGCAATTATTTACAAAAATACTTATGAACAGCCTTTCAGAAGTTAAATTATTTATAAGTAAATAAGTGTTTGTCCCTGAATAGAGTAGACGTAAGGGTAGCAGATGGAGATGGAAGAAGCAATCACATCACATGTGTATTTTAATTTAGACAAAGTAAGATTACTCTTCAAAGGGAAACATTAATGATGTAAGTGATTCTCCTCACCTTTCATTCAGTAAGATTAAATTACAAGGAGCTGGGGTTGTAGCTCAGTGGTAGAGCACTTACCTAGCACATGTGAGGCACTGGGTTCAATCCTCAGCACCACATAAAAATAAATAGATGAAACAAAGGTTTTGTGTCCATCTACAGCTTAAATAAATAAATAAATAACAAAGCGAATATATGAGGGAAGATCTGAATCTTCTCTCAGTAACTCTGTACAGGCCTGTCATAGCATAAGTACACTATCAAAAGTAAGATAATATTATTTGAGCAACTATACAAACTGGCACTCAATGAAAGCTGAAAGAAAAACTGACCAAGTTAAACTTAGATTACTAGCTGAATTGTCAAGGATAGTTTTGACTATACATGGTTTTTAACCTCCATGCTAGGTGTAGAACCTAACCTCAGACAAAATATCCCATTTTGTAGTAATAATTTTTTTAAGTATCAGTGACGGGACCCAGGGTCTTACACATACTAGGATATAGCTCTACCACAGAGCTATATCCTCACCCCCTTTTTGAATCTTATTTTGAGACACATCTCACTAAGTTGCTCAGGCTGACCTTGAAGTTGCAATCCTCCTACCTCATTCTCCTGAATAACTGGAATTACAGCTGCTGTGCCCAGCTTCCCTATCTTGTGGTTATTTATATGTCCTACAAATCATTGGATACAGGGGAAACAAAACTCAAGAAGTGTGTCCTTGATGAAATCTAAAGGGCTAAATTCCAATTAATGAGAAAGGGAAGAAAACCTATGTTGAAAACAGAAGGAAAGAACCCATACCTAAAAACATGCATTAAACCACATTCTCTTCTCCAACAAAATTATTACTATATGCTCTCCATAACACCATTATAAAGTTACCCATAACACCATTTATTTGTTTACTAAGTATTTAGTAAACACTGGGCCAGTCACTGTATAAAATATAGACAAGAACCTTGTACTCACATTATTAATGGTCCTGCAGAGATTAGACATTAAAACACACATGAAAATATAATTAATATTATAAAAAGAAGGTATGAGGACATACAGTAAATACAAAGTCCAATGGGGGAAAAAGAGGCCAGGAAATTTTCAAGCGATATTCTAGCTAATCATCAGCCTAAGATTATTACACTAATTACTTAAAAAGGCTTACATCAGACTTGTTAAGGAGTTGTGGGACTCGTATACTATCTCTAGTACCCGGAATGCATAATCCTTCATTATTCTCACATTCTGCATAGCATCAAGCCACTTTTGTAGAAGTCAAGCCCACCACTCTAGGTTGTAGGCTCCTGTTTCATTTCAACATGCCAAGAAATACTCCACAGATCCCTCAAGAATTTTGTTCCCTCTACTGTACACTAATGTCCTTGAGAACAGTTTATGGGACTTTCTTCCAACTATTTCCTCACTCAAGTCCTAGGACATATCCTGGCACATACTGGTATTTTACAAATGTACAGTAAAGTGAAGAATACCTCTTAATATCTTCTTGCTGAGAATTTTATTAATTTTTACTTTAAAGCTACTCTATCTACATGTATGCACACACATACATACACACACACAAAAAAAGCCTAACACAATTGGCAATATATTTCAAATAATATCTGAGATCCTACAGAACTGGCTTATAGACTCCTGTTTATCAGTTTCTGTTTACCTAAGTAAAACAAGCACCAATTCTTGATACTGATTTTTTTCCCACCTCTCCAGAAATCACATTGGGTCATTAACCCTAATAAAGAAAACAATCTCTCTGTGAAAGCTTCCTTCCTGCTTAATAATTTATTCTAATCTTAATCTCAATTTCCACTCATATCTACGGTACCCAATTTCCATTTTTCTAAGAAACTTAAAACTTTTGGCATAAAACATTATTGAAAAAAATACTAAATTACAAGAGAAATGGAGTATGACACAATCTTAGGCTCAGTATTATTATGATCTCTAAATGCTAACTCCCTGTGTGATTTCATTAAAGTATTTTAGATACTGACTCATACAATTCTTAATAGCAACTAGGACACCCATACTTTAACATTTTTAATTAGTAAAACCCCTCAAACTAGTTAAAAGAAATTAATCCCAAGAGTACTTCCACTGAGAATCTTCTCAATTTATTAAATATCAAATCAACTAAAGTTAGGTGCAGAACAATAAAATGTAAGTTTGGTTTAGTTTTGCAATGACTAGGGGAGAGACTAATCAAATTTAATAGTGTAAAATATTCAAGAATTTATTTGTGGAGCACAAAATTAGAAAACTTGTTTCTTCTGAAAAAGTAAAAGTTGTATATTACAGAGAAAACATTTAAGAATTACTCAAAGCAAATGTAGAGCTTGTTTCAATTAAAAAAAAAAAACCTAAGAAGAATCAATTTCCTGAAGAAATCGACACTTCAGGGAAGCTTTTAGAAGCGTTTAAGGAAAGGCAGGTTAGTGAAGGGACAGAAACCTAAAGAAAATGCTGAGCTTAACTTAATAAACCAAAAAATGTACCCACCAAACAAAGCACAAAAAAATAGAATGGAAAAAAATGATATTACCAGAGTCCCCTAAAGAATTGGAAATAAACAATACATAAGTTGTGGTCTTCCTAAAAACACCACAATAAGAGGAAAAAAGCACTGCTAAGTAACGAGTATTATTGTTTAAAATAACTCTTCAGGGCTGGGGTTGTGACTCAGCAATAGGTAGCTCATGCCAGGCGCTGGGTTCGCACCACATAAAAATAAATAAATAAAATAAAGGTATTGGGTCCAACTACCACTAAAAAATAAAAATTTAAAATAAATTTAAAAAACTAAAATAACTCTTCATATGAACATAGCTAAATACAAGAAAATGGAATAGGGAAAGCAAACCAATCAACTACCACCAAAAAAAAAAAAAAAAAAACCCTTTAAAGTTTCTTATACATTAAGCCTTAAAAAATACTGTCACCACCTCAAGATGTTAGAGGTGACTAAAAAATCAACCGAGGAAAATAAAAAATAATGTTCTAAATAGATGACATAAAAACACTAGAAATATAACTGGATGGTATAGGCAGATGCTTTTAAAAACAGACTGAGGAAAAAACATTAGAGGTAGAGCTTCCCAATTGAAAGCCAGTCAGCCCTGATCATTAAAAGGAAGTTAAGGAACAAACACAAATTTTATAAATAAATGAGTTGATAAACAATTAGACTATAAAATGGTGAACTTTATTGTACAGACTCCATCTTCTCATGTGAAACAATTCCATTTGTGTGTGACAAATGAACTAGGTAGGTCATATTCCTTGGACCTTAGAGACAGAGTAAGATACTTGCCTGGAATGGTTTTTTTAAAACCTTTAATAGGCTAGGGATGCAGCTCTGTGGTAGAGTGCTTGCCTAGTATGCATGAGGCCCTGAATTTGATCCCCAGCACTATAAAAAGTTGAACTAAAATTAAATTTTTTTAAATATAAAACCTTAAACAGTATCATATGTTGCAGTCTGTTTATGGCTCCACAAAATTTGATTGTTGAAACCCCAATGCAATTATTATCAAGCGGTGAGATGTTTAGGAGGTGATTGGGTCATGAGGCAAAACCTTCATGAATGATAAGTGCCTTTATAAAATAGGCCCAAGGGAACTGATTTTTCCCCATCTACCATGTGAGTACAGTTAAAGGTCTCTGAAGAAAAGAGCCCTCACCAGACAGCAAACCTGCTGGTGCCCTCATCTTAAAATTACAGCCCCCAGAACTGCAAACAGTAAGAGAGAGAGAGAAAGAGAAAGAGAGAGAGAGAGAGAGAGAGAGAGAGAGAGAGAGAGAGAGAGAGAGTGTGTGTGTGTGTGTGTGTGTGTGTGTCTGTTTGCAGTGCTGGTATCAAATCAAGAGCCTCACTCAAGCCAGGCAAGTGCTTTACCACTGAACATTCACTGGAGAAAAGATAGCCTGTTCAACAAATGGTCTGGCAAAACTGGAAATCCATATGTAACAAGATGAAATTAAACCTCTATCTCTCACCCTGCACAAAAGCCAACTCAAAGAGGATCAAAGTCTTAGGCACTAGAACAGAGACCCTGCGCCTAACCGAAGAAAAAAATAGGCCCAAATCTTCACCATGTCAGCCTAGGATCTGACTTCCTTAACAAGACTCCTAAAGTGTAAGAAGTAAAATCAAGAATCAATAAATGGGATGGATTCAAATTTAAAAGATTCTTCTCCGCAAAGGAAACAATCAATAAATAACGTGAGGAGAGAGCCTGCAGATTGGGAGAAAATCCTTTTATCACATGCACCTCCAGTAAAGCATTAATCTATCTATTGGTTCCTTAAAATTAATTTTGCATATTCTAAAGCAATCTTGTCCCACTTAATAATGGGGCGTATTCTTGCTACAATAGGAATAAAATAGAAAATATCTCAAGGCATAATATATAGTGAGGGCAAATGTTTCATAACACTTGTTTCAGTTATATGTCTACTTTGTGTGTGCACTGTATAAAATATATTTCTATTGACAGTCACTACAGTTTAAAAAAAAAAAGCTTGAAGAGCACAACATCATAATATGAAATTTGGAAATTTTCCCACATGAAGTGATCAAAAAGCACCTGAGATTCCATGTTAGGAACCAGAACCACACAGGGTGCATCAAAGCATGTTTGCAAGTATGGTAGGTAGGACTCTGCTCTTCTGCTCTCTTGCAAACACAACTCTCCATAGAGTCACTTGGTTAACTATAGTAAAAACAGAAACAGCTGGCAGTCTACTGATAAAGACTAATTGCTGTTCTATCAAGAGGTCTTTCCAAAATGAGGCTCTTTTTTAACATCTTCAACTCTTAAGACTTAAATGCACATGAAAAATCTTCTTGTGCAAATTGTCTAAGAAACTTTTTCTGCATAGGTACTGCTTGAAATATAAAGACCCAACCACAAACTTGCTTCTCCAAAACCCGCTAGCCTGAGCTGACACTGCCACCTTTTGGCAAGTGCAAAGAACTGTTCATCTTTGTGGCTTTGTTCATATACCCCCACTCTTTACCTACCTTCAGGATTTAGCCTCTTAGCCTCAAAAGGATTGTACACAATGTCACCACTTTGCCTGCCTTTGCTCTTAAGAATAATGTCACTGGTGTTTCATACCATGTCTCTCCTCACTCAAGAGAGCTTCCTGACACTTGGAATTCCTCAGTACTACCCAAAGTTACTACTCTGGACTCATTATCTAGAGCTGTCCTAAGTTTCAACCCCATCTAGAGAAAGACAGTCAGCCAAGTTCCACTACAAGTCCTTGTACAACAGTGAGCTGGGAGCCTCTAACCATCCTCTTTAGCCCTCTCCAATCATGAACAGGAGAATACAAAGTACAATGTTTCTTACTCAGCTGGGTACTCTGTTTATACCTTTGATGTTAATTCTCCCAGCTCCCTCTAGATTTCCCCAACTTCTGGGTTACAATGCACCTGACAATATGCAAAAATTCTCAAACCCATCCTGCCCTCTTCAACACTGTCTCATTTCTTGATTAAGAATCTTTATCATCTCTAACCAGTATTCCAGCCCAAGCCACCTTAATCCCCTTTGATCCATTCTTTAAACTTTTCCCCAAATATTCAAAATTATAAGTCTGATCACGTCACTGTTACACTTAAAATCACTGTGTGGCTTCCCAAGGTATAAATGCCTTATACCACAACTAATAGCAGCCGCTGATATTTACTGAGTAGTTGTGTGTCATGTTTATCTATTACCTCACTTAAGTCTCACAATCCTATATACTGATTTTTTTAAATTTTTATTTTGTAGATTTAAGGAAATCGAAACTTGAAGAAACACATCCTCTGCCCAAACAGAGCTAGTAAGGGCAACTAAGATTACAATAGCCTTTGAAATCTGGTTTGGGGTCTCCTTTTTAGCCACTCACCACCACCACTACCCAACAAACCTGCCTTTCAACCACACCAAACACTAAAGGACCGCTGACCATCTGATGCCCTTTCAGAACTCCTTACCAAAACACACACACTGTTCTCTTGGTTCAAGGCATCCTTTACCCGCCTTGAGAATTCTCTCTAAATCCTTTTTTCTTTCATTTCCACCCTCTCCAGTGGGAAGAGTAATGTAAACCAAACAGATACAGGCATTCTACTCTGTACTTCAAAATACTATAATACAAAGTGCACAAATAGATTTTCCAAACTACCATACAGGTGAGAATCTAGAACACAGAAGGATTAGTATATGGTTAAAGTACTACCTTAAGGTGATTAACCCAAAACTATTTTGCCTTTGGCATTCCTAACACGACTACAACCAATAAGCATTCATATAGAATAATGAGGATCAGGCAGAAGAATTAGTGTAAAGGGGTGTTTTATGATAGTCTACACAGAATATTAGATTTAAGTCTAAGAGAATGAAGAGTGTGTTGAACATCAGTAATATTTAAAAAATAATGGAAAATAGAGAACACAAATTAGGATGACTCCCAGGTTTATAGTTTGGGTAGCTGAACTACTGGCACCATCATTTACCAAGACACAAAAATGAGGTAAATACATAAATTTTGTACTTGTTCTTTCTCAGTAAAGAAAGCTGAGAAAGAACAAGTACAAAAGAGAAACAGGAATGAATGATATCTTGGAAGGAAAATGAAGAAAAGGTGTTTAAAACATAGGGATAAGCTGTTCATGACACCACACATCTATACTCCTGGAGACAGGAGGCTGAGGCAGGGTGAATGAAAGTTTAAGGTAGGTTCTGCAACTTTAGCAAGATTTTTAGGAACTCAGAAAGACTCTAACTCAAATTTTTAAAAAATTAAAAGGGTTCGTATAGTAAAGTGCCCCTGGGTTCAATCACCAATACTGCAAGAAAACAAACCAACCATAGGCATGATCACATAGAAGGTTCATAGTGGACTTAACAATTAGGAACTATGTCAAAGGGCAGATACAATTTCAGTAAATAAGTAGAGAAAATATGAGTAAAACATTGTTGGGGTAGGGAGGATGACTCAAACAATCAAGAAAAAAAGGAAGAGTGCAAAATATGTTTGAAATTGAGAAGAATTTTATTGGATGGACGATCATGTAGCAGAACACAGAAATTAGAAGTCTAAGTTAAAGACTCTGAATTCCAGATTTTATTTTATTTTTGGAATTTATTCTCTGAATAGAGTAAAGACATACAGCTTTTTTTTTTCTTTTTTTAAGACAACTATTCTGAGAACAAGGTATAGGATGAATTGGAATGATAAGGAGTTAAGGCAGGAGAAGCTATTAGGAGGCCTTTAAATGACCTAAACATAATAATGAAGACCAGAAAGAGAATGGTGGTAGCCAAAATAAAATTAAAGGGATATATGAAAGCAAGAACTTTCACCCCAAGATATCTATGATATAGTGATAAAAGAAATATATAAAAGAAATATACATTTGGTTTCTACCCAATTCTAGGCAGAGAGCTCCAGAGTGATAAGTGTCTCCTGTATGATAATAAAATGATTGGTAGCTAGGTATCCTAGCTACCAATCTGATGGCTTCAAGATAGGGACTGGTCAACAAAATGACCAAGGAAAGGTTAGAGGGTTGAGAGTTTCAGCCCTACCCCCAACCCTCAGGGAGGGAAGAAGGGAGGAAGGTAAAACAAATCACTGTAACCACTGATGTAATCAATCAGAGCCACATTATGATGCCTCTATAAAAACCCAAAGGGCAGGGTTCAGAGAGCATCTGGACTGCTGAACATGTGGAGGTGCCTGAAAAGTAACACACACAAGTAGGGTATAAAACTCAGTGCCCCTTCCCACATACCTTGCCCTATTCATCTCTTTCATCCAACTATTCAATTAAATCCTTTGCAGTAGTCTTTATAATAAATCAGTAAACCTAAGTGGTTCCCAGAGTTCTGTGAAATACTATAGCAAATTAATTGAACCCAAGGAGAGAATTGTATGAACCCTGATTTATAGCCAGTCAGTCATCAGTACAGGTCATAATCTGGAGTTTGCCACTGGCATCTGAAGTTGTGGCAGTCTTATAGGACTCAGCCTTTATCCTACAGGATCTGATGCTACTTCAGGTAGACAGTGTCAGACACAAGATAAACTATAGGAGATTCATTGTCAGAAGTGTGGTGTTGAGTGGTATATAAGAACTTTGGATTTCTTCCTATCTATTAATACTGTCCCAGAAATTCCACTATTACTGTATTACTATGCCCATTACACTATATCATAATCATTTTACAGACTGTGATCTTCTCTTATTCAGCCTCTCATTGCTAATACTAACAAGTCAGGAACATGGGAAACAGCCAAAAAAGGGTCTGTTGAATTATAAAAGAACGTATGAATTGACGAAATATAGAAGTGAGACAAAGATTTCAGAGAAACCTGAGTAACTCACAAGTAGAGGTAGAAAAAACACTGTGGAGAAGTTAGGAGTGGGATCAAGCTTAAGGAATGAGTTTTAAGACATGCTGTTTTGTGTGGGGGGTAGCTAAGGACAACATACAAATAGAAATGTCAGGGGAAAAAAAATACTGGTGAGGAAAAATCCAGACAAAAATAAAGACTTGGGAAATATAATAAATTATCAACAAATCTTATTATTTGCTAATGAGAATAAATATTCAATAAATTTCCTAAGATTCTTTGTGGTATGACTCTGTCTGTAAGAATGTTATTTGATTGATCATGTGTATATCCTGTACAAATTGAAGGATGTAAATACCCAATCAAATGGGTCAATCAAAACTGGGTCAACACTAAGTAACTATTCGCTTGACTCAATCATTCATTCAACAAAAATTTACAGGGGTAAGGAAATCCAGCCATGAAAGCAAACTAAAATATAGTAAATATGGAAAATGTCATAGGAACACAAATAGAGAATATAAGGAGGATTGGTAAAAGAGCCAGGACAAAAAAAAAAAATGCCCACAAGCTTTGCTAGAAGAGGAAACACAAAAAAAGATAAACTGATTTAATGAGATAACTAAGATGATGAGTGAATTCTAGAAAAAAAAAAGCATTATATGTGCAAAACAAGACATGCACAGTTTCTCATCTTCATGAAACCACAGCAAAAGATGATGGCAAGGCAGCTCATGGCGGACTTTCTATACACTGATAAGGAATTTAACCTTTATCCTATAGTCCTACAATAAAAAACACTGATAAAAAAATCAGATACACGTTAGAACCCCTGAAAAAGCAATCCATATTCCCTAAAGCAGAATGCTTTTAGGAATAGGTGGATAAGAGGAAAAAAAAAAAAGAAGGGGAACTAACTTCTGTAGACAACAGGAACTTTTTCAGCAATATTAGAACCTGACAAGATCTATCTTTCAGAAGTCTAGCCACAGATCTGAGGCTAGGGGAAGAAAATGTGGAAAGAGATGAAAGAAGAGGATTAAGAAACAATTGCAAAGATGCTACAGCCCAAAATGTAGACTACTATTTACTCAAAAATGAACCACATAAAGAGGCACATAAAGGGCTGCAACTAATATGTGCTTTCACCATTTTCTGAATTTACATCATATATCAACTCAATCATAAGCAATTACAGTAAAATTGTGGTCAAGTATAATAGAAAAAAAGAAGGGGGTGGTGAAAAGTAGCTATAAAAATTTCCCCTGAAAAGCAGTTCATACAAACTTCAAATAAAAGTTTTTTTAAGGATTTTAATTTCTATTTTAAAAAAAAGAAAAGGATTTCATAAAACTACCATATTGACAGATTACCATATCAAGGTATCTAATAAAGCTGATCACTCCTTCTTTCTTAACACAGTTCACTTGACTTCACGGATACAACTTACTCTTAATTCTCCTCCTTCATACTGTACTTCTTATTCTCCTTTGCTAGTGTCTCAGCCTCTCTCTGTAAACAGTATAGAGTTTCAAGGGAATTTTTTGGACTTCTCCTGACACACTCCCTAAACTATCTTACTTAGTTTTCATGACACTGAAGTGCCATCTGCCAATCACCAGAAATTTATGTCTCCAGTCCAGACTTCTGCCCTGAACTGCAGACTAATGTATATCCAGCTGTCTATACAATATCTCCACTTAGACTGCTAACTTGACATGTTCAAAACTGGACTCATTATTTCCCTCTAAAATCTGCTTCTTCTGCAGTCTTTCTCATCTCAGTAAATATTAACTTTATTCTTCCAGTTTTTTAGGCCAAACCCCAGAGGCCACATCTAATCCATCATCAAATTGTTGGCTCTGCATTCAAAATGTATATAGAGTGGGAATGCTTTTCCCAATCATGACTAAAATCAATATCATCACCCACCCAGGATTACTGTTTGAGCATGCTAAATAATCTCATTATGCCCTGCCCATGACATAACTCTATATGGCAGCAGAGAAGACCATTTAAAACAAGTCAAGACTCTCCAGTGACTTCCCACCTTCAAAGTAAAAGCCAAAGTCCCACTGGCCTACATTGCCATATATGATCTGACCTTACTCTACCCAACTCACCTCTCAGACCCCATCTTCTACCAATCATTTCCCTCAAAACCACCATTGACATACATGTCACTCCTTGAACATAACAAGCATACTGTGACTCAGGATATTTACACTTCTGTTCCACCTTTATCAAATGTTTCTCCCCTACAACCTCCCTCATATCTGCACAGATTGCTCTCATTTCAAGATCTCTACTCAAATACCTTTCCTAACCATCTTGTATAAATTGACAATTCCCCCCAAAATGCTCTTTTCACCTTATTCTGCTTTATTTTTCTCCATGAACTATAAAATCTGAGACACCACATATGTATTTATTTATTTTATGTATCATTAATTAGAATTTAAGCTCCACAAAAGCAGATAATTTGTTCACTGTACTATTCCTAACAAATGCTCATCCATCTGGAATGGAAGGATGAATGAAGAAAGGAAAATCCAGTCAGGATCTAGTATAAAAGTAGGGATTGAAGGAATTTTCAGTGTAAAGTTCTCCAGCCCTTAGAGAAACGATGACTACAAGAATTGTCCAACAATAGCCAGATCTACAACCCCAGCTAGTGCCAATAATAAACAAGGGTTGACACATCCCTACTATGGGGGAAAACTACAGAGAGGAGAGGGAGAAGATGGTCATCCCTGCTTTCCTTGAAAAGAAACATCATTTAGATGTTTCCTGTAAACTTGCCTACCAACTCTGACCAAAACAACATTAAGCTCATTCTACACACTTAATAGCTGTTATGAATAGTTCCTGCTTTTCTAAGCTATGGTCTTCTGAGAAAATTGTAACTCCCAATCCTAAAACTGGCTGCCAAGACATAATGGTCAGAGAAAGCTCTCAAATTTCCCCAAAGCACTCAGGCTGCAACCAAATATCATTAACATGATAACAACAACTTAGAGAACCTTCTGGTGTCTGCCTCTCTTTGTTGTCCCTGGTGTATATACCAGTGGCCTAGTCATAAAAAAAAAAAAAAAAAAAAAAAAAAGATTTTGCTACATTAGTGTGGAGGGAAGGGGAGGTGGGAGAATTCAAAGAGAGTGTGTGTGTGTGTGTGTGTGTGTGTGTGTGTGTGTGTAGACATACTTATATTTCCACTTTAAAGAAAGGTTGAATGGTGAGGAATAAAAAAACATATCTGCTAAAATATGAGTTATCACCTGGGCTTTTCAATACCAGACACCAAAAGAGATTGTGGTCCCTGAGATACTCAGTATTCCTTAGCTAAAAATACCATGTCTTGCATCCCCCATTCCCACATTCAGAATGAAGATATGGGACAGGAGTCCCTCCCAAATTGAATGGCTGAGAGCAGTGTCACATCAGTCATCTCTCAAAAAGAAATAACATGTCATATCATCTCCTTGCTTTGAAACATCTAGTATCTTTCAAATGCCCAAGTCCAAATTCTTAGCACAGCAAATAATTCATCTTTAAATCTACTAAATATGTACACATATTAAAAAAAAAAAAACAGTGCCTAGTGAAAGCAAACAGGCTGTCCACTCCTTCCTAGCCATGTTACCTTTAGCAGATCACTCTGCATCTATAAGTTTTCTCCTGCACAAAAGGAGAATACTAAAAGACCTATCTTTTAGGGTTGCTATGAGGACTAAGCAAGAAACTGCATGCCAAATCCTCGCACAGATACTGGACTATCTCATCTATCTAGAATGCATCACTTCCCAAAGACAGCAGATAACCAAAGTTTAGCTTCCATGTATTTCAGAATAATTAACAACAAGAGCCCAGTTAGAAACAACGTTCCAATTAATCGTGAATCAACAAAACCTTAAATTAACCAATATATTGTTTTGATGATAATTTATTTTTAAAAAGCAAGAATCCAAAAAAAAAAAAAAAAGGAAATATTCATGTATTTAAAAAAAAAACTAGGTTCTTTTACTTTGTCTCCCTGTTCAAACTCAGGAAGAAAAAAATGGAAATTAATAAGAATGTGGTTTTCTATAATGTAAAATCCACATGAATAAAATTCAATCCCAATTGCATACGTAATCTACTAAATACATACCCATATAACAAAACAAACTCTAGAAACTTAATAAAAGTATGCATCAGGTAGCAGAATAATTTCATTCTAAGACTTCACAATTAAAACACAAAAATCACAAAACTTTTTTAAAAAATCAGTAATTCTAGTAATACTAAAAAATACTACAAACTCTTCAATACTAAAAATAACAAAAATAAAGCAGATCAAAACACTTTTCAAAAGATTAAATACTTATGGTGTCAGTGCTACTGAAAATTATGATAGGATTTCAGTAAATTTATAACTGAAGGGCAAACAATTCATAGAAAGGAGAAAACAGAACTAGAAAAACACTGCATTTGCTTTTCTACTATGGGCTGTGATGTTAGACGGCAAGTACTTTAATACCCATTTTTAAAAAACAAAAGATTATAAAAATATATGATAGAATTGGTCAGCTAAATTCTGCTAGAGGCAGTGTATAGCAATACCTATCTAAAGTAAATCTGGCAATCTTTTTTGAAATTGATAAAACCTTCAAACCATCTGACCTTGAAATCCCTCTCCTTGGCCTTTAACCTAAAGGAAAGAAGTAAAATGATGAACAACCATATTAAATGCACTTACAAAATAAGCAACCTAGATGTCGAGCTACTAAAAAAATAAGTAATTCAACTCACTGTAACATTGTATAATAATCTAAAGGTATAAAAACTATAGCAAAAAGAAAATAAGTATGAAAGTGTTAAACATTATATTTATGATTTGATTACAGTATAAAACCAAATAGGTATGACCAAAAATAAGAAAAATTAAAAGCTTATTCTGATTTTTTAAAAAATTCTTTAACATTATGTTGTTCCAATAAAAAGCCTATTGGAATTGATCAGGCCCATCAAACTAAATATACACTTCAAAACTGACTTTTCAGAGGCATGAAACAATAATAAACAATTTTTTACCCTAAAAACCTATCACATAGGAGTAAATGGATTAGCTTTTCTCACATAAAGACAAACCATACATGCAATTTTAGCCATGCTATTAGCCAACTGTAACCTCATTATATTAAAATCTCTTTTACCATCAAAATTTAACTGGAGATCTCCATCTGGTGATCAGAGGCCACTTATTACAAAGCATCTGGAGAGAGGACCTCAAACACCAAAGTTAAAACTTATCTGGCCAAACAGAATGGTGAAGGTTCAGTTTCCCTTATGTTCCCAGGTGAATTATTATGTTTCTCAACCATTTCAGGGCTCTAAAGCCCTTATAGTGGCAGCTAAGTATTTAAGAAGAAAATGACGCAGATTTGCACTCTGTGAAAATTTGTTGACTTCCTCATTTTTCTATACCACCACCATGAAGCAGTGGAAAATATACAAACATGAGGTCAGAAGATGTGAGACAGAGATGACACTACGCAATCTCAGGCATGTTACCTGTCTTTTCAGGCTTTAATTATTTAATAGTAAAATTTTCAAATCGAACCAAATAATCTGTAAATTCTTTCAAGTTCAATACCTGTTAAAGTAAAAGACCCCTTTCCCAAACACACCAAAGTCTCTCATTACCGTTACTCAGATGGTAAAACAATTACTAAAGTTTAGAATTAGAAGACTAGAGGCAAAGGTGAAATACAAAGATGATCAAAAGACTTGGACAGTCATCTGAGCTCTGGCCTTGTCTACCCATGTGACCCTAAGCAAATTACTGCACTCAAAATAAAGTTTTGGGACTAGTAAAGCAACAATCCTTATTGGTCATGGCCTTCTTATTCCTGCATCATAAAATGGACTGTTTTTATCTGTCAGAACTAGGATTTCATTCCTAATCAGCAATGATTTTTCACTTTGTTCTTGGGTTTTTGAAAGCACCTTGTACATTCATCTTTTCTAAATTTTCTGATACTGAAAAATACAGTCTAACATATTCTGCCTATTTTAAAGCTGTATTTAAGCCTGAAGCCATTCCTCCAGAACACATACAGCTAATAGTTTTGATACCTGTGCCACAAAACATTTTGTGCTTAAGTTGTAAACTTAAAAAGAAACTCAAAAGCCTGGTTAAGAGAGACATATGAACAAATCATTAACTACCAATTGGCAAATGCTATCTGCATAATGTATTGTATCTTATTGGATCAGAGAAGACAAAAGGGATAAGACTTCCAGAGAAGACTCAGGTGTTATTTTAGTAAGGTTGTGAATGGCAAGTTGTTTACTAGGAAGAGAAAAATTTTCAACAGAGGGAACAGTGTAAAACCACAAAGGAAGATGTCATCTTTTGAGAGCTACAAATAGTCTTAAATGGAAAGGGCAGGCATCATGGTAGAAGAGAAACTAAAGTGTAGACAAACACCAGAAATTATGAAAGCCTCAATTTATTCAAATAGATTATGAAAAGTCATCAATGGGCTTCTAAACACGAAATCAAAGTCCTCATCTTTCTCCATAAAATAAAAAGCATTGAGTTAAGGTAACAAGCAAAAAATTCTACCTGTAGAAAGGTAGAATAAAAAATTAATGAATTCCTGCTCTCAAGATGGCTTCTAGCATTATATTACTATGGGATAGTAATATAACACTGAAATAAGACATTA
The DNA here is from genome assembly GCF_964194105.1 of Spermophilus citellus. Lineage (NCBI taxonomy): Eukaryota > Metazoa > Chordata > Mammalia > Rodentia > Sciuridae > Spermophilus > Spermophilus citellus. The sequence goes on along the minus strand of NC_138195.1, from coordinate 56,992,487 downwards.
TTAATTGTGGCTAAAAAGTTGAAGAAAGTTGTATTTTTAACCCAAAGATTATTTGAGGTCAATGTCGCTGAGAACACTAAAGAAAACAACCAAATCAGAAAATAGCAAAGCAAACAATAAAGTCTGAAAAGAAAACTGACTTCGAGCAAAACATTTAGCAATGTTTATATACTTATCATATATTACAGACTATAAGTCTGATTACAGCCTATAAAATATGTTTTGTACCTATCTATCTTTTGCAGAAGGAGAGTATCTTAGATTTGGGTAAACTAAAGTCTCCTTAAATTAAAGTCTCTTTTGAAAATGATGTTTTAAAAAACCTCTGGCCAAATGAATAGGTTCCGTAATAGTTTGATGTTCAGGAGAAAACAGCTACTTTGAAAAGGCTAAAGTTCATGTTCTCTCTCCTTTAAGAGTGAAAACTTACATATCAATCTGAGACTACAAAAAGTCGGTGCATCAGTAATTTCCACACTGCTAAGGCCTAGTTAGGAACAGCAAGTCTAATTGGCTGGATAGCCTACAAAGATGAATTTGCAATTATTGAAATTCAAACTTAAGCTTTGCCACAAACGACCACATCAACGGAGTAATTCCTCCTCTTACTGTATCAAGAAACACGGTGCATTATACAAATGGATAAAAATAGCAGGCGTCTAAAGAAGAGAAAGCAACAGCATCTGAACTCACAGCAACGGTGTGATCCACCAAAGTTTTATCTCAGGATGTATTTTTAGGGCGTCTTTGTTTTGGCCCAGTAATTAAAAAAAAAATCCACTCATTCAGAGCACCTCGGTACTTTTCCCTATCAACCCTCACGAGCATCCCGGCTCTGAAATCACTGGGCATCTCAGCCTCGCCCAGATTTCCCCTGAGCAAAAGGCGGCCGCCGCTGTGGCCAGTGCCGGTGGCCCACGGCCCCCGATCCTCGGCCCCCGGCGCCTGTCACAGCCCGAGAGGCAAGGGGGTCCGGCCTCCCCGCTCCACACCCGCCCACCTCAGGCGGCTCGAGGGGCGCTCGCGGGGCCGCCTTGGAAGGCTGCCTCTCTTGGGCCTCTGCTTCTCCCCCGACGCCCAAGCCTCCGCCCGGCCCTGGACCGCGCCCCCATTACCCGCTACACGGGGCATTCGCCGCGACCCCGGCGCCAGCACCCGCTTCGGCCCTGACCCCAGTTCTCACCGTGTGGAGGTCGCACAGCCTCCTCTCGGCCGTGGCCCGGTTGCGGGTCGCCCAGCGACCTGCGGGCCCCAAGACCGAAGGCTAGTCGAGGGGCCGCCGTCACATTCCGGTCGGCCCGGGAACACGACAGGACACAGCCAGCATCGCGTCCACGGCCTCAGGGAGCGCCGGACTCCAGAGCCGCCGCGCCCCCTCCCTTGGCCGGCGCCCGCCTGGACTCCGCCCTCCAGGGCCCGCTCAAGGCGCGCGCGCAGGCCCTCCCAGGGACGCCCTGCGCAGGCGCGAGACTCACGCGGCAAGGCCTCGCCTTTAGGTCCTCCCCCTCCTTCTGACTCCAGCTCAGCCCACCTCGCCCCCGCCCTCTCTCCAGCCTCCCCCAGGCTCCGCCCCAACTCCGAGAACCACCCCTCTCTGTTGACCTTGCCTCTCTGCCCCCTGACAGGTTGTTGTTCTGACCAACCAGTGATGCCAAGTCTGCGTGATCCCAGGACGAATCCCTGGATTAACACTTACTTGCTCCTTGACCTTAGTCAAACCTGTCAGCTCCTCCAGACTGAAAAGTTATTAGTGGTCTCAGCACCGGGCCTGACAGAGTTCCTCCAACATTTGGTGTCCATACTGCTTCCTATATGCTCTGGGGCATTCCTGAAACACAGCGCCAAGCCTACCTCACAAGAACACTGGATCTGACTGGGACTGAGGGAAAATACCATACACAGTGCTAAGATTCAAAGCTGTCCTATGGTGATATTCATCTGAGATCCTTTTACCAGGAACCAGATTATCCTTCTCTATAGGGCTTCCATCACTGAGGCCATCTTCCCCTCCTTCTGTCCTAGAGGGCTGGACCAGCCCTTGAGACTCCTCCTTCTCTTGATCTGGCCAACAGTTGAAGCACTGGAGCTGCCCTTATCTGGTGCTCTTTGAAATCCTGCTGGCCCCAACAGCTCAATTACAATAAATAAAATTTAAGAAGAATATCTTGAAAAGTATTCATTTCTTCCATGTCTCCGGATCTGTGACACTCAAAGGGAAAACGCGAGGAAAAAGGGGTAGATGCTTGGTTTCTAAAACTCAGATTTTATTTATTTATATTTTATTTATATTAGTAATATATTTTTATATTTTAAAAAATAACCCATCATTTTTAATATCTAAACATGTAGATTGAATTTCTTGAGTGATAATGGGTGTGTTTAAAATATTGAGAAAGACAGGATATAAATATTCTACAATTTCTTTTTGGATTAAGTAAAATCATTAGAAAAACAAACACCAGACTGAACTCTTGGACACACCCCTTGTTATGATTTGGATCTGGAATGTCTCCCCAAAGCTCCTATGTGGAAAGCATGGTCCTCAAAGCAGCAAGGTTGAGAGGTGAGGCTTTTAGGCAATAATTGGATCATAAGGGCTCTGACCTTATCAGTGGGTTAATACTTTTCCTGGATTATTCCATTGCTAGCTACTGGCAGGTGGGTCCTAGATGGATGAAGTAGGTCACTAGGGATGAACATTGGAAAGATTTATCATCACCACCCCCCCCTTGCCCTGCTCTCTCCCAGCTTCTATGAGCAGCTTTCCTCTGCCACTTTCACCATGAGATTCTGCCTCACTTCAGACCCAAAGCAATGGAGCCACCCAATCATGGACTGAAAGCTCATAAACTGTGAACCAAAATAAATCTTTCCTCCTCTAAGTTGCTCTTGTCATATATTTTAGACACAGTAAGGAAAGGCTGACTAAAACGCCCCTCAAGCATATCACTCAAAATATGTAGTTACTAAAATGTGCTTTGGGATTTATGTCCTCAGGTAAAATTGAGAAATGATAAAGATTATCCTTGGGGATTGGACAAAATACTACATTCTTAGTAATTTCCATATGAGGGTCTAAGAAGAAAAATCAGAGTTCCCAAAATCAGGAAGAATTTTGTTTCTTTACACTGCTGGATTGTTATCTTGAGATTTCCTAAATATTTGAGGTGATCATATGTTCTCTTTTCTTCAGCAATTGTGAAGTACTAAGTCACCCTGCCCTTCCTTTTCTACAAAGATAGAAGTCTTACTGGATGTTTGCTCTATATGAATATTTCCCAGCTTAAACTAATTTTTTCTATTCCTATTTTGTCTTTGCCCCAACTTCTTCATTTCCTTGGTTGTCATTATGTCACATTGATTATTTTTCTGTTAGCCATTTGTTTCAATGTGTACCCTTGGGGTTTTAATTCATGAGATGACTATAATGACACACATAAGTCAATGCATTGGAAGAAAATGTTTATTGCTTACATTTCCAGAGAGCTAGGAACACTACATGCCATTTGGGACCATTTGGAGAAGCACCAGGTTTGGTAAGAAAGAAGAATCAGTGTGAGGGAAAAGTCCATGACAGAGCTTTCATTGTTGGTTGGTTTTGTGTTTGTTTGTTTGTTTGTTTGTTTTGGTTTTGGTTTTTTGGGGTTTTTTGGTGGGTTTTTTTTTTTGTGTGTGTGTGTGTGTGTGAAATGCAAGACAGGAAACAGGGAAGAGAAAACAGCCTGGGATTGACTGATCTGAATAATGTCAGAGGACTCTAGGGTATAAGGGTGGTTTCTAGTTGCCTGATGCCTGGCCCTGAGAGATTTAGAGCAATGGAAATATTGGCATGGTGTATGAAAGTTAGATAAAGGGGGTGGTTGAGAGTATGGATTTAGAATTTTTTGGAAGGTATATAATAGAATTTTTTTTTTTTTTGGTATTGGGATTTGAAGCAGGGAACATTGCCATTGAGTTACATCTCCTGCTATTTTTATTTTTTATTTTGAGACAGGTTCTCACTAAGTGCTTAGGGCTTCATTACATTGATGAGGTTGGCCTTAAACTTGTAATCCTCTTGCCTCAGGACCCAGTTGTAACAGAATTTTCATACTCTCATAAAAGCTATATTGCAGGGAAGGTTTAAACAATTTTGGCCATGGTTTAGAAGCTAGCCATGCTCACCATTATACCACCAAACACCTCTCTTGGCTATTCATTTGAATTCAAAATAGACAAATGTATTTAGAATATCACTTTAAATTATATGCAGGAAAAAAGTGGTAATTAATATGTAAGTCACATAATATAATAATAATTATGTTATTACATTATATTATAATTTATATTACCTTTTAAGAAGAAGTTTGAACCTGAGGGTCTGAAACCTATTCATACATTTTTACTATAAATGTTTTTGTCAGTTTGAAAAATGTGTCTACATATCTCCAAATCCATATTGAAACCCTAACCCCCAACATGATGCTATTTGGAGGAAAGGACTAAAGGAAGTAACAAGGACTCATCATATGGGATTAGCATTCTTATTTTTAAAAAAAAAAGAAGGAAGAAAAAGGAGGAGATATAGTCTCTCGGTCTCTGCTTGCTGTAAAGAGAGGATCCAACAAGAAGACAGCCATCTATAAACCAGGAAGCGAACCTCACCCAACATGGGGTCAATCTATACTTGATTTTGACTTTTTATCCTCCAGAATGTGAGAAATAAATAGACACAGTTTAAGCCACCCAGTCTCTGGTGATTTGTTACCAGCCCAAACTGACTAAGATATAACAGTACAAACACAATGGGGAAAAAAAAAAACAAAGAAGACTTAACCCATAACACAAACTTAGTACAATTACAGTAGCATTAGTGAATTTTCCTAATTTTACAGATATCCTTTTTATGCTTTATTTCTTTTGAGTTAATGTTCATACTCCCCTTTTTTTCCTTAAACAATTAAAATTTATAATTTTATAATTCTGATGGATAGAAATGGGGCTTCATTCGGCAAAAATCGGAGTGTTGGTAGGACTAGATCCTTCTGCAAGGCCTGGGGCAGAATCTGTTTCTTCAGTTTCTCCAGCTTCTAGAAGTCCCCCACATTCTTTGGCTCCTGGCACCCTGATCCACCTTCAAAGCCATGCTGTAGTTTGAGTCCCTCTCACATTGCATCATTCTGAACTTTTCTTCCTCAGTCTTTTATTTACAGGTCATTATGATTATGTTGGGTACAACTGGATGATCCAGAATAATATCCCTGTTTTAAAATAAGCTAAAATTCGCAGTCTTAATTTCATCTGCAATCTAAATTCTCTTTTTCTAGGGTCCTCTCCATATAAGAGACAATTTGGAAAGAGGACTTTTTGAAGTGTCATGACAAAAAACTGTGAAACAGTTAGTTGGAGCCCCAGTAGAAAGTGGTTCTTGTGGCCATCCAAAACACATCAGACAAGAGTCTGGTGAAATCTTCCTTCTCCCACAAGCACCTGCTCTGTCCTAGGTACTGTTTTAGATGCCTTGGATTAAGTCATGAACCAGGACAGGTGACACTGGCATTGATTTCCTAGAAGGAATCACCAGTTTTCCCCACAAAGCAATGTGTTAGGAATTATTGACTCCTACAGGCACAGAAGGGTTTCTTTGTTGGTCCAAATCTCTCTGCCTGTGGATGCCCAAATACCTTTTAATACCTAGAATATGGCAATAAGCATTTCTAGTATTAGTAAAGGACAAAGTATCTAAAACCTGGTCTCCTGTTTGAAGATGGAGAAAACCTGCTCTTCAGCCATGAAGATGACAAAAGGAACAGAGTATGATCAATCTTTCTTTTAATCTTTTAAAATGTCTGCTCCCATTCCAGGACAGTGAGGGGTACCATAGCAGGCATGATGCCTATAAAGGTCATTCTTTCTCCTAGTGCTTTTGCAGAGTTTATAAACTAACAGGTGTAGATCAAATTTGGCCAACAAGTATATTTCATTTGGTCCACACTATGATTCAAAAATTTTTTTTAATTAGTTACTAACATTTAAAAACCAATAAATTTAACATAAAGTTCATATTTCCAGTTCCTCCAGTTGTCTAGAATAGCATCAGGCCCTTTCATCTTTTGCTGACTCTGTCTTTCACTAGATTTTTTTTCCTGCACTTTTTTACTGTGGTAAAATATACATAACAAAATTTATCCCCCATTTTGTATAGCTCTGTGGTATTAAGTACAACCATATTGTCATACAACCATTACCACCACTTCATCTTACAAAACTAAAACTATATACCTATTTAAAAGAATTTTCCATTCTACCTCTTTCCAACCACTGGCACACTGCTCTCTGTCTTTGTGAATTTGACTACTCTAGGTACCTCATATAAAGTGGCTTGTTTCACTTAGCATAAAGTCTTCAAGGTCTACACTGTGGTGTGTGTAGAATTTCTTTTCCTTTTAAGGCTGAATGATAGGTCTCAATGTGTATAAACCACATTTTATTTACCCATTCTTCCCTTGCTGGACACCTGAGTTGCTTCCAGATTTGGCTATTGTGAAAAATGGTGCTTCAAACACAGGTATAAAAATAAAAACAAGACTGTTTTTTCAATTCTTTTGGGTATTGTTTTCATCAGCTTTTTCATCACTGTGACCAAAATACCTGAAAAGAACAATTAGAGGAGGGAAAGTTTGTTTTGGCTCACTGTTTCAGAGATCTCAGTCCTTAGATGGATGTCTTCATAGTTCTGGGCCCAAAATGAAACAAAACATCATGAGAAGGGCATGGCAGAGAAAAGCAGCTCTGGACATGATAACAAAGAAGCAAAGAGAGCTCTAGTTACCTGGGACAAAATATAAACTCCAATGTCACTCCTCTAGTGGCCTACCTCCACCATCAAGCATACCCTACCTGCCTAGAGTTACTACCCACTTAATCCAGATCAGTGGGTTAATCCGCTGATTTGGTTACAAATCTCATAATCATTTCACCTCTGAATATTATCACACTGTGTCACACATAGGTTTTGGGGGGACGTCACTTATCCATTTCATAACAGGTATATATTTACAAGTAGAATTTCTGAATCATATGGTAGTTATATTTTTAATTTTTTGAAGAAAATGCTAACCTGTTTTTCACAACAGTTTAGATTTTTGTGCTGAATACAGTCACATATATTAAACTGCTTAATCCTGATAAAGGTGAATGTTTTTCTCTTGTGAAAATTAAACTATTTAAATATCACATAATAAGAAGCAACTGAAGTTAATCATCCTGACTATAATGTGAGCTAACAACAGGCCAGTAAGAGATTTAATTGTTAGAAGATTCTGTATGTGCTAGCTCCATAGTTACATATTTTAAATCTCCATGAAAGAAAATTTTTCCCCAAATTACCAAATTTACTGCAAGGTGGAAGAGATCTGGAATATAAAAACAAACTCTAAAAGAATTCAAAGAAATTGTTCAAAAAGTTGATAAAAGATACTTCATTTTGAATACTTTGTTTTGTTTTTTTTTGTTGTTGTTGTTGTTGGTGGTGGTGGTGGTGGTGGTGTTGGTGGTATAAGAGATCGAACTCAGGGCGTCACACATATCAGGAAAGCACTCTATTGAATATTTTAAAGTAAGTTATGTTTTCAAGGAAAAACACATTACCACAAGAAAAATGTGAATCTGAAAAATAACTTGTGCTAAGAACTTACTCAAATCAATGATAAAAAAACGAATGGCCCAAATCCTAAAATGGGCAACAGCCTTAAATAGATATACCAGAAAAGAAGATCCATAAATGAACACATGAAAAGGTGTTTAACATTATCAGTTACCTGGGAAATACAAATTAAAATCCAATGACATAGTTCTTCATACCTTCTATAATGGCTGCTATAGTTTGAATTCTCTAAGACTCATGTTGAAATATGAATGTCATTGCAACCTAGTAAGAGATTGGCCTTTATGAGCCAATTAGGCCATAAGGTTTCCACACTCGTGAATGGATTAAAGTCATTATTCCAGGAGAGGCTTCCTGGAAAAAGAATGAATTCTGCATGACTTCCTCCTTTCTCTGTTTTACCCATGCTCACTTGCCCTTCCACCATTATTATGATACAGCAAGAAAGCCCTCTCCAGATGTGGGCCCTTGACCTTGGACTTCTCGGTCTGCAGAACTGTGAGAAATAAATTTTCTTTATAAATTATCCAGTCTGTGGTGTTCTGCTAAAGCCACAGGAAAGGGTCTAAGACAATGACTAAGAAAACTTTTAGACAACCATAAATGTTGGGAAGAATATGGAGTGACTAGAAACCTAATATACTGAGATATTTAAATGGTTAAACTATTTTGAAGTTCACTTTGGCAGTTTCTCATAAAGTCAAGCATACCCCTGCCTGAAAATCTAGCTACTCCTCCTACAACACTACTTTTAGGCATTTATTCAAGAAAAATGAAAATTTATGGCCATAAAATGACTTGAATAAGAATGTTCACAGTTGCCCATACTGGAAATAATCACATATCCAGGAGCAGATGTGTTAGTCACTTTCTGTCACTATGACAAAATACCTACAATAAATCAACTTAATTCAGGAAAAGCCTTTTATGGCTTACAAAATTCAAAAGTTTCAGTGAATGGTTGCTTGATCCTGCTGCCTTTGGGTCTGAGGCAACACGGTGCATCATGGCAGGAGAGAGTGGCAGAAAAGGCTGCTCATCTCATGGCTGATGGGAAGCAGATCGACAGACAGGAAAGACCTAGGTTCTCATTATTTTCTTCAAGAACACATTCCCATGACAACCATAGGCTTATGATCAAACGTTTAGCACCTGGGATCCTGGGAAATATTTCAGATCCAAACCATAGTAACAAGTAAATAAACAAATTGTGGTATATTCACACAAGGAAATACTAGGTCAGTATTAAAAAGGAGCAAATTATTGATACATGCAAAAGAAGCCAGATACAAAAGAGTACATACCATGTGATTATATATATATGAGACTCTAGAACAGAAACAATTAGCCTATGATAATAGAAGTTAGAACAGTGGTCTCCTTCAAGGCAAACGGGGGGATGGGAAGTTTTAAGTTGTGCAAAAACTTTGCAGGTCTTAGAAATGCTTTATACTTTGATATGGTGGTTTCGGTATCGTATAAATTTGTCAAAATTCATCAAATTATATAAATAAAAGCTGAGTATTTTTGTATAGTAATTACATCTGAATTAAAAGGAGTATTACAGAAAGACCATCATTCCTTCACTGATTTGAAATGCTGCCTTGTCATTTGTTACTTTTTCAAATGCAATTGAGTCTATCCTAGACTATTAAGTTCTGCTCCCACTGATTTTTTCTTTATATTAACAGGCCATTACCAAAATGTTTTAAACGTAGAAACTAAAACTAGTATATTTTAATACATTTATAAGATATTTTTCTATCTTTTTATCTTGCCCCACAGTTATTTCACCTTTCCTCTTTCTGATTTTTTCTGTGGCTTACTGATTTTTTTCTTTTCACTGTTCTTCCAAATAAATTTTATAATAAAATTTTCTAGTTCCAGGAAAAAAATCAGATGGCACATTTAAATTGCTTTGGAGTTCTAAATTAGATCTATAATTCCTCATATAAAACCTCATCTTTATGAGGTTGAATTGTCCTATTCCACAATGAGGCCTATCTTTCCATTTTTTCAAGTCCATTTTTATGAATTCATAATTATTTTATGTTCTCATCTTTTGGACATTATCTGTTAGTTTTATGCCTTTGTATTTTGTGTGCAGTAATAAATGGGGTCTTCTTTTCCATTGTGTCTTTGCACATAAAATTTAAGCCCAAATGCTTAACACTTATTTTCAAGTAAGGTCAGCAAATTAAAATGTGTGTGTGTGTGTGTGTGTGTGTGTGTGTGTGTTCATTGTACTACTTTTCTACTTTTTTGTAGGTTTGAGACTGTTTTCAAAATAAAAGATAGGAGAGAGTTAAAAAAATCAGACAAAGTGAATTTAAATTGTTTAAAAGTACAAAATGGGTAATAAAACAATAAAGCAAATAATGATCAAAATTCAGGTAAGTGCCAACTCTGGGAAGAAAGATGAACTTGTGATGAGGGAGAGCTTCACGGAAGGCTCTAGATACTGGCAGTTTTTCATCAAAATGTAAATGTATGAACTTTCCTTTATAATTATTCATTAAACTTCACATATAAATTCTATGCATTTTAATGCATGTGTATTTCACACGAAAAAGAAGATACAACAGTTTGATGAGGTATATAAAAATACTTTCAAAGAAAAATGGTGTACACTTTCTAAACATTATTATTTTAAAAAACTGCTTTTGCTTTGTAATAAGCAAAAATAAGTAAGGGGGCTTTTGTAAGCTGTTTACTTGAGATCAATCTATCAAAAGGAACTTACCATGGACTAATTTTTAATAATGACTATAATAATGACAACTTATTTTTACATGACACAGTTCTTATATAACCACCAATTCTGAGTCTTATTTATTTTCATTCTAGGTACATTCTTTTAAATAATTCTCATGAACTGCAATAAGATTCCCCAATATCATTTTGGAAGATATTCTAGTATATGCAACCTAAAAATTTGTTATGAGAAAACTCTGGGGGCTGGAGCTATATATGGCTCAGTGATAGCGCACTTGCAAGTGCTCTACCACTGTGTGAGGCACTAGGTTCGATCCTCAGCGTCACATATAAATAAATGAATAAAATAAAGGTTCATCAACATCTAAAAAAATTTTAAGGAAAGAAAACTCTGAATGAAAGTCTTATAATTATTCAAATATTTTACATAATTTGTAATTTTACATATTTTCTATAGTTTTTAAAATTTCCTTAATAAGGTTTCACGATATGTTTTGTGAAGCCCTCAAAGGCAATAGTTGGTCAGAATTTCACCTTCTCTAACTTTTTTTTTAACTTTTTTTTATTATTATTTTGAGACAAGGTCTTATTAAGTTGCTTAAGGTCTTTTTTTAAAAGAGAGAGTGAGAGAGGAGAGAGAGAGAGAGAGAGAGAGAGAGAGAGAGAGAGAGAGAGAGAATCTTTAATATTTATTTTTTTTAGTTCTCGGCAGACACAACATCTTTGTTGGTATGTGGTGCTGAGGATCGAACCCGGGCCACACGCATGCCAGGTGAGCGCGCTACCACTTGAGCCACATCCCCAGCCCCTCTAACTTTTAATATAGTCATTAAACCACTTGATTGTTATCTGTGTCATCAAAATCTAAATCATCATCTCTTTCTTCATTTCTTTTGCAGCTTCTCCTATGGTTGGAACTTGATTATTTCCAGTATTTTCTGGTTCTTCATTAAATGGAATGACAATGTTTTCTTTCTTTTCACATTTTGCACAAATTTCAGTTCAAAGGCATATGGTCTACACCTTATGTGGTAAGAATTTTTTTGTAAACATTCAACACATTTTTCAGATTTTGATAATGGTTTGTATTTGCTGTACATGTCATTCCAGAACTTTTCTACAGGGCTGACATACTTACTCCATCATGAAGTTTGGGGTTGATTTTTTGGGGGGGTCTGAGCATACTTATCAAACTTGTCATTTTTGAAGCTAAATGAATTCTGGCACTTCTGAGACCTGGAACCAGCTACATTGTTCTTCTGGAGCTCATCCCCCAAATCACAACCACTTTGTGAAGATTATAGCTAAAAAGTTACAGGAAAGACCAGAGATCCTCCCCAGGTGCAAATGCTTCTCTCAGTGATCTAGAAGACATTTTTTTTTTTGTAATTATTTCTGTCTCTTATGTATTTGAGCTTTCTTGTTTTTCAAAGTTTAAATTTAGGTAATAGTTTGAATATCTTCGTTTTTTTTCATATCCAGTTTTCTTTTTTATTTCTACTCTCTTCTGATTTCTAAATCATTAGTTATAATTTCATTTGATTAAATCTTTCCTTCTTTTGGTTTAGTTTGATATTTTATTTACTATATTGAATATTAAATTCACTTATATTTATATTTTCATTTTTTTAAGAGAGAGTAAAGGGGGAGAGAGAGAGAGAGAGAGAGAGAGAGAGAGAGAGAGAGAGAGAGAGAATTTATTTATTTTATTTTTTTAATTTTAGTTCTCGGCGGACACAACATCTTTGTTTGTATGTGGTGCTGAGGATCGAACCCGGGCCGCACGCATGCCAGGCGAGCGCGCTACCGCTTGAGCCACATCCCCAGCCCTATATTTTCATTTTTTATGGCCTCAGGTATTTAAAACCACAAAATTTCCTGTGATAATTGTTTTAGCAGTGTTACAGATTCTAAGTTTTGTTTTCATTATTATTTGCAGGGTACTCTACAATTTAACATTTTACTTTTCCTTTATTCTAACAAGTTATTTAATAAACTGGTTTAAAATTACTAGGAATAAATGAATTTTTAGATTTTTTTTAAAAAGTCTGTTATTAATTCCTAGTTTTACTGTATTATAATCAAAGAATGGCATTTGTGTGTTTTTGTCCTTTGGAATTACTTAAGGTTTTTTTTAGTGGCCAAATATTTGGCCAAGTTTCATGAATGTTCACTTGAAAAGAAGGTAAATTCTCTTTTATATCAATATAGAATTCAATATTGCTTTATAGAATGTATTCGTTTTCCCTCCCCATTTACCAATGAATGAAACACTCAAATTGTCAGACAGTAGAGGACAATCTCTAGCATAGAAGATAGAGCCCCAAATAAAGATATCTGAAAGGATCCACAAATTCTACAGGAAGAATAAAACTATTTGCATACACTGGCTTCCCAAAAAACTGTAGATAATATCTTCAGCGAAATAAGAAAGAAATGTGTTTCTGAGACAAGAATAGATGTCATAAAAAATAAATGTTCTGAAAAACACCAAAGAGCCCTTCAAATGAAAAAGGATAACAGCAGTGATGAAAACTGAATATACAGGATGGAAAATAAAGTCAAAGAAATTTGCAAATCAAAACAGAGATCAAGAATAGGAGGGGGAAACCCCAACAAATATAAGTGGATCTCCTGAGAGCTTGCAAAATTCCTGAGGTATTAAAAAGAAGCCCCTCACTGGCAGAGGGTCACAGGGCAAGGGCCTGCCATGGAGCTGACATAGCCACAGAAGTCCTCTCTCAGCAGTTCTTCCAATCACACTAGAAAGATTTCGACATGTCACTCATAGTAGCAGGCAAGAGTTTATTGAAGGGATAGGAAAGGAAAAAAGAGACACTCTCAAGGGAGAGAGTGGGTCCTCTCAGAAAATAGAAGAGTGGTGCATCCTTCCTGCTGTCTAGTTTTATTAAAGGTCCTAGGGAAGTTTCCAGAGAGTTATGCCTGATCCACCTCTGGGCTTTTGACTGAAAGCAAGATGACATCAGACATCTAAGTCCCCACTGCACCTGGTAAAAGTCCAGGGCAACTCTAAGTCACTTTGGCCTAGGCTGACCAGCTCTAATTGGAACTTGTTCAGATAGATTTTATGGTTAGGGGGAATTATCCTTATCTCCCTGAGTTCTGGAACCCGGTCTATGTAAGAGTCATGAAAGTCTACCCCTTCAGGTAATTTGTGTTCTTATTCACATTCTATGGCCTACATTTCTCTTATAGGTAACAGGTAGTTTGATGAGGAATACAACATATCCTATTGACTTAAGCTAAGCAGGGCTTGCAGGTAAATTGCTTTTTAAAAGAAAGCATGTGGGGGTTTACACAATCTATAAATAAACTGATTTATAGATTTATTTCCTTAACTTTCTATCCTCACTGCTCACATCTGTCTGTTCCATATCAGAATGAGTTGTTTCAAAGATTCACTATGGGACAGGGTTTACTGGGGCTCTCCAGGGAGGCTAGGCAGGTAGAGAACATGCACCCTGATGCAGTCTCCTCTTCTACAGTTCTGCCTGCCTGGGGTGCATTTCCTCTGTGTGCAGGACAGCCCTTCTCTGGGCACTCTTTCAGAAGCACCAACCCACTCCCGTCTTACCATTAAGACCTATTTCAGGCTACTACCACAGCTAGGATTGCTCAAGGATGCTCCAAGTTCCTAGTCTTGAAACCAAGACCTTCATCTTATTCCCTATCCCCAGCCATTTCTTAGAGTGCCAGCTCCCAATCTTTCCAGTACCACCCATGCAAACATTCACTTTGTTTATTTTCTCTCATAATATGACTTAAAGTCCTTTTAGACAAAGTTTCTCAAAAAGGAGCTATAACTGTGAGCAAAGTTTTAGAAGTTGTTTTCTCTAGGTTAAGAAAGCCCACCAATACTTAGAAATACAAAGGCCAACCTCTCCTTCTGTTGGAGAGAGAGAAAATGCTTTCATTTTTTCAGATGAGTCACTGTTCTTGAGGAACAGACAGAGGTTAATTGCTACAGCAGCAAGGATATCAATGCAGGCTTAGTTTTTTGCAGCCTAGAATAAGGTATGGAATTCCATGTGGCTTTTAAAACAAATGCAGTAGATATATGTGTATTGACATGAAAAACTACTAGGAAGTATTTTTAAGTGAAACTCCAAGTTTTGCCGTGCTGGAGAAGAAGTGCCATGAAGTCTGACTGCTTTGCTCAGGGTCCTGGCTCTGTCACTTGTCATTTATGCTTTGTGAGTCTTTGGGCATGTTACTTTATTTTTTAGTTGCCCAGTTTTCATACCTGTAGATGGGGGTTAGATGAGGTTGCTCTACAAATGCAATGAATTCATGTGTTTAAGCCCTGAGAATAATGTGTGGCATATAGGAAGGGCTAAATAACCAGATATTATTATAATATGCTCCCATTTCTGTGAAAAATGTAAGATGTAATAAGGATATAAATTTATTCACACTATTATTCAGAAATAAGATGCTTTAATTTGCTATAACTGCTGCTACATCATGGACCGCAGATTGAAAGGCTTAAACAACAGAACTTTATTTTCTCATAGTTCTGGAGGCTGGAAGTCTGAGACGAAGATGTCAGCAGGATTAGTCTCATTCTAAAGACTTTCTCCTTGGCTCACAGATACTGTATTCTCCCTGTGTTTTCACATGGTCTTTCTCCTGTGTATGTTTGTGTTCTAATCTCTTTTTATAAGGACGCCAGGCATGGAGCTAGGGCCCACACTAAAGACCTCATTTTAAAATTTATTACCTTGAAATACAGTCACATTGTGAGCTAGCAGGGCTTAGAACATTAACATGAATTTTAGCAGGACACAGTTGAGCTCATAATAACAGAGAAATATAAATTTCCTTATTTGGTAGAGCCAGTCTGTTTTTTTTTTTAAACCCTGAGTTTCTTCCTAGTGTTTGTTTGTTTGTTTGTTTTAAGAATTACTAAAATACCAGGCTTCTATACAATGATCTTTTAAGCAATATCATTTAGGAAGCCTTGAATCATTTTTGGATAATAAGGCCAAATGTCTCCACAGCTCCTCCCATTTCCTGATTCTGTCTCTAATATAGTGACTAAGTATACAGGGTGAGGACTGTAGCTTTCAGATCCTTGGTGGGGAAGTATTGAGGTGCTCAAGCATGATGCCTTCTACTTCCTGTGGTAGATGAATCAATGTCCTTTGTCTGCACTTGGACATGGAAGACTCCAACCAAGGTTATCTCTCCCTGGATGGCTAGGCCTCATCTCAACTCTTGAAAACCTAACAAACCCCTCTGAAACTCTGTCTTCCTCCTCAGTCCCATTCTGGACAGTTGGCTTAATAATGGAACAGGTAGGAAAGGGATGGTAGATGATTCCAAGACTAGGGGAACCAAGAACTGAGGAGTCAGGGATTCCAAATTAGTATGCAGAGAGCATAGTAAACATGAGTTCCTGAGCTGGCATCCATCAACCTGACGGGACTCAGAAGCACCTTCTCTAAAAAGTATGAACACTCCAAGTCAATCAGCAGTAGCTGAGCACTGCCAAGTAACTCATCTGGCATAATGCTGAGAAGAGAGCAGGGAGTCAGTTACTTACAAGAATTACTTTGACCTTTAAACTGGGTAAACATGTCCGAGAACCATGGAATAATATGATGCCAGAGGTAGGGAGTCATCTGTGCAGTCAGCAATGAGCCTCACTTACCAACGGGCTCCTTTGCTAATTCTGCTTCCAATTCCCCTACTGTTTGGAACCAGGTGTGTAGACTCCCCATCCCAGGCCTTTGATGACTAATCAAAACTGGGATCAGAAAGGTATATGTGCCTCTGAGGAGCAAGTAGCTTGGCCATATATATAGAGAGAAGCAAGAAGTCTGTTTCTGACACTGAGCATCAAGTAGATATGGGGCTGAAGTTCAGATACCCAGAGTATCACCATTTGAAATCCAATTTCCTGAAAGATTTCAAACTCCTTTTATCTCTCTGCCCAGCACCCCCCACCTCCTGCCACTCACCCTCCCTGCCCCACCCCTTGCCCCAGCGAGGCTCACATACTGACTAGAGCAGAAGTTTCAAGCTGAAGGATTTGAAGGATTTACCAGATGGGTTGGAAAGGCAGGGGCACTGATAGCTTTTAAATCAACATCCATGAATCCATGAATTAATCATTACTATTGCTAGCAACAGAGATTTAAAAACACAAGCATTAAAATCTATTTGAGAATTTTGAGTGGATAATAGTTTACTGCTTAGGATTTTAAAAAGAAAAGAAAAATTCAACATACCAGAGTCTGCAACTACATTGAAATTGATTTCTCTCCCAGGGAGAAGTCAGAATGTTTGTGGTCCAATGTTGATCTACAGGCATCAAATTCCCCTGACTTCCTCTCTACTTTCCTTACAGTATGGCCCTTGATAAAGATTCTCTCCTTGACTAAATTGTACTCAAGTTTCTCTGAGTTCTTTCTTAACAAAGTCTGACGTGAACTTTTGTGTTTGTCTTTACATTGTTCGATTTTAGCAAAAATCCTGCTAAGATGGTTTGGATAGACTCCCACACTCTCCATATATGACTGAACACCCTCGGTATCAAATTAGCTTCCTCAGCCTGTACCCTTCCCCAGGTAATGTCTGGCCTACCCACAGTAAGAATCCTGTTAGTTCAGGTTAGCCAGACTCTCCCATTATTCTCTCTGTGTTCTCATGGCAATTTTCCATCCCCTAAGCCCAACCCCAATTTTTGGCTACAAATTCCCAATTGTTCTTGTTGTTTCCTACACTTGCTACGATGTGTCAAATTAAGTCTCTTCCATTTAACAAGTGTTACTGAATAACTTTTTTCTCTCATACCTTCATCTATGAGGTCTAAGTCAGCAACTATGTTTCTAGGCAGCTGATGCAGAAAGGAAGGAAGAAAAAGCCAAAGGCATGCTATTAGAGTTTCTTCAGGAAGGTTCCTGAATGTGACCATAGGACACTTCCTCTTATATTTCTTAAGCCAAACCTTAATCATACCTCATCATAAGGAGGCTCACAAATATGTTCTTTAATTTCTTCAGCCCTGTGCCCAGATACAAAAATCTACTACTATTGGAGAAAGGGAAAATGGATGTTAGGGATAGTTTCTGCTGAAGAAATTTCAGTGCAATGTCTAATTCCTTTCCTCCCCTCTTCCTCCTTTGCATTAAACCAGGGAAGTTAGGAGGTCTTGCTTGACATGCTGAATACATGGAACTCTCTGGGGGAAGGAAGAGAAATCGAAAGCAAAAGAAAAATTGTACAAAGATTTCTATTTTTCCCTCCACTAACCATCCAGTGGAAATATTACACAAGAAGCAACAAACAGGCAGGTTTTAGCCTATCTGGGAGGGAAGATTACAGAAAAACAAAACACGCTGTACTGAGAACAGGAATCATGTCTTCACATATACAATTATATTTGGATGCCTAGAAAATGACCTGTAATGTATGTTAGCATTCAAAAGAAAAATTGTTGAATTGGTGGGAAAAGACTAATTTTTTAGGAAGTGACAATGTAATGACATGGAAAAAAATCCCATGTTTGGGGCTCACATACCTGATCAAGGTGTAAAGAGATGGGGATATTATATAGCCCTGGCCCCGGAGGAGGATGCCGACTCTTCCTTGTAAAGTGACCCCTTGTTTATCCAAAAGGAGAAACACGCACATAAAGCAAGCCAATTTGATATTGCTGAGCCTTGCCCTAATGGTACAAATGCCATTTGTCTGATACAGCTGAGAAGCTTTTGTGAATCTGGGCTTCTTGCCAGGCATCAGCATGTAGTTGTTGAAGGTCCACAGATTTCCTTCCAGAAAGAGTCATTTCCCTTTTCAGCTAAGCTGTTCTGTGGGAGAAATAAAGTTCTGTGGCTAACACTGCTTCACTCCTCTCCACCACTGCGGGTTGGTGCAAGTCCCTGAAGTTGAGATGGACAGCAGGGGACTTCCCTTAATGGAAGCTTCAGTATGGGGAGTGGAGGGCAGATTCGGGTGGGGAGAAGGGCATTCCCAGAATGACTCAAGACATTTTTCCAGGAGTCAAAGCTAGTGAAATAAATGTAATGCCCTGAACAAGAATGAACAGCTCTCTGTGTGTTGAGATAGAGCTCTCTCCAAGTCACCATGTCAAGAGGGAAAAGCTAGAGACAAAGAAAGCAGTATGTGTTGTATGCTACAATTTGTTCAGGGGAAAAGAAATATGTGAATATACATAAATATTTATAAATTTGAAGGCCATCTCTGGGAAGACACTCAAACTGTTAATCATAGTTGTTTTCACAGAAGGGGTTCTGTTACTGTGAAATGTTGAATGAAAAGAAAACTTAATTTCCACTGTACAATAACCTTGTGTGGCTTTTCATGTGCACAGAATACCAATGCAATATACACATAAGTAAAAATCAGGAGATAATAATAATAAAACACAAATGAAAAGAAAAATACTAGAATCACTGCTTGAAATAAGCAGGCTTAAAGGAAGAAGTGGCAGATAGGATTGCAAGTCAAGGGTATGAGATGCAGACATGTGGTTCTGCTCTCTGTGAGCAAGACACGAAAGCAGGTAGATGGGAGAGAGAGGGAGCGATTCTGTAAGGCCTCGAGTTCAAGGGGAAAGAGCATGAATGGGATCAGTTGTAATTCATTCTACAGTGAAATCCCACTATCACTCACTCAAAAGGGTCTAAAAAATCATTCTTATAGAATAAATGGAATCATGTCATTAGGAGATTAATGAAATATAAAACTGTGTGAAAAGTTCTTATTGTGAGGAGCTCTCCTAATCTTGACCGTATTTGGTGCTACCTACGACAAAGACTCCCTTTGATCAAACCTGGTTCATGCTCCCCTTTCCCACTTTTTGACTAGGTCCCCTCTTGGGACTCTACCTTCAGCTTATTTATCTTAGTCTGAACCAGAATCATGCCAAGTCAATTTAATGATAATGTCTCATCCTTAGTATCGGATCACTCTCAATATCTGATAAAATTTCTCATCCTCACCCTCAGCATCTTATCATGCTGGCCTGCTTCAGCAAGCACGGGAGGGCACACATGGGGTTCTACACACACTCTGTCTCCTGTGGTGATGCTTCTTCCTTACACCTCCACCCACCTTTAAGGGCAACACAGTCTCCACCTGAGGAGCAGGATCTCACTCCCCACACTATCCCTTTGTATGGCTCCAGTACATTTCCCAATGTACCCCAGCAGCCCCTCGGACTTCAGCAGGATGGTGGTGAAGCTCCCAGTGATGAAGCCCTGATCCAGGAGGGACACTGGCATTCAGATGCTGCCACTGGGTCAGGCTTTATTTGCAACATCCCCACCCAAAACCTTCTGTTCCCTTCAATTATGCACCTGTTAAATCAGACATAACACCCATGTGTCCCAAGGACAAAACACTAATTGTCAGGGATAGTGCCCAAACCCACAGCAAGCCAAGAAGCTCCCTCCTTTGCAGCCTCATAATTAGTAGTGTGCTTCCTTTTTTCCTGGGAGCCAGTATGCTGCATTGCTGTGCCCTGTCATGTTCGGTTTATTTCCTGCTGCTCCTTGGGGCTGTTCTGAAAAATAAAGGAACCACAGTACTAGTTTCTTAGCTTTCATTTCTCCATCCCTCTGGAGGGGAACACTTTACCTCACCCATGCAGGATGTGCACAAGATGCAGAGATGATTCTGAGTTCTGAGGCTAGATTATGAAGAAATAATCACAGGAATCTCTTGACTCATTGGAATCCAATTGACCTGGGGAGAATGGCCAAGAAAATCTCAGGAGTTAGTGGCCATGTACTCTTCATTTCACTGCCTAGTCTCATCGGCTATCAACATCTCTCTCAACTGAGGAAGATAAAAACTAGAGCGAGTCCCAGTAGAAAAGGAAGAAGAGATCTAAGAAGGGTGAAATAAAGAATCAATCTCATAGATTTAAATGTGAGTTATATCCAAATTCATATTATTCATGGAACAAACCATAGCAGGACTTCAATGTCTTCAGACATTAAAGGCAGTGAGAATGCTACCTATTAAACTAACAGAAGACAGTTAAACAACATAATGAAACAAACTTCTAGCCTCAGAAATTGTTATAGAAGAAGCAAGATGGAAGGGGTGATGCTAAGGGAATACCAAGTGTAGAGGGTGCAGAAGAACATTTCCAATAAAAACAGCAATGTGGCACTATCTCATGTCTATACCATCATATATTTCTATATGATCATGAAATATATTTTAAAGTCCAAATGCTACAAACCAAGAAAATGCTACATTCAAGATATTAGAAAAAAGAAAAAAATCCAAAAATGAAGGACATAGTTGTAGAAGACCAAAATATGCCACCCTAATTATGCCTCTTTAGCATAAGGATTATTTTGAGTTAATCATTCTGAGAATCATCAGTCAAAGGAGAAGCTCTGAAACAATGAAAGTTTCTAAGATAAATTTAGATTTATAAAAGAAATCTCCATTTCTCTTTAACCCAGGCTCATTCTCCAGTGAACTATACCCAGAGCCCTTTCTAATTTTTACTTGTTTATTTATTTATTGGCAGTCAAGTTTGCCCTTTCTTTAAGTTCCCACACTAAAAAGAAAAAAAAGTAATAAAAGTGTATCCTATGAATTTACCATTTCATCACTATTTTATTTATTTATTCATTTTAATTAGAGATGACAGCAGAATGCATTTTGATTCAATGTACACAATTGCAGCAAAACTTTACATTTCTATGGTTGTACAGGATGTAGCATCGCACCATATGTGCATTAATACATGTACCTAGGGTAATGATGTCCATCTCAATCACCATCTTTCCTACCCCCATTCCCCCTCCCCATCTCTCCCTTTCCTTTACCACATCCTCCATTTTTCCCATGTCCCCTCCATTATGGATCAGCCTCTACTGATCAGGGAGAACATTCAGCCTTTGGTATTTTGGGATTGGCTTACTTCACTTAGAATTATATTCTCTAGCTCCATCCATTTACCTGAAAATACCATAATTTTATTCTCTTTTAATGCTGAGTAATATTAATATTCTAGTGTGTGTGTGTGTGTGTGTGTGTGTGTGTGTGTGTGTGTGTATATATCACAGTTTCTTTATCCATTCATCTATTGAAAGGCATTTAGGTTGCTTCCACAGTTTAGCTATTGTGAATTGACCTGCTATAAACATTGGTGTGGTGGCATTACTATAGTATGCTGATTTTAAGTCCTTTGGGTATAGACTGAGGAATGGGATTGCTGGGTCAAATGGTGGTTCCATTCCAAGTTTTCTAAGAAATCTCCATACTGCTTTCCAAATTGGTTGCACCAATTTGCAGTCCCACCAGCAATGAATGAGGGTGCCTTCCCCCCCCCTCCTTGACAACTTTTATTGTTGTCTGTATTTTTGATAACTGCCATTCTGACTGATATGAGATGAAATCTTAGAGTAGTTTTGATTTGCATTTCTCTAATTACTAGAGATGTTGAACATTTTTTCATATATTTGTTGATTGAATGTATATCTTCTTTTGAGAAGTGTCCACTTATTGATTGGGTTGTTTTTTGTTTTTTTGTTTTTGTTTTTTTGGTGTTAAGCTCATAGAGTTCTGTATGGATCCTGGAGATTAGTGCTCTATCTGACATGTGTATGGCAAAAATTTGCTCCCAAAATGTAGGCTCTCTCTTCACCTCATGATTATTTCTTTTGTTGAGAAGAAGCTTTTTTATTTTGAGCCAGAGAATCACTAAGTTTTTGAGGCTGGCCTCAAATTTGCAATCCTCCTGCCTTAGACTTCTGAGTTACTGGGATTATAGTAAAAAATCTTCATTTGTGATGGTCTTTGCATTTTTGTATATATATATACATATATGTACGTATGTATGCATGTATGTGTATATGTGTATATATATATATATATATATATATATATATATATATATATATATACACATTTATATATGCAAACAAAAAATCTTTTGTTTTGTTATAGAGCCCCCAGAGAAAAACTAGAAGGAGAGACAAAAATGATTTTTCCATCCCGTATATAACAAAAGTAAAAAATATTGAACCTGAAAATAGGAGTAAAAAAATATATAAAGCCCAACAAAGAAGCATAAACAAATAGGCAAATGTAATGAAGAAAGAAGATAGCACGATTACTACATGTAACAGGGACAATTTTCAAAATATTAAACTACATATTTTTAATATTCTCTAAATTATGTCTCTCAAAAGCAAACTTGTCATTATGGCCCCAGAGAACCAGATTTAATGTCCACCTACAGGAAGAGGAAGCATGAACAATGGATAGGTAACAAGAAGCGCAATAAAGAGTCTGATTCTGAGAGGAAAGAGATTAGATAGGATGTTAGATGCCAGTATCGTGTTTATCCCTCTCTACCTCTGGTTTTTAATGTTAAGAGGAAAATTATCCCTCAAAGCCTGAAACAAATGAAGTTGGCTTGCTTCTCTTTCCATATGGTGCCTTGGAAAGAGTTCTCTTGCAGGGAGCTCTCCATTAGCTTGGAGGAGAGGAGTCTGCATGGGATGTCCTCATGCACATGGAGGGAAAGCTAGAGAAAGCACTGCTCCCTTCCCTTTACTCTGTGGATAACAAGGACTCTAGAAGATTCTTAATCCCCCAGTGATGTGTGGGTGGGGTAGGCAGTTAAGCTAAGAATCAATGAGCCAAATACGGCTCCTCATGGCGAGAGCAAAGTGACTCTAGAGTGATGATGGAGATGTAGATTAGGGTACTCAGAATGTAGCCTTTGGACATGCCTCACCTGTGAACATGTCTCAGCTCCACCTGAGACCTATGAAATAAAATCTCTGGGTGCGGTCCCCAGGAGTCTGTTCTGACAAGCCCTCCAACTGATTTCCATGCTTGCTGAAGTCTGAAGAGTCTGTTATAGACAGCCTGGCTAGGATGCTGATGGAGAAGGAATCTAGACCTGCTTGGAGGGCTTGCAGGAGAGTTTCCATGAAATCTCAGATACCTGCTCTACTCCATGACAAGATACATCAGGACACATAGCCAGAGCCCACCAGAGACTGGCATCTCCAGGCTGCCAGGACATACTCTACTCCCATTAGCCCAGATACAGATTTCTAAAGTAAGAGACTGAATATTGACAGAATATTTATATCAAGTAAGAGACATAAGCCAGAAGCAATAGCTACACTTTTAACGGGTAGATTTTTTTTCTCTTTATTGTATACAATAGAGACTACATTATGATCATTACAAAATATAAATTTGAAAGCTGTACTCTTTTGTACCTGAGTAGACTATGCAAACTTTTTACCTCCCCCCTAACACACAAAATTTAGAATTATAAAATACTGTTTGGAATTGACTCTGGGTACTAAAAATAATGATACAAACATAAAAAGGAGTACTAAGCAGCTACTAACATTTATTATTAATGATTTATTTTCCACACAAGTATTTATGGCTTATTCTTAACTGGTAAAAAGAAAAATAAAATTATGAAGCATTATCAAAAAATTCATTTTTGCAGAGCACTGTATGCATATTATACACACACACACACACACACACACACACACATACACATTTATATTGTATATTTTGTTTATATATATGGGAAAAAGATTTTAAAAATATACACCAAATGTATCATGTTTATCTTTGGGGGCAATATTACAACTAGCTTTTATTTTCTTTTTTTGTCTCAAATGAATTGTCTATTTTTTCTTTAATGAATATAAATTGTTTATGAAAAAAGTTTTGCATTTTTTCTTTTTGGTGGTGGTGTGTGTGTGTGTGTGTGTGCGTGCACGTGTGCGCGCTGGGGATTGAACCTAGGGCCTCAGGCAAGCTAAGCATATTGTGCTCTACCACTGATCTTACACCCCCTGCATGAATAATTAAGTTTTATAAAATTTTGTTTAAGGATGTTCATTAAAGTTAACTTCAGAAAAAAAAACTATATTTAAAATAAAGATGGCTAAATCAAAAACATTAACAGCTGAAATTTATTGCATGCTTACTAAGAAGCTTACTAAGTGGCAGGCCTGCTTTAAGCACTTTGCATGCATTCATTTATTTAAATCTCACAACTGCCTGTGAAGTAGGTATTTGTATTACCTTATTTTCAGCTTCTATTTCTATTTGAAACTGTGTCCCTAAGGTCTCGTAGTTGAAACGAAGCAGGGTCAAGATTCTGGCCCAGTAAATGGGGTTGATATGCCTGCACTCTTAGCCAGCAGACTGGATTTGCCATTAACATAGGATAGACCAGATACCATTAAGATCAAATTTCCAGAAGGTATACATTGCATTAAAATGTCTCCAAGATAATGTTAAGTGAAAAAAGCATTAGGCAGAGCTGTGCAGACATGCATGTCTACTTTGCTTTCTCCAGTCAGGGCCAGCTGTCTCTCATATATGAAAGTGGAGAAAAGTTGCTGAACAATCTCACCCAGGAAGTGGTGAGCATCAGAAGCTCTTCCCTGGCCATGACCTGCTGGACAACTGGTCTTTGCCAAGTTACCTGGGCCCTGTCTGCTGCCCATATTTCAGCACAGGGATGGTGGGTAGTGCAGGAGGCCCCTCTCCTCCAATCCCTCTGCAAATCCCAGGACACATTCTTCAAACAACAGCCTTATAGAAAGGCGCATTTCCATCTGGCAAATGACTGGGGCAGTTTTCTTCACTGACTAAAAAATTTTAGTAACAAGTACACACAAACATGATTAAAAGTACTAAGGGAATATGTAATGATGATGATAAAGCTATGCCATGTACCACCTCTGATCATACCCCATCTCTTCTAGGTGATCAATTATAATAATTGTATTAATTTTAAACTTTATCTCTTTACCTCCTGCCACGGTGTGGATGTGGATTGTCTGCATCAAAATTCATGTAAAAACTTAATTGCATCAAAATTCATGTTAAAACTTAATTCATGTTAAAACGTAATTGCCAATGTAATGGTATGGAGGAGTGGGTCAGCTTTTCTTTGCAACCTGCTCACCAGTGTGAGCCCTAGCCTTTTCTGCTGGTTTTCACCAATCAGAATGTGTAATGTTTCACCCATTTTTGAGGTCATGGGGGCACCATCCTCATGAGCAGACTGGAGGAGTTCTCTTGCTTGGGGAGCTGAATTACTTACTGTGAGAATGGGTTGCTAAAAAACAAGGGCATCCCTTGTGCTTTGTCTCTTTGCATTTGCCCATTTGCCCTTCCTCTGTCCTCTGTGAGTTGAAGCATCTGCCCTTGCCAGATGCAGCTGGCTGAACTTGGATGTCCCAGTCTCAACAACCATGAGCCAAAATAAACTCCTTTCCTTTTAAAAATTACCCAATCCAAGGTGCTTTTTGTAGCAACAGAAAAGGACTAAGACACCTTCTGTAGCTCATGATCGAATACTCTTACATCACTGTCTCCTCCCTTCATTTTACCCAATATAGCATTTTTACTCTTTTTGGTTAAATCAATAAACAGAAGCTGTTTTACTGTAGCTACATAAACAATGTTCTCTGTAGAGTTAGGAAGTGTGTTTTGACTCCATTTCCTTTCATATATAGCTTTGTCTTTCTTTCCTAGAGTCCTAATGTTCCCGTCTCCCTTCCTCCCTCCCTTCCTTCTTTTTCTTTGTGTTGGGATTTGAATCCAGGGACTGAGCTACATCCCCAGCTTGCCTTCTATCTATTGATTGATCAATTGATCTATCATCTGTCAATCTTTTGAGACAGGGTCTCATAAATGCCCAGGCTGGCTCAAACTTGCAACCTCCTAATTCAGCCTCCAAAATAGCTGGGATTACAGGTGTGCACCCAAACACCTGGCCTAATGTTCTTTTTAACCACAAAACCAAGTTGTACGGTATCAGGTATAGAGTTAAGTACTTTTTTTCTGAGGAGATGATGTCCCTTCCAGTGGCATCTATCTGCCTCCTCTGATGTGGGCCTGCTCCTCTGCTGTAAGTCAAGGGTTTTGATTAAGGCAATTGAGGAAGAATTTTTGCCTTATAGAGCATAATACGTAGCACTTCTCCCAGTAATCCAAAGAGATTGCATGAGAAAGATAAGGACCTCATGAAGAAAGCACGGGAGGTCACACATGAAATTCTACACATACTCTGTCTCCTGATTACACCTGCCTACCTATGGTGATGCCTCTTCCTTACACCTCCACCCACCTTTGAGGCAACACAGTCTCCACCTGAGGAGCAGGATCTCACTCCCCACACTATCCCTTTGTATGGCTCCAGTACATTTCCCAATGTACCCCAGCAGCCCCTCGGACTTCAGCAGGATGGTGGTGAAGCTCCCAGTGATGAAGCCCTGATCCAGGAGGGACACTGGCATTCAGATGCTGCCACTGGGTCAGGCTTTATTTGCAACATCCCCACCCAAGACCTTCTGTTCCCTTCAATTATGCACCTGTTAAATCAGACATCAACACCCATGTGTCCCAAGGACAAACACTAATTGTCAGGGACAGTGCCCAAACCCACAGCAAGCAAGAAGCTCCCTCCTTTGTAGCCTCATAATTAGTAGTGTGCCTCCTTTTTTCCTGGGAGCCAGAATGCTGCATTGCTGTGCCCTGTCATGTTCGGTTTATTTCCTGCTGCTCCTTGGGGCTGTTCTGAAAAATAAAAGAGCCACACATTGTGCTTCAAGGAGGCTCCTTTAGTTATCCTAAGAGGGCCTGCAAGAAATGACTCTTCTAGGAAGGCCTTCATTTCATTCTCAGTCAAAAGCCTTCGGTTCTCACAAATCTATCTGAAGGAAAAAAATAAAATAAAATGATGGTAAGTTTCCAATTTCATATATTGATGAATAAGAAGCTGGAGGGAAATATACCAGTATATTAGCAGCTCTTATCTCTGGACATAGATGAAAAAAATGATATTTTTTCTTTTAAAAACTCTTCTGCATTTTCTTATATTTGAATCTGTATCTACCATGAGATGGTAATTAACAGATGTTTTGAAATACTTAAACATTTGAGAGAAGAGAGCCCATTTTGAGCCTTTTTGGACACATCTGACCACTGGAGTGGTGGGGGTACTGCTCTCCTTTGCAAGGATGGGCACACCAGGATGGCAGAAACTGCACTGTCACAGCTGTCTCTCCAGCACTGCAGCTGTGTCTGGTGCATAACAGGCACTCAGAATATGTTTTGAAAATACACTAACGACTGAATGAGCAGGAAGAAATTCCTGAAGCCTGAGTTGATCCAACCAGCAACTTGGTCATCAGGGAGGAGGCCAGACCAGGCATCTCTCAGCCCAGCCTTCAATGTCTGAGTCCTGAGAGAAGAGGATGTTGTAAGTAACAGCGGAAAGAGCTGTCATTCTAACAACAAAGAACTTTGCTTTAGAACTGCACCAAGAATATGCATCAAAGAAAGCAGAGAAAGTGTATTTACTCCCTTGCTCCTTTGTAGACCACCCGCACACTTTGACTAAAGGGGTTTATCCATGAAACACAAGCAAAGCCCGCCCAATTGGAACTGAAGTGCTTTGTGAAGCAAGAGCATCAGCCAGCAGTTTGAACTTGTTTCTGAGCATGTTAGTGGCAGCTTAGTTCTCACTACATAGATTGTTCTTATTAAAATTCATCAAGGCACAAGTTGTTCTCTTAAAACATCCTATTTGGGTGGGGCAGGACGGTGGTCATTTCTATCTGTGCTTTTCTTCCTGTCAAGTTCAAAGCTCATTCCTGAGAGTCAGGTGACAGAAGCACAATGGGAACTGAGGCTTCTCACTGCGGCCATCCTTGAGTGTTAGGTCTTAGGTTTTATTTATCCTTCCTTCTTCTTAATTCCAAATTAACATTGCATGGCTAGGAATGGTGATGCATGCCTGTAATCCCAGAGACTAAGGCAGGAGGACCACAAGTTCAAGGTCAGCCTCAGGAAGTTGGCAAGACCTTGTCTCAAAATTTAACAAGGGAGGGAGGTCCTGGGGATGTAGCTCAATGATAGAATGCCCCTGGGCTCAATCCCCTGTACCAACCAACCAACAAAGAGCACTGCAATGCTTTATGTCAGTGTTCCTAGAATTTTTACCAAACTCCAGTTTCTCTGGGACTGATAGGTGCTTCTAAGAAGTGAAGGTGGACCCAGCAAGGTTTCCACATAATGTTCCACAGACCCTGTAATGGTTCATGGGATGTGTCAATGTGGTTAGGTTGTGCTGGCTAGTTGTTTGGTCGAACACTAGTGTAGATGTTGCCAGGAAAGCATTTTGTCAATGTGATTAGCATTTAAATCAGCAGACTTTAAATAGAGCAGATTACCCTCCATGATGTGGATGGTTCTTGTCCAATCAGTTTTAGACCTTAAGAACAAAGAAGACATTCTACCTCAAGACTATAACATAGAAATTCAGCCTGGGTTTCCAGTCTGCTGGCCTGCCCTTCAGTTTTTGGACTCAAGACTAAAACTTTAATTCTTGTCTGCATTTTCAGCTAACTGACTGACCTTAAGGATTTCAGACTTGCCAACTTCCAAAGTTTACATGAGTCAATTTCTAAAAATAAATATCAGTCTGTCAGTCTTCCCTCTCTCTCTTTAACTCTCTCTTTCTCCCTCTCTCTCTCTCTTTCTCTGTCTCCCTCTCTCTCCCCCCCTCTTAAACACACACACACACACACACACACACACACGCACACACACGTCCTGTTGGTTCTGTGTCTCTGGAGAACGGTAACAGACACTGACAATGACTCTATCCTTGACCAAACTTTAGTCAGGCTCCTCTGAACACTCCTCTCAACAAGGCCTCATATTTGGCCTAGTGATCCTGGTTTTAGCAAAAACTATTGCTGAAGTTTATCATGAATTCCCCCCCTACTCCGGATATCTAATCAATGTCCCCCCATATCTCAACCTAACCAAGTTTCTCTTAGTAATTATCTATCTTCTCCCTCAC
The DNA here is from genome assembly GCF_964194105.1 of Spermophilus citellus. NCBI lineage: Eukaryota > Metazoa > Chordata > Mammalia > Rodentia > Sciuridae > Spermophilus > Spermophilus citellus. Next base: position 56,963,241 of record NC_138195.1, on the reverse strand, counting down.
CCTGCTCACGGGCTATAAATCAACACTTGTTCTTGTTTGTATTTGATTTCAATCTCTCTCCTTATCTTTGTGACTTTATTTGTATGTTATAACAAATACCATCTGTAAGGTCAGGCATGGTGACCAAAAGGAGGCAGATTAAAAGCTGCTGAACAAGGCTTTATTGAGATTAAATCCTGGGCGAGACCCTCCAGTCCAACAGAGTGGGCCGGGGGAGTCGCACCCAGGCTCAATTGGATTGTAATTTTATCTGGCTTAGGTTAGGAAGGGAGGGCTTGGGACAGGAAAATGAGGTTTTTAGGGTCGCTTGTCCTCCTGGGGTTGGTCAGGGGATCTTGCTGAGCTCCATGTCCTTCCAGGATCAGTCAGGAGACCCCGCTGAGTGACAGGTGGTTATCACTGCTTGTCTATTGGCGCCTGATTGGTTGTTGCCTGGTGCTTTGTTCTCTTAGCCATCTCAACCGACCTAACGTCATCAATTGGGTAGTTAATAAACAGAAATTTACTTCCTTCAGTATAGCAGTCTAGGAAGCACAAGATCAAATTTCAGCAGATTCAGTATCTGGTGAGGGCCAATTTTCTGGTTTATGGATGGCCCCTCTAGTTAGGTCCTTACCTGGTGGAAGAGGTGAAGGTTTCCTCTCATCCCTCTTTAATAATCTAATTCTAGTCATGAGAGTTCTGCCTCAGATCTAATCACTTTCCACAGCTCTCAACTGTTAATAATATTGCATTAAGAGTTAGGTTTCAACATATGAAATTTGAGGGGACATAAAGACTCAGACCATAGCACTTTCATATCATAACAGTCTTGAATAAAATCTATCCTGCCATTTTTAACAGGTGTCTGATAAATAACAATAAAGATCCTAAACCTAAAGCCAATAATAATATACTTAATACTGTTCTGAAGTCAAACTCAATTTCTTGTGTGGTTTCTATTTCTTGTAATAATCAGAAATACTGAAAGTTTAAAAAGCACATGGGTTTACCTGGAGTATAGCCAGCAGTGGGTAGGGGGAGACTATTTTCAGGTGTTCCACTTGGGGAAACCAGAAAGGTGGCAGCAATCTGTGGTGAGGTGGGACCCAGGAGTTGAAGAGCAGGATGGTTTCATTAGGGCAAGCTTCTCTTGTGGATAGGATGTCCTTGGTAAATTCATCTGTATGATCCACAGGGACTTCAGCAGTATCAAATTGTAGGGTCGATGGGAAAGCCAGATTAGGTGATTGCAGGTCTGGAGTGTCGAAGAAGCAGCTGGTGATCCACAGGGATGCCACAAGTACTCATTTGGGTGAGGGAGTCACAGTGACAACTGGCACATTAGACAGATTGTGCCATCATTCTCCTGACAGTCAACACACTCAACATAGGACTGAGCTCAGATGTTGTCTTAGGGCACAGAAGCAGCTTCCCCACAACTCCTGGGTAAAAGGCCACAAGACCCAGGTGGGACTCCATTCCTAGACCATGGTCCAGCAGTCAGTCAGAAACCACGTCAGATGGAGCGAGACAACAGGGAGGGCAGAGAAGGGGAAGTCCAAGACTTGCTAGGTGTCTCTGAAAAGTGACTTAACTGTGGCACACTGATGGATTGAGGCCATGGTGTCCTCCTGTCCTGCTTAGAAATGATTCTGGACATGGGTGGGCCTGCTTTCACAGAGGAATGTCACTGAGATTCAGCAGGGAGGGCCTGGAACAGTGAGACCAAGCCTACCCTGTCTTTCCAGCTCCCCTTGAGGAAACTGAAAACATGCTAAGAAGTGTCTCTCCCTGCAGGGTGGGCAGTTCCAGGAAGCAAACCTTGGGCCTTGCACACACGAAACCCAATGTTCTACCTCTGAGCTATATTCCCAAATCCTTCTCCCTTTTATTGCTGGAAGTCTGTACCTTTTCCTTCAGTGACCTACATCACTGCTTAGCAATGATAATAATTATAAATGCAGCTAAATTTTATTGAAACTTCCCTTATGCCAAGCACATGACATACATAATTGCATACAATCAATGTTATTATTTCATGTTTTAAAGATGGGAAAGCTGAGGCATATGGAATTAACCAAATGCTTCCAATTACACAGCTAGAAAAAAACAATGAGACCGCAAAGAATCTGAGTTGACACTTAACCACCAGGCTATTATTTTAGCATAAAAGTTTATCCCAAAGTATAGTTATTGTTACCCTGACCACATTAGACATGGCCTCAAGACGGCTCCTTGTGAGGATGGGAGGACCATTCTGTTAACTATGGACCTAATTATACATCAGGACATCTCTCTGTTGCTAACAATCTTTGGTATTCTTTGGCCCAAAGACATTGCCAGCCCAAGTTCTCATCTTGTGGGACGGTCTCACTTGCTCCCACTGAGTAGAAATATAGTTACATGCAGTCTCCTTCCAGTACCAAGAGGAGCTCCTCTGAATGCTGAGAAGTAGGTAGGAGGGGAAACAGTATCCTTTGTGTTTAAGAGGAGCACTGGGAATAATAAATTATTAGCAGTTTATTATCTACCTCAAATGCTCCTTAGTTATTAGACAGATTGAGGGTCTATTGTATTTTTGCTTTTTGGAAATAGTGGAATCCAAATTATAAGTATTTGTGGCTTTGGATGAAAATATCTGGCATTAGAGTCTTTCCCCACTGTAGATTAGCTGGGTGACCTTCATTCAGTTTCTTAAATTCTCTGTCTCAGGTCCTTCATGAGTAGGGAAAATGCCATATAGGGTTGTGAGTATGGAATGGAATATTTATAAAACAACTAGCTTGGGGATGAACGTAGTACATAGGTTCTCTCAGTGTTTGTTCTTCTCTTCCTCCTTGTTTAAAAGGTATATGCACAAAAAGGGAACTTGAATCACACTAAAAGTTCTCAGCTGATTCAGGTTTCATTTAATTTTTTTTTTCAGAGACTTCTTGTTCCTAGGGATCCCCATTCTGATAGGTTCTACTCCATGTGGTCCCTAGAAGGGAGTTGAGTCTATTTACTGCTGGTGGGTAAAAGTTAGATCTCCTTTAAGGGGACCACTGGAATCATTCAGCACTGAGGACAGGGACAACACCTACTCACTGTGCCTGTTCCCTTATTCCAATTCTGGGGCACAATTTCTGGCCATGGTGCTGAAGGAGGCTTTGAGGGATTCTTTGCTCTTTCTTGAATTCACTTCATTGGGTCACAGGGTGATTCACAGGTCTTGTGGGTGGCCTGGGTCTAGATTCTGGTCAGTCTCTATAGTTTAGCTCTGCAGCTCTTCACTGGAGTCATTTGTCCAATTCAGGAAGATACTGTATCAGTTTGGACAAGTGGAAACAGGCCAGTTTTGACAACTTCTGATTCAGCAGTTATCCCAAAGGCTAGCTCCCTATTCAAGAATGTAATAAAATAAAAATGCTGATAGCTAGTATTAATTGAGCCCCTACTATCTACCTGTATATTAAATTAAGTAATAACATCTAATAAGCTCAGACTCTGACTTGATATACAGTAAGCACTTAATAACTTGCTTTTGCTATTGCTATTTTTATTCAATATTCTTAAAACTCTGATGAATAGATGCTGCCATCTTCATTTTACAGATGAAGATAATTGTTAGCAATAAATAGTATATATTGAGGCCACTCATCCAAAAGACAGCAGGACAAGATTAGACCCTAGGTTGTTTGATTGCTAAAGCTATTGTCAAAACATTATGCTACTTCTTAAGATGTTGCTGGTCACATGAGCAGAGGGCAGCATGACTACTTTACCTCATCTATTTCTTCTTAGATCAATCCAGTAATTCATAGGAGCTTGCAAGAGCAGAGTGTTTGCCTCTCTTTTCAATTATGTGTTCAGTGATACAGCATTTGTAACATGAGATTATCCATGATGGGAATATTTATACCACAGAACTAGGTGAAGACTACAAATCAGGCCTTTCTAAATTTTTCTGGATATATGGCTTACTAGTATACTACTGGTCAAGTCTATTAGAATAAGACATGAACAATGTCAAGGACTTTCCTTTATGTCTGTGATTTTTAGGATGTGGTTTTCTGACTACATATATACCATGAAAGGGAAATGGGAATTAACATGATTGGTGTATTAGTTATCCACTGCTGCATAGCAAATTACCCTGAAATTTAGTGACTTAAAATAATGATGAATATATATTATCTCTTATAGTATTGGGGGTGAAGAATTTGAGAGACACTTTGTTGATTTGCTCTGACTTGCAATTTCTTGTGAAATTGCAGACAAGGTACCAGCTGGACCTCTGGGCATCTGAGCAAATTTGTCTCACCCACATGGTTGGTAAAGTCACACTGGAAGTTGTCTGGAAGCCTCAGGTCCTAGTCACTAGGACTTCACCAGTGACTAGACTGCGTGTTTTCATGACATGGCAGCAGGCCTCCTCCAGAATGAGAACTCAATAGAACAAGGGAGCTGGGTGTGAGGGCACATGCCTGTAATCTCAGCGACTCAGGAGACCGAGGCAGGAAGATCACAAGTTTGAAACCAGTCTCAGCAACTTAATGAGGCCCTAAAAGCAAGTGATTGAGACCCTGTCTCAAAATAAAAAAATTAAAAAAGGGCTAGGGATATAGTTCAGTGGTCAAGTGCCCTTGGGTTCAATCTCTAGCATTAAACAAATGGGGGAGAGGGAACAAGGTAAGAAAGGTAAGAGTTGCAAAGTCTTTGCTAGCCCAGCTTCCAAAATCAAATTCTGCCATTTCTGCTGTATCCTATTAGTCACAGATTACCCTCTGTTCAGTGTAGGAAAAGACTGCACAAGGGCATGACTATCAGGAGGTAAGAATTGCTGGAGGGATCTCGTAGATTGGCATCACAAAACATATAGAGAAACTGTACACTGTACATCCACCAGGGATGATAGCAAATCATTTCTCTCCTGAATCCCATGGCCACCTGCCTGATATCTGTAGCAAATAGTGTTTTCTAAGCAATAAAGGAGGATGGCTGTTGGCTAGGCAAACAAATGATAGTGTCTGCTATGACATTATACACTCCCCAGAAAGAAACTCTTCTTGTTCTCAGCAGACAATTGGCCTCTACATGTTTTCTCCCAGCTTATTAACCAGCATAAATCACTCTTGTGTTTTTCTACTTGGTTTGCACAAGCCAACTTTTTGTCTCTCTAATTGAATAGGCAGCCTTTTCATGGGGGTGGGACTGGAACCAAGAATGGATCTCTGAGCAGTGAGTAAGGAAAAAAAATGAGACATGTGGAAAATAGAGTTTTGTTTCTTTGGCTCAGAGGAGACGAGGTAGATAATTGCCTCTACCGGATTTGGTCTGATCACAGTTGCGTAATTCTGAAGTTGCTGCTTGCTGGGTTAATGCCCAGGATGACGGAGGATGTTGTGAGACTACTGCCAAGGGAGTTGTCTTTAGAAGTATTTGAAACATTTTCAGAGCAGTATACAATGAAGGAGAGGGAAGGGAATGTAGTTTTTATATCAAGGTATGATGGTGATTATTAACATTTGATTCTTTCACAACATAAATCTCACAAATGAACTCCAAGGAAGCCAAATATTGTCACCCCAACATCATAGATTCTGCTTTTCACTCAAAACTTTAATATGAAGAACTAAGAATACAAGCAGTTAATAAATATTTACCTTGTAAAAAGGTAAATATAAAGCAGATATACAGGTCAATGTAAAACAGATAAAGAAGACATCACAATCTCCCCTCTTTATTTCCTCCAAACCTTAAATTAAATGTTTAAATCCAAGGGTTCTCATACAGAAAATGTGTTTTCCTCCTGAGATAGCTGGATGTGGGACAGAATGTTTGGAATGTAGCTTTCCTCATTCATTTGATTAATTGTACCATCCACTTATAATATGTGTTCTGTATAGAAAAGCACACCAGCACCAGGTGTATACCAGACCTTTATTACCATGAGGACAGACATGAGGGATGGGTGCTGGATGGCAATTTCGTGGAAAGAGTCATAATTATTCTGGAAAAGTCTCAAATAGCAATCTCTTTTGACCTGAAGTGAGGTTCCCTTTATTTTTTATCTTCCTAGAAACTGTTAAATATATTCTTGTCAAAATTCCCACACAGTCAGAATTCAATGAAAGCAATAGATCACTAGGATATTATATGTCATCACAATTTTATTACAAGGATTTGACTTTACACACTTTTTGAAAGGTCGTCACCTACTTTCTAGAGGCTGTTATCTTCATCTCTGATACTGAAGCTTGTATTCCTCAGGGCAGGTCGGGACGGGAAAGGAAGGGAAGGGAAGAGGAGAGAGGATGGATGTACATCAGAGGAGAACAAGGACATGCTGGATCCTGGGGGTGACTTGGAATGTACACAGAGGGCCTGGACCCTATGATACCATACCACGGCCTAGAACTTTGAGTACGTGGTGTCCTGGAAACACTGGTGCACTTCTTCATGGAGCTAAGCATACACCTGACCCATGAGCATTAAGCTGAAGTCAGATTCAAGAAAGGATGGAGAACATGTGCAGGCCTGGTTGGTGTTCCATGCCAACAAGGTGACCCATAAATGACCAAGTGTACCAACTGCCGGGTGTCCTGCACAGACCTTCTAAGTGCCAGAGAACTATGGCTATTATTTTGTTCCTGCTCTCCAAATGCCTTGCAAATTGTCTCTGGTGGCCCATCCTGGCTGAAGATGAACAGGGAAGGGGTGCCGGGAACATACGGATGCACGGCTAAGTTGACACATTACAAAGCTGTCACACCACTCACAGGCTGATGCATTAGATTCCTGGTCTGCAGTCTTGCTTTTCATCCTGTCAGCTAACCATAACTGATGATTTCAGGATCCACTCTCCAGGATCCTCATTTTTTTGATTTCCTGTTATCAATGAACTTCTTGTCCACTCCACTTCATCCATGATTCTCACGGTCATTCTTGACCTTTCTTCCCCTCTGAACTGTCCATCTGCATAGTCTCTAATTAAAGCATCTTTCTCTCAACTGCTCCTCCCCATCCAGCCTGAGTTCTTACAAACCACACTGTGATCTTTGACCTCAGTAAGACTGTTAGTCAGTTGGCTCCTTTGCTTTCACCTAAAGCATCGCCCTCTTTTTCTTTGTTATCTCTGGACCATCATGGCCCTAAACCTCCTTACATTTCTGTCTTTTTCTCAGTGTCATCAATGAAACCCTCAGTGGATGGATACAACTAGCTTCCCTCTCAGGGCCTCCTCTGGGCACATGTGCTGCTAGAGCAAGTTAAACAACAGGTCTAAGATTGCTGATCTCATTGAGTCTTCACTGCTGTCCCAACTCCACCCCCTCTGTCTCCAGTCTGGATAGATAGACATAGCAACATGTATTCTATAATGTTATCAATTTATATAGGTAAATAGTAGATAGATACATTAAAGTATAGATTCACATACAGTTCTTAGAAATCATACAGAAGTCTTTCCTGTACTTTGACCAGTTTCCTCCAATGGTGGTATTTTGCGGAATGATAGCATAACATCACAAGTATATTAACAGTGATGTAATTCAGATTTTAAAATTTACTTCTCCTCGTGTGTGTGGAGGGCTGGGCATCCCCCAGTACTGTCAAGATGCTAAACAGTTCTAACACCACACAGACATCACCAGGAGCCTTCCGGTTGTCCTTTCGTATCACCCCCTCCTTCTTCCTGCTCCCAGTCCTCATCCTTAACTCTTGACAACTAGTAATCTGTCCTGCATCTCTAAAATTTTGTCATTTGAAAGATGTTATGGAAGTGGGGTCAAATATTATGTAACTCTTTGTGACAGGGATTTTGCACTTGGCAGAATACTCTGAAGATTTATCCAGGTAGTATCAATAGTTCATTCTTCTATTTTTAAAATTACATTACTGAACAGTATTCTTTGGATGCATGTGCCACAGTTTTTTAAACCATTATCCTATTGAAAGATAGTTGTAGGGATTCCACCTTGAGACTAATTTAAGAAAAGTCACCTGTGAATATTTGTGTATAGGTTTGTGTATGTGTTTGTGTGTGTGTGCGCGCGTGCATATGAACAGTTCTCTGAGATAAATGCTTAGGATGTAGTTTCTGCTGGTTGCAGGTTCAGTATTTTTTTTAGTTGTCAATGGATCTTTATTTTATTTATTTATATGTGGTGAATCAAACTCAGTGCCTCACACATGCTTAGCAATTACTCTGCCACTGAGCCACAAACCCAGTATATTTTTAATGACTTGGAGGTCTCACTATGTTGCCCAGGCTAGTCTTGAACTCACAATCTTCTCACCTCAGCCTCCTGAGTAGCTGAGATAACAAGCATTTGCCACCATGACTGGCACATATTCATTTTTTAAAGGAATTTCCAGGCTGTTTTCCAGAGTGGCAGTACCATTTACATATACTGCTTATAGGTAAATACAGTTGACATTCCCACTAGCAATGTGTGAGTGATGAAGTTTATTTGCATCTTCACCAGCATTTAGTGTTGTCTTTTTTTTTTAAAGAGAGAGTGATAGAGGGAGAGAGAGAGAGAGAGAATTTTTTTTTTAAGAGAGAGTGAGAGAGGAGAGAGAGTGAGAGAGAATTTTTAATATTTATTTTTTAGTTTTCGGCTGACACAACATCTTTGTATGTGGTGCTGAGGATCGAACCCGGGCCGCACGCATGCCAGACGAGCGCGCTACCGCTTGAGCCACATCCCCAGCCCTTAGTGTTGTCTCTATTTTTAATTTTAGTCATTTTAGTAGCTATGTGGGACTATCTCTTTATTGTTTTCATTAGCATTTTGTTTTTTAAAAAATGTTTGCATTTGTAGATGAACAGCATGCCTTAATTTTGTTTGTTTATATGTGGTGCTAAGGATTGAACCCAGTGCCGCATGCATTGATAGGCAGTGCTCTGTCACTGAGCTATAGCCCCAGCCTCTAATTAGCATTTTCTTAATGGTTAATGAAGTCAAACATCTTTTCATGTGCTTATTTGCCATCTGTGTATTCTATTCAATAAAATGTGTTCCCTTATTTGCCCACTTTCTAGTTGCATGTGTTTTTGTTTGTTGGCTTCCATTCTGGATCTTTTCCTTTCATCTCTTAACAAGCTTTTTTTTTTTACAGAGCAACAGATCTTAACCTGATGAAGTTCAATTTCTTAGGTTTTCCTTTTATTTTGCTATCAAGTCCAAAAACACTTTGTATGGCCTTGTATCCATTGATTTTCTCCTAAGTTTTTTTTAAAGATTTTATAGTTTTACATTTTATATTTATATCCACAATCCATTTTGAGTTTATTTTTCTCTAACATGAGACAGGTCAAGATTCATTTTTATTTGTTTGTTTATTTATTGTGCTTATGGGAATTCATACATCATTTGTTCAAAAGACTATCCTTCTTCCACTGAGTTTTCTCTACACATTTGTCCAAAAATTCAGTGGAATAAATCCTTCTAATTTATTTTTTCTTTCTTTTTTTTAATTTAAAAAGATATTCTAGCTCCTTTGCCTTTTTGTATAAATTTGAGAATAATCTAAAATTTCTAGGACTTTAACAGCCATTGTGTTACACTTGTATATCAATTTGGGGGAAATTGACATCTCTGCCATGTTGGCTCTTCTGATCCATGAACCCAATGTGTCTCCTATTTCTTTAGCGTTCTCCCAGCAGCATTGAATACTGTTCAGCATACAAGTCCTGTATGTGTTTTGTTTTCAAATTTATACCTAAGTATTTATTTTTCTGAGAAATTATAAATGGCGTTGCATTTCAACTTTATTTCCACATGCCGGTTGCTTATAGAAGTGCAATTGCTTGTATGTATCATGCATTGATACTGAGCTGTCGTTATTTATACAAGTTTATTTCAGATTACTTGAGATTTGCTATGTAAACAACCATGTCAGCTGCACACAGAGTCAGTGTATTCCTTCCTTCTCCATCTGTATGACTTTCATTTACTTTTCTTACCTTAATTGTACAAGTTAGAATTTCTAGGACGTCCAGTAAGATGGGTGAGAGACGAAATCGTTTCTCCCTCCTGAGCTTAGAAGGAAACCATTCAACTGGCAACTGAATGATTTTTCTTACTGCCAGGAAGAGGTAGAAGCCCAGACTCCCCACCTGATGACAGTCTTAGGTGGGCTCCTTACTGGCTGTTGAGGAGTGTCTCAGGTTCCTGCCATCTCAGCAGGGTCTTGGGTGTCTTGCTACCACCTTGCAAGAGTAGGAATCTAGGATCCTTCCACACTCGATGATGCTGCTATGGGTGGGGATGGGAATCACAGTCTTTTTCGTGATGTTTGGCTGGGGTGGGGGAAGTTGTTCTCCTGCTTTTCTGGACTTTCTTTTTTTTCTATTCATTTAACTAAAGATTTGAGGCTTTTTCTTGGGGATGCTCTTTCTTTCTTTCTTTCTTTCTTTCTTTCTTTCTTTCTTTCTTTGTTTAACATCAAGTGTCTTTATGTGGCTACTGGATTATTTGATTTCAAATTTGGGATGTATAAGGCAGAAAGAAATCCCGAGGAATTTACCACTACGTCATTCCTCCTTGCCACTACGTCATTCCTCCATCCTGAGGTCTCCAGGCAATTCCCCTTCTCTCATCTTTCCCTCTTCCTATGTTTTATAAGATAAAACATGTAGAGATTTTAGTTGTGCTCAGCAGGAGGAATGGAGAAACGTACACCTATTCCATTTTCTTGAAAGCAGTTCTCTCATTGTGGTTTTGGCTTGTACTTCCCTAATGCCTAAGAATGTTGAACACCTTTTCATGTTCTCCTATGCCACTCTTCAGTGGAACCCAACTATTATTTAAATTCTTCTCAACTTTCTGATGATCGTATGTCCTCCCTTATTAACTACAGATTTCTTCCTTCTCTACAAAAATTGAAGTCATCACATGGAAATTCCCACCAATTTCTGCCGCCAATTCCATAAACTCATCCCAAACAGCCCCCTTCTACCTGTCCTCCTGCACGGGTCCTATCTCTTTCTCAGAGCTCTGCACAACTAATTATTGCTTATCTTTTTCACTAATTACTCCTTCTCAGTCAATTTTTTGCATTAACATTTAAACTTGTTCAATTGTTTCCTTGCTAAACAAAAGCACACAAAACTCCCACTCTCCTTCATCTTACCTTATTTCTTTCTTCTATCTCTTCTAAAATTCTTAAAATAATCATCTTTTTTTCCAGTCTGCCTTCTTTTCTCTTCCTCTCACTCAAACAGCTCTTGCTCAGATCAACAGTTACCAAATGCAGTGGACATGTGGACATTTTTTTAGTCCTTGCCTTTATCTGACCATTCTTTCCTTCTGGAAATCCCCTCCTCCCACACTCCTGAGCACCCTGACTCCAGGTTTTCCTCCTACTATTTTGGATCCCCATTCTGTCTCCTCTGCAGATACTTCCTCTCTTAACAGGCTGTTAAATATATTGGAGTTATTCAAGATTTGGTCCAGTCTCCTTTCTGTTCAGTTATAATCACTCTAAAAAGTCTCACACAGAACCACAGCTTTGGTTATCAACCTTAGAGCAAAGACTTAAGCATCTATATTCTATACAGACTTCATTGAGTTCCAAATTTGTATATTCAATTGCTTTCTCTACTTCCCCGTTCGCCGTCACCATGGCACATCAAACACAGCAAAAACAGGCTGAACGCGTGATCTTTCCCCATAAATCTAGTCATCTTCCAGTATTCTTTTTTCCTTTTCCACTGACACTATCACAGTCCAAGTGATCAACATCTACCACCTGGATGTCCATCAGTAGTTTTTAACTGGTCTCTCTGCATCCACTCTTTCCACTAAAGACTGTTCTTTATGCCAGAATGCTGAAGCATATGGTGGATTATACTAGCCTTTGCTTATACTCCTTCAGTGCCTTTCAATTGCACAAGGCCCCAAATCCTTTATGAGGCATATAAGGGATTATATGGTCAGATCTCTTCTTCCTGTCCAGCCTCCTCCCATATCCCTCCTTTCTTTTCATTTATGGCTGGATGTGGTAGCACATACCTGTAATCCCAGTAACTTGAGAGATCCAGGCAGGAGGATTTGAGGCCAGCCCCAGCAACTCAAGGAAACTCTGTCTAAAAATAAAAAAAAATAATAAAAAGGGCTGAGTATGTAACTTGGTGGCAGAGCGTCCCTGGGTTCAATTTCCAGTGATCGTCAATTAGTGCCTCTCTCATCAAAGACCTAGGAATTAGACCGGAAACCCTGCATCTGTAGAAGAAAATGTAGGCCCAACACTCGTATGGATCAGCTCATGAACTGACTTCCTTAACAAGACTCCTAAGATGCAAGAGGTAAAATAAAAAAATCAGTAAATGGGATGGCATCAAATTAAAAAGCTTCTTCACAGGAAAGAAACAAAATATATCAATTAGAAAGGTGTGATTTTCTTCAACCTCAGCAATACTAAGGAGCAGAGAACTGGAGGAAAGGCTACCTCCTACTCTAAAGATGAACATGCCCTGCTCCAGGACCTGGAGTTAGAGTTAGGATACCATTCTGTCCATAACTCTCATTTCCAAATCTATCCTTCATCCAAGGTGCTCCTACTACTACTGCTTGTCTGATGATTCTGTCCTCTGTCTCCTATTCAGATCAATGAGCAACCTAATGGGCCCTGGTATTAGGCCATGAATTCCTTATCAGCATTGCTTCTATGGCACAATCACACTGAAGCATACTGCTTGGTGAATGCAAGACACAAGTCACATGATAATGTCCCTCTACACCCTGACACTCAGCCCCTAGAATTTCCTCTTCTCCTGCCTCCCCATAGGTCAATGGTAGTGTTCCCCACCTTTCTATTATTTAGTTGGTTTATGGTTTTGTCAAAATAACCATTTCATTGATATTTTCTATTTTTGTATTCAATGTTAAATTGTCTATTTCTTTTTTCAATTCTGTCAGTGTTTGCTGCATCGGCTTTGGGGTTGTGTTGTTAGGTGTATGTATGTTTACAATGAGTATATCTTCTTGATGGATTGATGCTCTTATCACTACATGATTCTCTTTGTGTCTGGTAAGACTTTTTAAATTATTATTTGTTCTTTTTAGATATATACATAACAGTGGAGTGTATTTTGACATATTATGCATACATGGACTATAACTTCCCACTCTTGTGGTTATGCGTGATGTAGATTTACACAGGTCATGTATTCATATATAAACATAGGAAAGTTAAATCCAATTTATTCTACTATTTATTTTTGCCACCAAGTCTAGTTTATCTGATATTAGTATAGCCATTCCAATTCTTTTTTGGTTACTGTTTTTATGATACATCTTTTCCCATATTTTTAAACTTCAACCCTCAACTTAAAATATGTCTCTTTTAGATATATATGGTTGTATCATGTTTTAAAGTCCATTCTAGAAATCTCTGCTTTATATTGAGAGTATGTGATTCATTTACATTTAATATAATTACTGTTAATATAGGATTCACGCCTTCTATTTTGCTAAAGTGTTCTCTATATGTTCTGTGTCTTTTTTGTTTCTCTATTCCCCCATTACTGATTTTCTTTTATACAAAGTATATACTTTCTGATGTACCATTTTAATTTCCTTATCATTTCTTTTACTATGCTTTTTCTTTGGGGTTGCCCTAGCCATTACAATTGACATCTAATTTATAACAAGTACTTCAGATAATACCAACTTAATTTTAACACTTTACAAAATCTTTGTCTTTTTAGATCTCCAATTACCCCTTCCCTATCCACACTTTTGTGGTATTATCGCTGTACAAATTGCACACTTAGGATACCCACCAATGTAGGTTTATTATGGCTTTATCAGTTGCTTTTGAAATCAACTAGAGTAAAAAGTTACATAGAAAATATACATGGAACACTGTCTTTTATATTTATCTATGTAGTTTCCTTTGCTTGTTTTTATGGACTGAATTATATATCTCCCCTGCTCCCCAAATTCATATATTAAAACTGTAATCCCCAATATAATTATATTTGGAGAATATTATGAATTCTATCACATAATTAAGGTTAAGTGATGTCATAACTCTGAAGTCTTAGTCTGATAGAATTGGTGGCCTTATGAGAAGATTTGGGGGGGGGGGCGGATGTTATTCTTTGTTTCTGTTAGGTGAGGACACAGCAAGAAAGCAACCATTTGTAGGCTAAAAAGAGAGTTTTAACCCAAAACCACTCTAACTATGTTGGCACCCTGAAATGTCTACATTCCAGAACTGTAAAAAAAACATTAATTTCCATTGTTTAAGCACCCACTATGTGATAGTTTGTTTGCAGCCCAAGTTAGATACAAACTTAGATACCCAAGTTTGTTCCTGGAGATTCTAGTTAATACACAGATGACCCTTCATTTCTGCCTTGGAGAACTCCTTTAATATTTCTTGTAGAGAACTGGCAATGACTTCTCTGGTATTTTTGTTATTTGTTTTGCTGTTGTTGTTAACTTCTTTCTAATTTTGGAATGTCTTAATTTCTCTTTTGGTTTTGAAGGATAATTTATCTTTTTATCTTTCATCATGTTGAATATGTTATTTCATTGATTCCTGCTTCCATGACTTTTGTTGAAAAATTAACTATTAATCTAACTGAGGATACTATTTATGTGATGAGTTGCTTCTTTAAAGAGTCTCTCTTTTTCTTTATCTTTTAACAGGTTGATTGTGATTTAATCTCTCAGATTTTCCTACTTGAAGTTCATTGGGGTTTTTGGATGTGCAGATTAATTTTTTATCAAAGTTGTCAAAATTTTGACCATCATTTATTCAAATATTCTTTATTCCCTTCCTCTCTCTTCTCTCTTTTTGGAAGCCTCATTATGTTCATGTTGGTATCCTCAATGGTGTATCAGATCAAAATCTTTCTTCTTTCTGTTCATTACACCAAAATTATCCGATGACCTATCTTCAGGTTCCTTTATCCATCCTGTTCAAGTATTCCATTGAGCTACAGCTTTCATTTCTGCTATTGCATTTTTTAACTTTACAATTTCTATTTTTAAAAAAATAATTTCTCTTTATTGATATTCTTTTTTTTAAGAGAGAGTGAGAGAGGAGAGAGACAGAGAGAGAGAGAGAGAGAATTTTTAATATTTACTTTTTAGTTCTCGGCGGACACAACATCTTTGTTGGTATGTGGTGCTGAGGATCGAACCCGGGCCGCAAGCATGCCAGGCGAGCGCGCTACCGCTTGAGCCACATCCCCAGCCCTTTATTGATATTCTATACTTGTTTAGTCATTAGTCCTCTAGTTTTCTTTAGTTATTTGGATGATTTCCTTTAGTTATTTGAATATTATTAAATGACTGATTTAAAGTCTCTGTTTAGTACCTTTAGTTATTTGAATATTATTAAATGACTGATTTAAAGTCTCTGTTTAGCAAACCAATGTGTGAGGCTGTTATTATCTCCTCCTCCTTCTCTTCTTCTCCTCCTCCTCTTTATTCTCCTCCTCATTATTACTATTATTATTATTATTTTGGACTGTGGATTGAACCCAGGAGGCACTTTACCATTGAGCTACATCCACAGGTTTTTTTTTTAATACAAGCTATCACTAAATTGCTGAGACTAGCCTTGAACTTGTGATTCAGCCTCCCAAGTAGGATTATAGTTGTCTGAAGCTTCTTAAAGCACAGTTTCTGTTGACTATGCTTTTCTTATGTATGAGACATATTTTTTTCTTTCTTCTTTGCACATATCATAGTTTTTTATTTAAAATGAGATTCAGCAATTGTCTCTTTTCTTTTTTCCTTTATTCTATCTATCTATCTATCTATCTATCTACCTATCTACCTATCTATCTATCTATCACTGGGCATTGAACCCACAGCTTCATGCATGTTCGGCAAGTACTCTATCACTAACTATATCACAAGCTGTTTTTATTTTTATTTTTGACACAGAGTCTCTCTAAGTTGCTCAGACTAGCCTAGAACTAGATCCTCCTGCCTTAGCCTTCCAAGTATCTGGGATTACAAGCATGCATAACCATGCCTGACAGCAATTTTCTTGAATAAATACTTCCCAGATAGTTGCAGAATTTTGACAGGGTTATGAAAACATTTATTTTTGTTTATTTTTTGCCAACATTATCATGATTTTGTGGAACAGAAGATTTTCAGAGGTTCTTACTCCAAATCATCTCTGCTGACACCACATGGTAGTTTGAACTAACTTCCACCATAGCACTTGTCACAAGTGGCAATGCATGACCTACATTATTCCCCTACTAGGCTATGAGCTCCTCTAGGGTAGGGACTGCATCTTGTTTACTCCTTATCCACCCCTCTAGTACAAAGAACTGTGCTTGAAAAACAGCAAGATGCTGTTGGAAGAAGGAATAATTGAACCTTCAAAGAAGGTAATCATTGAGCAGTTTGTGTGTGGTGGAGAATCCTAGAAAAGCTATTCTTGCATTTCTATCTAGATTGTTCTGGGCACTTCTATTCTGTTGTGTCACTTATAATAGGGTGCCTTGAGGCAGTTTTCATAATCATTTGGAGCCTCGGATTTTTTATATATGCAATGCAGATAATAAAACTGAAGATCATAATATTGTGATCCTAGTATTTCTCAGAGGATCAGATGTGTTGACACATGTAAAACCCATAACAAAGTGTCAGCCACTGCTGCTTTATAATTATGAGTGTTTCATCTTCTTGATTTTCCTAACTTCAGGGAATCCTTTAGTCACTTTCTGTTTAACTTGAGCAAGGGTTTGGAAATGCACCTGCCAATAACAACTGGTGAGCAATGGTTTCTGTAGCTTACTAATGAGTGGGAGATTCCATGAAGGCCTTTTGTAAAACTCAGGCGGACTGAACATCCGAGGTTTTCCATCCCTGGGGCTCATGCTTAGATAGTTCTATGAACAGAAAACACCTGCTCTCTAGTGATACTGGCCACGTGTAAAGAGAGGGGTTGGAAGGTGATTTTCCCATGGTAATTGGGGCATTAGAACTAAGGGAAAGGGTGCAATCCCAAGATTTATCTAGAGAGAAGCAACCCACAGATTTATAAAGCAAAGCAGAGGGGATCTGAGACCTTCTGGGATGGGAATTCTGGGGAGAGAGGCTTATCTCCATGTCCTACTTTAAACATTTAATAGGGAAAATTCTGCTGGGATCTCTCTAATTTATACCTTTTGGTATGGTTTTTCTCAAAGAAAATTCTTCAGGATTTTTTTTTAAGTTTAAAAGCAACTTATCTAATTCAATTCATAATTAGATAAATGAAAATGCAGCCCAGAAAATTTTGCTGATGTACCCACAGTCACACAGAAAGGGAATAGCAAAGCTAGGGCTCACTCCACAGTAGGTGTCTGTTGTGACTGGGAGTCCAGGGTTCTCTCCACCTCATCTGCCACCTCCCTGCTAAGCCACCTCCCATAGCACCTGAAAAAAAAAAATCACTGATTTGAATCATAGGATATCCTCACTTTGTAGATATGTTGTTTCCAAGAATAGACTTATCTGCCATATGCAGGATAAAGAGGGTATATTTCCAACTCAGGCTCTGGGGTGAACCGAGGCACCACTTAACCTGTGCATGTCTGTTTTTCCATCTGAAAAATGAGACCCTGAATCCACTTTCTCCTTGCCTCCTTTGGTTTTTCTGGGGATGACTACAACAAAGGGTGTGAAGAAATTTTCATTGTAATTTTCCTCAGTTCACATGTCCATTAAGATCCTTGTCAATTGCTGATGTTCATGGACTTATTTGGTTTAGATAACCACAGCCCTAACTCTCTGGTCAGAGGTTTATCCTCATTCTGATTCTTGAACTGACAAAAAAAAAAAAAAAAAAAAGATTGTGCTGGAGTCACAGGAAGTTTGTCACTCGCTTCCACTCCTAGAGGATAGACATCATGTGATGTGGACGTCTCCACCTAGGATAACTCTCTTCATCTCCTGCCAATGTTTCCAAATACTCACTGGATTCAGAAATCTAAGAGGCATCTATAATAACTCCTACCAAAGACTGGCTTGTCTTCCTCATCTTAGCATATGGTAATTCCAAAAACCTAGATGCCATTCTTATGGTCTTCCATGCCTTCAAACCTCATGCAGTTTACAGGTAGAAATTGTATTATTCTCAATATCCATATTGCCCTCTTCCACTATTAAGCACCTATGCCATTTGGTGGTTAAGATTGACCATGTCTCTACCTTCATTTGCCCATGCAAATTACAGTCTTCAGGTTGCCTGGTTCAAATTGCTCCTGAAACCTTTCTGACATTTGCACATGTAGGCTTCTTATAGAGACTATATGCAGGGGTATGGAAAACAAGAATCTGAACATGATTCTTAAAAGCTTTGTCATCCACAATACTCTTCCAATGAGTGTAATTCAGTAAAATTGATGAGATTAGGAAGCTTTCATCTTTGTCTCTGTGTGATTGTTCCAGTAACTTCCATTTAAGCTAATGAATCCATCAGCAACTGGGGATTAATGAGGGTACGGAGACAACAATCAGATCCACTTTCCGGGCATCAGGAATTTGTCTAGACATCATCCAATAAAGTCCAAGCTCAAGATTTTTGTGTTATGACAAAATGGGAATGATGCTTGTTCTCCTTTAATTAAGAAATTAAACTCACAGTCATATCTATACCTTGTTCTTGAAGTTATCTGGTAGTCATTAACAAAGTCAGCATTAGGATAAACTGGTACCTAGAAGGTGGAAGAGACAAGGGCCAGGAGCTAGAATCATAGAAAAGAAGCCTAGAGTCCTGATCGAACCTCACCTGAAGCCTGGATTCCACCATACTTCTCATTTGAGTGAGTCTGTTTATTTCCTTTATTTAAAAAGACAATTAAAACATTGGTTTTTTGTGAACTAAAAAAAAGAAGCATACAAAATGACAAATTATTTAAACCATTAGCTAGTCATGTAATGTTTCCAAAATCATATAATTAAATCTGTTAGCATCTCACCATTCCCATCACTGCCAGCTAGTCCAAGGCAGCTGTGTATCTGGTCTGGACTATGGTACAGCCCCCATTTTACCTTCTTACCTCTGCTGTTGGGCCCTTTAATGTCCCTCCACACAGCAGCC
The DNA here is from genome assembly GCF_964194105.1 of Spermophilus citellus. Lineage (NCBI taxonomy): Eukaryota > Metazoa > Chordata > Mammalia > Rodentia > Sciuridae > Spermophilus > Spermophilus citellus. The sequence continues at coordinate 56,944,206 of NC_138195.1, read as the reverse complement.
CATTGATAGTTAAAAACAGAAACCAGTTCTGGGTACTTTCCTGGCGGAACTTTTCTAAGTCTTTTGCTTGCTCTTAAAATGAACCCAGTTTCCCTTCTCTGTTCTCCCTGTCCCTGCTCTGGCCCTGGTGGTTAGACATGGCACCTGTGTCTCCTGTGGCTTCCTTTATTCTCTCTTCCCCAGCCTCATGCCTCCTTACGTTCCCTGAGCAGCAAAGGTCTTTTCCCCTTGCTGTTCCTGCTGACTGGAACACTGTCCCTCTCACCCTTCACCCAACTACTTTATTTCAGCCTTTAAGTCACAGCTCAAAGTCACCTTCTCAAGGAAATCTTTCCTGACCCCTCTCCCAGTTACTCTTTGTCCTCTGCAGTGCTTATCTCAATTTGTTAGGACATTTCTTATGCATTGACTTGTTTATTGTCAGTATGTAAGCCCAGAGGCCCTTGGCTGTCCTGTTTAAACTGTGTCCCTAACTTAGAGCTAGGCTTAACAAATACTTGTTGCACAATGTTGTTGGACACCTGTAGCAAGGTGCTCCCAGAGCAACACCCAGTGATGGGACGAGGCTTGACGTGGAGATCTGCTGGTCTGAGTCCAGTGATAAAGCTGGAAACCTGGGTGTGAGTCATCTGGGAGGTGAGTCAGGTGCTGGGGAGTGCAGGACAGCAGCTAGCAGTTGCTTTGGCCAAACAGACCATGACTTCAGCAGCATCAGCTTCACTGGGGAGCTTTTACAACTGCAGACTCTTGGTTCCTGCCCCAGACCCAAGCAACCAGAGTCTGCATTGAGCAAGAACTCCCAAGCAGTTTTGGTTTGTGAAGTGCTGCTCTTTACGCCCTCGGACATGTACGGCCAGCACTGTTATCTGAAAATCCCTGGGCCAGGAGTCAGGAGCCATGCTTTCACATTTACTGTATGACCTTGAGCAGTACTTTTATTCTCTTTCTGTTTTAATCCCTCTATTACAAGACCTGGACCTATTATTTTGTAAATGATGTCATGGTGATAAAGTAGGATGCCTTGGGCTGAGGCTCTCCTGCTGGTCTGTGGCCTTTGGAATTGGGACAAAGCCAGAGGACAAATGAGGGTGATTGAAGAAGAAATTAATGTGTGTGTGGGTGTGGGTGTGTGTATGTATGTATATACATACATAGCCTCAGAGATGACTCAGAGTAAATCTCAGCTAACTTACCTTAATGAAATGGAAGTGTTTGTAATACCCCCCAAATGGAATGGTTTTCGATTCTAGCTGTTCCCCAGGAGTTTAAAAAATTCCTACACCCAGTCAGTCCTCCATACCTGCTATAACAGAATCTCTGTGGGAGGGACCTGGACACTTGTCATCTACATCTTTGTGCTGCTCAAGTTTTAAGGACCACACAAACTACCTGGGGAGGGGGATCCTTAAAATGCAAATTCAGATTCAGGTCTAGAAGAGTCCTCTTTTTTTGTGTGAGTGGAACAAACTCAGAGATAAGAAATTTGCTCAAAAACACATTTGCTAAAGAATAAGTTATTCAATGACACTTTTGAAATCAAGTAAGGAATGTTAGGAAGATGTAACTTAGGACCATTGCTGTAAATATAAGTAAAGGTTCTCCCACCTTCTAATAGTACCACAGACTGGGAATCATACTTTTAACACAAGTGCCTTTGGAAGATATTCCAGATCCAAAAGATTTCACTGATCTAACAGGATTTTCACTGAAGACAGACCAGGGTGATGGGACATTGCCTGGGGGATGGTGGAGGATGAGGAATCCTATCAGATAGTGAGGGAGGGGACAGGGGTTATGCGGAACTAACTTGGTAGCATTTTGTAAAATGTTTACAAGGAAGTACACTGAGGGGCCTAGGAAAAGGTCCAGGAGCCCGACTACAGTTTGGCAAATCAGAAACTTGTCATATAGAGTAAGTGGCAAATCTTGGACTCATGCCCAGGTTTTTCCCGGCACCAGAACCTAAGTGCTTCCCAAGCTGCCTCCTCTTACCAAGAAGGGCAAGGGAGTTGCGGGTGTTCAACAGCTGCAGAGGGAAGGGCAGCTGAGCCCAGGCTGCTGCTGGGGAACACAATGGAGGCCATTGTCAGAGAGCTGGATGAACAGAGGGGAGAACAGGTGTGTGGTGTTGGAGTCAGGGAGCAGCTTCAGAGGGGAGCAGCCAGGTTCTCACAATGAAGGGGAGAGGGAAGATTTAGGAATTGTGTCTTTGGCCTTCACTCAGGGCATTTCCAGCACTCGTTGCCTTAGAAATGTTGCTCACCATCACTAAGTGCCATTTATTGTACTTCTGCCCAAGGCACAGACTGCTTCTCCTGGCACAGTACCTGAAATGACCTCCAGCCCCACAAACCATAGTTTAAAGTATGGTTCCCACATGTAACCTCAGCATAGGGCATAATCATTCCTAGTTTCCTGATAATTAATCCAAGGTCAGAGAAATGCAGGGAGTGTGCCCACGTCTCACATTTAAAAAACTCTGACCCAGATCTCCCAAACAAATCCTGGGGTGTGTGGGGAGGCTTTGGAGGTTTGCACTGGCTCGACTTTCAATGGCTGTTTCATAGACAGAGAAAAGGGCACTCGATAGGTACCTGTCTGGGACCCTTCTGGAAACTGGGCTTGCAATGTTGTTTCTTTCAAGGAGAGATGCAGAATTCTGTCTTCGCTTGAGGTAGAAAAAGCTAGACGTGAGGCTTCCTCACTAAGAGCAGACAAGATCCCGCAGGAATCAACAGCCCCACCCGCGGCGCCAGCCAGCAGCTCTGCCAGCAGGCTCTTCTGAGTGCTGGGAGTTTCTCTTGTAGGCACCTCCAGGGCTGGTGACTCAGGATGAATCTATCCTTGAGAGGGCACTGCCACCTTGTGGTATCCATTAAGCACTGCACTTCCTTGACCTGCCAGGGGAGTATACATAGGTCTCAGATCTTTGCTTTCCTCCTCTCCAATTCTTCTAATTTGACAGGACAGATAGTAACAATATTTACTCTGATTGGGAACATCAGAAGCGAGGCACTTGTGGTGAGAAGGAGAGCAAGCTTGTATTTGAGCAAAATCTCATCACTTTTGTGACAACCAAAATATATAAATAAATTAGGTCAATCTTCTTGCTGTTGAATTTATTTATATATGTGGAAAATTTTCAGAATCTCTTTTACCTTTAAGAAGGAATATAGATATGGTTTAGACAGTATCTGATATTTATTTTTTTGCTACCCAATTAGATGTATAGCCCCTTTCCTCCTAGGGAAAAATGTCCCAGCAAGAAGATGAGGTGTCTTGGGGGATATTAGTCTACTGTATTTATATTTCTTTGATAAAACACTTAAATACATTCTAGAATCAACTACTTAGAACATGAGAAAGTCTTAGGAGTCTAATTTCACACCTTTTAAGTGGGAGTTTGTACAACCCTGCTGGTCTGGGGTGAACCCCCTGGAATACCAGTGCCACTTGTGCAGAACAAGTGGCACTGGTGTTCCAGGGGTTGAAGGGCACCCGCCATGCTCTTGCCTCTCCCCCCCCCCCCGCCCATGGTCAACTGTTTTAAACAATGAGCTTTAACAGAACGTTGCATTAATTTCCTAGCATTGCTATAAGAAAATACAATAGACGGGGGGAGGGGCGGTTAAACAACAAAAAAGTATTTTTTCCACAATCTTAGAGGATGAAAGGGTGAGGTGAAGGGGCTGCTGACAAGGTTGGTGTCAAGGAGGCTCCCTCCTGGGGTTTCATTCCGCAGCCTTTTCACTGTCTACTTATGAGGTCTTTGGGAAAGAGGGAGGAAGAGAGTTCCCTTCTGTGTCTCTTAAGGACACTTTCCTATAAGATCAGGGCTCCACCCTTTGACCCCCTTTAACTTTACTCGTTAGAAACCTCAAACCAGCATACAGCTACACTGGGGATCAGGGCTTCCACTGGTGAATTCTGGGGGCATATAAATATTCTAGTCATAACAAACCCTTGTTCAAAAAAGACAATTTTGATATTTTAGAACCTTTTGTCCTTGTCGGAGCCCACTGAGACTGGGGAGACAGGATGGGTCAAAGAGGGTCCTCAGCTCCCAAAGCCACCCAGCCAGGGGACAGCAGGGCCAGAGCTTGGTTACAACAGGAGAGTGCATGTATGTGGCCTTTTTTTTTTTTTTTTTTTTTTGGTGGGAAAAAGAATTTAGGAAAAAAATTGTTCTTAGAAATAATGGTGGTATTGAAGCCAGCCTCAGCAAAAGCAATAAGCAACTCAGTGAGACCCTATCTTTAAATAAAATACAAAAAAAAAAAAGAAAGAAAAGAAAAGAAATAATGGTGGTATTTACGTTCTCAGGTCAAATCCCAGAATTATTATTATTGTTGTTATTTGTGGTGCTGCGGATTGAATCCAGGGGTGCTCTACAACTAAACTATATTTCCAGCCCTTTTAAAATTTTTTTATCTTGAGACTGGGTCTCACTAAGTTGCCCAAACTAACCTTGACCTCAGATTTCTCAGCTGACTTCTCCCACTCCCCAAATAGCTGGGATTACAGGTGTGCACAACTGAGCCCTGATCAAAATCTCAATTTTTTTTTTGCACTGTGGATTGAATCCAGGGGTGCTTTACCTCTGAGCTACGTCTCCAGCTCTTTTTATTTATTTTAAGACAAGTTCTCACTAAATTGCCAAGGCTGGCCTCAAACTTGGGATCCTCCTGCTTCAGCCTCCTGACTCTCCAGCATTGCAGGCATGTGCCACTATGCCCAGTCAAACCCCAGAAAATTTTAAAAATCCAGAATGGGCCTGAAATGGGCTATGCATTTAAAGTCGGGACAATTCTATTGCGAACCAAGTACACAGTGAAGCTCAGTGTTCATGTTTCATTTATCTGGAAAGAAGGGGAAAAGTTTAGTTTTGAGGTAAAGACTTGCAGAGATTCTGAAAGAAACTTTGGATTATCTTGAAGGCCCTTATTATTATGCCTGATTTCACTTCTTTGGACACAATTGCACCATAATTAATATTTTTTACTTCCTACTCATTTAGCACTTTTTTTTTTTTAATTTGCAGATGCCATGACAAGGTAGAGAGGTGATGGATGTTTTCCTGAGGTAACTGGCAAGGATCTTCACAGGGTCTCATCCTATCGCCCACTGTGTCAGGCTAACAGCAGCTGTTCACTAAATAGGTATTGGATGAATCCATGAACAAGAGCTAAGTGACAGAGACAGGGATAATGGGGTCACATGGATGCTGGTTTACAAATGAGGAAGTGATTGCTGACGGTGGCATTTGCTGGAGCCTGGCTTGCCTGGTTCGGGTAACCCACCTCTTCCTGTGGCCTATTCCAAAAGCATTCTGGAGGTCTGTGGATAAGCACTTTCTTTCCGTAGAGCAGGATGGGCTGAGCCAATGGGCCTGGAGTGTGGTGAGGCCTCAGGGGGCGAGTCTGGAACGGCTCCTCAGGGCTCTGTGATGATGCCCGGAGCCCTCAGGTTCTGATGATGAGGCTCCAGCACAGCCTCTGTTGCTTTCATCCTTCCTGACTTCTCGGGGCTCAGGTCTCTGTCCTCTTCCTTGTTCTCCTTTCCATGATGTGGCCGCAGCTCTCCTGGGGTGCAGGGACTTGGGGCAAACACAGTGGTGCCAGTGGCTGATAGTGTGTGTTGGGGGGACCATGCTGGTATGCTCCCTCCAAACCCAATGTGTCTGTGTATAGGGACAGGACACCCTGATAGCAGGTGGCATTAAGGAGACACATGAGTGAAAGGAGGAAAGAGACTTAGGGGTTCCCAAGAAAGGATCCTTAATTGCTTCACAGGAGCCTGAGAGGGAGACAAGAAAGCAAAGGAAATGGTGGTGGGCTTTCTTCAAATCAGATGCAGGCAAGTGGCCAGGAAACACTCCACAGAGGGAGTAATGCATTTTTTTTCTGTATGCTTTTCTGATTGTTGAAGTGATTTATGTTCATTAAAAAAAAAAAAAAAAAAAAAAAACAATAACAGAGTCTGAGGGCTGTGAATCTGCCCTGGGGGTTGGTAGAATACAGTGGGCCTGAGGAGGTTCTAGGTCTTTGGAGGCTGTGGCCTAATATCTATCAGGTCCTGGCCAAGTGCCAGCCATGGGCAGGAGGCTTTGATTCTGTCCAAGCTCAGCATCTGTGCCAAGGGCCTGCAGGGAGGTGGACATCCGGTGGGACTCAGCCACTTCCTTTGTCCCACTTGCCTCAGAGGGAGCTGAGTTCTGCAGGCACAGCAGGGTGGGGTGCTAGAGGTGGCAGGAAGGAGGGCACAGGAGAGGCCCTACATGCAGTGCCTGGTCCACGGAGAACTCAAGATCCCCCAAAATGCTTTGGGACCAGCTCTAGAGGTATCAAGCTTCCCTAAAGTCATTTCATGCCCGAGGTTTGGAGTTGTGGGCAGACTCAGGGCTTTGAAAGTAAAAAGCTTCAGTAGGGCTTTGGTCATCTCCATGGGCTGCTGCTAAGCCCTTCCCATCTCCTCCAACCCAGGCCAGGGTACAGAGAGGCCTCAGCCCACCCTTCCTCTTCCAGCAAGCCCCCAGGGGGGCATGGCTTGAGTTGAAAGTGTCCCTGGCTTCAGCCTGGCCAACCTGCCTTCCTCCCCACTTCTTCTCTGAGCACAGGTGAGGATTTTGACCTGTTTGGCTCTCTTCCCTTCTCTTGGGGACCCAGGCCTGGCCTTTGAAAAACGCTGACACTGTCTACTTTAGCTGTGTCTTCAGCATCCTCTTGTCTACACTCCTTCTCTGGAAAGGGTCATCTCACCGTCTTCTCTCATCCATACTGTGGAGGTTAGTGTCTCCAGAGGTGGAATGAATGGCAGGTCCCCAACAAAGACTGATGGGCTGTGGGAGGTGGGTCAACATCTCAGGCCCTGGACCCCATCACTTTCCTGGGAATCTGTTCAGCCAGTGTAAGTTCAACTCTGGTTTAGATACTGGGAGTTTCCTTTCCTGCCATCATTCCAGAGCCTAGGACAAAAATGCTTTGGGGATCCTGGAGTGTGCTAGGGACATTTTGTCTCCATAGCACCTGGAACAGGGCATGGTGGAAGAATCAGTGCTTTGGAGAGGCTGCCACTTCTCCCCTCCCCACCTGTTTTTGCAAAATAAAAGGATGATCCCCTGTTTTGTGAAAACTTCCTTTCCGTTATGGATATGTGGTTTAATTTGCTGAATGTGCAAAGCTGAGAGGCGATCTTGGTCCACAGGGACCCCGAATGCTGTTCACATGACCACTCCCATCCCATCCCTGGACACTTATCTATTTGTCCTCTCCTTTTGATGGGATGGGGCTTTCTTCTTGCTTCCATGGGGCCTGGACCACCTGCCCTTCCACCCTTAGGCTCCTCATATGGCCCTTCATCGCCCTGCTAATCATCACCATCTTCCTCTAGAGCAATGGGTCCACCCAGGACTGGGCTCTTGCCACACCTTTCCCCTGAAGTGCTAACTCTGTGGGAGATGCATCCAGAGCATACATCCAGAGATAAATGGGGACCCCTGTATTAGTGTCACAACCCACAGACACCTGCGCTCTACAGACAACGCATGAGCTGCCACTAACTGGAGAGTCTGTGTACTGGGCAAAGGGAAGAACCACCCTGAGCTCTGAACCCTGTCATTATGGAGGAAGGCAAACTCGTGAGGCCTCATCTTCTGACATCTGGAGCTTTACATAAATTATTCAGATTTTAAAATATTGGCAACTAATCCCCATTTTTAAGTAGTATGCAGGCCAAGCCCCATAGATCCGGGAGCTGGCTCTGACTGATGTGTGCTGGTGGCTAACTCCCAGGGAGTACTTGACATGCAGATAATTTTCTGGCTCTATCTGTGCAGACAGGTCACCATTACTGTCATCTCATTTCACCAGCTGAGACACAGATGCAGGGACAGGGTAAGTCACTGGTGGCACATCAGGATTTAAGAAGTGGTGTTGAAATGCTGGAAGCCTGAGTCCAGCTCCCATAAGCAAACCTCAGGGGTTTTCTCCTTTTCATGTAAGACTCAGAGTCCCAAAGGGCCTGGTCAAAGCTTATACCAATAGCTGTGTTTTAATGGGCATTTTCTATGAGCGAGGTGAATACATGTTATGTTGTTCAAGCTTCATACAACCCTGCACGGCCATATTTATATCTTTATGCTAGGGATCAGGTAACTCATGGGACAGAGAGTGACTTTCTCAAGGTCTCTTAGCCTTGGTGTGGGGGATATGATGACCATCTTTCCATGCAGCTTGGGGTCTCTGTATCCCGGTGTTCAACCTAGGGTCAGGCTCAATGGGGCCATTGGGGTTGGTAGATGAGTGTCTGGGGCTTGGCTTCTGAGGCTGATGGACAGGATTCTGGGACAGGCTTTTGGCAGGGTCTCGGTCCAGGGTGTCAGGAATGGGCCTGGGTCTCAGCAGTCCCTCGAGAGATTCACTGGGCTCTGTCTTGCTTGCTCCTCTGTGGTGACAGGCACTGCCATATTCCCCCGGAGAACATCTCGCCACGCAGGGCATAGTTGATGGCATTGATTGTGGGCATCATTTTGGCAATGAGGGCAGGCACCTGTTGTCACAGAAAAATCCAGGAAAGATGCTTTGAAGCCTCTGCTTCTCCCCCTGGTCCAACTTAGATGCTCTAGTCCCCCCCCCCCGCCCCCCGTCCCCCCGCAACTGCTAATCATTTGTCTTTGGTTTGATTCTGCAGTCTTGGAGCTCTCCCTGACTAGCTGGCAGATGATGCATGATTCATAGAACCCCATAGGAATACACTTCCACTCAAAACCTGAGTGTCACCTTCTGACTATCTGTCCCTATCATCTCAGTCTCCTGTGGCCCAGGAGATGTGCATTACAAACACTCAAAGGAAGTGGCAAAGAGAGAGACTGATACAGAGACCAGAAAGCCAATAGGAGATATGGGTGACACAAAGAAACAAAAAAAACAATGGAGTGGGTTCTAGCTTTGGGTCTTGGAAGTGACCTTACCATTCGAAGTTTGGGGGAGAGGGAGCTCACATCCATGATGGCTGCAAATATATACAGGAGGGCATAGGGGCCCCAGCCGAGCAGCAGCAGCCTGACTGGCAGAGTGGTGTTCACCTGGGAAAAATTGTCACAGGAGGTGTCATTTCACTTAGGGTGGCCACAACTCTGGGTAGGCAGGGAGACCAGGTCTGTACTCAGGGGCTCTGAGCAGCCTGGACCAGGTTTCAGGAAGAAGCTAAGCCTGAAGAGGAACTTGGGACCTGATGGGCCTCTCTGCCATTTAAGGCTGGGTGACCCTAAGCCTGTTGTTTAAGCTTACTTAACCTCAGTTGCCTTGTCTGTAAAATGTGCTAATAATACTTCACTTGCCTAGAGGCAGGCACTGGGGGTCAGGGAAAGATAATAAGTTTCCTTCTAGGTCTCTGCTCTTTAAGAGGAATCCTGGGACTGTGGATGTAGCTCAGTAGTATATTGCTTGCCTAGCATGCCTGAAGCCCTTGGTTCAATTCACAGCACTGTGGTGGGAGGAATCCTGGACTCTTAGGACTATGTGCATAAGGGTCCCAGGCTGAGCTGCCTTCAAACTTTAAGACCAGAACCAGCTTGCCATCAGCAGCTGTAGCCACTTGGTAGTACTGACCTGTCTGTATCAAAGATTTCACAGTATGAGAAACAACCAGAGAACAGGGCTGGTCTGGAAAGTGGGTGATGTTTAAGGACCACCTGGTGGCCACAAAGGGATTATAATATGATACCACCTATGGCCACAAGGGGGCGCACAAATCAAGATCAAATTTCAGGATGTATTTGCCCTGTCATTGCTACCTGGCATATATTCAGATGCTAAAAATTTGATGCAAAATATCGCTGCCTGTTTTCTCATTGACGTGTGTTTTTAACAGAGAAGACAATTTAAATTGGAAGAGGACACATTTTCTTCAATGTTAGATTTTGAAAATATGTTGACCAGGAGACATTTCTTTATCTCTTGAATTGTCCCTCATTCTGCAGGGGGTGGGGAGGACGGGTGATTAGGACTGATGGATTCTTCTGGGGAGAAGTTGAGGCTGAAGGAGAAATTGGAACTTCCGTGGGAGACCATGTCATCTACAGGAACCACTTAGCTTAGGCTGAGGTCCCTGGGCTCATGCATGGCGACTATAGCTGATGCTACCAGAGCTGGGAATTTAAAGTCAGTGGGGAAAATGACAAAGTCACAATGATAGTCTTATCTCTTGGCTGATAAAAACTTCAAGAAATTTGGTGACTTTGCATATTCAGACAGGTTGGGGAGAGCAGAATGGAGTACAGCCTGGGAGGGAGAGGACACCAGTCCAGAAGTGAGCTGCGAGCCAGGGATTTGGATTCTGGTCCCAGTGCAACCCCCATCCTCCTCCTGTGAGCTCAGAGGTATGTGAATGTCCAGCTAAAATCAATTTTTAGAATCCCTTTCTAATTCACAGGAAAAATAATGAAGTAGCAGATTAAGTGTCTTAATAAAATCGAGTATTTCTTTTAAGACTATAATTGAGCAATTGGGTGGCAGAGCCTAAAACCTGGGTCTGGATCTATCTCTGCTCTTTCTAGGTGTGTGGCTTTGGGTGAGTTGCTTAGCTAACCTCCCTCTGCCTCTAACCTCAATCCAGTCGGTGACACAGGGAGAATAAAGCCTTCCTTTCTCAGAGAGTGATCACAAAGATGAGCTGACAATGCATATAAAATAGTGCTAATACTTTTTTAAAAAACCTTGGCTGCTTGTTATGACTCATTTGCTAAATTGTCCAGGTAACAAACTACGAAAAATGAACATTAATGCAGGCATTCAGAAATGGCCAGAAGGGTTTATATTGAAGCATCATTTTTCTTGGACAAATGTACTTGCAGGTGTGACTTTATGTTGTGGGTAACAGCCTGTGACTGTGATTAAATTAAACATCTCAAAGCAATTTAAAAGTAACATTTAAAGAGTCTGCAATTTTGTGCTAAGCCTCAAATCCTCTGGAAGAATTGAATGTAACAGCATGGATGGCATCCTGCAGGGAGAGCTGGGCTTTCAGTGGAAGAGGGTCTGAGTAAATACGAGCCATTCTGGTCTTTGCTCCCCAGGCCTTGGCAAGGGGAGGGTGGTTTGGGGCCTTAACAGTTTATTGTTATACAAACTGAATTTTCTCCTGATCATTGCAAACACAGGAAACCCTGGAAACAACCACCATGTCATGCATATCCCTGAGTATCCCTGAAAAGAACTGAGGGATTTCTGGGCTGGGTCCTTACCTGGAGATGGCCACTCCTTGCCAATTTCTGCTCCATGAGCCGGTAAGATGTGAGGGTGATGAAGAGAGGCACGAAAAAATTGAAAAAGGCCATGGTGAAGAGGAAACTGATGAAGTTTCTACAGGTGGAAGGGTGGAGGAATGGAAGTCAGCCACCAGGAATGGTTAGCCACCTCTGGACCAGAGAGTCAGAGGTGGGGAACCGCTCCCATCAGATAAATGCTCAGGTGCCATCACTGCTGGTCCCAGCTGAACTCTCCTCAGAAACCAGGGAGCTGAGATGAGGAAGAAGCCTCCTTCAAGTTCAACTGCTCAGCCCCACTCACCTGGCTATTCCCCAAGCATGAAGAATGGGACACTTTAGCTTGGGAGATGCCAGTGGACCACGAGGAAGGAACATTCAAGGGGTGTTCTAGGTATAGGGATTTGAAAGGAGCCCGTGAATGACAAAGAGACTGGACACTGTGTCACTGAGGAGATCAGAGAAGCCTGGGGTCTCAGGTAGTGGTCAGAGGGAGGTGGAAGGGATGACCAGGAACAGGTGGGACTCACTCATTTTTCATTTCATGAAGGGAAGACCATCCCAGGAACACTTTGGAGATGGCCACTAAGGAGGGGTGGGAGGAAGGGCTGCCAGAAGCAGTGGACCCCAGCTGAAGAATACCCTACAGGTTTGGCACTCAGCTCCTCAGGTAGATTTCACCTGGGAAGGCTGTCATCAGGTGCAGACACTTTGTGTGTAAAACATCTCTTGGAAAGCAGGGAATTCAACACAGCTTTGGTGGTAACAAAAAGGGAGAGTGGAGCCGTGTGACCAACTCCCCGAGGTAGCCTCTAAAGGTAGCCACATGGATGGGACAGTACTAGAAAACAGCATCTGTGGCTCTGGTCCATGATGGTGGGGAGCATTCAGTTTCTCTCTCTCTCTCTCTCTCCTCCCTCCCCCCCCCCTCTCTCTCTCTCTCTCTCTCTCCCCTAGCTCACAGAACACTCAGGGAATTCCTAGAATTGATCTCCATGTAGGGGGGTCCTTCCCACTACAAAAACCTCAACATTCTTTGGATCTACTGAAGTAAGGTCATGGATCCCTCTAGAAATCTATGAAGTCTGAGCCAGGAAAACTGTGCTGAAAATGGCCAAGGGGTGGCAGGGCTTCACCACTGTTCTGATGGATAGAAGCCGATGATGCACTGTATGATGCCCCCTCTCGGGCTCCACTCTGGGCCCCAGTTTGTATAACATTCCCATCCCTTGGTCAGTCTTCAGGATGGGCTTCCCTCAGTCCCAATGTCAGCCTGTATAAGCGGACATCATGACTACAGAGTTGAGATTTTTCTGATAAATATTGGCATTTCCCAATTTGGATTTTTCAGCTGGGACAACCTTGTCACAGGAACTCAAAGCCAACATTCCCATGGAAGGAAGCCTGGAAGCTGCTCCTCCTGCCTCACCTGTCCCCTCTGGAGTAGTCCAGGGTGCAGCATGTTCCCAGGGGCTCATAGTCATAGTGGCCCCATCCCAGGAGGGGGAGTGCTGCCCAGAAGGTAGAAGACAGCCACACAAAGAGCACCAGGGGGATGGCCGTGTTCCATGCCAGCTGGCTGCCTGTGTGAGACAGGAGGAAGAGGGGTCGTGAGGAGGAGACGTCTTGACCAAGAGAAAAACAATGGACTTCGTGGTCACACAGAACCTTGCTAACTCTCAGTTCTGATTCTAAATAGCTGGTGCCTCCGGCAAGTTGAGGGTGGGACTGGGGATATAGCTCAGTTTTCTTTTCCCCACATGCACAAGACCCAGGGTTCAATTCCCAGTATCATAAAAAAGAAAATAAATTTTGCTGGACTCGGTGGTGCACACCTGTAATCCCAGTGGATCGTGAGTTCAAAACCAGCCTCAGCAAAAGCAAGGTTCTAGCAACTCAGTGAGACCCCATGTCTAAATAAAATACAAAATAGGGCTGGGGATGTGGCTCAGTGGTCGAGTGCCCCTGAGTTCAATCCCCAGTACCTCCCCCTCAAAAAAGGCTTCTCTGAACCTCAGTTTTCTCCTCCACAATGGGAATGATAATTCCTCTGAGGATCCTTAAGAAGAACAAGAGAGACATTGGATGGTGAAGGTCTCCCCGTAGACAATTGGTACCATCTTCTTCAGAGAACAGAGAGAAGCAGGGAGTAGGGAAGGAACAGAGGTGTTTCTCAGAGCCAAGGTTAGGAATGAACCATGGGCAGTGGTTCAGGTGGGAGCAGTGGACGGGAGACGTGGAAGTCTGGATTCTCCACCGTCCTCAGCTCTTGCTCAGAACCAGATGGTCTCTGCTTCTAGGAAACTCTCTGAGAACTTTTGACTCAGAGCCTGGGGTTCCATCTCAGGGCCATTAGCAGAGGCCAGGTCCCAACAGCATCTGTGGCTCTGGTCCAGCCCCACTGAACAGACAGCCTGCTGTTCCCTCCACATAGGCTCCATTCCTTTCCCTGGACCTGGCTCAGACTGCCTTTCCTGAGCCCCTCCTCTGTTGGGGGTTTATTGGTCATGCTTCTTTGTAGACAAGAATCCAGATGGGGTTTGGTAGGGGAGAAGAGCCTATCTGAAACCTCCCACAGCCAACACGTTGCTTTTACAGATATGGCCCCAGATGGAGTTGGCTTGGATGTACTCCCTGGCTATGGACTGAATGTTTGTCTCCCCCACTCCCACTTCATGTGCTGAAGCCCTAGTTCCCGGTGTGATGGCACTGAAGGTAGGGAGGGCCTTTGGGAAGTAATGAGTCATGAGGGTGGAGTCCCAATGGAAAGATTGGTGTTCTTATAAGAAGGGACATGATTGCAGAATCACATCGGTTACACATCCACATTTTTACATAATACCATAATAGTAACTGTTGTATTCTGAATAACCAATAAAAAATATTAAATCTACAAAAAAAAAAAAAAAAAGAAGAAGGGACATGAGGGAGATGATCTTGCTTTTCTCCCTGTGACTATGTAGCAAGAAGGCGACTCTCTACAAACCCAGAAGGGGGACCTTGCCAGAGCCTGGCCATGCTGGCACCCCGATCTCGAACTTCCAGGCTCCAGAACTCTGAGAAATAAATCTCTGTTATTAGAGCCACCCATTCTGGTAAGTTTTGTTGTAGCAGCCCAGGCTGACGAAGACGCCCTCCACCCCAAGTGGGGGCACAATCGTCAATGTCCATCTTGACCCACGTGTGGCAACAAGATCTTCAGCATCAGAAACAGAGGCTCCATGACATGGTGCAGGTGAGTTTCAGACCTCCTCCCTCCTCCACTCCCATCTTCACCCTGCTGTATCAAACCCTCCATGTCAGAAAGGGCTCTGAATTGAGGTCTGGTATAGGAATGAGGCAGAGAAGCCTGTTCCAGTCTGAGAAGGAAGTGTGTATGTGTGTGCCTGAGAGAAGGGTGGGGTGAGGGTAAGGAATGGTTCAAGGGACTTTTGGGGAAAGTGCTGGGGTGTAAGTAGTGGGAGAGGTGCCTCATGGCCATGCAGGCAGGAGAGGTTAACTTACTGCCATGGAAAACCATAAGGACAAAGGCAGTGTTTTGATCTGGAGAGAGACATGTGATAGGGGACACCCACGAGGGTCAGTGATATTGCTGCCAGGTGTGTGTCTGCCACAAGGGGAAGATCTGAAAATTCCAAAGGGGCCATGCTCAGGGACCAAGGCTGTACTGGCTGTGGACCCCACAGGGGCCTCCATTCTGGGCAGATCCATAGCTCAGGACTTGGAGCTAGGCTAACAAAGAAAGCAGGTTCCTATGGATGCATCTGGTCCACAGTCAATTCTAGCTCTTGTCTACTATTGTGTGACACTTAGCAAGCTGCTTAACTTCTCTGTGCCTCTGTTTCTTAGGCTGCAAGCTGGAAGGTTAGCTGATGCACAGCTTCTCAAAGCACGTTTTTATACCTCTGGCAGTGAAAGCTTTTTATTCTAATGTTTGTTAAAACTATAAGAACATTAAACTTGTGATTTCACAGATATTGTTTAGAAAAGACTAAGTGGTTTTTTAAAGGTTTAAGAGTAGGGTTTGTTGGTGCACATTTGTAATCCCAGCTACTCAGGAGGTAGAGGAAGGAGGACTACAAGTGGGAGGCCAGCTTGGGCAATTTAGTGAGACCCTGTCCATCAAAAAAAAAAAATTAAAAGAGCTAGGTGTTAAAGTGTCCCTGGGTCAATCCTTTGTGAGAAAGAAAGAAAGGGAGGAAGGAAGAAAGGAAGGAAGGAAGAAAGAAAGAAGTAAATCAATTAAGAGTTAGGTGAAATGTTTGTTTGAAAAAAATCAGATAAAATCAGAACAGGTGAACAGGTAGCACACTGTGATGGCTAATTATGGTGATGGCATTTGACAATGCAACTTGGGAAATATAGAACTGCAACTAGTCTTCATGAAACTTTGGCATGGCAGAGGCCCTGTGTAAGAGTGAGTTTCTAGGTCACATGCCGAGCTACACACACACACACACACACACACACACACACACATCCATACACAGGTGCACACTCATGCACTGCTTCTCTCTCTTCATCTCCTTCTACCTCTAACACTGCCCAACTGCAAGGACGTTTTGTGTATCCATGATCTCATCTGATTTTCAAAATAAAACTGTGAGATTAGTTATTAAAATTATCTTGTAGAGGAGAAGACTAAGGCTCAGAGAGGATCCCTGACTTGCCTTAGGCTGCAGCAAAGGCAGAGGCAATCTTTCCAACTCATGCCTCAAAACAGGTCTGTTGCACACTCTCTCACCCTCCCTCCTTCGCTGAAATGCTTGTTCACATCTTATGCACGGTACACCTCCACCCACCCACACTCCCTGCGCTGGGAAACACATCACTAAGTTCCTGGGCGAATTTAGTTCTATTCACCCCTCCCTGCCTCTTATCCTCCCGCACTGCAGATAGTCCGTTGACATACGGGTGCAGTAGTGGTGGTAGCGCCCCCAGGCGATGGCTGCGCTGCCGCAGATGCTGGACAACGCTGTCACAAAGCCCTGGAAGCCGTGAGCCTGGCAGCCATCGGAGCCATAGGGCCAGCGCCTGTGGGAGACACACGACACAAGTTACTCCACCCCTCCATCTCTCCTACCCCCATGCCTGCCCGGCTTGGAAGATTCCTGAATGTTAGTCCTACTCCTCCAAAGAGGGCCTTATTATCTTTGTTTATTCTGGGAAGGTACTGGGGTCTTTGAGCTTAAGAATCCCGGTGGAAGAGGTGGAGCTCTATGCAAACTGTGGCTTTTCCTGCACCGCGATTAGACCAAAGGATCTTTCTGTGTGATCACACGCCTCCACCATAGGAGAACTCAAGCCACTTTTTTCTATAAGCGGGGAACTGAGGCATGGGAGGAAAAGATACTGAGCCACGATCCACAGTGAAGGCAAAGCCAGAGCTTAGATCTCGGGCCTCCCTATCCTCTGCCCCATGGATAAGCAAAGGAAGAAACATCAGTGCTTTGTGGGAGGAGAGATCGTTACCAATTCAGACCCCACAGACTGGTCAATCCTGAGTATTCATACCCGGGTGGGTTCAGCCTCCCTTCATAGTGCCCCAAACCTGACAGAATGTTCCCTTTGCTTAAGAAAACAATCTTACAAACACATCTTTTGAAATTATGCGGGACCCAGGTTTGCCCATGTGGATGTATTGGACACTAGTCAAAATCCTGTTTGCTTTCACAAACAATTATTTAGGGCTTCCTAGGTGGCAAGCATTGTTTAAAGTTGGTTGAAAATAATTAAAGTCAACACTTCTAACCACCCATATGAATTAGGGAATAATATACAATTTACAGAAATAGCCCAGAAAAGGAAATGATAGAACCAGGATTCAAACCTAGGCTACCTGGCTACAGGGCTCGTGCTCTTAATCCTGAGAGTCTGTTATCCCTTTGGTTGAGTTTGAATAACCCCTGTGTTCCAGAAATCAGCTGTGGCTCTGCAGGGATAATCTGGAATTTGGATTTAGCCCAGTTCACCCTGCCCACCCTCTGCCCTTGGGTTAGTTTTTTATAGGTAAGAAAAAAAAAGGTTCTGGTCTGGCTACCCAGTACCCCTAAGTCAGGCCCCAAGCACGGCCCCAGAGCCAGTGGAGTGCAGAGGGGCCTGGTACCGGAGGAGGCTGGATATGGCTGCAATGAGGGCATTCAGGCTGATTCCACTGTCCGCCACGGCCAAACTCAGCAGCAGCAGGTGGTTGGGAGTCCGCAGCTCCGGGGTCTTGCAGAAAGAGAAGATGGTCAGGCCATTGAGGCTGAGACCAGAGAGAGCTGAAAGGAAGGGCAGGGGCTGGCATCTGGGCTAGAGAGGCCCACCTTGGGTCAGAACCAGGGTCCAGAGGTGGATGGACCTTCAGCAACTTTCTCCCTTCATGCTCAGCAGTTCTCTCGGTGCAGTTCATCAAATGCTCCTGAGGCAGACTGTCCCTCAAACACTGAAAGCCATTAAGTCTCACGCCCTCCCCTCTGCCAACACAGCCCCATGGGAAGACAGACAAAGAAGATGGCCCAGTACAGCATGGTTCCTGCTAGAACCTTCACAACCTCCGACAAGCACTGAGCACCTAGGAGGTGCCAGGCACCCTGATAAGCATGTCATTCAGACTTCCCTTGCGTACTCTCCTATCCATTTACGGTTAAGAAATAGCCTCAGAGATGCTAGCTATCATGCCCTAAGTACACAGTTAGCTAGGACTCCAGTTGGAGTCTTTCGGATTCCAAAATGCCTCCCCCAAGGTCGGTGGAGCAACATCAAGGAGAATCTTGGAGAGGAGGAACCGACGTTAGAGCCGGGAGCTGCACCCAGAACATTAGTCAGTGAGGTGAACTTGAGGTGTTTTCTGAGAGCAGAGAGACCTGGCCTTGAATGGCATCTAGGTTACTTACTTGCCGTCCCTTGAAATTTCTAAACCTCACCTTCTTCCCCTGTCAACATTGAGGAACGAGAAAGATCCTGACTTGAAAACTGTGGGAGCATTTACCCAAAGGATGGTGCATGAAAGAACATTCCAGAATGAGGGAACAGCACATGCAAAGACATAAAGGGTAAAGTTTCCCAGCATGTTTGAGGTCATAGAGGAAGTCTAGAATGTAACATTCCTAGAAAAAGGGGAAATGAAATGGGGCCACCAGACAACAGTGTTCAGAGCCTCTAGGACCAGTTTTATGTCACTTCCTCTCCACTGTCGTTTCTCACTGGGTGAGCAAATGTGCTGCTTACCTCTCTGGATGTGCTTTGAACATGGACTGTATACCCTGTCAGCCTAGTTCTAGTGTGAACCCAATCTCTAGCTCTGGCCCCACGAGTATTTTAAAGATTCTGAGTGAAGGTAGGCTTCTGAAGGACCCAGGTGGTCCCTATGTGGGACATACCTAGGGCTGTGGGAGGAGACTTGGTAGAAGGAATGGTGGGCAGGAGGGGACAGAAGTTAATGAACTCCCTCGTGCCTTCCCTGGGTTTCTGTCTAGACAAACATTTCATACTTGTGATCCCATTTAACCTTCACAACCACCCATTTGGAATGTCAAGTCACTGAGAGTCAGAGAGCTGAAGTGACTTGGTATCAGTCACATAGGCAGCAGGTGGCAGAGCTATCTGTCTCCAGAGTCTTCTTGGAGGCTAATCTTTCATGGGATTCTTAGCAGGATTTCCAGGGACTGGATTAAATTTTCTCCTGCCTGGAGGGACATAAAGTCTGAAGGTTGGTTCTTGGTCATTTCTGGGTAGCTATACACTCCTGACACTGCTGCAAAGTCTGTCCCTTCTTGATCCCTACCTGGCTTTTTACTCTTGACTCCTCACTGGTGCTCTGCATCCTACAGGGAAGCCACCAGGAGACCTTGTAGGTCTAGACACATAGGAATAAGCAATCAGAATGACATGATAACTCAGTTAGGTTAGGGGAACTCTTCTTGCCAGCACCATAGCTGTGATTGGGTTTTGAGATCCTGCTGGGCCCCTGCTCCACCCCAGGTCCTGCCTGGCTCACCTTCCACCAGCAGCACCGTCCCCACAGCCAGCACCTCCAGTTCCCCGAAGCCTGCGGGCAGGGCTGCAGTCTCTGCCATCCTTGCTCTTTTTCTGGCTCCCCAAAGCCATGCCCCTCCCTTTTAAAGGACCGTTCCCCGTGCTGGCACATGCAGGTTATTATGCTAGACCTTGAACTCCTTCTTTCTGCCTCCCCCGTCTAATTCGTCTAATTCATCCTCTTGGCCCAAGTAAAAGAAAACCATTCACCAGCTGGACAGTGCAGCCTTTGTGAAGCCAGAATGGGGCCCTGTCTCATTCATTTCAGCCCCACTGGGCAGGATTAAGGTCTGGGAATCCAAATGGTGTGTGGCTGAGAGCTGAATTGGAAAGGAGTTACATAATCAAGGGAGGGGTGGAAGGAGGGATTGGAGCCGCAGCTGTTCCTGAGAATCGGATAGGAGCCAGGCTTTTCTGTGTTCATCATTGCTGACAATCTGAGTGCCTGTGTGTTTGTATGTGTGCATGCATGCGTGTATGTCCACAGGATCACGTGCCTGTAGAAAGATTGAGGTTTGAAAGTCACCTGCTGTCATAGAAAGAACCTCTTTTGGGACTAGAGCCTGGGTTCTGGCTCTGAATCTTCCACTAGTTGCATTCCCTGAAGTGGGACCAATAGTGTCATCTCAGTTTCCTCCTTTGCAACATAAGCATCTTTTGTCCATGGCCTGTCCTAATTCCTTAGTAAAAGAGCACATCATAGATGCAGATTTCAGGGTTGCATTTCTTGTCATACAGTCTTTGAGCTACAAAAGCACAAAAAAAACCTAGCAGGTCTCTGGTTTGGAATGATGAGCTGCTGTCTTCTTGTAAGTGCCCCCATGGCTCACTGAGAGATTGGGCTTCTAACAAATGAGGTTCTTAGTACAAGTTATGTAATAGCTCATGGTGACATTTACATCAGGAAACATTGATCTAGTGCAACCTAACTCATTTTCAGATAATAGTAATACAGCTAATGTTTATTGAGGTCAGCCACCATAGTAAAGAATCTTCTGATGATTCCTTAAAAAAGAAAAAAACTCTCCATGAATTAGATACTATTATCTTTTCCATTTCAGATGAGGGAACTGAAGCCAACAGCAGTTAATAATCAGCTGGAGGTCATGCTGTGATTTGAGGATGAAACTGGTACAAAAGCCAGATCTCCTATTCATGTAGTTCAGGGACTTTTCATTGATATCATCTGATTTCCTTTGGCCACACAACTCATCTTGTTCTGAGAATGTCCATTTCCTAGACTTTTCCTTTCATGAGTCCCCACTGATGTCTGAGCCTTATCACCCCTCAAGGCTGAGCCCGAGGTCACATCCTCTAGAGTCTTCCCTGCTCTGTCTAAACTTCTTGCTATTTAACCCTTATGTCCCTCTTCTTTCTATATCTGCAAGATCTCAAGTAACTTCATGAGAGAAAATAAAGAAGCATGAGGCTGGGGATAATGGATAGAGTTCTGCCAAATAAGAGACGGAAGGAAGGCATCCCAGACACAAAAAGGGAAGGACGGAGAAGAAACAGTAGGCGGGGCTGGTCTTTTGGTCTGGGGAGGACCCAGGTAGGGCATGCTGACCAAAGAGCAAAAAAACCCTCATGTTTGGAGTCAAACATGAGGAATGAGTGAATGAATCACCAATGTATCTACTACTTGGAATCACCCATGGCTTGGTCCCCATTGGCATCTTAAATAGATTTGTTAAGATGAAGTTAGGGGAAGGGAAAACAGATAAAATAGAATGTGCATTCTCCAAAAACTCTGTGAGATGCTGTTCTGGGCCCCTCCTGAGAGTATGGTGCTTTGAGTAGAGGGGAGAGATCTTTCCTCTTATCTCTTGCCTTTGGCATTGGTGGTTATGTCCAGAAGAGCCCAGCTAAGCTGACAATGTTCTGAGCATCCATTGGGCTCTCATGGGAAGCAGCTATTTGCCCAACAGTCTGCCATAGTTCCTGAGGCCATGGAAGACATCTGAGGTCTTCCTAAAATATTGGTCTTTCCAGCTCCTTCTTGAACAGGTGCCAGAAAAACTTAATATTTACTACTTGTGAGAGAACTTTTGTAACCCAGGAACTTTTGTTACCTGGGAAACTTGGATTGTTGAATTTGGGTGGATTAACTTGACTTACTTTTGTCTGTTGTGAACACAGAAACCAAGAGAGATGATGTATCTCACCCAAAGTCATGGCCTTTAAATGGAAGAGTTAGGATTTGAACCTGGAGAGCCTTGTCCCTGAGCTCCAGCTCTTTCTAATGCCTCATCACCTCCAGGGAGGCCAGAGTTCTCTGTCCATCTTCCCTGAGCTCATGTACCTCAGGGAGGTCTGTGTTACCCACAGCCTGGTTGGCATAGGGAACTTTACAGGTGACCAACCTCGTAGTTGCTTGCTTCTGGCAGCTGCTCACCTGCCTTGCCTTGCTGTGCCCCCACCTGTCTGGGCCTAGGGCCGGTGCTATAGAAAGGATTCTCCTTCCCCACCCTCAGGTCTGAGCGATTCAGGAAGCAGTAAGCTGCTGAGAGCTCTGGCTGGGGCCCCCTCCCTAATCCCCAGACTGTCTGTGTTTATCCGATGGCCTGGGGTTGGGAGGAGAGGATGAGCAAGTGGGAAGCTGCTGGGCTGGCTGGCCCCTGGCCGGCCTCCTCAGAGAGGAGCCAGGAGTCATGTGGGTGGCAGTGGGCATGCTCTGGATCCTGGCCCTTGGGGGGTCCCACCAGGCCCGGGGCTCTTGTCCCTCTCAGTGCACCTGTGGCCTCCACATCCTGGGTGATGGCAGCAAGGCCAGGTATGGCACCAGGGGTACGGGATGGTGGCTCGCCCTCATAACTTTACCAGTTAGACTGGGTGGGGAGGGGTTGGATACCAGCAGCTGTCCCCTTGCTTGACAGTCCCACACATCCCTACCTGAGGCCCCTGGATAATCATGGGTATGCAGGATGCGGGGTTTTCAAATCATGACTAGGTGAGACCCCCATGTCCCTGGCCCCTGAAACCCAGGAGTCCTATGGGGGTGGTCTGCAATGTATTTTCTTCCAGTAAGTAGGGGGTTTGCTCTGTCCACAGGTACTCAGTATGCTTACAAGTGGGGGTGGGGTAGGGACAAGTGTGCTGGTTTCAGAAACTCCCTCCTGAGCCTTCCTTTAGGCTCCTGGTGGAGCCTGAAGGAGCTCTTTAAAGGCCCAGGGAGTTTCCTCCTTACCTCTTTTTTTTCCTCTCCTGCTACCTCCCATCCCATCTTTCTGTCTGTATCTCCAAGCCCCATCTTTCCAAGCCTCTTCTATTCTTGTGCCTAATCTCCCTGGAATAACCAGTCACATCCAAGTGCTTCTTGTCACTCTACCCATGAAGGGACCACCTGCCTCTTCATGCTCTTCCCACTTTGGGTCTCCTCTGGCAGTCCCTAAGAGATCAGGCTTGACCCCTTTCTATGGAGAGTCAGAAGTATTGTGAGTGTCCATTCCATTGCAAGCTTGCTCCCTCCATCTCTCGCTTCTGGCAGCTGCTCAGCCTGCATCAGCCTCCTCCTTGACTTTCCCCATCCTCCCTCTGGTCCCTTAGAATACCCCCATTCTCTCCGTCTCCTTTCCATGGCACCTTCCCAAGTCTACTCTGGTTTGTGGACCCTTGCTTTTCCTCTAGAGCTTGTTTTTAAAAAAATTTTTTTAGTTGTAGATGGGCACAATATCTTTATTTATTTACTTATTTGTTTTTATGTGGTGCTGAGGATCAAACCCAGGGTCTCGCACCTGCGAGGCAAGTGCTCTACCGCTGAGCTACAGCCCCAGCCCTGAGCTCATTTTTGTCTTCTCTCCAGCAGTCTTTATACCATCTTCTCTCCAATTTCCTCGGCTTATCCATTAATGACCTGTGCATTTTCTAACTTAAGGATTTCAGCGTCTGGCTTATGGCCTTTGTGATCAACTTTATAACCTTATGGAATTCCATCCTCCTTTTCCCCCTTGTCTTAGATGGGCACTAGGGAGCCACTGGTGGTGATCAGAGAACAATGTTACTACAGTTATCCTTTCAGGCAATGGGCATCATGTTGCCTGGGGTTGAGGGGTGGCAGAGAATGGAGAGGCACCCCCCCCCAAAAAAAGGACATCCTGTATGATCTGAGGAATAGGAAAATTTCCACTTTCTGTATAAGTGTCTGATGCTGTAACTCACATGGAAGGTAAGCTTCCTTTCACTAAAGAAGACTTAGACCTAAGCAGGCTGGGAAATAGCCCATGGCCAAGGACAGTGTGATCAGAGTGACAAGAAGTCTCCTTTATCACTCACAGGGAGCACAGGCCTCAAAGTCCCAGAGCTTCAGTGATGGGATTGGTCCCAGAACCTAGGACTTCTGATTTTATTTCCAGAACTCTTCTTGTCTGGGTTTCTGCCATGAATAAGATGAGAACTACAGACAACAGAGTTAGACTTTGGATGGAAACTAAAATTACAAGAGCAATTTCTAGGGGTCCTAATGTCAACCAGTGGTCATGCTCTCCTGAAGCCAGAGCTCTTACAGTTGGTTCTACCTGCCTGACAGTAGTAGGATTGATGTGTGCCCATGCATTTATATGGAAGGTCTTATGAGAGGAATGAGGCCATAAAGGGCTGCAGAGGCCCCCAGAGATCCTCAATGCCCAGAGGCACAGAGGGCACTTAGACCAAGGCTCCTTCAGCCCCATAGATGCCTTCTTCAGACCCACCTCTACCAGGGTCTCTCAGAGAGCCCTCCCCTGGCAACCTGCCCTGACCCACACTCTTGAATTGTGAGCAAAGTATATGTCCCTGCAGATATGGGGGTTTCTAGGATGCCCCATCTGGGTACCTGGACAGATGTGTCTCATGCTTTTTGTGCCCAGGTTGTCCCATCAAAAGTTGTGCTGTTGGCTTGTGTTGGGCTCTTATTGGGGTCCTTTAAGGCCTCCTTTCACCATTTTCTCCCCCATTCAGGACATGTTTTCCTATCCATCCTTTTCCTCCCACTTACATCCAGACCTTCCTCCTTGCTATCACCTCAACCTGTATTATTACCTGAAAATATTATGGCCTTCAATGCTCTCTTTCCCTTAAATAGACTATAAGCTGCAGAGGACAGGGACTTTGACTTTGATTCTCTTCTGAATGGCCGGCCCATCACTTAGTAGGGGTTCCAATTTTTCTTTGAGGAATATGAGTGGGTGGAAATACCTTCTGTGATGCCATTTACAAGAGAAAACAAGCCAAGTTGGGCCATTTTTTTAGTATCATGCATATGTTAAGATGGTAGACACTTAGGAAGGCCTGATTTGGGCAATGCATGATGGCAATCATTAAAAGAGAATAACTTCTTTTATCAAAGCAAAACATGACACCTTTCTCATAGTGCTTGCAGAGCAGCGCTTGGGATGAAACTGGCTCTATACAAGGATTGGGTCCCTGATGCCCAGCCTCCACATTTTACTGTCTTTTTGAGAATCGCTCCCTTTTCATCTTACCTTATGTGAGTGTGCTACTCTCATTGATGGTATAAAACACAATCCCTGCATTGTAGGTTACTTGAGGTCAGGGATTGCTTCCTGTTCTCTCTTTATCTTCAGCTTTAGATTCAAACTAAGAAGGCCTAGGAAGTCACTGTTGGCGCAGGAGTATTGAAAGTTGTAAGACTGCCCTGCTCTACCTGCAGTGCTCAGATGCAGATACAGTAATCAATATCATGAGTACAGGGTGATAGGCAGCATGCTGAATTTGTGTGTTATCTCACTTAACACTATAACTGCACTATGAGGTAGACTTTACTTTGGGGAAAGGGGGGGGGTGTTATTTGATGTACTTAAGGATACACAGCCAGCAAGCAGAGAGCCCAAATGTGAATCCACTGGTGGGGCTGCCACATCCCAGCTCTCAGACTAAATTTTGATCATCTCATGGCCCCTGAAGCACTTCCAGTTTTTGATACCGTTGGCATATATTTTTTTAAAAAAATATGTAAGCCCACACCAAAAAGCCAAAACAGTTATAAAAATTGAGGTCTAACTTAACAGATGAACACATTTAACATATATATATATATATATATATATATATATATATATATATATATATG
Organism: Spermophilus citellus; assembly: GCF_964194105.1. Taxonomy (NCBI): domain Eukaryota; kingdom Metazoa; phylum Chordata; class Mammalia; order Rodentia; family Sciuridae; genus Spermophilus; species Spermophilus citellus. Next base: position 56,918,857 of record NC_138195.1, on the reverse strand, counting down.
CAATGATCACGGGATTTATTAATGCTGTTCTTTCTTGGTGCAAGGTGGGTGCTGTGGGCTGTAACAGGACATAGTTAAGTAGGAAGTCTTTCAGGCCAGTGAAGACCAAATGGCTCTCCTGGGACCCTTATGAAAGGCTCTGCTCTCCAATCAAGAGCACCTCAAAGGGAAAATGTGAGGCTGCTTGTTCTAGGATCCCTTCTCCAGAGCCTGACCTAGTTTGGACCCTGAAATTGGTGCCCTGTGTTAACAAGCAGATCCGGAGGCTAAGGGAAGGGAGTTATCTCTGAATTGACAGGACCCTTGCTCAAATATCCCCCACTTTTGTGACCAGGGCCGTGGTGTGCAGTGATCCGGACATGACCCTGCCCCCAGCGTCTATTCCTCCGGACACCTGCAGACTGCGCGTGGAGAGGACCGCCATACGCAGAGTTCCTGGAGAGGCCTTCAGGGCATTGGGCCGCCTGGAGCAGCTGTGGTTGCCCTACAACGCCCTCGCGGAGCTCAGTGTCCTCATGCTGAGGGGACTGCGACGCCTGCGCGAACTGCGGCTCCCAGGGAACCGCCTGGCCGCCTTCCCCTGGGCCGCGCTCAGGGACGCCCCCCAGCTGCGGCTGCTGGACTTGCAGGCCAACCGCCTCTCGGTCTTGCCGCCCGAGGCCGCGCGCTTCCTGGGAAATCTGACCTTCCTGGACCTCTCTAGCAATCAGCTGATGAGGCTCCCGCAGGAGCTGCTGCTCACCTGGGCTCAACTGAAGTCTGGGCCCTTTCTTCCTGGTCACCACGCCAGGCTTGTCCTAGGTAAGAGATGGCACCACCCTGCTGAGCCTGGGGGTCTTGGGCAAGATACCAGACTTCTGTGAATCTGGATTCTCTGTCTGAAAATATAAATTGTATCTACCTTCTACGTTCAAGTGAAGATGGATTAAGATATACAAGAGTCCCAGGCTTAGGAGCTCAAGCTCCAGGCTAGACTACAGCAGTTCAAATTCCATTGTTATAAATAAGGAAACCTAGATGTATGGAATCTCCCAGTTCATATACCCAGCTTGTGGCCTCCTGAGACTTAGTTTCCCAGCGCAAGGGGCTAGGTTGAATGGGTTGACACAATATACTGGCTAGTTCCTCAGTATGCTCTATTCCTTCCCTTTTCTGTCTAAGACACCTGCCTGATTCCCAGGAGAAGAGGTATGGCATAACTGGAAAATTGATTCGGATTATCTAACTCATATGTGAATATATGTAAATATTAAAAACATAACAGAAAAGGCTAGAGACCCATTTGTCCCAGCTTCTTGTTCTGATCTCCTTTGCCTTTCCCAGATAGCTGCTATTATCATGTTTATTTGTTTATTTGCAAGTTCCTTTTTACAATTCATTTGCATATGCATACAAATATATACAAACATGCCAAAATAAAAGTTATGTGAGTGCTTTATAACAGTTTTTATTATATATACTAATGAATACTATTTTTTTTTCATCCAACAATCTCTCTTGGAGATCTTTTGGTATTATTACAAATGGAATAAATTCATTTTTGAAAGCTACTGCATATATTCTATAATATAGGGGTTTTTTGGAGGAGGGGTACTGGGGATTGAACTCAGGGACACTCAACCACTGAGCCACATCCCCAGCCCTATCTTGTATTTTATGTAGAGACAGGGTCTCACTGAGTTGCTTAGTGCCTCACTGTTGCTGAAGTTGGCTTTGAACTTCTGGGATTATAGGCATGTGCCACCGTGCCCGGATTGTAATATAATTTTGCTATAGTTTATGTGGCCATTTCCCATTCAGTGGACCTTTAGATTGTTTCCATATTTTGTTAACACCTACTATGCCACTGAGAATGTTCTGGGCAGTGCATTCTGATATGTGTGTACAGCTGTTTCTGAGGATAGGTGCTCAGAATTAGAATTCCTAGGTCATGCAGTATGCCCATTAAACATTTTGGAGTCAATCTGATAACTTGTGAAGTGGCCAGTACTGTTCTCACTCCTCACCAGTAGTGCTTGAGACCACCCATTCACATGGTCATTTAGTAAATATATTTGAGTTCTTTCCAATTCTAGATGCGGGGATATAGCAGTGAATCACAGAGACAGAAAATGTAATCCTTCATGGAATTAACAGTTAAAATGGCCAAAATATTAAACTTTTGCCAATCTGATAGGTGAAAGTTTCACTGTTGTTTAACTTTGTCTTTTATATTAATTCCTTGGGACCCTTTTGTAACAGGCGAAAACCAGATTAACTCATTATGAGTGCTAGAACAGTGATGGACCTTGAATTACTAGTGTATCAAAAAACACACTTAAGCAGTGACACAAGGCAGCAGCCACTGTGGGAGGGAGAGGGGGAAGGGGGAGAAAAAAGTGACATCTTCAGCTAGTGCTCATAGGTACCTGAAAGTCATGGACGCGCAATCAGGTCTGATTTGACATGTTCCTTTCCAAATATATAAACTGTAGGGATGCAATTGTATGATATATTAGGATTATTAAACTCACTATCAAATCTAATATCAATCTTTGGGGGAGTGAAAACGATATTATATTAAATGCCTTCATCTTGTATTTCAGAAATGCAGGCATATAAAAAGGAATTGTGCCTTAGAATTGAAGACACATGGTACCCCTTTTTGACCAAGTGGGTGCAAAGACTTGCTTTCAGTTCTTTCAAAATGTTCAACAAGGAGTAAAGAGGAATGGGGACATCTCATAGGGTTTGATTTTAAGCCTTCTTACCCCACGTTTTACTTCTTCTGAGCCTACCTCAAAGAGACCCATTGTTCAGAGCAGCCATTCTTATTGCTGGGTTGATGCTGAAAGTGCCACTCACACTGAAAAGACTAGGATCAAAGGTCAGGAGTCAGTGAGTAGTTTTAGGAATGATTTGAGGATACTGTAATTATTGAAACATTTCTTCCTTGCCAGTGACTTGAAAAGATTAGTGTAAGAATGACAGCAATAGTTGGCAATTTTGTCAGTGTGCTGTATGGCCTACTTAGCGCTTGATGATATATCTTTATTTATGTTTATACCAACCTTAAAGGGAAATAATGCTATCATTTAAGATGAAAAAACAGGTGTATACAGCTAGCAAGGTATACAGGTATACCGCTAGCAAGGCTAAGAGCTGGAAGTCAGTTCTGTTGACTCTGACCTGAGGACCTGCTTCATCCTCTCTGAAGGGAAAGGGAGCTGGGCCTGGGCACCTGAGTATCTAGGGCTCACCTCTTGCCTTCTCTCTCACTGCTACAGGGCTGCAGGACAACCCTTGGGTTTGTGACTGCCAACTCTATGACCTGGTCCATCTCCTGGATGGTTGGATCCCAAACTTGGTCTTCATCGAGGCCAAACTGAGGTGTGACACCCCACGTAATCTGGCTGGAGTGGCCTTTAGCCAGCTGGAGTTGAGGAAGTGCCAGGGCCCAGAGCTCCGTCCAGGGGTGACCAGCATCAAGTCCCCTTTGGGAAGTGCGGTATTGCTGCGTTGTGGAGCCACTGGGGTCCCTGGACCTGAGATGAGCTGGAGGAGAGCCAACGGGCACCCACTCAATGGCACAGGTATGTGAGCTGTGGGGATTCTTGTGCTGAGCACCTGAACTGGGGTGAGTGGATCAACATCCAAACAGGGAGTGGGCAGGGTCAGGGGAAAGTAATCTAAGCTAGGTTGGGCCCCCATATCTCCAATGGAGTTAGATAAGATCTTCCCAGAAACAGTATGGGGACATTGGATTTAATGATGACAACAGCTCTTGAAATGTCCTGTTATATATCCTACCAGCTACTGTTATAGAGACTTAAGGATTTTATTGGGAGGAATAAAAGGCTGGATTTTTGGTAGAACTTAGTGTATTAAATACTTATAGTAAGTTTTACAGTTGAAATATTAAACCAGGAATAATGATATGGATTGCTATCTATTGAGCTCCTCATGTGGGGTTATCACTGTGCTAAGTGAATTATGCCCATAATGTTGTTGAATTTTAAAGAGCAACTGATATCCTTATTTTTCATACAAGTGCATGCAGGCTCTGAGAAGCTAAATGCTTGGCTTACATCACACAGCCCTATAAGAAGGAGCTGGGATTCCAATATAGTCAAGGTGACTTCACAGTGTATACTATTTTGGCTAGGCTGAATAAGCAGAAATGACTCATCTTTGTCATGGTGGTAGCAAGGATGGGGGCCAATGGTGGGAGTCACAGCCATCCACAGAACAGAGAGGGGATTAAGGAGAAATGACTTCTTAGCAGCTAATCAGAAAATCTTGCAACCCTCCCCCAGCTTTCTTCTATGTCTCCCTCAACTAGATTGGTAAGCATTGCTCTAGAAGAGTGGGTTTGAATTAAACTTACAAACAAAATGGTACAACAGGTTCCACAATGTAAAACAGAAAGGTGAAGATGATCCAACTGAAGCAGCCATGGAGGTGAACAGGGTGGCAGGGCACTTCCAGATGGCTCTCTGACTCATGATTACTCCCTGACTGCCACTCTGCAACGTACTTGCCTACATACTTGCATCACCTCTGCAAAAACTTCACAGAGCATCTCAGATTTGAACATCTCAGATTTAGAAGGCAGTTTATTCTTAGGCTCTGCTTCAACCTGGAGTTCTAGGGACTCACCCAGATTTGAGCCTAGGTAATCCTGATCTTGGTTCATCTCAGCCAAGGTTATACAGCTACAAGGCAAGGAACTGGGCCTTGAGTGACCCAGTGAGCTGGCCTTTGAATAACTTGAAAGTTGAATGCCTGCCAGCAATTTCTCAGGATGACAGGATATTTAGTACAGCATGTGTAGCCCAGGGGCTGTGGAACTTGGCTCTGGGAGGAAGTTAGGGGCAGAGGGGCCCATTCATTTTTCTCAAATGTGCTTCTTCTTCCCCCAGTGCACCAGGAAGTCTCCAGTGATGGTGTAAGCTGGACTCTGTTGGACTTGCCTGCAGTGTCTAACCTGGACTCTGGAGATTACATCTGCCAGGCCAAGAACTTCCTGGGAGCCTCTGAGACTCTTATCTCCCTTATTGTCACAGAACCCCAGACATCCACAGAACACACTGGGATCCCAGGGGCGCTATGGCCAAGGACAGGGGAAGGGGCGGAAGCTGCTGCTTACAACAACAAGCTGGTGGCCCGGCAGGTCTCGCATATTCCTGAGCCTGCTGTCCTGGCCATTGGGACCTCTATGCCCAGCCTGAAGGAGAAGCTGGCCCTCCAGCACTTCCAGATGGGTGCCCCAGGAGAGCTCTGGGAAGGGCAGGTTGAACCCCAGGAGGCACGGATGGTGAAGTCTCTCAAAGTGGTGGGGGACAGTTACCACAGAGTGTCCTTGGTATGGAAGGCCCCCCAGGCTGGGAACACAACTGCCTTCAGTGTCCTTTACACCGTCTTTGGGCAGCATGACATGCGTAGATTGATTGTGCCGCCGGGGAAGACCAGTGTCACCATTGACGGACTGGCACCCAAGACCAAGTACGTGGCATGTGTCTGTGTGCGGGGCCTGGTGCCCCGGAAGGAGCAATGCCTCATCTTCTCCACCGACCAGATGGTGGACGCCGAGGGCACCCAGCGGCTCATCAACGTGGTGGTGATCAGCGTGGCTGCCATCATCGCCCTGCCACCCACGCTGTTCGTCTGCTGTGGTGCTCTTCATAGGCGCTGCCGCAAGTGCCGCACCCGGGGCACCACCGAGGCCACGGGAGCCTATGTCAACCTGGAGAGGCTGGGCCACAGCGACGATGGCTCCGAAGAGCTCTCTCGGCACAGCCTTAGTGAGGCAGACAGGCTCCTTTCCGGCCGGTCCAGCCTAGACTCTCAGGCTTTGGGGACCAGCGGGGGCAGAAGGATGAATGAGTACTTCTGCTGAGGGCAGCTCCCCCACTCACACCTGCCTATCTGCTTTCCCTCTTCAACTCTTACACACTCACTCTGAAGCCTGACTGCATGCCCAGTCACTCTTACAGCTTGGGTACCTGCTCACTCATATATTTATGTCAACAACAGCCATGGCAGTTAATTCTTATTAAGCATTTACTGTGTGCCAGGAAGTGTTCTAAATACTCTGTAAGAATTAACTCACTTAAATGTTCTAACAACCGTTTATAGCAGGTACCACCCTCCTCTCCATTTTCCTGGAGAAGAATTAGGGAAGTTAAGTATTTTGTCTGTATCCACCAGTTTGGGGTATATAACAAATAAAACAAAAACTCAGTGGTGTATGGTTAAAAAAAAAAACACTTATTTTTACATTCATGGTCTGTATATTGATGGGCATTCTGCTCTGTGTCCCTGATATGGGGCCTGGACTGGAGAGTAATAGTGGCTACCTGGGACAGGCTATTCCCATGGTAAGGTCAGATGACATCAGAGGAATGAGCAAAGTCATGTGATACCTCTTAAGTTCTTAGTTCAGGATTGGCATACTGCCACTTATGCCCATATTCTATCTGCCAAAGAAGTCTCATGGCCAAACCCAACTTTAACAGGGTAAGTAAGGACACTTCTCCCACAGAGGTGATAGTGGACCAGGAAATATTTGCTGAACAGCGATTTAATTTTCTATATTGCCCACGATTACACAACCAGGCTGTGGAAGCTATGGAATTGGACACAGCATTTGGTCTCCACTGGCAACAATCCCTACCAATCTTCTATTCCACATTTTGGTTACATTTATGGTAACTCATAGGTACTCACACATACAGTCACCTGTATGGCTAATGTACACACACACACACACACACACACACACACACAAACCCACATCACTCATCCACACTGTGCTCTAGGCAAAAATTCAGTGAATTCTAACATTTATTCCCTGGGTGTCATTTTTGCCTAGAGACAATCATTTGATTTTCAACAGATTGTAGAGGTTTGGATGATTCCTAAGAGACCACTGCTTATTTGCTCTCAGCATGTCAGGATGGAGAGATCAAAGAGACCCTCTGTGGCAGAGGGCACTTCACACCCAATACTGTCTGGCACTCAGCACTTGCCCCCAGGTCACAACACTTGTGATTCTTACTAAATCTTACTGGGGCTTCTCAAAGTGTCTGGGAGATTTCCTTCCTTCCTGGTCCTTCAGCAGGCTATTCCAGAGATCTTATTTGGTTTTGCCTGAAGGTGGGAAACCACTCAGATACTGACTCTGTGCATAGGACAATGTGAGTATGCCCAGGAGAAGGCTTAATTTGTTCCCTGTCTACAGAGTTGGACTCTAGTGAGGGGAGCATCCATGGTGCCTGTTGTCAAGTCTTTGGGGTAACAACTGGGGAAATTTGTAGACAGTAAATGGTCCAAGGAAATTATTTTGTTAGTATCATGCAAGAGACCCCACATAATGTGAACACTCACTAGATAAAAACCAGAGTAATACAATGATTCCTAAAGTCATTTTCCCCTCATATTTGCAAAGACCTTATTACACATTTCGCTCAGTTTTCTTGCATTTGATGCTCACAACAATAGTGGTTGAATTCTTTGATTTTACAGATGAGAAACCTGAGAATTAAAGAGATGAGGGACTTATAGAGAGGAGTGATAGATTCTCTTTTGGACTCCAGGTCTTTGACAACCTCTTGACCGAGCTGAGGGTCTTTATTCAGTACTGATCTCTGGAATGTAATCCACAGCAGGTTCACTATAAAAAAGGAATTTTTCTGGAACCACTGAAACCTGGGATCTGAACCATGAGAACAACTAGGCATATAAGCTTGGAGTTTCCATACTTGGGTATTTTTTTTTTGCCATCATTTGCAGTGCGTTTTATTATAACTTGTGAGCTACAGGCATTGGTATGAGAAATTATTTGATTGGACAATGTCCACATTGGGGTCTGCAAGGCTTTTCTGTGAAGTGAACCAGACAGTAAATATTATAGGCTGTGTTACTCAGCCCTGCTGATGGAATGCAAAAGCAGTTACAGACAATAAGTTGGTTAGTGGGCATTGTTGTGTTCCAATAAGTTTATTTATAAAAACAAGTGTCAAACTTGATTTGGCCCACAGGCCGTTGTTTGCCAACCCCTCATCTAGATTTTTATTAGTAGTTTTACTGTGTCTTTGGAGACTCAAGACTCATTCTGACTGCTTGATACATGAGCATGACAGACACCCCACAAATTAGAATAAAAGTGCAACAGATGAGGAAGCACCAGGCGAAATGATTAAGATATTGTCTTTAAGTGTCTGTCTAAATCAATCAATATTGAACAATTATTGGCCTAAAGACAACTAATATCTACCCAGTTTTATTGGAAGAAAAAAATCAGAAACTGAAAGCAAGATTTGTTCATATACCTAATTAAGAGAGGAAAGGTTTGGATTTTCCAGTGATTAATTAATGCCAGTCTTCATGGTCTGCATGGTCATGGTCTCCAAGATGGTTAGCCTCCCAGTGCTCAGCTGTCAGTCTTCATTTATATGTTCTGTCTTTTCTCATTTGCTCTTGTAGGAAAGAATCATTCTTAATTGTGCTCATGAATGTTTAAGTCACTCAAAAAGGAAAACAACAAATTCCCATGGTAAAAAAATAAATGGTGTCTGGTTTATATATTAATCTTTTAGTATATGAGTCTGGTTGCTATGAGTCAGTCCTTGAAAACTGAACGAACTCTGAATGTCTTGGAAAAAAGTTTCTGGTCTGCCAATGTTAAAGACCAGTCTGAACTATAGTGGTCCTACAGCATGCTGCCCCTGGAAAATGAGTTCAGAGGTTGGTTGGAATCATGGCATCTCCATCATGTCTTTTCCTGACTATAACATGGCTATATTCCCTTTGATTAGGCAGAGGGTGTGTCAAATGTCACTTACCTGCAGTTGTCTAAGTTGTAGGACACAAAAATCCAGAAATTGTGTTTTGGAAATTAGTTATGTGCTACCAAAACTAGGTCATCAACCAGGTGGGGTGGCTCACACCTGTAATCTCAGAGACTTGGTAGGCTGGGGCAGGAAGATAGCAAGTTGAAAGCCAACCTCAGCAACTTAGCAAGTCTCTAAACAACTTAGTGAGACCTTGTCTCAAAATAAAAAAAATAAATAAAGAGCTGGGATTGTGGTTCAGTGGTTAGGAGCCTCTGAGTTCAATCTCCAGTACAAAAACAAAAAACAAAACAAAAAAAAAACAAAACAATAACAACAAAAAGCTAGGCTATCAATTAAGGGACTCAGTGAGAAATTCTTTCAAAGGATTAGAGCTAGAAATTTTGATTTTAACCATGGTATAATCTAGTAAAGACAAACATTGATTTAAAAGTACTCAAGCACATTTTATTTAGTTGTAAGTAGGTGTAGGCAGGATAGGTTAGGTATCTACTGTGGAAATAATTCCTCCATTTCAGTGTCTTTCACATCATAATTCACTTTTGCTCTTACAGAGTCTACTGGAGTGAGTGGGAAATGTGAGAAATGTGAATGGAGGGAGGGTTCTTCTTCACTCACTCACACAAGGATCCAGGTGGAGGGAGGCGCCACCATCTGGAATGTCCATGGAAAAAGTGACACAAGGGGATCATGGGACTTCTCAAACATCATTTACTCTAACATTTCATTAGCCAGAATATGAGTCACATGTCTCATGTATTTCAAGGGGCCTTGGAAATGTGGTCTTCTGTTCACCACAGACATATCACAGAGTGTGGGTGGTCAAAGGAAACATCTAAACATACTGGAAGCAGATGGAGGGGGCAGGAAGCAGCTTAAGCTAGAAAAAAACGGGAACATAGCATGTCTGCTCTCTGATAGATTGTTCAATTCTCTGTCTGGGCTGTTTCAGAGTTTGGCTAATACTGAGGAATGAGCGGCATCTTCCAATTGAACAGATAGGATACTCTCTTACCAAGATTCTATTAAGACAAGCCAGTGAGATGCCTCCCAGGAGTCATTTATATCTAATAGTTTCATAAGCAGAGTAAGTCCTCTTCCACGACTGTGTCTCCACCAAGAACTCTTAAGAACCAAGTTTCTAAAATCAACATGCAGGAGGGGAGATGTAGTAGAAATATTCTCATACTTCCTTCTCTTTGTTGACAGGGTCTCTTGAGTCTAGGGGTTACATTTAGCCACATGTTATTTTAAGCCAAATGACATTACCCAAGGTAGTTTAATTGTCCTAGCCCCCTGCCTTAACTCCCAACATAGCAATTCTCTATTCCAAATAAGGAAACAAGAGGCTGAGGGGATCAGGAAAGGAGAAGGGGCAGAGGAAAGTGGCCTACGTGATTACAGAGATGGCACATGCCAGCTGGTGTTCTTTCTTCACAGTCTAGCAGCAAATCACTTCTGGTAAGTTGGGTGGAGCTGGATTTATTTGACAATTTTTTTTTTATTTGACAATGACAATGCTGTCCACAAGCATGGAGTGGACAGAAAAATTGTAGATAAAGAAGAAGATTGTTTCAGTTTTTATATTTTGGAGTAAGAGGAATGAAAGGAATTCACTGATGATTATGCATACCTGTAGGTTGAATCACACATAGGAAGCAAGCTTAATGAGGTTTTGGCATTCTTGGCAGAGGACTCTAGAATGAGAATGGCCTATAGGAAGTGTTCCCCCCATCAGGCTAACCTGGCCAGGCTCTGATCCCTCACTGCCACCAGTCACTGGATGTAGGCTGCCTTCGAACAGATCTGAACTCACACAAGCACTTTTTTTGCATCTGGGAATAAGCTCATCTCTTGAAAGGAGATCTAGGCATCTCCATGTTCACCACAAACTTTGTACCCACAGCACCCTCCTTGTTTTGGATTTTCATTTTGAGAGGAACTCCAGAGATCTACCCAGATTTCACAGTTAAACTGAATGGGAACTCCTGCAAATATATCTGTCATGAGTGGAAAGCCTGGAGTGTAATCAGCTTAGTTGTGACCCATTTCCCTCCTACTGGTTAGCTTCTAAGCGGATTTTTTCCACTGAAGCCTTTTGTAGGGTATAATGTGTATCATAAGTCTTACAGGAACTCACAAAATTTCAGTGTTCATCTGGAAGTACCCCCAATTAATACAGATGTAGGTATTTCTGCTCTTCAGAAATCTATTGTTATAGGAAGTGAATTATTGGACACCTATTATATGTGGGGGCCTTTATTTACATAATCTTAAAGTTTCCTTGGAACACTATGAGGTGCTTATTAATATTCTCACTCTGAAAATGAAAAATTGAGATTCAAAAAATCTCAAGACAGATGCATAAGCAAGAAAGAAGACTTCATGGGGGCAGGGTCTATAAGAGTTTGGCTTGCCACAGCATTCCTTGTAGTGTGTGGCTTAGAGAATATGATAAAGAAATATTTGGTAAATGAACATAGAGTGGCAGAGCAAGTCCCAAGTCATATAAGTCTCATTTTAAAATGTAGCTCTTTCACTTTTAATGTGAAATACATAGCATTCAGGAGAAGTCCAGAAAAAAGAAAAAATGCTTTGTTTTTATAAGAAAATATAATATTTTTGAATATGGTGGCATGTGCCTGTACTTCCAGCTACTTGAGAAACTGAGGCAGGAGGATCATGAGTTTGAGCCCAGCCTTGGAAACTTAGTGAGATCCTGTCTTAAAACAAAACAAAACAAAAACCTCACCACACCACCAACAACAATAAAATACCATCTTGTGTTTGAAACAACATCATGATGCTTCTCTGACTCTGGTCTGCCTATGGTCAAGCTGCAGATGCAGTAGTCTTAATGCATTGGAAGCATGTCTAACTACACCACCAACGTATGGGGGAGAGAACAAATGATTGGAATCATCAAAGAACTACTTTATTTCTTGTCTGCTTTCACTTGGAGAAAATGGTTGAAAATGCTGGGATTCAGGAGCCAATTGTGAATAGTGAACTATGAAATGGACCCTGGCCATGAATGAATCCTGATGCTCAGAATAGCATTACCTGCTGGTTTCTCAGACTTTTTTGAAAGAAGCTGAAGGAAGGTAGAACCAGGATGTAATTGGATATCTGGCTTAAGTTTCCAGAACCAGAAACCAGAAAAATGGTGAATTTTCATGCCTTAGTCAAGAGCATAACTCCCTCTGCATGGACTCTGCCTGAGCCTATGATCTGGGCCATAACAGACTTCAGAGCATCCAGGGGCTTTGCTGTTGCTGTGCTGACCTACATCACCATGGATTACCAGTAATAGGATTTGCCACTCGGAAACTGGGACTACGCTTATTCAAAACACACAGCAGTTTCTTACAGAGAAATATGGCTTTGGTTTTCCACTACTTTCTGCTGATTCTGGTCTTTCAGGATACACACGCAGTTCAGCCTTTCTGTCTGCAAGGATGCACCTGCTCAGAGGAGAGTTTTGGCAGGTGCGCTGTCCTGGCAGGATGCCAGAGGGTTATAGGGGATGGACTTTTGTTGGGAATGATATGGAGTGGATACATGCCCAGAATTGGCAGGAAATCAGCAAAATTCCTATGAGATTCACCTTAGTTAGTGTTGGACTTTGTGAGCTGAGTATTTTTACGAATATAGATCTCTATTATTTTAAGTGAATAACATATTTTCATATAATTCACATGTACAATGCAAGGATACACCTGACATCCCTTCCAACTTTCCTGATGTTCATTTTAAAGCTTTTCTGGTTTCTTGTACAGGACTCTGCAATGCATGTCTATCTCTTTGGGAAATATTCCAGAGAACCTTCCTGAAGAGCTCAAGCAAGTAAGAATTGAACACTCACCCATATTTGAACTTTCCCGAGGGCCTTTCGTCAACATGAGCACCTTGGAATACCTTTGGCTCAACTTTAACAATATCACTGTGATCCACTTAGGAGCCCTGGAGCATCTGCCAGAACTGAGAGAGTTGAGACTGCAGGGGAACAAACTCCGTTCAGTACCATGGACAGCGTTCCGTGCCACCCCTTTCCTGAGGGTCTTGGATCTCAAAGGCAACAGGATTGATATACTCCCTGAGCTGGCTCTTCAGTTCCTAGCCAACCTGACCTACCTTGACCTATCCTCCAATAGGCTTACAGTCGTATCCAAAAATGTCTTCTTGAACTGGCCGTCCTACCAGAAATGCCAGCAGCTTCACTGTGGGGCTAAGATTCTCTCCAGCATGGTGCTGGCACTGGACAACAACCCCTGGGTATGTGACTGTCGTCTAAGAGGACTTGTCCAGTTTGTCAAGTCCAATAGCCTTCCAGTCATCCTGGTGAATTCCTACTTGATATGCCAGGACCCTGTCTACAAGGCAGGGCAGCTACTTCATGAGATTAAGCTCAGTGTTTGCATGAAGCCACAGGTCTCAACCCCTAGTGCCAATATTACTGTTCAGGTAGGACAGAATGTGACTCTGCAATGCTTGGCACAGGCCAGCCCCTCACCAACCATCTCATGGAATTATCCCCTGAGCATTTGGAGAAAATTTAATGGTAAGCTACATGGGGTATCTAGGGAGAATGGAAAGGTCTGTAGCAATCCTACATCAATAAAAGAGGTTCTAAAATGTGTTAGTCATGAAGGATGGGTATAGGTAAAATTGGAATAGATCTGAATTACACTCACCAAAATAGAAAAGATTCCAAGACAGTGCTTCATTACCACCATTATTTTATTTCACTTTACTTTTGCAGAGCTGGGGATCAGAGCCAAGGCCTGTACGCTAGGAAACATTGTAGCATTGAGGTACACCCCAGTCTATTGGCAGTGTTTTAAATGGTTGCATACAGATCTCTCCAGGACATACAGGCATATGGACATAAATAAACATGTTATTGCTGATTTATCATATTGTATACATGTTTGAGAATTGTATATGAATAAATACATTTTTAAGAGCCCTCTAGATGGAAAACAGTATACTGCAAATTTTACAATCCTAGAATTTTCAACTAGAATTGATTTTATTACTTATTTACTAAACTTGCCTGAAAGGAATCATTTGAGATGCTTGTTTGGAATGAGATTTTTCAATCCCCATGCCCTGGAGATATGAGTTCAGTGAGTCCAGGACAGAATATATATTTCAGCAATTGATCTTTCACCCCCTTACCTCTCAGTTAATTGGAAAAGCTGGAAATTCCTAGATACTAACTTAATTTTCACTTCTTACTACTGTGTTGGTCAGATTTTATAGCTTAAAATTATAATACTGGGGTATAGGGAGATAAAGTGAATTCCATGGCCCCCAGAACTGGGATTTGAACCTGTCTTTCTTTATTGAAGCTCTAAGCTCTGTTTTCACACTTCAGGTGGAATTCTCTGTAGGGTTGTCCATGCCACAAAGCCAGACATGGCTTCCTCAAGGGTATCTTGAAGGTAAAAGGAAATTTGTTGATTTTTGCATATTTTTAGGTCTAGGTCTAGAAGACTACTTGAAGTATCAAGGTAAAACTTGGGAAATGCAGTTAGTCACCCAGACAGTTGTCATAACATGGTTATATTCTCTAGATGATTTAAAAAATTAACTGAGTTTTTCAGTTTTCCTTATCATTTTGGTCACATCCTGTTAGTTGATGGTTAAATGCTAATGGAGGAGAAATACAGGATTTATCATTCAGACTTTTTGAAAACCAGTGAAATGCATTCAGAACTTATCTTTTGTTATTCTGTAAATCACTCTTGGCACTATGCTCTGCCTAGTCTTCTAGAAATAACAACAGCTAAGACTTATTGAACCCTTATCTTCAAACTTGTGGTGTGCATGCTATTATCATCCCATTTTATTGACAAGTAAGTTGAAGCCAAGAGAATTTAAGCACCTTGCCCAGGACCATACAATTAGCAAGGAATAGGGACCCAGAAATTTAACTCCAAACTCTGAGGCACTGCACATTTGGGAGGTAAGAAAGCATTTCTTGGAGCTCACAGTATTGGTCAGTCACACAATTACAAGAAATCTCCTGAAAGCTGTTAAGCTCAGCAAGACTACTGTGGTTATTGGGGGCAGTTACTGATGTTGAAAGTGTGTGGGCTTCATAGATAGAACTGGGTTTCAATTTAATTGCTGCTTCTGAACAGCAGCAATCGCTCTCACTATGGGTAAGTTGGTAGATTGATCCAGTCCTCAACATTCTATATGTAAGATTAGGTACCTACAGGGTTTCTGAGAAGTGAACATCTGGCACCAGGTACACACTTAATAAATGATTAGCATCATCTTTTAACAACAACAACAACAAAAAAAAAAAACCAGCATTGCTAGAACTTTCCAACTATTTATCAGAAAAATGCACAGCTACTTTTCTCTTTTCTCCACCCAGTGTTGACTTCTTCGACTGCAGAAGATGCTGTTCTGTCCCAGTTGATCATCCCTGCTGCTCACCTGGTAGACAGTGGCAATTACACCTGTGTAGCCTCCAATTTCATTGGCAGGAGCACCCTGGTCATCTCCCTTCATGTCCAGCCTGCCCAGGTCCTGCCTGCATCCCATTCTCTTTCCATCTCCCGGGAGGGTAATTCCTACATTGACTTGCGGGTGGTGAAGCAGACCGTGCATGGGATCTTGCTGGAGTGGTTTGCAGTAGCCAACATCTCTGAGGAGTGGTTTACCCTCTATATTACTTCGGATGAAGCCCTCAGAAAAGAAGTGGTCCACATTGGCCCTGGAATCAACACATATGCTGTAAATAACCTCCTCCCCAGCACAAAATATGAGGCATGTCTCAGTCTGGGGAGCCGGCCCCCACACGAGGGCCGGTGTGTCGTCTTTGTGACAGGCAGAGATGGTGGCAGGCTGGAGGACCGCGAACGTCTCCTACACATCTCGGTGGTCCTGTGTGTTTTGCTGCTGGCAGTGCCTGTAGGGGCTTATGTCTGGACAGCCGAGGGTCCCTGCAGCTGCAGAAAGTGGGGCCCGCACTGCTGTCCTCATCACAGGCATGCTCTCAGGCCTCCCCCTGCAGTTCCACAGTGCAAAGACAGATCCTTTAGAGACCATCCAGCTGTCTGTGAGGATGGCGAGGGCCACAGACACACGAAGGGGAATGAGGAGAAAGAAGATGACAGTGGCTAACAACCCAGGTCAAGGGGTGGGAAATAATGTGGACAAAATTCAACCAAGACTGTAAACAAATTCTGATACTGGATGGGCACAGTAACCACAGCAAGGAAGGCCAGTGTCTGCCTATTTGAGGAAACTGGGATCAGTCCTTTTTTGGTAGTTCTTTGATGCCTGCCAAGGGGTGATGTGGGGCTAATCCAATCCCTAAAACCAACCCTCCATGGCAGCTCAGCTGAGCTCCATCCATTTATTCAAGTATTGTTGAGCACCTACAGTGTTCCAGGAACGGAAATTGACAGAGTGGGTTCAACAGTGAAAATGAGGACACAGTCTTTATCTTCAAGGAGCTAAGGCCATGTTTACATGTAATATTTACATGTAACATTTTGCATATGTTATTCTGTAAAGGTAGGTAGTTATCCCTTTTTATAGGGAAAGAAACTTAAACCTGGAAATTTCAATGATTTATGAGGCTGACTCTCTTACATAGGCCACTGGGTTCACCCAATATCAGAATTTTCTGATAAAAAAATAGTGTTGGTTGAAATAATTAAAAACATTTTTTTGTGGTGCTGAAGATTGTACCCACAGCCTTATATATGTTAGGCTGTGGAACTATATAACCAGTCCTTTTTACTTTGTATTTTGAGACAGGGTCTCACTAAGTTGCTCAGACTGACCTTGAACTTGTGATCCTCCTGCCTCAAGCTCCTAAGTACCTGGGTGTGCACCACTGTGCCCAGCTTGAAATAAATTTAAAACCAAGACAACACTCATATTCAGATCAATTGTTCATCATTCCTTCAGGTCCTTCTGACTTATTCTTTTAGACACTAGAAGAAAAAACAATTTTTAATGGGAATTTACAGTCACATCAAAAGTAGAGAGAATCTCATTCCTTCCCATCTGTCAGCTTCAACAAGTTTTAACATTTTCTGGTCTTATTTCATCTGGTCCTCACCCTCAACCTTTTTTTAATTTTATTTTTGGGGGGATTTTAAAATATTTTAAAGTAAATGCAAGCTTCCCACCTACTTATATGTAAATATTTTAGTTTTGTTCTCTAATAAATTAAGTTCTAAAAAAACACAAGACAACACTATTATTGTTCCTTAGAATGTATATTTTTTTAAAAAATGCATATACACTTAGATATGTGCATGTGCACAATAACACACATATATATATAAAAGAGAATTTCTTTATAATAAATTTCATATGGTAATTTTTATAGGACTTTTTCTTTTCTCTGAGTATATATAAATTAAAATTCTATTTCCAAAAAATTATAATTTAGTGCATTATAACTACGTGTAAGAGTGAGATTCATTATGCCATATTTGTACATGTGTATAACATAATTTGATCAATCTCATTCTCCAGCACCTTTCCTTTCCCTCCTTTCTTCCATACCAGATCCACTTGCTCTACTCTACTGATATCCCTACTACTATTATTATTATTATTTCAATTAGTGCATTATAATTTTATATATATATAATTTTATATATATATACACACACACACACACATATATCAATGAGATTCATTGGAGTATATTCATACATGGACATATTATACTTTGATAGATTTTGTTTCTCAGTAGTTTGTCATGCCCCCTCATTCCCTTCCTCTACACTATTGGTCTCCCTTCTATGGTCTCCCTTCTATTTTCCTGAGACTCCTGTGGTATAGTTCAAAGGTAAGTGGCTGAAGTGAGGCAGGAACTTGTATTTGTATTGGCCTCTGAGTATTTCCTTCCACAGGACCGAGGATTCAGCCATCATGAAATAGCTTGGTGCAACCATGAAGGCGAGAATGGACGCTCTGATTTTCCTCTGCCAAAGGATGCTTGGAGGTGGGCATGGAACCGGGTGGGCAGGAGGAAGGAAGGGGCACGGAAGAGGAATAAACCTGGAAGTGGGTCGGAAGCATGTTGGTCAGAAGCTGTGTTCAGCTGCTCCTGTGAATATGGACATTTAGGGAACAGGAATCTGGTCTAGAGTGGATTTCTGGGAATACCATCCTTTTGAAGATCTGTGGGGAGCCTCTTAAAAAGTTCTAGAATGAATTGGGTGTGGGGTACACACCTGTAATCCCAGCAGCTCAGCAGGCTGAGGCAGGAAGATTGCAAATTCAAAGCCAGCCTCAGCAACTTAGCAAGGTCCTAAGCAACTTAGTGAGACCCTGTCTCAAAATAAAAAAATAAAAAGGGCTGGGAATGTGGCTCAGTAGTCAAACCTCTAGGTTTAATCCTAGTACAAAAAAAAAAAAAAAAAGAATCCTAAAGATTCACATTATTGACAGTCCCAGATGGTTCAATTTAGGATTTTTCTACTTAGCAATGATGCAAAAGTGATATGCATTCAGTAAAAATCAAACTTCAGTTGGGAATTTTTATCTTTTTCTGGATTAGCAATATACAGCATGGAGATGTTACAGCAAGACACAGCTCTCAGCCCATTAGGTGATCAGAAGGGATCAACCACTGATACTCTACTGTACAGTGATGCAAAGCTACGATGTTCAGTAAGTTAGGTGTGTTAAATGCATTTTTGGCTTACAATGATTTCAACTTAACATGGATTTATTTGGATAAAACTCCATAGGTCAAGGAGTATCCGTACATGTAACGTCATGATACCTATGCTGATATCCCTCACCTTTTCTGTACGATTAATGTTTGAAGGATGATATAGTTTTAGATCCATTTGTCATGCTCTTGGGGGAGATTATGCATTTAGAGTTTAGATCATGTAATTTTAAGACAGGAGGCATTTATAAGTAGGGCTACTGGTTTTTAGAATAGAGCTATCTCTAGTCCCAGGGTTCTGCTATCAGCAACTTGCAGAAGGAATTTTATTCTTTTCCTCTTTTCTTCTGTCTTATTAGAACCTTTCCACCTTACACCTAGATTAGGGCCCAGCATAGATGATAAGACCAAGAGCATGTGTTTCCACAGGAATGATTGAGTGAATTACTAAGTACTGGATAAGTGACAGGACCTCATTTAGCAAAAGAAGTGCACTGGCATGATTTCATGTCACATGAATGTTCCCAGCATCACCCTGTTGCTAATCCACTTTATTAATCATATTATGGTGGCTCATGCCACAACCACCTCATTCTGGAATCCAGACCTTTCAGAACACCTCTGTCTCCTAAAAGAACCTCTTTGTGTCCACATGCCAATCTGCCTGCCGTGGTCCTCATGCAACATCATCTTCATTATCCCTGTTAACCCATCCTCATCTAGAAACCCTGAAGACTGTCATAGAAGTGTTGCTGCCTGTTAGTAGCCAGCACTCTGGATTCTTTGAAGCCTCTGTTGTGTTGTGTGTGATGGCATGGATCTATAGTCTCAGCTGTTCAGGAATCCTTGAACACATGAGTTCAAGAGAAGCTTGGTCAATATAGCTAGGCCCCATCTTTTTAAAGAAAGAAAGAAAGAAGGAAAGAAAGAAAGAGAGAGAGAGAAGAAAGAAAGAAAGAAAGAAAGAAGAAGAAGAAGAAGAAGAAAAAGAAGAAGAAGAAGAAGAAAGAAAGAAAGAAAGAAAGAAAGAAAGAAAGAAAGAAAGAAAGAAAGAAAGAAAGAAAGAAAGAAAATATTCTGTTCTCAAAGAGATACAGAATCCCTGACGTCCTTGGAGAAGCAGGGGCAGAAGATTTACCACACTTTTCCAGCTGGGTTCTGCACTGGGACAGAGTACCAAAGTTATCTTAGGGACAGCTCATCAGTTCTGTCCTCCCTTGGAATGAGGAGGCCCAAATGCAAGCTGCAAGTTGCAGCTTACAGAGGCCCAGCTCTCTTCTACTTCCATCTTCTGTCTTCTCTTCTCCCAGTACATAGGGGAGGATTCCAGGCCTATTAATGGGTAGAAACACGCTCAGGAAGGTCTGCTTGGAGAAGCCCTCTCCCCCAGGAAATGTGCCCTCCTAGGTGGGCCACAGTGAGCTATCCTCAAATATTCTCTTCTACAACTAAAAATAGCAACTGTCCACTGAGCTGTGACAGTAGCTACAAAGCTGGTGCCAGGTCCTTTGAATATATTAGTTCTTGTCATTATCACAGCAATAAGCTTATGTTGTCACATTTAAGTGGCAGAATCTGAATTCAGACCAAGGGCTGTCAAACTGTAAAAGCACTTTATTTTTCATATAACGAGAAAGGCTGAGCTCAGCCACAGGGAAGGAAAAATAACTACAGATTTCTTTAGGTAGTGTCTATTGATTGTTCATGGAGCTAATGCTTCATTCTTATAGTCCAAGAGTGGAAGGCCCTCCCCAGATGCTGTACCTGCCCTCTCAGCTCTTTCCCTACAGACCTAGCATTGTACCAGCTTGTAGATCTGGGCCTTTCTTGATGTGACTGAGCAAGGAGCCCCTCACCCTGCTGTTCCTTAAATCAGTGGGACTTGGTTAGCTCTACCTCAGTGGCAGGGTCTACCTTAGTGCTGAATATATTCACTGGTCTCTTCAGTTAAACTGTCCCCTCCTTCTCTGTCCCAATGTGGCTCATGCTGGCTACTTGGCCCTTTCTCCTTCCATGGCCAGTTCCAAAATCGACTCTGCTTTGGTTCAAGTTTCTGGGCTTGTCTTGGAGCCCGACTCCCTTCCAGAACCCATCTGCTATCCTGAGCTCCCAGTTCAGAGGTCTTAGCAACCATCATTCCAGAGATTAACTGTTTTCCCAGCTTTCCCACCCATGCCAAACATCCCAATTCCTGCCCTTGGTGGACTACACTGAGGTAGTTACTTCTAGCCCCAGATCTCCTTCTTTCCCAAGCAACCCTGCCTGAGTGTGTCTTACTTAGGGAAAAAGCCCAATCCAAGTCCTGGATGAGGGATCAGGTAGACAAGTCTGCAAAGGTGCTGCTATTTGAGGTGCATGCAGGCAATTTGGACAAAAATTTGAAGCCTCCCTCAGTTGGGGGTCAGGTTGGCTATACCCACTGAAGGAGCCAGGAGGCAGGCTGAGCTTGTCTGTGAGTCAGGAAGACTGGTCTCCACAAGTCCATGAACACAAATGTAAGCAGGGGCAGGAGGTCAGATTGCGTAGAGTTATTAGACTTTTATTTACCATTTACAAAAGAGAGTGACCGCATGCATGTTGTAAGGATGCTGTATTCCCTGCGATGAGCAGACATGATCCAACCCAGCCCTCTCCTGAAAAGTCTGGAAAGACCTGTGTAGTCTGGGCTCCTGCCATGCTAGAGCCTACCCCTCATTAATACTGTTTGGGTTAGGAACTGAAGACACCCTGGCAAGAACTCTGTACACTGGCACATCTGAGTTATACCTCAAAACACAGATTCAGACATCACACAAGCATAAAATCTCTTCTCATAAAATCACGACATATTCTAGAGGGCTTGTGTGCAAGTGGAGCAAAATGTAAAGAACAATTCTATTTTTCTATCTGTGTATAAATCTAGATTTTCTTACGGCAGGTTCCTTAAAGCAGGGAAGAACCTCTGTATATTAACCACAGCAGGTTTGTAGGGTTTCTCTCTTGGGAACACTGTCATATACTAACAATGTATGCCTAGACTACAGGAAAATGCTTTCAGACAAGATCCCAGCTACCAACCCACTGTGCAACATCAGACAAATCATGCCTTTCTTGGGAACTAATTTTCCCTTATCTTGGCAAAATGGAGACTCAGACTAGACATTGCTGCCCAGCTCTGGTGCTCCCTGAGAGTGGAATTGGTGAGGGGAGAACAGAAAGAGAAAGCCGTCATCTGGTTCTGGCTTCTGGGGACCAGTGGTAGCCAGCACAACACCACCAGTGTATCTGAGAGATTCTGATATTTTCTAGAAGAACCGTACTCAGAGAACTGGCTTGCATAAAAAAAAAAAAAACTTTGCATTTGTGCCACTTTGCACTTGGTTGAAGGCTTCATCACAGCTTTGGGGCTGAGGTTCTTCATTTTACTGATGAGGAAGAAGATAATCAGAGAGTTAAAACAGCTTCCCTAAGTTGAATAAAAACAGAAGATCCCTTAGATCTCAGCCCGGATATCTATCTACCACCCTACACTGTCTCTTGGAAGAGGACTGGTGGGCAGCTTCTCAGAGAGGAGTCCCAACCTTCTTTTGGGTACTTTTAGAGCTCCCAGTGTGGCTCCAGCTTCTAGGACCAGGGCAGTCCTGGACAGGCATTTCTGCCTTCACTCTTGGTAAAACCATCTTATACCTGTAGGTCCCTTGTCCCACACGAGCACAACAGTGGTCTACAATCTCACCCGGATGCCATGCTTCAGTGTTTCAGTGGCTTCAGGCAGAGCCCTGCAGCCAGGATGAGTTTTCAGTATCTCTTCTCCCCCTGTTTGCCTGCATTTCCTCTCCTGTGGAATGTAAAGTTTGCTGACCTCCAGCCTCAGCCAGGACTAGATCTCCTTTTCCTGCTCCAGCTCTTAGCTATGGGCTTCAGGATCCAGATTCTTGTTGGTTTAATCACATAGAGCCAAGGCCCTATGATGAGATTCCAGCAGGACCCAAGCAACTGTGAATAGAAGATGCATAGAGCTAGCTCCTTGTCAGTTCCTGGCCTCTGAAGAATGGGGAGCATCATGGCTATGTCAAGGATTGGGGGCACAGGGACATATTTGCTAAATGCATCCTGAGAAATTGCTTGCCCAAGGCCCTATCCAGAGACTTGTGTATGGGGTACAAAACAGGGGTGACCTTCAGAAACAGAGGAAGGGGAGCACATTGAGATCAGCAGGGTGGCTATGTTGGGTAGGAAGGGAAGAAGGAGCCACAGGGTATTCTCTAGAAGTAAGCCTTGTTTGTATTTTTCTTCTCAAACTTTTGCTTGAGCTCAGAGACCAGAGTCAACTGGGTGGGGCTTCCCAAGGCCTCAGACTGAGGTGACTGTTGGGATCTCTCTGGGGTGAGGGATCCAGAGACTGTAGGCACCGTACAGCAGGTGACTGTGTTGGGCACCATTCTGTGGGGTGGAGGGAGAGCTGGAGCTGTGGGGGGCAATGGGCTTCCTGTGCTGTTATTGCAGTTCTCATTGGTAGGATCCTCTTTTAGCATGAACTTGGTGGCAGACTTGTCCTTCCTGAACTTGAGCCACTCAGTGCGGGCAGTGCGGGGTGCAGGTCTGAAACGCTTGCGGAATACACGTCGCACGGGCTGGACCTTGTTGGACTTCTTGTTACGCCAGAAAGTGGCAGTGGAGATGAGGACGGTTATAGCCACAACAATGGCCATGATACCGGCCAGTACACCCACGGCCTTCATGGGATTGTCCTTGGTTTGTATCAGGAAGGCAGCCATGGGGCTTCGGGACAGTGTCTGGAAGAGAAAGCCGTTGCCTGAGTTGAACTGTTCCCACTGGTCCCTGGAGGACAGAGTGGGGGCATGCACTTCCTTAAGCCTGATGGGATGAATCAGCACCCCCCCCCAACAGCCCCATGCTGGGGATAGAACCCAGGGCCTTATGCTTGCTAAGCAAGAACTCTACCACTGAGTTACAATCCCAGGCCAAGCCTGATGTATTTTAAGAGAATTTGAGAATCTAATAAGTGCTATGGGCTTCTTTACAGAAAAAGAACATAGGGAGAGAGAACGTAGTGCAAATCATTCTCTAGGACAATCACTCAGGCAGAACATGATGCCAACAACCTCTTTTAGATTCAAAACATCTGTTTTGCTGGACGCTGTCCTTGAAGCATAGGATATTGTTTGTCTGTGATTACAGAGGAATTCACTAACATAAATGTATCAAAAATCCCTAAAGCGACGATTCTCTGCCAGACAACTACACATAATTATTTCACTTTTACTTTTCAACACTCATGTGAGGAGGCATCATTATTTCCATTTTATAGGGAAAGGTAACAGAATCCTGAAAAGCCTGAAGTCACACTATTTATAGGTATTGAAACTGGAATTTCTGTCTGATTCCCAAGGCTATTGGTTTGATGGCCTAGGGAGCCTTTGATAGCAATGAGCATCTTTTGGAGGAAGCCAGGAGATGATCCCCCTCCCTCTGCCTGTGTCAGAGAGGCCTGGGCTAGACTTCTGCTACCTTTTCCTTACTGTGCTTTGTACCCACCTCAGTGTCTGTGATGTCAATCTTGAGTAAGGCTGTGGTGCTGAAGGATGGGGAGCCTCGGTCCTTGGCCTGCACTTGTAAAGACCATGTGCAGTCCCCTCCAGGTGTGATGTTGTGCAGAGCATCGAGGGAGCGGATGGAATTCTTGAGCCTGATCTCTCCTGTGTGTGCATCAATTTCAAACACATTGGCTGGCTCCGCATGGGTGATGGAATAGTCCACCAGGTTGTTGGGTTCCTCTGCATCCTGATCTATGGCCTGTGCACAGAGAGGGACGGATAGAGCCGGGCCTGGGGAAGATACCTTTCTATGCTGGATAAACCAGCATGAATATTTAGCTTGTAAATGGTTGATTTTAATTGAGATGGATTAAGCTGGGAAAAAAAATAGAAGGTATGCACTGCTGTGAGTGAGGGGCTATGCTAGGTCCTGTATGGTTCCATTGCCAGAACAAGTCTAAGAAGTAGGTATTGGTGAATCTATATTATAGATGAAAAACTGAAAGCTTGGATACTAAGTGACTTGCCCAAAGGTAGAAATGGAAGGAGGGGAATTGGGATCCGAGGTCAATTCTATTGGGTTTCAGAGTTCATACTTTTTCTCCGTTGGGAAGACAGTGAAGCATATTTGACAGAGCACTGCTCTGAAGGCAGGCAGACCAGCTATGTGAACTCAGGGAAGACAAACACTTAGCCCATTAGATCTTCCTGTTTTCCATTTGTAATGTCTTCTTTCTCAGAGGATTTTTCTGGGATAAGGTGGAGATGTGGTTACGTAAAACACCTCCATTGCCCCTAGTAGGAATCCATTACCTTTTATTTTAAACTAAATTGTTATGCTCCAGTGTCTCTCTCAGTTGCTAGAACCAGGCTTTTAGGGGAGCTCAGCTGCCTCAAAACTCACCTCAATTTTCACTGGGGACCCTAGGACCATCGTCTTCTCCTGGATGCTTTTTCCAAATTGGGGATAGTGGTCATTGACGTCCAATAAAGTGATGAATACTTCAGCCAGGCTGTACCTGCCCTCCATGTCCTCAGCCTTCACATAAAAGTTGTATCTAGCAGTGGCTTCAGCATCCAGGCTGGCCCAGGGCTGGGTATAGATAAGCCCAGTGGATGGGTGTATCAGGAACCTGGCAGGCACATAAAGAACAGGCACAGGTATGCACATGCATGAATGTGTGTACATATGTGCTTGTGGCACACGCACCCACTCATGCAAACATGTGCACATACACACATATGCACACACATCCATGCATGCAATGATAAGCAGATGAGCTGCCTCCAGGAAGCAGCAGTGAGGCATTATGAAGCTTCTCCTAGAAATCCTGCCTGCTCAGGTTCCATCCTTGCAGTCTAATGGGAGAGGAGGAGCTTAACAACCCCGAATTACAGCTCTCCTCCTATGCCCTGCTCCCTCCCCAAGCCCAGTACTGCTTGCCTAGCTCAGAAAGCCTCCTGCCTTAGCTCTAGCAGTGACCATGACCTTCTTTTCTCCTAAGCACCTTGCTTATTAAGTCCTCAGAAATCTCTGACTTGGGCTCTGTACTATTTCCCACTATTCATCACCACCCACCTTGCACACTCTGGAAGGCTCACTGTCCCGCAACCCAGGCTCCCATGGCTTCCAGGTTCTTCCTGCCTTCAGCAAAAATACCTCCTCCCAATGCCAAATAAATCCCTTGCCTGAGGCTATGTCTGGGTTCTGGATCTACTTACAGGTCGGCCCCAGTCCCATAGATGGAGTATTTGACTTTGCCCCAGGGTCCTGTGTCTGGATCCACAGCCTGGAAGAGAGAAAACTCCCAGTGGCACCTGTCCTGAGGTCAGGACATGTTGACAGCTCCCTAAGCAAGGGTTGCTTTCAATGGCAATGCAAGGGGGCCTGGAGTTTGCTCAGCTGAAGAGGAACTCACCAGGAGGCGGGAGACTGCCTGAGGGCTCTAGTTTTCTTCCAGGGAGGTCTCAAGTGTTGGAGGAACCAAAAGGTTCAGATCTTCAAGTCATTTATTCCTCCTTTATACATGAGGAAGGGAACCAGATGGTCCCATAACCTGTGCATATGTCCGCAACACAGACCAGTGAAGGAACAGAGGCTAAAGAGGGCAAGCAGCTCAAAGTCACAGCTAATGACTGTGGGCTTTGTGATTTAAACTGGAACCTGAATTTGTCTCACTTACAAGGCCCCTTTCCCCACCCCAAGTCCTGGGGCCAGTCCCCAACTTACTGTGACAACCACCACGTTGGAGCCCCCTGGGGCATTCTCAGGGATCCTGGCAACATAGTAGTGAGAAGTGAACTTGGGGACATTATCATTGGTGTCCAGGAGCTGGATCACAATATCTGCCGTGGAACTGAACTTCTCTGGAGTATTCACTTCAATGGCCAGGAGCTGAAAGAGGAAGAAAAACTGAGGACTTGTCTGGATGGACAGTCACCTGCCCAGGGCCCTCCCACCACCTGCCCCCCAGAACTGGTCCAGCACCCCTTGCCTTGTGTCTGTTCTTACTCTCCGCTTCCAAGAGGTTATTCCTGCCACCATCTGTAAGATCTCTCCTCATTCCTCCCTCATAGACAGCTCCTGTTTATATTTGAGCCAGTTTTTTGTTCTACTGATCTGCATATATATTCCTTTCTAGTTCCAAATTTTCTGACTATTCTTTATTTCTCCAAATAAAAACCAGGATAAGTTTTCTTACCTCCTCTCCAAAGGAAATTCTAAGTCAGAGTTAGTTGGGGAGATAGTGAATTCTATATCAGTCTAAGGAGAACTTGCATTTTTTTTTTAGAATTTTAATATTTATTTATTTATTAGTTTTTGGCGGACACAACATCTTTGTTTGTATGTGGTACTGAGGATTGAACCCGGGCCGCATACCAGGCGAGTGCACTACCGCTTGAGCCACATCCCCAGCCCCCGAGAACTTGCATTTTTAAAACAAGGTACATCTTTACATATCTTGCCTTCTTTATATCCCTTTATGAAATTTTTGCGTTTTTCATCATTTAAATACTACACGTTTCTTGTTATGGTAATTTCTAGAAGTCTTTTATTCCTTTATATATTCTCTCTCTATTTGATTGGGGGTATCAACTTGTAATCGCACATGTCAGCAATTTTGCTATTTTTCTAATGGTTTTTAAATCATTTCTCTTAAATTTTCTAAAGAAACAATTATATCCCTTACAAATAATATGAATTTTTGCTTCTTCTTTCTAATATTTATGACTCTTATTGCTTTTCTTTATTCAGGAACAATGTTATTCCAAAAATCATGCTATTATTTATAATAGTGGTGATGGCAGGCATTCATGTTTTGTTCCAGAGTTCATAGAATTCTTTTAGTATTTCATTTTTAAACATGATGTTGGGCTATAGGTGTGTATGTGTGTATAAGTGTAATGATGACTTAAATAATATCAATGTAGTATTTATTGTTGATTTTTACTAACATATAAGTTAATATGTAATATTGATTATTTGTATACATTTATAATTTTACTTAATTTTAAGTGACATTAAAAAAGTATTTTTCCCTCTTCAGCTAATATGGTATGGATATGGTAATTTCTAGAAGTCTTTTATTCCATTACATATTCCATTATATATTCAGGTTATCAGAATAAATGACAGATGTCAAAGACACATGAGAAAACATCTTGAATATCAAACGGTTTCTCTCTTTCTACTAACAGGCCAAATCTTAGTGGTAGTTTTCTCTGACTCTCTACCCCTTGCATTCCTGGGCCTAGTTGTGGTTTAGGAGCTGGGAGCTCAGTAAAGCTGAGGCCTTGAACAGTCTGTAGGAGGCTGTCTGTACGCCACTCTTCTCCCCAACCAGACCTAGCACCTTCTCCCCATGTCAGCAGGAGGAGCAGAGGGCCAGAGAGAAAAAGACTAGGACCAGAAAGGACAGGGGTGATAGGAGTCCCCTCAGGGATAAATCAATAATGGGGTGAGCGCCCCATTACACTCCCCATTCAAGACAGTGCAAAACATCACCTACCTTAAAGGTTAACACCTGAGAGTTTTCAAAGTCAATGGCTTCTGAATTCTCCACAATAATGGTGACTTGGGCTTCATTTAGGACCGTCTGTGGGACCACTCGGAAGAGGCCTCTGGGTCCCACCAGCCGCAGGTTGAATTTGGCATTGGCTCCCTGGGCAATGGAGCGTGGAAAGAGGAAACAGGGAAGATAAATGAGAACAGAAACATATCATATTCAGGTGCTAAGGGAAATGCCCTTATCCCTGAAAGGTGAGTCATCTTTCTTTCTAAAGGTGCATTGATCAAGGATCAGAAAGATTTAGCAGGTTATAAGGATTAAGCAAGATACAAACACATAAGACCCAGTTTCTGTGCTGGGCATGGGGGGGGGGTGGAAGGACATATTTGCAAACACCTGTTTGGAGGGTCAGATGCAGGGAGTTTTGTTTGACTGGCTTTTGCTTTTTTAAAAAATAATTATTGGTACATTATAACTATATATAATAATGGGATTCACTATGGCATAGTTGTACATGTACACAGCATATTTTTTTGTTTTATCTCAACATAATTTGATCAAATTCATTCCTTAGTGTCCTCTCCTTTGCCCTCTCCTTGCCCTTTCCTCCTCCCTCCCTGATCCACATCCTTTCTTCTACAGATCTCCCTTCTATTTTTATGAGATCTCTCTCCTCCCGCCCCTTTTCTCTCTAGCATCTACATATAAGAGAAAACATTTGACACTTGATATTCTGAGCCTGGATTATTTCACTTAACATGATGTTCTACAGTTCCATCCATTTTCTTGCAAATGACATAATTTTCTTTATCTCTGTGGCTTTTCATTTTTAATTGATTCTGAATTCCTTTATGCTGAGAAGATAATCTTTGATTGGCATTGTCCCTCTGCTCCCTCTTGATTATAACCTTTGGTTTCATTCACTTTGTGATCTGCCTGGCCCCTGCTACATAGACAGTGACAGTTGACACAGAGCCAGTTAGTTTTGAGAGCAAGACCACGCACCTGGTCAGAGTCATTGACGGTGATCTTGAGGCCCCGCAGGATCTCCCCCTGGGGCGGATGTTCATACATGGACAGCTCAAACTTGTTCTGAGGCCCACTCTCTCCATAGAATGTTGGTGGATGGTTGTTGAGGTCCACAATCCTGATGGTGACAGGGACGATGGCCTGGGCAGCTGGGCTTCCTGCAGAGCTGATCTCTGTCACCTGGGGTGGGGAGAGGTGGCTATGGCTTTGTAGCAGATGGACTCTTGTTGGCCCCAATGGTCCTGTATAATCCCTTTTCTTTAAGTGTAGTCTGACCTAGCAATTTGTTTCTGACTGACAGCATACGACAAAGATGATGGGCTATCACTTCATGGTTAGATTACATGAGATTGTAACTTCTCTTACTAGCAGAATCTCCCTTGATGGCTTTGATGAAGGAGGCAACTATGTTGGAGAGAGGCCCATGAGACAATGGGTGACCCCTAGCTAAGAGTCATCAAGGAACTAAGTAGTGTCAATAACCATGTGAGCTAGGAAGACAATCCTTCTACATTCCAGCCTCCAGATGAGACCCCAGTCTTGGTTGACAATCTGACTATAGCCATGAAAGTGACCTTGTAACCCAGGACCTAGTCAAACAGAACCTGGACCCCTGACCTACACCAACTGAGAGTATGGATGTATGTTGTTTTATGCCTCTGGGTTTGGGGTAATTTGTCATGAAGCATTGGATAACTAATAAAGGCTGAAAAACCAGGGCTGAGGGTCCATAGTATCTCATTAATAATGTGGCAAATATCTGAGCAAATATATTCCAGGGCCTCCTTTCCCTTTTCTATCAGGATGCTCTGGTTCTACAAGGACACTCTCCTAAAATGACTCCTTCACAGCCTGGCTGCTCTCCTAACCCTCTCCCTTCTCAGATGCCTGTGCCTGCTGTTTCCATTTCCTACTCCCACTCGTTTCTCACCTGTCCCACATTTAGATACTTCACACTGCCTTCCGTGCTGCACTCCACGCTATCACCTTTGCACCTTCCCAAGGGCTCCATTCCCTTGGAAAATGTGATTCTGCTCTTGGCAAGTTCTCCTCAACCTCTCTGATGCCTCCTGGGTTTCCTTCACCTGTGCCTCCCTTGATGCTCCTGGGATGTGGACTTAGCCAACTGCTCCTCTCTTCCCACAGCCATTCTGGGTGCTCCCATTCCTTCCTGTGCCTTTCACAGTGGATATGGACACTCTCTTCTCTGAGTTCCAAACCTGCATGCCAGGTCCAGGCACCCAGACTCATTTCCTTCCTAATTAACTTGTAGCCTCTCCCATGCTCCTGATGGTAGTAGCATCCAGGTTTCATCTGACCACTTTGTATTTTGCAATTTGTCCCTTTCTGCCTTCTCACCTCCCTTTACCTCTACAGGTCCTCTTCTGCTGACACCTTGAATGGTGTTTCTGTGTCCTGTTCAGTTCTCTTCAGATCCTAATTGAGTTCTTAAATGCTTGGCTAGCACTGGAGCCAGGATCCAGAGTCCTGGGTTTACTCCTTTCATACACAGACACACACTCTGAATTCCCATCCTAAGAGAGGATCCCACACTCCAAATTTTGGAACCCAACTGGTTACCAAGTAGCCACAATGAGCTTTCCAACACGAGACTATCAAAACCTTTCAGTGGCTCTTCATGTTCTTGGGAAGATCCAATAAAACATCATAGGTTATTGGAACTTTGAAGATAGTAAACAGCAGAGAATTAAGTTTAGTGTGGCACCCTCCTAAACACAGTTTCTGTGTGGCTGCACAAGTCACATGCCCTGCTTTAGAGAAAACCCATACCTCACATTCAGGCCCCTGATGCTCTGGTTCCCAACCTGGGATTCCTACTTTCCTTCTTCTGCATGCTTCCTGTGAACTCTGCTCCAGTCTCAATTGACTCCTTGTTGATTCCTTACCATATCATGTGTTATTGTCCCCAGCCTGGGCTTCCAGGGATTTTGTGGCTTGTAATATTTTCACTTACCCTCACCCACCATGGTTTCCTCCATCAGTCTCCACCTGCTGGGTCTTACTGGTGCTGGAGGCATTGCTGCTTCAGTCTTATTTCTTCCTATTTTTTCATAATTCCTGTTGTGTGTGCATGCGTGTGTGTGCGCGCGCGCGCGCGAGCTAAACACACACGAGCTAAAACCTGGTATAGGTGCCCAAGGTAGCAAACATCTAGCTCCCTCCCCAGACTGAGTCCCAGGGATCAAGGAGGGCCTGGATCTCATTGCCTTGGTAGCCCTCCAGGGCTGGAGAGTGGGCAGGACTGGCAAAGCTAGAGGGGGTTACCTGTACATGCAGCTCATACACTTCCTTCCGGAGCTGGGCAGGGCTCTGCATGACCGAAATGGCTCCAGATGTCTCATTAATTTCAAAGTCTCCGTCACTACCTGTCAGAGAAGTCCCTTGCAGTTCAGCACAGGGCCACAGGGGGGTGTAGGAGAGTCATGCCACTCGCTTCTCAAGCATTAGCTAATTGGAGGTTTCCTTGTAGACTGCAAAACTGTTTTCATCTGTGTCTTGCCAATGAGGAAACTGAGTCTCATAGGGGCCAAGTTAACTTATCTAAGCTTACACAGCAAGTGCAGACCTGGGCTTGAACTCACTTCTGTCTGGCTCTCAGGTTCCATACTGTATCCCTTCTCCTATGCATGATACTGTGTGTGTATGTGTGTGTGTGAGAGAGAGAGAGAGAGAGAGAGAGAGAGAGAGAGAGAGCGAGAGTGAGCGTGTGTGTGTGTGTGTGTGTGTGTGTGTGTGTGTGTGTGTGTGAGACAGAGCAAGGGAACAAAAAGGAGATAAAGACAGAGGGAGGTAAGGAAGAGGAGAGAGAAGGAAAGAGGGGAAGAAACTGAGGGTGTGGAGAGAGAGAAAGAGGAAAGAACAAGGAGATGGTGGGGAGCCGCAGAGGGAGAAGCAAGAACAGAGGCTGGGCCGTGCCCTGTGACTGGGAAAAGGCAGGAAGGTGCCCAATGTCTGTGCGCCTGGGGGAAGGAGCCTGTCTGGGATGGTGGAAATGTTCATGCATGTGTGAGGTGCTGGAAGGCAAGTGTGTATCAGATGTGTCCTAGGACAGGGTGTGGGAGGTGGTAGTCTCTGGGTGAGAGTGTAAAGACATGTGCACATCTGGAATCTGACTCCAGGTGTGATGACCTGGCCTCCTGTGGGCTGCAGAGACCACCTCAGGAACACTGCAGCCTGTTCAGCTGCTGCCCAGGTGTGGAAAGAGCACACTGCAGAGTTAAAAGACCTGGGTTTAAATCCAGAGGTAGGGACTTGGGTGCCAGTTTAGCTGCTCTGAGCCTCCGTTTCCTCATCCATATGTAGGGCTAGTACTAGGGTCATACCATATCATCACTGTGCTTATTTATTCAATTCAACTATATGCTCTAGTCAAATATTTAAAAGAATGAGAAAAAAAGTACAGAAATTCCAAGAGTATAAGAAATGTTGCCACTCTCCAGGTACAGTGGCACATGCCTATAATCCCAGTGACCCTGAGGCAGGAGGATTACAAGTTTGAAGCCAACCTCAGCAATTTAGCGAGACTCTAAGCAACGTAGTGAGAACCTGTCTCAAAAAACAGAACAGAACAAAACAAAAACAAAATATGATTAAATTAAAAATGAAAAGGTCTGGGGATGTGACTCAATGGTAAAGTGCCCCTGGGTTCCGAACTCCAGCACCTCCCCCCACACATACACAAAAGAAAAGTTGCCACTTATCGCCATTCACAAAGGTGTGTTCAGGGTGAAGGGAATGAGAATCAGTGGGGACTGTGTGGCTCTCAGGACCCCACTACTGTTCCTGCTGTTGCTAGACTGCAGCACATTTGTTACCTCCTGAAGGGCCCAGATGGCCTTCTCTATCACATTTTGTCCTGGCCCACAAGGTTATAGCATGGGCTGCCTAGAGACCCTCAGACCTCAATAGGTAGGGAACCAGAACCCAGAGAGGTAGAGGAAGTTTTCTGTGGTCACCAAAAGAGTCAGAGCTGTAGCTCCAAAGCTAGACTAGACTTACCGTTCACGAGGCTGTAGACAATGTGGTTGGGTTTGCCCCGATCTCCATCCATGGCCACCACTGTCAGCACCTCTGAGCCCTGGGGAACAGAAGAAGTTGCTTGAGGCTAATGGTGATACTGGGGGTTCCCCCTCCCCAGAAACTGCCCCATCACAGAAGGGAAGTGCCACCCCCACACAGGAAAAGAACCAGGCCTCTGGGTAGCCCTGAACTGTGAAGCTGCCCTACTCTGCAGGGGACTTCCAGCACTCACTGACCTCCCAGGGATGGAGGGACAGCCTGAGCCTCCCTTCTTCCTGGCCCACAAGGTTATAGCATGGGCTGCCCAGAGACCCTCAGGCCTCCAGACTGACTCCAGTCCCCTAGGCCACACTCAGCCTCACTCTGCTGTCCCCCACTCTCTGGCCTCACCCTGCTGCCCCCTCCATCTTTTGCCCTCACTCTACTCTAGAGGTGCATGAGGGAGAGATGAGAGAGGTGGATCCCAAGATCACCTTAAATGCAACATCTCACACTTTTTACTTTATCCTATGGCCCCTAGAGATGGGTTACTGAGAGGAAAAAGTCCAGTTTGACCTTGCCCCTTTCTAAGTACCTTACTTGGGACCTACCCTCTTGCCTGGCTACTCAGGGCTACATCTGAACTGGGTTCAGCTGCTGCCTTCCCTCCATAGCCAACCCCAAGCCTTGACCCTCAACACCTCTCTCTGCCCTTAGCTCTTCAGCATGTGGGTCTGGGGCTCTCCCAACCCATCTTGCAGCCTGCACTAAGGGCAGCCAGTATTTCTCCCTCCCGTTCTCTGTGCTTGTCTCCAGCTCTATGTTCTCAGTTTCTTTGTTTCATGGAGTTGGGAACAATCAGGGAAAGGGGAAAGTGAAAGTTGAGAAGGCAAAATAATTGCACAGAGTTGTTGCATCCACTGTGGCTAAGGAGGTCTGGCTCTGGACTGCTCTGCCTGCATGGAGCCCATAGTACAGCTGGGAGGCACTTAAATACATGGATGTACTCCAAGAATGGATGAGCTCAAGGTGGGGTGTGCCGTGCATGCTGTGGGAGCAGAGGGGAGATGCCCACATCTTACACCAAATGTGCGGCAGTGCCGGAGCTGAACTGAGGAGGAGGGGCATCAAATGATGTAGTAAGATGGGTTGGGGTACTCAAAGGATAGTAAGGTTCCTGGTGTGGCAGGGAGGCTGAGTCTCACAAGCCAGCCTGGAGAAACTGACCACTGGGGATTCACCCACAGACCAGAACACAAGAACAATAGCCGAAGCACCAGGGGCAGAGATTTGACTATGTGCGAAGGAGGTAGAGATTGGCCTTCCAGCTGGACCTGGGTTGGATGCCTCACAAGGGTCACCGTGATTCACACAGCAGATGATGGAAGAAATGCTGGTTGGAGGGTCCCTAGGCTATATGCTTGGGGCTGTGGAGGCACAAAGGAAACCTCATCCTTCAAAGGTATAAGAAAGGACCCACCTCAAACAAGACTGTTGGCCACTCGCCATCCTCTCTCTCTGATCTTTCTGGGGGCTAACATTTGCAGCCAGGCTGGCGTAAACTTGCATCAATGTAGGACTGCCTGGCATAGCCTCAGTGCCCAGAAGCATGCTCCACACTGGCATGGGCTTCTTCCTCCTGGTTCATGGGCTGAGCCTAGTCCAGAGCCAGCCTCTGTATGAAGGGGGTGTTCCCAGGGAGCAGGGTGAGTCCAGCCATCCTCAGCATGGGGCCCCAAGAAATCACAAGGGGACAGGGAATGAAACATCTGGAGGAGACACTGGCTGAGGGGCATAGCCACTCACCGGCAGGGTGTCTTCATACACGTAGCCATAGTAGGGTGTGCCCACGAAGACAGGAGGCATGTCCTGAACGTCCTCCACATTGACTGTGACAGTGGTGGTGGCTGAAAACACGATGTCGGCCCCTCGAAGCTTGCCCCCGCCATCCTGGGGAAAAACCAGGACCACAGAAGGAGAATAAAGACAAGATGGGCTCAGGAGTGGGATAGACTCTATAGGAGTCTGGCACCTGCCATCTACTGGCTGCGGGACCATCTGCCCTCTCTGAGCTTCTGTTTGCTCCTGTGTCAATGCAGTTACTTCTCCTTTCACAAGGATGTTGGGGAGATTAAATGAGATGATGCATAAAGGTTTTCAACCAGGATCTGGTGTGTACTAGGGTCCTCTGGATACAGGAGTGGTTCTTTTTCCAGGACCTTATGTGAGCAAGTGCCAGAGGAGGAGGAGGTCAGGGCTAAATTCTCATTCCCAGCCCAAAACCAAGCCTGGAACACCTGAGTAGCGATGACAGGTCCAGCCTGAGTTGGGTGCCATAGGGGCACATGGGGGTTGTTTCCTTATCCTGAGCAAGCCTAACAGAAGTGTGCAGTGAGTTGAGCCCCCACAGAGGAACCAGTAGGTGGGCCCTACTTGGAATTCCTGATGGAGGCTGTAGTGGGATGACCTCTAGCCAATATGTGACCTGTAAAGGGCTTCCTGCAAAAGAAACTTCTAGGCCTAGAGGGATAGCTTTTGCTCTCAGGGGGAAGAGGCTTGGTTGAGCCCTACTGATTCCTGGCTCCCACACCATGCACTTCAGAAATGTGAAGAACTTAGTTACTAACTTCTGGGGCAGGCAGGTGAGGAAACAGAGGCTCAGAGAGAGTAACTGCTCACATGAAGAGGAGGAGTGGGGTGAGCAAGCCTGGCCAGACAGATGGAAGGTCCCAGAGGCCAGGTTGTGAAGGGTGTGAGGGGATCACTTGGTCCTACCTAGCTGATCCTGGCCATCAGTCTTGAAGGGTCATATCCTCTCCCCTGGAAGGGCATATGGCCTCTCCATGCCATAGGCACC
Source organism: Spermophilus citellus (assembly GCF_964194105.1). Lineage (NCBI taxonomy): Eukaryota > Metazoa > Chordata > Mammalia > Rodentia > Sciuridae > Spermophilus > Spermophilus citellus. The sequence goes on along the minus strand of NC_138195.1, from coordinate 56,882,906 downwards.
AGGCTCCCCAGAGAATAAGTCCTGACAAAAGATTTGAAGTAGCTGCCTCTCCTCCCTCCTTAATTCCCGTTATGCCTCCTGCTCTGCAAACTGCCCTCCTGCTGCACAACCTCACTGTGTTCCAGGACAGTTCAGGACAGACTAGATGCTCCTCTGTTTCTCACTCTCTGTTACCTTGGCAATCACAGTGACAAGATGAGTCTGGGACTTCTCATAGTCCAGAGTGGCTCTGGCCTGCAGGCGCAGCACTCCGCTGTGGCGATCCAGGGCAAATGTGGTGGAGTGCAGGTTCTGTAAGAATCAGGGAGGCACTGGACCTGAGGAAGAACCCCAGGCTTCCCAGGAATGTTCACTCTGAAGGGTTCTCATAGGCCCTTGTCAAAGGAACTCTGGTTTGGGGGCTGAGGTTCCAACTTGAGGGCGCCCAGCCCTCTTGGCCCCCAGGATACCCTCATAGACTGTGCTTAGGACTTTCTCTCCCACAATTTTCGTCAAAACCAGAATGTTCTCTCCAAGCAGGGCCTTAGCTTTTCTCTCTGCTCAGCTGGAAAACATGGGGTTCAGCCTTTGGCCTGAAGGTACCAGCAGGTAGAAACGTGCGGATGGTACTCTGACTGAGAGGGCATTGGAGCTTCCGTGTCATGGTGAAGGAGGGAGCCTTGGGGACCTTGAAACCACGTGTAAGGGCTGTGCCTGTCCAGGGCAGCTCCTGCTGGGAGCAACAAGGGATGATGAGCAGTCTGGAGGAGGCCAGCAGGAGCACTAACCTCTGGTGGGGGTGCTCAGGAGGCCACAGGGTTAGGTATTAAGTGCCAGGTGCCGTGATTGGAGTTTTGTGCACATTTAATCCTCACAGTTGTTCAGTGAAGATATGTTTTTATCTTTCCCATTTTACATGTGAGGGAACTGAGCTAGAAAATTCAGGTAACGTGTTGAAAGTACATAGTGGTAAGTGGGGGATCTCTCCAATACCTGTGGAGTTGAAGGTGTGTTTCTTCAGAACCTGTACCAAGCTGTACAATGAAAATTGTCACGGTGGGTGACCAGATGCAGAGAAGAGGAAATGGCATGGAAACAGCAGCCATGTCAGAGAGGTAGTTGACTTTTAGGAGAACAGATAGGGGTGGGGGTTACAGGGGAGGGGTCCCTGCCTTTGTCAGGGCAGCACCGATGGACAAGGGTGGGGGTCAGGGCATAGTAGCTCTTATTCTGAGAGTTGTTCCCTCTGCCCTTTTTTCTATGGACCATTGTAGTCCCAGATAGGCTTCTCCTACCCTGTGTGAGTACAGAGTGTCTGAGGCTTATCCTGGGGAAGATTCTGGGGGAGTCGAGGGCTGAGGGTCACAGGATCTCCATAGGAGTGAGTTGGAACAGGCCAACTCAGAGGCAGTTACGATGGGGAAGTCAGGAAGAAGCCTGCTCTCCCTCTCAGGTCCCGACCTGTCTGTCCCAGACTTGTGTATGCTCTTTGGGAACAGTAGAGGGCACTGGTCTAAGGTTCCTGATGATTGAAGGGAGGATGTCCAAGTGTCCCCTCTACCCCAGAACCCTGGGTGCATCCTATGCATCCCACCTTACCTGCAGGAAGTAGGTGACACTCCCTCCAGAGCCAGCGTCCTTGTCCACTGCATGAACCTTGAAGATGCTGCTTCCAGCAGGTGTGTCCTGAGGAGCCACAGCCATAGGGAAGGGTCAGGGGCCAGAGGCATAGGGAAGTGGTGAGATCAGGGGACTGAGGGGCTGAAGAGGTGGCAATGAAGTATGCAAGCACCCAATGGGGGAAGGACAGAGATAGAGGAGACATGTTGAACTGAATGCAGGAAAGATGGGGAGGAATGGGAGAGAGAAAGACATGGCAAGGGACTGGGGTGCCCAATGAGAAAGCAGAAGAAAGGACCAAGATCCCAAGTAGATGAGGGGTTTAAATATGAAACTGCAATCTGCAAATGAGGACACGGTTTACAAACATGGACATACTTAGGATCACCAGGGACCCCACACACAGACTTTAGAACAAGAATGAAATTGATTTCTCTTGCTGACTTTGATTTTAAACTTTGAGAATTTTTGGTGTTGACAAGGGTCAGGGAGACAAACTCTTCTGTATGTTGTAGGGCTTTTGACCCAGTAACTTCAAATCTTGGGGTTCTATCTTAAGAAAATAACTTTTCTCTCCTCCTCCCTCCTTCCTCTCTCCCTTCCTTCCTGCCTTCTCTCTTTCTGTGGCTGGGAATGGAACCAAGGGCCTTGAGCATGCTAGGCAAGCACTCTAACACTGAGATATACCCACAGCCCTTTAAGGAAATAATCTTAATTAAAGAAAAGAAATCCTGTATGCTCAGAGGTTGATATTTCTTATAATATCAAAAATATAAATTTTTAATATCCAAGCATAAAGAAACGAGTTAATGAAGATGGATTGTTCACTTGGTGGAAGCTTTCAAAATGATAACTTTTCAATTAATGAGGAAAATTTCTAGGGCATAAATAAAGTGCAAAATAAGATATTGATAGCATTTGTTTACTATATTCACAATTATGTCCAACAAAAAATGAAAAAAAAACCCTATCATCACACAAAAATTAAAAGAATATACACCAAAATGTAACAAGTTCTCAGGCTGGAGGGGTTGAGCGTGATTTTCAAAACTATTCCCTCCTACTTTTCTATAAGTTACACATTTCTACAATTAACATGCATTAATTATAATGATAATTAGACATTCTTTTGGAATAAAACCTAATGTGGGAGGGCAGGGAGGCAGAGGTAGGGGAGGACACAGAGGCGTGGGCTCTCTAGAGGGCAGCAAGTGAAGGGAAGGACAGGTGCTCTGCACTCCTGGCCCTGGTTCCCTGGGCCAGAGCATACAGCAGCTCCAGTGGGCAGGCTGTGGGCCTGAGGAGGGGTGTCTTCCCCGTCCAGTGGCTCCTCTTACCTCAGGAACCAGGACGACATAAGGCTCTTGGATGAACCTGGGTGCCTCGTCATTGGCATCTGTCACTAGGATCACGACTTTTTCTGCCACCTGAGAAAGGGCAGAGTGATCAGGAGTCAGGGCAGTGAGACTTTCTGGGGGCTAAAAGGATGGTGGCCTCTAATACCCCCAGGTATATGTTCCTACCCATCTCTTCTTTCTCTCTCCTTCTCTCCCTTCCTTTCTTCTTTTATTTATTCATGCAACAAATCTTATTAATGCCAAGCACCGTGTTCCATTCTGGAGACAGCAGACAATCTGAGGCATATTATTTTGCAGTGGCCATGGTGGCTTGGATATGCGGTAAAGACCAGCATATTCTCCCCTGCATGGTGCACCAGGTGCACCATGGCCTGTGTAAATGCATCCCTTCGGACTGTGTGTACTGCATCTAGAGGCCCTGGGAAGCCGCAGCTAGCTGGGGCTGTGGTGGTGGATAGTAGGGAGGTTTCTCAGAGGAGTGAATATTAATCCCTGTAGCAGATTGGCCAGAGGAAAGAGGTAGAATTGGGTGGTGGGCTGGGAAGAAGGGGCCATATGTGCAAGGGCAAAGAGGACTGAGATAGTGAATTCAGAGAATAGAGGAGATGCTAAGTCATGGATGAGAGAGAGAAGCTGAGCAAGGCAGATGGTGCCTGACGGGAGGTCCCGCATGTCTGAGTGAAGCTTGGATTTCATCCTGAGGGTGGTGGGAGCCAGCTGTTGGCACTTGCTTTTAGAGTTACAAAGCAAAGGTTGGGGGAGGGGTGTTCAGATCTACATTTCACAGCTATGTCTCTGTTGGCACTTTGGGTGTGGATTGGGGTGGCTGGGGGAGCCAGTGGGTGTGAGGCAGATGAGAAGAACTCCTGGGTGGTCAGTGTTTAGTTCAGCTCCAGCAAGTGGAGCAGATAGGGGCGCAGGGTTGAGGAGTTGCTATGGAATGTGGATTAGACCCATAGAAGGTCAGTGGAGAGAACTTGCTCTCAGTTCTCTCCACCTTGCTTCTTTCTTTCACACCTCACTTCAGCTCTCTGCTCTGGGCAGTTTGGGCAGGTCTTGTTGGACCCTGGATTGGATTTACAGGAACCCTCAAGTGGGCTAGGGGAGGAACCATGCCCTTCTCAGGCCCAAACGCTACATGTTGCTAGGGCAGCTCAGGAGCGCACTCACCAGGTTTAGGCCGTCAGAAATGCTGATGATGACTTCAATCTCATCCTCCCTCTGTGAAGCACAGGAACTGAGTGAGTGTCTGGGACTCTGACATGCCTTGGGGATGCTGGGGCTAGCGGAGCTTTTCTTGGACCATCAGAGGAGGCCTGGGCATGTTGAGGAAGCCCTGGAGCAGGGCCTGGTGGTGGCAGTGCACCCGGTGTGGCTGAAAGCTGCCTCTTGCCAGGCTTGAGATTTGGGGGATTTATGTATCAGGGGTTCTCATAGACCCAGAGCAACTGATGGGGCCCCAACAGGAAATGCTCTCCTGCTCGAGTGGGAGGAGAGGCCAACTCAGCTGGAAGAAGAGGACATCCTTTCTTTTCTTTTCCTTTACCTCTCCCTTATCTCTCTGCACCTCTCCATATCCCAGAGATCTGCAGTGGTCTATGCCCATGTTGTCTCAAGAGCTCCCAGGACATTGTGTGAACCTCTATAAGGTCACCAGATCCCTGTGGGTGCCAGGAGTGCTGTTTCCACAGTAGTCACTGAGTCCTTTTTTCCCTTTCTCTATCCTGCCTGAGGCTAGTGGATTCTGTCATTGAAGCAGAACTGGCAGCAGCCCCACAGCTGAGGTCTAGTTATGTGGCCAACTAGGCTGACCAGCCTGCTGTGGGGTTATTTATTTATTTATTTATGGTCCTGGGGATTGAACCAAGGGGCACTCTATCACTGAGCTACATCTACAGCCCTTAAAAAAAAAAAAAAAAGCTGGCTTTGAATTTATAATGCTTCTGTTCTGAATTACTGGGATTACTGCACCTTGCCTGGTGTCGGGTCTTTAAAGAGAAAAGAATCCCCTGCCCTGTCATTGGTAGTTTCAGATGTATGCAGAAGGAAGGAGGTTTTCCAAACTCAGACATTCTCTCAACCACTCTTTCCAGTCCTGATCTGCTGAGCTTCCCTATGGCTTATAGGATCTGTCTAAGGACTGGCTTCAAAGACCACTGCAGGAAAGACCAATGCAGGAAATTTCTTTCAGAAACCTCAAAGTGCAAACATTTCACCTTTCTTTTTCTTTCTTTTCTTTTTTCTTCCTTCCTTCCTTCCTTCCTTCCTTCCTTCCTTCCTTCCTTCCTTTCTTTCTTTCTTTTTTTTTGGTATCAGGGATTAAACTCAGGGGTGCTTAACCATTGAGCCACATCCCCAGGGCTTTTTATTTTTTATTTTGAAAAGTTGCTGAGGGTGGCTTTGAAATTGAAACCCTCCTGCCTCAGCCTCCTGAGGTGCTGGGATTACAGGTGTGTGCCACCACACCCAGCCAAATATGTCTTTTTAATTGCTCAAAAGATTAGCAGGGCTGGCAGTTGCTTTTGAAAGGACACCCCCCCCCCACCCTCCTTGAGATCAAAGTCTCCTCTGTAATGGAAAGCAGCCCAGAGGCAGAGCTGCTGTTCTTGGGCAGCCTCAGCATCACCACCCTCAACCCCTTTGGTCCCCTGCTCTGCAGAGAGGATCTGACACATACTGGCATGCTCTAGCAGGCAGCAGCCCTAAAGGGCTTCCCACACATCCCCATACCTCTCTGTCCAGCTCTTCAACCAGAGTGATGTTTCCAAAATTGGGGTCAACAGAAAAGACGCTTCTGGTGCTGGGGTCAAAGCTGATGTGATAGGAGACCCGGTCTCCCTCTGGGTCTGTCCCATTCAGTGTGTACACATGGGTACCTGGAAAGAGCACAGTGAGGGAAACCTAGAACCTGGGACCCAATTTATCCTGAAAGTGGCAGTTGCTCAGAACCAAGGATGCAAATGTTTATAGAATGAATGTTCAATTCAGCACCTAAGGTGCTGCCCTGAACTGGAAGCTCCTGACTGGCCTCACCCCTCCTGGCTTCTTCCCACTTTTTATCTTTATTCTTCACAACTGTCAGATCTTATTATCAGCCACTTTGCTGACTGTAATCTGTAAGACAGATTATGGAGGAGGTTCAGGTCTGCTGTGCCTAGTTGACTCTAGTGACTATTTCCCTCTGTCTAAAATGACTTCTCTCTCTGGAGCCAAGACTTGGGAGGAGGGGGAGGGTTATCCCTGGGGTGGGGGAAGCAAGGAGACAAGGGAGCAGTACTGAAGGCAGGAAGTCACCTGGAAGACTTCAGGGATTTCTGAAGGTAGGTGCTGCTTAACTTGCTCCTCCTTTTCTTTAGGAATACCAACGCTGATAGAGTAAGGAAGAGGGGCTGAGACCCTTTCTTCTTACTCCTCTCTATCTCTTTATATTTCAGCTGATTGGAACTTGGTGACTCTTTTAAAGTCTAGAGAGCTGAAGCTCAGGGAAGTAAATATATATGTTCAAGGTCACAAAGCCCCTAAGGAGCAGTGCCTTATCGCCAAGTTGCAGACCACTGACTGCCCCCAGGGGCCTACCCTGTCTTCAGCCTCCCCCCCCCCCCGCCCCCCTGTCTCATGGACTGTCCCGGCTTAGGTCGCCATGGCAGCGGTGACCTCTTTTCCAGACATTGCCCTGGGGAACTTGGAGGACAAACAAGGAATCCCCCAGGGGCATGCGCAGCCTTGAGCTAGGCACCCTGTAGGCTCAGAGGAGTCACGGTTGCGTCTCTGCATCCAGGGGAATGCAACATACTCTCTGGGAGACCTGGGGTGGGGGTGGGGGTGGGCTGAAGCTAGGGCTACTTACCCACAGGGGTGTCCTCTGGGAGGCTGAATAGGGCCATGTTTCCATTGGTGCTGCCCACTCCGTTGTCAAAGAAATGGGGGGCAAAGTTGGCCTGGACTAGAAAGAAGAAAGGAAAGATCCCCCAGACACCCCGGGAGAGCTTCGCACCAGCGTGGTCATTGGCCAGACCCCCACTAGTGCGAAGAAGAGCGCTCTGTCTCTCCTACTTCTGCGCACCGAGGGTCCCCGCTGGGCGCGCCGGACAGTGCACCCCTACCCCTGCAACTCCAATGGGCTCCCACTGCGCTCCAGCGTCTCCAAGACACCACGTTATCCGGGCGTTTAGGAGCGAGGTGGCGCCCAATCCCATCAAAGGGAGGACTGAAAACTCTTTCTCAGAGAGGGGCAGTGCCCCGACAAGGTCATACTGCGAGGCAGGATACCTTCCCTTGCGCCTCCAAGCCATCGAAGTAGTTAGTCAATCTCCCACCCTGCGTCCGAGGAAGGGAGAGCAGCAAGGGTCTAGCCCCACACCGCGGGGCTCTGGGTCCACTCCTCTGGAGAAGCGCCCCAGGAGCGCCCAAGATCTGGCCGGGCCAGACAGCTGGAAGGACTTCTCCCGCCCCCGTCCCGCAGCCCGAGTCTCACTCTGGAAGTGGACGATGTCCCTGAGTCCACCCAAGTCGCGCTGTCCCCCATTCTCCCTGTCACCCACGGCGGCCGGAGGGGCCCAGCAGCCACTCACCCAGGCAGAAGGGCAGCAGCCCCAGCGCCAGGACGGCCCGCGGCCTGCGCCTCATGTCTCCGCGGGTGGGTAGTGAGCTTCACCGCCGCCGAGGCCGGGAGCAGGAGCATCAAGCATGCCCTGGATCCGCGAGGAGAGCGGAGACGACAATGGGGGTGGCTGCGGCTGCGGCGGTAGCGGCGGGAGGGGGCGCGGGGCGGGAGTGCCGGGTGGTGCGAGGGCGCTAAGCGGATGACAGGGCTCGGATCTGTGCAGCTAGAGCACTCCTGCCCGCCGCCTTATGAGACCAATTAGTAGGACCTGAGGGACCTGCTCCTAGGTGCCTGAAGGAGGGCTGACAGGACTGTCCTCCCTCCACCACGCCCCCTTTGCTTAAGCCTGGCGCTCAGGAGCCTCGAAGTGCAGAGACAGGGCATTATGGAGGGAAAGGAGTGTCTTTCCCCTGGTTGCCCTGAAAAGGCTGTTGGAAAATTGGGGCTTCCCTGGGTCCCCAAGACCTGGTAGGGCTAGGGCTCCACCCCAGTTTTCCTTTTTCATGAACTTCTTCTGTGAGTTTCAGGGAATTCAGGACTTCTTGAGCATTCTTGAAGACTAAACAGTGGGCAGGGGAAAAGCCCAGACTTGGTCTAAAGGGATATCTGGAGGAGAAGTGAGAGCAGAAAGAGATGGAGAGGTTTGGGGAGGCATTGACTTAGCAATCTAAATAGGTCCCAGGAACCACATTCCTAAAGGCTTTGAAGGTGAGACCAAAAGATGGGGAACAGGTGGTGAAGGGTTATCAGGGCCTCCTTTCTGGGATCCCAGGAATGAGGGTCTCATCACATGTGTTGTGTGTTGTGGGCAGCAGACTCACTCTCATCCCTAGAGCACAGTCTGGTGACCACAGAGGAGCAGCTAACTCACTCTTCAAGCTGGCCGAGGAAAGGCAAATAGTTTGCAGGCAATTTCAAACCCCATCTTGAGGTAGACTGGCATATAGCTGGCCAACTCAAGTGTGAACTGCCCAGGTAGGGGGAGCTCCCCAGACCTGCAGGATATTGAGGCAAAGCAAGGCACTGCTTTGGGACCCTGACTGATTGATACCTGGCTGATTGATACCTTACCTGAAGCAGGTAAGGCAGGAACTTCCCCAGTTTCTAGTAAAGTTCCCTGAGCTCTCTCATTGTCCTGCTCTGACACAGAAGTGTGTTTGGAAACTTAGCCTATCTCCCTTCTCATGGCTGTGTCATTTCTGAGTTAGAAAGGAGGGCACAGGGCAGCCACTTCAAGCCAGGTTACATTCCAGGATGCCCTTCGGACAGTGTGATTTCAGGTAGAGGAGACCCCCTACCTCCAAGGGCCTTTAAGGGAGCAGAGCATCCCCCATCTCCTATGCCAGGCCACCTTGATTAACTATTAGCAAGGGTCGGGACTCAGAGAGAAGGAGGGAGAAGATGAAATAATGGTTCTAGGACATTCAAATTTTCAGGCCCAATTCATTCATCTTGTTGGATCCTCTCAGGCTGGGCATTTTGAAAAGCTGCTCTAGAAATTGTAGAGACCTTTCTGCATCTTTCAATCACAAAATGCTGGGACAAGGCCAAGGTCAGTGTTCCTCAAGTCTTATATGGAGATGAGAAGACAGAGGCTGGCTGGAGGCAGAACCAAAGTTTCCAGAAGCCATCTTGTCATACGCAAAGAAGAGCCCACTCTCCTTGTGTCCTGTCCACTATCTCTTCACTATAGGGTTCTTTGGGACCTTTGATTCTCTGTCCTCAGTTCACTTAGTTAACAGACTTATACCAGAGAGGAATAGAGAAGATAGGTCACATGCCAACTGTGTGTGTATGAGTATGTATGCAAATATGTGTGTGTTCATCCTCACCCCTATTACCTTATTTAACCTACACAGTCCTCCTGGTATCATTGTCCCTACTTTACAGAAGAAAAACTTAAAGCTCAGAAAGAGTAAATCACTTGCATAGGTCCACACAGCCAGTGAGCAGAGGTTGGATTTATATCCAGTTGGACTGCTTTCAAAGTTGAAACTCTTTCCATGGCTGATGTAGATGGCCATGAAGTTAAGGAAACTTTAGACTCTGAGCTCCCTCACTCACATATCCCTTCCATATTTGTACTTTATAGTCTTTTCCTTGAAGAAATTGCCTCTGTCTCAATTGTATAAGCTCAGATCTTCTAGAGTGACTAGCTGTCCCAGTTTGCCTGTAACTGAAGCGTTTCCAGGGATGCACTAATTTCCATGCTAAAATCAGGAAAGTCTGGGGTAAACCTGAGATGGGGTGGCCACCTTAGATCTGGCGCTGTCCTCAGAGCACCTAAAAACATGGAAAAGCAGCAATGCTTCATGGTAGTTTTTGTCACGGATCTTGATCTTGACATTGTGCACGGGGGTGGGGGGGTGGGGGTTGGGAGAGTGTGGGGGTTGGAGTGGGGCTGGAAGCTATGTGGAGGACTCAGTTTGCTGTAGCGGGAAAGGCTCATCTGCCATGAATTATAAGACTTGGTCTTCACCCTGCAGACACTGAGCAGCCCCAGGTACCCAAGTCACCCTTACCTCTACCTGCCTACCACCCCTGCAGGGTAACTGAGAAGCTCCCTCTCTCCTGGGCCTCCCACATGTTATCTGTGGTGCCATCAGGTCATCTTTGGGTCAGGTTCTGACAGCTCTTCCTTTGCCAACTGGTCCAGTTATTGATAAGTGAGAATTACAGAGTCAGCTGCCAGCCTGGGCATGCACACGTGTTCTAGCTGTTTGCCAACACATCAACCCAGGCATAAATGCACTTTTACACCTTTGCTTTTATCTGATCTTCCTAAATGTGCTAACTCATAGTCTGTTGCCCACGTGTGCACACACACTCACAGCTGTCCACAAACATACACATGTGAGTTCTAGTACCATTTTCACACCGATTTGTATGAACATACATAATGCCATTCACATGCAGACTTGTTCATGTCTTATCACAAACTTGTTCCTGTCTTATCTCCAAGTATGAACACTCAGCCCAGCATCTGCATGCACATCTGCATGTAGAAGTTGGACCAGGTACTCTCTAGGCTCCCCCTAGTGCTGAGAAGATGGTGAGCACCTGCTGTAGCTATTCAACCACACAGATGGAGGAGGAGGCAAGGGTAGGTAAACATTTGCTGCAGTGTCTCTGACTCTGCCCCAGTAGTCTGGGAGACCGTCTGGCAGATTGTCAGCCTCTGCCTGTCCCTCTTGTTCCTAGGCCAGATGTAGGGTGACAGTTTCAGTTTCCTCTGGAATGAGGATGAGATCCCTTCCCCATTGTTGTGACCCTGCCTATCCTCTTAACTGAGGTACTCTGCCACTGTTTCCTGGTACTCAGTGATTAGTGGCCCCAGTAATCATTTTGCTCATGGACTGACTTCTGGATTGTAATGTTGTAGTGCTTTGAACATGACATTCACACAGGTAGACAGACTTTGCCTAATTCTGTAGATGTCTTCTTAGCTAGCTAAGTCTGCTACATGGCTGAGCCTGGTAGGGAACACATCAAAGAAGATGTGTTTCTCCAGAGGGTTTTCTTCCCCCAGTATGCCCCCATCCCCAAGAAGAATTGGTCACCACTTGGAACAATGAATTGTAATCATCTGCTTGGTTTTCTCCTCCAGGGGGCTGTGAACCATTCAGACAGAAGTTGTGTTTAATTCATAGGTTGCTTTACTCTCGGCAGAGGCCCTGGACACAGTGGGTTCTTCTTGTGTGAGTCAGCCTTCTACTACTGCAACAAATATCGGAGGCAATCAACTTATAAACAGTAAAGGTTTGTTTTGGCTCCCAGTTTTAGAGCTTTTAGCCCATGATCCATTGGCCCTGTTGCTCTGGGTCTATGGAGGCACATCATGACAGAAGCTGGTAGTAGAACAAAATGGCTCACCACTCCTGCATAGGAAGTAAAAGAGAGAGGAAGAAAGAATGGACTGGGGTCCTCCTCTGAAATCATGCCTCCAATAACCTAAAGACTAGGCCACACCTCTTAAAAGCTCTACCACCTCCCAATAGTGCCACAGGCTGGGGACCACACCTTTAACACATGGATCTTTGGACAACACTTATCAAAGCCATAGCAGTCCTTAAGGAGTAATCATTCACTTCTTTAATGAATGAGGAAATAAATGAACGAAGAGCCTTCTAAGAATGTCAGGAGTTTTAGTTCCTGGCTCTAGTTAACCACTGACCCTCTGCATGCCTTTGACATGCTCTCCCATCCTTCCATAAATTGTCAGAGTAGAATAACCAGGAGATATATGTTGTAATGCTTCTGAGCCAGGCAGGAAATGGAAATGTTTGAAACTGGCAGGGTGCAAGACAATAGGGAGTGGTAGAAACTATGGCTCACACATATGACTGTTCACATCCATGGAATATTTTAATTTTGAGCTGAACAAGCAATAAGCAAAAAAAGGTTGTGTTTTGATGTGGAAAGGAACTCCCCAGTGTGGACATCTCACAGCTTGATGCCTCCTATCTTTCTGGTTAACACTTTGCAAATCTGAGGGTTTGTGCAGTTTCATTGAATTTACATGGCAGTTGTGCACCAAAAGCCCATTTCCAGGGTTGGAGCTGTTGATGGTGTATCTGCTAGCTGCCTCTAAGCTGTCTTCATACTTCCAGGCTGCTAATAAACTGGCAAGTTTTCGCCACTGTCAGGGAGACCCAACTAGACCGCTGGACCTACCCATATCCTAGGTGTTCCCAGTAAGTGGAGTCACTGTGTGAATGTTAGCCAGCTGGAGCGTGGTCTCTACAGGGCTCTGGGAGGCGGCTTACCTGATCATTTGCCCAGAATGAGCTGGGAGTTGTGATGAGCAGTCTTAGCCTCACTTTACAGGTGGGAAACCTGAGGTTCTGGAAGCCTCCTGATCTCCCCCAATGTCACACAGTAGATGCTTAAACAGGCACCGTTGGAACCTCAAATCTATCTTGGAAACCAACCAACTACCCCAGATGCCCCTTTCCCACTTAAAGGACCATGGACTCATTCTGTTGCCATGGAGACTGTGTACTTTTACCCACTGTATCCTGTGAACATGTCTAGATTCCTCGAGGAGTCCATCGGGACAACATAAGAACTCCAGCTTTACTGGTTTAAAGTCATTTACAGATGTGTAGGATTCCTCCCCATGTTTGAAGAGTCTTATGCACAAGACTTCCCTGGATACTCAATATATCTTTTGAGAACTAAGTTTTTCTACTGCTCGGGCAAAGGACAGAGGGGACAGGGAGACATGGGGCAAGTATAGGGTCCTCGGCTCCCCTTCAAGTCACTGCTTTTATTTATTTTTTGGTTTTTCTTAGTTATACATGACAGCAGAATCCATTTTGATAGAATTATACAAGCATGGAATGATTCTTATTCTAGTTAGGACCCCATTCTTGTGGGTGGGCACAATGGTGGGATTCACTTAAGAATTTCACACGTGTATCTAGGAAAATTATGTTAAATTTATTCTACTATCTTTCCTATTCCTATCCCCTCCCTTTCTTTTATTCCCCTTTGTCTAATATACTAAACTTTCCTTCTTCACCTTCCCTATTTTATTGTAGTTTAGTTTCCACATATCAGCAAAAATAGTTGACCTTTGGTTTTTGGGGACTGGCTTATTTCACTTAGCATGAAGTGATGGACACTATGTGTCCAGATTCATCCATTTACTTGTAAATGTCATAAAGTCATTCTTCTTTATGGCTGAGTAATATTCCATTGTGTATATAAACAAACATTTCTTTATCTGTTCATCTGTTGAAGGGCACCTAGGTTGGTCCCATAACTTAGCTATTGGGAACTGAGCAGCTATAAACACTGATGTGACTGCGTCACTGTAGTATGTTGACTGTAAATCATTTGGATATATGCTGAGGAGTGCGAAAACTGGGTCAAATGGTGGTTTTATTCCTAATTTTCTGAGGAATCTCTATACTGCTTTCCGGGGGGGGGTTGCACCAATTTGCCAGTTTTCAGTCCTTCCAACCACGTATGAGAGTTCCCTTTTCCCCACAGCTGCTCTGAAAGTCAGCTGTCCCTGGGAGCTGGCCTCTTCCTTGTGCCCTTTCTCTGTGAGCATCCCTGAGCCATGGCATGGCAGTTCTTGTCCTCAAGAGAAAGTGTCCTCTTCCCCCAAGGGCCAGGCTGTGTCTTCTTTTTACTTGTGTGCATTAACAAATACCCACACACAAAATTACCAAAGAGGCTGACGCTCCAGGACTGGTGTTTCCTCACTCTGCCTGTTTCTGGGAGAGGCTCACTTTTGAGTCATTTTTTTTTTTTTTTTTTTTTTTTGGTGATGCAGAACATCATAGCAGGGAGCTCCAGGTGGAGCAAACTTTCTTTTTTTTTAACTTTTTTTTATTGGTTGTTCAAAACATTACAAAGCTCATGACATATCATCTTTCATACATTAGATTCAAGTGGGTTATGAACTCCCATTTTTACCCCAAATACAGATTGCAGAATCGCATCGGTTACACATCCACATTTTTACATAATGCCCTATTAGTGACTGTTGTATTCTGCTACCTTTCCTATCCTCTACTATCCCCCCTCCCCTCCCCTCCCATCTTCTCTCTCTACCCCATCTACTGTAATTCATTTCCCTCCTTGTTTATTATCCCATTCCCCTCACAACCTCTTATATGTAATTTTTTATAGCAATGAGGGTCTCCCTCCATTTCCATGCAGTTTCCCTTTTTTCTCCCTTTCCCTCCCACCTCATGTCTCTGTTTAATGTTAATCTTTTCTTCCTGCTCTTCCTCCCTGCTCTGTTCTTAGTTGCTCTCATTATATCAAAGAAGAGATTTGGTATTTGTTTTTTAGGGATTGGCTAGCTTCACTAAGCATAATCTGCTCTAGTGCCATCCATTTCCCTGCAAATTCCATGATTTTGTCATTTTTTAGTGCTGCATAATACTCCATGGTGTATAAATGCCATATTTTTAAAATCCATTCATCTATTGAAGGGCATCTGGGTTGGTTCTCTTAGTTGACTCAAGCACATTCGTTAAGTCATGTGTATGTGTGTGTGTGTGTGTGTGTGTGTGTGTGTGTGTGTGTTTTCTTTACCTCTTTTCTGGAGGGAGGGGTGGGCATGGAGAGAAGAGAAGAAGGAAGGACAAGGGTACAGGGACCACCAGCTCCCACTGCTGGTAGGTGGGGCAGCTGCCTTACCAAGGAGGGAGTGCCTGGTGAGGGTCTGACTCATCCCCACAGCCACCCAGCTAATGCATCACCAAGGCCACCCCACCATGTTCAGAGACACCCTCGCCTTCCCCCCGTGCCTTATCCTCTCCAATTCATTCAATCTCCTTTACCTGTGTTCTCTCCTGCTCACACACTTTTCTAGTTCTTTGTTGTTCTCGAGAGAAAACCCCAGGTCCCCGATGGCCTGTCATTCTACATGTCCCAGGCTGGATCCTCCACTTCCCCTTCAGCCCCCTATTGTTGTCCAGTTGCTGAATTCTGCTCCAACGCTCAAGTCTTTCTGCCCAGCCCTTGGTGTGCTCCTACCCAACCCATAGGCCACAAGTACACACACACACACACACACACACACACACACACACACACACACACTCTTCACTCCACACACACAAACACCACACCATGCATTATATACCCACCACATACATTACACAACAAACGTGTAGACCATACATCTACACCACACAACACACCACACAGAGTGCATGCACCGTATCACATGCACACATACCCTCCCAGTAAACACACATCACATCTTCCTCATCCCCCAACACAGACCTCATACATGCATGCTTCTTCGTCTAGCTGGATTCTCCGTCCCACTAACTCAATTCATGTGTCAGCTTCCCATCTTTTCGCTCCCCTCTTGCACCCAGCCTGCAATTTTTCCACTGGTGCTCACAGTTTTGTGGAGTGGTGATTGCCTATCTGATGTTAAAGGACCCTCTTTATCTCTGAGCTTGAGAACCCAGCACCGAGTCACTGCCAACCCCAGAAGTGGGGTGCTGAATGTGTGAGTGAGTGAGCCCAGAAGCATCTATGAAAGGGATGGGAAAATCCTGGCCTTAACAAGATAAAGACTTGTAATGTGCTCGGGGACCGCTATCCCCACATTCTGCACCTGGGACCTGTGCCCATCACCCTCACATCAGGTGGGCTGGTCGTGTCCTCCGTGCCTGTGGGTGATGCGGGGATGGGGCTTCTCACCTTGCTGGGAGAATCTGATTAGAAGGGAGCTTTACTGAGAAATAAGCCTCTTAAACCTGAGCCATCTGTCCCCTGTGAGCCATGGCTCTGAGCCTTGTGATCACTGTAGCAGGGAAGGCAGCGACATTACTCCTGTGTGCTTGCCCTCTGAGAAGATCCTGTGATCTCCATTTATACAAAAAAAAAAAAAAAAAAAAAAAAAAAAAAAGAGACTGTAATGCTCAAGTTGCATGAAAAATCCTGGGCAGGGCTGGGCTTTGCATCTTGGGGTGTTGAACCTGGTTACTGTCCCTATTGCCCACAACCTAAGTTGTTCTGTGATAGAGAGGTGGCCTGCATGTTCTTTAGGACGGTTTTGTTTTAGTGGAATGATGTGTCTCAGGCCCTATCACCAACTTTCTAAAAAAAAACAAAGACGCGTCATGGATTTTAGCTGTTTGTTTATTTGTTATCAGTTTGGGTCTTCTTTCCAGTAGAATCATGTCTGAAAGTTAGCGAGTGGTTCCTTCAGGGGTCACTGGATGCTGGTGGCTAAATGCCAGGATTGGGGTATATTTGAGGATGACTGAGTCTCTGCAGTCCTCATTGACCACCCTTCGGTCTTATTATGCTGAATTCTAGTAGACTTAGAAGCTTCTGGAACCCTAGGTGCCACAGGTCATGGTGAAATCCTCAACTATCTGCACTAAAGGGACCTCCTGGGGTTGAAGTCATGGGGGTTGGGCCTGGCTCACAATAGCTCTGCAGACTGTGGCAGGATTGGGACCAGGACCTGGAGTTCCAGAACCTTCCCCAGGGCCCTTGATGCCTTAGATTACATTCTCCAACATCACTGCTCACTTGCTAAGAGGGGCAAACCAAGGGTTCTGGTGTTTCTGGTGCTGAGAACAAGAATCTCAGCTGTATGGAGCCTGGCTCTGGGAGCACTACACCTGCGGGAGAGCCCCAGGCACCACCCAAGACTGTGACATTGGCTTGAGCTTGCACACTCTGCAGAGCCTCATGCGGTTTCCTGGGGAGAATCAATGGGTAGAGGCATGAGGACAGGAAGACAGATAGTGGGGAGCAAAGGTAGGGCAGGGAGAGAAAGAAAGAGAAAAACATAATTAAGACTCATTCTCAAGTACAAAACTTTTTTTAAAAAAATCAAAGCAAAGAATCAGACCTTCCCCTCCTCGCGGGAGGCCCAGAAAGGGCCCTTCATGGCAAACATGACTACCCCAGATGGTTTCGGTCATGTTGGGGGAGTCTGGGGAACTCTGATTTACTGGCAGAAGGTGGAGACAAGGTGACTTATCCCAGGCAGAGCACACTTGAGTTGACTTGGGTCCAGGAGGCCTGTTTGTGAAGGCTGTGGCCTGAGGGCTTGCCACATGGATGTGCAGCCCTTGGACCCCCCAGACTGTCTCCTCCCAGGCAGCAAGTGCTAGGCCACATGGGTTCCAGAGCTGCATCTGCATCATTTGGCAAACCAGTCTCATTTACAGGAGGACAATCCACAAGAAAGGAAATACTGCTTGCATTAAACTATTCTTCATATTATTTTTAATAGCAGAAAAAAATGCTGCTAATTGTGTATCCTGTGATATTTATGGATAATTAGTGATGATACCTCATGATGATAGAAACCCCGAGGTTATAAAAAATGTGTAGCAACATAAAGAAAAATGCTTATTATGGTTAATATTAAAGATTTTTAAAGTGAAGTACAATAAAAACAAAACCAGGCAAATCTTTTTTGCATAATAATAACAAAGAAAACATGAATGAGAAATGTTCTTAAGTTATGGTAATGAGATTCTTCTTTCTCTCTTGATTCCAGATTACTATTACATGCACTGTCGTATGAAAGTTAATAACAGAATCTGGAGCTAAATTATTTGGACTCAAAGCCCAGCTGTACCATTTACTTACTAGATGTGAAACCTTTAGTAAGTTACATAACTTATCTGGGTTTTGATCCCTCATGGGTGAAAACAAGGATAGTAAAAGCATCTGACTTTTAGGATTATTGTGAGGATTAGATGTGTTAGCAGATGTAAATATGACAACTAGTAACTGCTATATAAGCACTTGCTATGTAAAATTAAGTTTAATTCTCATAATTCATCCACAACCTCATGTATTAATCATAAGTAAGTGCTAACGTTGGTGTGATTTTCTTTCCATTTTTTTACTTCCTACTTGAAATTACTTTCACCTTTCTGTGGTGATAATCATGAACATACATAACTTACTCTTTTCCATTGACACTCATTGTCATGAGTATTTCCACCAGCATTTCTGATGGCCCATGATGTCCTGACCACTGCCCCCCTCTCTGTGCTCTGTCCCCACCTGTAGATCCCAAGTGTCGTTGTTGGGTTCTACAATAAACATCACAATTGATTGATTGGGAATAGGTGGTCATTCTCCGCCCTTCTCTTGCAACTTCTCCCATCAAGGTATAGGATCTATTTCCCTGTTCCTAAGATCTGGGCTGGTCTTGTGACTTGTTTTGGCCAATAGCACGGGGTGGACACGAAGGCGGGTGATTTCTGAGCCTCCACTTGAGGAAGCCTCCATGTTCCCATTCCCAAATGGTGGATCCCTGTAGCCTTCTTGTGAACAGTCTGGGCTAGTCTGAATGAAGAAAGACCATATGGAAGCAAATCCAGTTGTTACAACAAGACTCTCCTAAACTAACAGCTATTCACCTCACAAACACATGAAGGAGTCCAGCCAACATCCACAAAGCTGCCTCTCTAAACCTTAGAAGAATGAACAAGACCAGCTGAGACTAGAAGGAATGCTTAGCTGACCTGCAGTCGCATGGAAAATAACAACAACTTACTGCTTTGGGTCACTCAAGTTGGGGGTGTTTTTAAGGCAGTTACCGTTAATGGACATCATTACAGGAAGCAAGACCACAGATTTGCAGTCCCTCTAGTGGGTCTCTGGGGCTGAGGGCTCTGTCCACCTCCTCCAAGGTCTCTACTTCTAGGTCCTCATGTCTATTCTGGCACTGTTGCTGAAACCCTGAAGCCACCACATGTGTTTCTCAGTGGGCAATCTTTGTCCCTCCTGTCTGAGGTCCTTCCTAAAGACAGAGACAACTGCATGGTAGGAGAGGAATCTCTCTATACCCCATCCACCATGAGTCTTCCACTGTGGGTTGAATCATTTTGCTGAACTTTGAAGCAGAGAGGAGCATGGGACTCCCAGTATCTGGGAAATCTCTCAAGTCTTGCCACAGGGCCCCCCAGGTCCTAAGCAGCCATCAGTTGACCCTAGTTTAAACCAGAACAGCTTTCCATCTCAGGGCCAGTGCCTGATGCCCCTTCAAGCCAACAGAGTTAGTATATTGAATGTTTCGTTTTAAAAAATATTATGACAATGCTGCTATATAGATTGCTCTAACTTTGTAAATCTTTAAGAAAGACTATTTATCGGGAAATTGGTAAATGTAGTCAATTCATCAAATCCACCATTTTTTTCACATTCATTTTTGGAGATGGTTTTTGCCTTAACCCAGAGTCCTGGGCCTTCCATATCTCGTCACTGCTGTGAGTTTCATGTAGCACTTAGATATAAAGTAGTGCCCAGAGAAGGCTTTAGAATGAGGAGCAGCTGCCATCCAGGTGTGGGTCACAGCTGGTGCTGGCAGCCCTGTATTAATTTCTTGACTGCAGATGGAGGCACAGGCGCTTTCATATGTCCATGTGCTGGATTCCATGAGGCCAGATTCCAGGAACCTGACACACCCCAAAATCCTGCTCTCAGTTACACAACACCCTGATTCATTTTTCTCCCTCATTTACTCTCAATCCCAGTGTTGGTCCCGGAAGATAATGGGTGGAACCCTCAAGCCTGGGCAAGAATGCGTGAGCTTTGGTGTTTGGCATGGGAATCATCGCTCTCCTGCCCCAGTGGAAGCAGGCAGGGTCCAGCCTAACTCCATGGTAACAGTGGGGGTTGGGGGGGAGTCAGGCTTGATGCCACGTGCCCCACTGACTCCTCACTGCAGCCCCATGCAGATTCACTTATCATACCTTTTCACAGGGAAGGTGACTGAGGCTTAGCAAGGCTGGGGACCTGCTCAAGGACATGGATCTAGTGGGTGGGGAGCTGAGATCCCAACCGGGATGGCACTTTTCATCTAAGAAGTCTGCGGTCCAGCTTGGCGTGCCGTGTCGTCCAACCCATGCTACAGGAGACTTTCCCTCCCAGGAAGAGACAGGTAACTGTAGTGGAAAGAGGTGCACAGAGCCTGGCTTTTGGCTCTGCCCAGTTTCCTACTGGGCCTCACAGTTTTCCAATCTATACAATGGTGACAAGACCTCCCTAGGATGGTAGCAAGGATTTAAATGCGATCACATGGTAAGGACCTGGAAATATGTTTAAATATGTTTAAAAGTTGTTTATATGTTTCTACAGTGGAAATTAAATATATACCTGAAGAAATTCAGTCTCAACTTAAAAGTCACAGCCCTAGGTTATTTTTCCAAAGTGTTCTATGATTAACAAAGAGACTACTTTTGTACTGTGCACAAAGGGTGAATCTGGCCATGTTTCCTATGAACTGTGTATACTTGTATATGTATATGTGTGTGTGTGTGTGTGTATGAGTTTGTGTGTATCTGGGTGTGTAATGTGTGGCACATGTACATGTGTATGTAATGTGCATATATGTGTGTGTAATATGTATGTCTGTGTTTTTGTATATGTGTCTGTGTGCCTCTGTACGTGTAGTGTGTAAGTGTGTGTGTGAGTGGGCACAACACCACCCCTCAACGGTCTATTCTTGACAGCTTCTGAGCATCCCATGCTGGGGAGGTGTGAGAGGGGCCTAGGTTTGCAACTCACAGAAGTGTTCCTCCCCAGCAGGCCTGGGGGAGCAGAGTTACAGTGAGCCTGTGCTCACCCTTCACCTTGCCTGGGCAGATGCCTCACATTCTCTTTGCGGTTTTGCAATGTGCGAGGTGTGCGTGTGAGAACTGATTATTTTTACCCAGCCCCAGATGGGTGTGATGCCAGCTGGAAAGAAGAGGTTGTCAGCATCTGGAGAGAAGTAGCCTGAGGTTGGAGCTGTCCTGTCTCATACCCCCCCCACACACACACACACACTCCTATCCATATCTGAGCTTCCCTTTGGGTGGGTGGGACTCTTGGTTGCTAAGACAGGCATGAGGCTCTAGTGTTAGTCATGGGCTTTAGGGACTATAGCCTCAGAGAATCAAAAAGGGCTGGGGCCTCCTTGGACTCTATGGGGAGGGTATTGAGTCAAAACATGGGCCCTAGAATGGGGGTAGATCTGCTCTTCCAGGCCTCACCCTGAGCACGGAGCCCATTTGGGTGCCTCCATCTGGGTGCCTAGGAATGGAGCCTGGATATTGGCAGTCTGCATCTTTGGGGGCTGCAATGTGCCCCTCCAGGCTGAAGCTCCTGGCACCTGCATGCCCCATCCACCCGCAGGTGGCTTGCACTGCTGGCCTGTGCGTCAGGTCCACATTGCTGCAGTCAGGCACTCTTGGTGTGTAGATTCCATAAGCACCTTTCCCCCCCACCTCCCAGCTCCTTTTTGTGTTCTATGTCTTCTTCTAGCCCACTCCAGGCCTTCAATGCCTGCTGCCTCTTTCTGAACCATCAACCTCCATGGTCTGAGGCAGGGTTCCTGGCCTTTCATGGGGTCTCATAAATCTCACTTCCTCTGACACCTCCCATCCAAGGGACAGGTACACCCCCATGCCATTTCTTAATTGTGTCTTGCTTTTCCTTGATAGAATGTGTTCAGTTTGAAATGGTTAATTTGTTCCCTCTAAGCTCTAGGAGGCCAAGATCATACCTGTTGGTGGCCCCCTCTGTACCAGGGCCTCACACCAGGCTCAGGTGGGGGCTGATCAACGTGTCTGGCCTGTTCCGTGACCCACTGGAGCTATTCCCTATCCCCAGATGGAGCAGGTGTGAGCACTTACCTTTCTGGGTTGTCAGGTTGAGAGCAGGAGCTCTGTGGCAGCAGAGTTTCCAGGACTTGGCAGGATGCCTTTTCCCTGAGGGTGGATACAAAAAAGCACAGACACTCCTTTAGTGCACTTGGGGGTACCCTGGGGTGGTTCTGTGCAGGGAGACCCAGGTTCAGGAAACCCAGGATGAGCCAGGCTATGTGAGGGAAAGGGTGCACTTTGTTGTATTTTAGTTTTCAGAAATAATAAAGTCAATGTTGGAAGATGACTATGCCCTCAGAATACGTCCTCCTCATTTTCCTGTCCGAAGAACCATTCTGTGGCCCAGAAATGTCCATGCCCTTCCACACAGTCTCCCCTGGCAATCTAGCCTAAGAATCCTAAGTATAGGAAATATTTTATGTACACATTTTTTTTTCTTTTACATATACTTACTACAGTGCAACATTTTGAACCATCTAAATGTCTGAGCACATAAATTTGTGCTATCTCACTCACTTGATGGCAAATTATACATGAGAATATTATATTATATATTATATTATATATTGAAAATAATGTCAATTTTGGGATCTGACATAGATAGTCCTAAATGGAATAATAGGAAGCTTTATGGAGAAATATATTCATCCTTATTGAGTTGCCATTAGAGTAGCATTGGTGACCTCTAAGATATCCAAAAATATATTTCTGCTTATGTCAGAAATAGGATTTTAAGTTGAAGGCTTGAAGGCCATCATTTATAACAAATGCCATCAGCTATGTTTTCTGTTATTTCTCCACTGTGGTTCAGCCACAGTTTTCATGTTTGCTCATTCATACATTTCTTAGTTTTGTATTTTAAAGGTTTAAGCTTTTTCCCAGTGAGGTAACATCACATATAGTCTTAATAAACAGTGAGGTTTTATAATACAATAAGACAAAATATTGACCATATAGAGACATTAGCAATTTTTTTAAATAATGCACATAAGACTGAAAAGAAATAAACAGAATATTGAAATGGTTATACCTTTTGTTTTTTTTTTTTTTGATACAGGGGATTGAATTCAGGGGCACTCGACCACTGAGCCACATCCCCAGCCTCCTATTTTGTATTTTATTTAGAGACAGGGTCTCACTGAGTTGCTTAGTGCTTCACTAAGTTGCTGAGGCTAGCTTTGAATTCTCAATCCTCCTGCCTCAGCCTCCCAATCTGCAGGGATTATATGTGTGCACCACCATTTGTGGCCAGAACATGGTTATTCTTGAATCATGAAATCATGGGTGTTTTTCTCTCCTTTATATATTTCTACATCCCTGGCTCTAATAAATGTTGAAATAACCATAACCATTGAGACAAAAAAAGTTGGTAGTTTCTAGAGTATTAGGAAAGAGAAAAAGCCCCAAATATTCAGCTATCTAAATGAAGAAAGGCAGGGGAGCTAAATAGTCACATCCACAAGGGTGGAAAGACCATGCTCCCCACTTCTGAACATGTATAAATGTACCCCATATCTATCCCCATTTCATACATACCCTCATCCCATCTGCCTGTGCAAGATGTTTGGGATGTTCAAATTCAGATAGTCAACTAATTAATTATTCATTCAACAGTAATTTACTCTGTCCCAGCCATGCTACAGATCCAACAGAGTGGCTCCAGATTTTCTAGACAGGTTGGACTCACGTGCAGCAATCTAGCTGAGAGGTCTTTGGCTTGCATGTAAGCGCGATGCTTCACCTAGGCTGTCTCTTTTGGGGGAGTTGGAGCTATTGATGAAGATTGTAGGTCCTGAAGCCCCAAAGCCACCTGTTTGGTGCTAACTGTGGATAGAGGCACTGCATGGATTCAGGAGCAAGAGCCTGTCTTGTGCAGGACTGCCTGCCAAAGCCTGATCTCCAACAGTTCCTGTTTGGAAACTTCCTAGAAACTAGAATACAGGTAGTAGCTCAGGTACTAGCACCCCAGGGGGGCAGCCCTACCTTCTGAGGAGAAGATGGAGAAACAGAGAAGCAGGATACAGAACAGGCTGGAAAGTATTAGAAGCCTCATGGTGAGGTGACTGGAGTCTCAAGTCTTCAGCCGGAGCTGTGCTGCAGAAGACTTCCCTCAGGGCCACTACGGCATTTATAGAGAGTGACAGGGAGAGGCGTTTCCCAATGGGCAGGGCACCAGCAGGGCACCAGCAGCGCTGAAAGTCCTGAAGAGTACAATCAGCTCCTCCCAAGAGGAAAACTATCAGCTTTTTGAGAAGTCAGGAGCATTTAGTGACCTGTAACACAAACAGCTGTAAATGCCTAGCCCCCTGAGCTCCCTGATCTGGTTTCAGTGGTCAGAGCAGGAAACTCCTGCTATAAGGGGAGAGCCACTTCCTAGGGTTGAACATTAACTTTTAGTATCTGGAATAATCATATGCATGTCTTCCTGCTCATTCCTCAGATGAAGCTGGGATAAGGACCATAAAACCCTTTGCAATGCCTCAGGGATGGCCAAATAACCTGGGTTTGAATCCTTACTCTTTCATTTATCAGCAGTGTGACCTTGAACTTGTCATTGAATGTCTCTGAGTATGCATCCAGCTGTAAAATGGGCGCAGAGATTGAGAGTTCAAAGCCATCCGCAGCAACTTAGTGAGGCTCTAAGCAATTAGTGAGACCCTGTTTCTAAATAAAATACAAAATAGGGCTGGGGATGTGGCTCAGTGGCTGAATGCCTCTGAGTTCCATTTCCAGTACCCCCCAACCAAAAAACAAAAAAACAAAAAACCAAGGAGTAGTTGCACTATTGTTAAATTATTCAGGTGCTGGATAATTGTTTCATATGGTGATAAAATGAAAGGGTACTTCAGGTATAGGGCTAGCCTGAAAGGCATGGAGGAGGGAAACATCCAACCAGGATTGGCATGTGGACGTTGGCCATGGGTGCAGGAGGCTCAGTAGTTACCCATTCACTGGACACGTACCTCCAGCTGGGCCACATTTTGGGCCTCAGGGACACAGAGACACTGTGTCTGGCCTCAGGTGACTTCTTTGGTGGAGGCAGCCATGCAGACAGGTGACTGCCACTGGATCCTAAGTGCTGTCCATGACAAAGGCTAGTGAGGGATATTGTACAGTGAGGGAGTTGGGGAGGAGGCAGTTTTGTAGAGATGGGCTAGATTGAGTGGGAAGTGGGATGGGGGCGGGCTAGCATGATGGGTCAGGTCATGGTGGGCTGCTAGAGGTGAGGTGTTGGATTGGCTAAGGTATGAAAAGGGGAGGTATAGGGATCTTTCAGCTGGGGAGAGACTGATGGTGTGAACGCTTTGAGTTACTTTTCCATCAGGAATGGTCTCTGGATGTCCCTTTAATAATGGTGCATGGTTGCCTGAGAATATGCAAGACGCTGGCATTAAGGGGCAAGTTGGGTGCTGCCAGTGTGGTAGCATATACCTATAATTCCAGTGCTCCAGAGGCTGAGGCAGGAGAATTGTGAATTCAAAGCCAGCCTCAGCAACAGCAAGGCACTAAACAAGTCAGTGAGACCCTGTCTCTAAATAAAATTCAAAACAGGGATGGGGATGTGGCTCAGTGGTTGAGTTCCTCTGAGTTGAATCCCCAGTACCTCCAGACCCCTAAAAAGATAGAGTCGGGTGCCCCTGCACCTATAACATACAGTGAGTGGGTGTCTCTTATGCACTTTGCCAAGCCTCTGCCTGGGCTGTACTCTAGCCCCTACTCCTGAACCAGCTCCTGCCTGTCCTTCCAGATCCAGCTTGAGTTTCCTCCTTGTGAATCATCAATGACACCTAGAACAGCAGTGGTCACATAAGCTGTGACTGTTACCTCTTAGCATGCTCTTTCCCCCAGATGCAGAGACTATGGTGATACAGGGCCTGGTGAATGGACAGCAGGATCCCTGAGGAATAACAGTAAACTGAGGCTGTCCCAGGCTGAAGAAGCAATATAAATTTTGTGTGGCTGGAGAGAAGATGGGCCAGCCTGCAGGAGCTCCTTTCTGGAAGCCAGCAAGTGAAGACATACACATAGCTGGCATGAGTGCACACACATATTTGCGTTTATGCTTGGGATGGCCATCTGTCCTTTGTCTTAAGAATCATGTCCTTCTAACTAAGGAAATGATGGTGATTCCCAGACTAGAAAAGCATGTGGGAAGATGGCATCATCTGTTCAAATCTCCAGGATCTCCCTGGTTCCTGGCAGCCAAGTCAGATGATTTCCTGCTGTTGGAGCCTAATCTATGGCCCTTCTATTCCCTGTTCCTCCTCATTTGCTGCAGATTAGAGAAGCAATATAATCCACATGCTTAACAGCTCAACGGGCAAGTCAATGGCTAGGGGCAATTTTGGCAGCCATCTGGTATGCTTTTATATGTTTGCAAAGCTTTAAAGTCAATCCACACAAAGAAACTGGTTGGGGCAGTTAAGCTTACGAACTAGACCTCATCCTTGTTAGTTACCCACCCCTGCCCCAGCCTGATTCCCTTTGTGGCCTGTTATCTGAATTCTGATGGCTGTGCTGAATGTGCAGTGGCCATGCCAGGGGGTTCCAGCAGGAAGAACCTGGGAATTTACCAGGGACAGAACCAGTGCTGGTGTCTA
The DNA here is from genome assembly GCF_964194105.1 of Spermophilus citellus. NCBI lineage: Eukaryota > Metazoa > Chordata > Mammalia > Rodentia > Sciuridae > Spermophilus > Spermophilus citellus. The sequence goes on along the minus strand of NC_138195.1, from coordinate 56,856,640 downwards.
GGAGATACTGGGGGCAGCCACTGTTGGAAGAAGAGAGAGTCAGAAGGTGGGACTTCTCTTGAGGATGCATGTGCCTGCCAACACTCTATTCTTAGATTGCAATAAACTGCCAGTTTCCTAATGGTGTTTTCTAAGATCAGGACTATATCCATGATCCACATTAAGGATAGTACTACTATTTTACTAATTTCATATTTTATCTGGGGTTGTTTGGGAGTGCTGCCACTGAGTTCCCTGAGTAGCCGCATACCTTGGGCTGCCACTTATATCGTCACCTGTTGTAACAGGTACTACTGGAAGAGTCCCTTGTTGTTTTTGGCAAACCATCATTAGAGGGGAAGGGAACAGTCCAGCTGGCAGAGGGGGCAGCCAAGAATTTAAGGCCAGCTCCTAAACATGAACTCTAATCTCTTGGGGAGTACATAAATTAGGAGTGGACTCTTAGGCAAGTGAAGAGATTTGTCTGTAACCTACTGACCAACTAAACTGGGATTTGGATAACTTTCCTAGTATTTGGCAGCCATTCAGCTATGGAATTGGAAATAGACTTCGGGTTCATACCACAGGTTTTTTCCTCCTTACAGAACAGAATGCTAAGGGCACTGTCCACTAAGGGCAGGAGAAATCAGTTATCTTCAGGGGTTCTAGTCCACATACACTCACACATACCAGTCACAGAGTTGCAGGTTTCTCTGGGACCGTACATTTCAGTGGAAAAAGGGACTCATTTGTCAGAATTCTGCTTTCTAAAGGCTCACAGAAAATTACTGAAGCAATCCAGGCCCACGTTAATTTAAAGAACACCGAGTATAAAGTGTAAATTCCATGCTCAACCCCATTCCTCAGGGACAATCGATGTTCACAGATTTTCACCTGCGATTAACATTTCAAAGATAGCTGTCAACTTCTTATTTTTAAAAAGGAAGAAACACCTCTGGCTTTTTAGAATATTCAGAATCTCATGTCGAGCTGGGAGAGGTGAAAATGAGAAGCATTTTAATGGGAACACCTGCTAGTTTTAAGCACATGCAGTTTAGGTACCAAAAAGCTACTCAAATTTGACGTTTTGAATGATTTCCAAGGATGATTTTGAAAATTTGTCAGCCTGAGAAAGAAGTCTCCAGACAAGCACTTAAAATTCTAGAGATTTTACAAGGAAGGAAAACAGTTCAAGGCAAATTTGCCATTTCTAAGACCAGTGAGGACGCTGCCTGTAATGTTCCCACCCTTTAAGGTTAGAGCATTTTTTGCCCCGTGTCCTACACTGCAGTTTCGAGTGAAACACTCTCCATCCAAGTGTTTTATGGATCCTATAATGGACCAGAGTTTACTCTCCTTTTATTTGCCTGGCAAACTGCAGATCGGCTCTGAAGGGAGGGTGGGACTAGGTCCTGGACACTATCCTTTGCTTGTCCTCTCACTGAATTTCCTTCCTGTTTGAGGGAGGCAGGAGCTTCTATTTTGTCTTAAGGAAAATGAAGTTTCCTTTCACTTTGCAAAAAAGGTCTTGGGAATTTCTGAACTGCAGCCAGGTCTGTGTATGACAAAACCGTGGTTCTCCCCTGAGTTCCAGGAAATAACCTACAACATGGATGTTTAGCTTACACTCCACCCCATATTGTGCTCCACACCCCCCTGAAAGAGGAGACTGTCCTCTACTTTTTACAGTTAATTTGAACTTCCTCATAACCTCCAATCTACTGGGTTTTGCTTGCCTCTGGGCATCCTGCTGTGTGGTCAAGGCTGGTGAATGAGGCATCTGGCCCCTTGCTGACCCCTTTGCTTTCACTGGAGCTTTAAATCTTCCCACTGTTATTCACATCTCCCTTCCCCCTAACCCTGTCCACCTATAGCCTTTGCTGTGGGGTTATTCTGCCTGGCCTTGGTGGCCACCTACAGGTGGAACATCGTGATTTCCACTATATCGCAAAGGCTTGTGGGGAGACTAGAAAGCATTGATTGGCTTTTCCATTCTTCCGTGGCCACTCCATATTGGTGTTGGAGCACCTGTGAAGCCATATTCTTTGACTCCCTGATAGAAATAACCCTTTACTTCTGGGGCTTTTGGGCTTTTCCCCCTTACTCCACCCCATGTTTTTGGCTGGTAATAAGACAATTTTTGTCTCCCTGCCTCCCCTATTCTTGTGCAAAGCACAGCTTTTTCAGTCACATGACCCAGGCTCTAACCAGAGTGCTACTATGTTTTAGATGACAAGACTGGAATACTAAAATGTTGACTGTAGGGAAATTTATTTATTTTGTAATATTATGTGGTCAATTTCCAGAAAGGAGGGTGCCGAGATTTTCCCTCCCTTTTTGCCAACCCCAGAATGTTTATTATCATAACAGTTCAGGATAAAAGACTTCAACATGCTGAATAGTCATTCTGACCCCGAGATGCTATAGTGATATTTTATTTAATTCCTATCCAAGATTCAATACCATTTCAAGATTTAAAAATATTTTGATTTTTTAAAAAACTTTTCTAGTCACCATTGACTTAGATTTACATTTTCTGAAGAATTAATTCTCTTATAATATGCTAAAAATGTATTTTATTTTACAACAAATTGTGATTGTATGTAATTATTAGGTTCAGTGAGGGAATGATTGAATCAAACTAATTAACATATTCCTAACTGCAACCTAATCAAAATGCCTTCATCTATCCTCTCCCCAGTTCCTGATAAATACCATTATTCTCTGTTTCTGAGTTTGATTTAGATCTTGCATATAAGAGGACATATGACTTTTGTCTTTTGTTGACTGGCTTATTTCTTTTAACATGTCTTCTAGGGCCATCCATGTTGTTGCAAGGACAGATTTTTTCAAGGCAAAGTAATATGCCATTGTATGTGTGAATTTCTTTATCCCTTCATCCACTGACACACATTTAGCTTGTGAATAATGTTGCAATGAATATAGGTATGAAGATACCTCTTTGACATACTGATTTCAAGTTTTTAGGATATATACCCAGAAGTGGAAATGCTGGATCTCACTCCCTTTTTCAATGAAAACCTGTCTCCAGAAAATACTCAACCACCTACTTGTGCTCAAGGATATCTGATACTTCTTTGGTGGGGAATGACTTCCTTGTCACAGTTAAAAGGAAAAGTGTGTGGGGCACATGTGTGCGCACACACTGAAATTCAGGTCTGAATAATTGATGCCAATCCAATTATTGGATGGAGAAAGGTGAGAGGACAAGCGCACCAATTGCAATAGCCCAGCAGAAGGGAGGGTGTGCAGACAGGAGCTTGGGTGCCAAGGTTTTCTGCTTCTGCCAGCACTTGGGGCTGGACAATAGCAAGGTTTGGAATGGACCCTTTTTGTCAGTGACTGTTCTAATGCTGTATTATTTGGCAGCAGGCTTCCCAGAAGTGTTGCTTTGTTTCCTATTCTCATCCCCACAGCAGGTGTGGGGGCAGCAGGCAGGGGCGGTAGAGGTGTGTAGTGCAGCTTGAACTATGTAGTTTTTTGGCAAACTTCTATTCCCCTGGAGGAATAAGGGTAGGGCCTTGAAGGCTCTGGGTCCAGTGTCACAGTGGAGCAACATTTTGTTTTCCTGGATCTTTCCATAAGCTCAACTCTGAAATTTTTCTTTTGGTGGTGGTGGTGGGGATACCAGGGATTGAACTCAGGGCCACTCAACCACTGAGCCACATCCCCAGCCCTAGTTTGTCTTTTACTTTATTTAGACACAGGGTCTCACTGAGTTGCTTAGTGTCTTGCTTCTGCCAAGGCTGGCTTTAAACTTGCAATCCTCCTGCTTCAGCCTCCTGAGCTGCTGGTATTAAAGGTGTGTGCTACCTTGCCCAGCAAATCTGAGATGTTATAATGTTTTAATGATTTTTGACTTTCTCTCCATATGTACTTTCCTTTTTTACAAAATTTACTTAACAGCAGCTATATTATACTGAAAAAGATACACAACTCTCCATTTTCTAACCAAAGACAGAGTTTCCCCTGACAATTTACCACAGTGAAAAATATAATTTTTCCAGTTTTGACTGCTCTATTTAAATGAGGCAGGTGATTTCTGCGGGTGACACTAATCGACTAGAGCTTATGTATAAGCAGTCTTGGAGGGCATTTTCAAGCACAAACAGAATTTAGTCAGAGTCCTTCGGAAGGGGTAATTTTAAAATAAGGATGTAAACTTCGGTTCTAAAAATGTGACTAAAGACAATAGGCCCTTTGATATTTCACTTTAAAATTACATTGATACTGGATGGGGAAAGGGAAATTTGGCATCTATAATTTTTATTTAGGGAAACAAACTAATAAACCAGAATCAGCAATTAATAACAGAATTTGGTCAGGGTCCTTTAGAGGGGGTAAGCTGTGAAGTAGGTCAGGACACGACCTATCATGCTGCACGTAGGGCCTGGCCGCCATTCCCCTTCCCAAGCATCAACCCTTCCCTTCTGTGCTGTATATTGACACATAATGTTCCCAAGGGCTCTTGGCACATTTGCCTCTTCCTCTGTCCTGTTGCAATTTTCCAAATAATCCTTTTGTAGTTTCTCAATGACTGCCTTGATTCATGGAATCATTTGTTGCTATTTTCCATGGTTTACTATTACTTAATAGAGTGCCTAATAAATGTTGATCTCTCAAGGATGACTCGGGTGAAGATTACCAGTGTTCTATTAGGGCATGAGATTCCCCACCTTACATTGTTTCTGTCTCCAACACTTCCTTCCCAAAGGTCAGCAGGGCCAGCTGTGTTCTAACAGTAAATCCCACCTGGTTACTGCCCACCAGTAAATTCCTGTTTGGGAGGCATTCTGCCCTGCTGAAACTGGCCTAGTCAACATGTGTATAGGTAATTGGGCGTGGCTAGCTTGTTTGTATTTTCTTGTGAAAATTTCCTCTGAATCTTTATGTCATTTTAATAGTGCTCACTGCCAAGACACTCATCCAGTGGCCGGGACTGTGGCTGTTTATGTGGGGCTGCTATGCTTCAGAAGGCAGTTACTTTATTCATAAGCCTCCCCTCTTACACACTCATGTCTTCCCACTGAATGCTCATTAGACACCCTTCAAGCAACCAAATATTTTGTGTGACTTTTAAACCACAGATCTCAGTTATCCTTTAACACTTCAAAAGACATGTCTGAAAATGTAAAATGCTAATTTTATTTTTCTGCCTAAAGCCTATCAATTTTCAGATCTATATACTCTTCCCTGTGGATGAGGGGAAATGAACTCTGCATGTTAACTAAAAAAAAAATCTGGCTTCTTTACTCCTGTTATCATTTTAGAGCTATGATATATAATCACATTTTATATCACTCACTTTTCTATTTTATATAGTCTTCACTGTCTTGATAAAGTTACAAAAAGTACTGTAATAAAATACTAAGCCGCTAAATTAAAACAAAAAAAAAATACATTCTACATCAATTTTTGCCTGCTATCATTGTTGAAATTAAACCATCTGGATTTTAAAATAAGGATGTAAACTTCCGTTCTAAAATGTGACTAAAGACAATAGGCCCTTTGATATTTCACTTTAAAATTACATTGATATTGGATGGGGAAAGGGAAATTTGGCATCTATAATTTTTATAATTTATAATTTTTGTTTCCCAAACTAACAAACTAGCATCAGCCATTAATAATTATACAATGCTTACCAAGTGTGTGCACAACCTTAACTCTGTGAGGCAGGCTTTACCTTCATTTAACAGAGAAAAACTAAACAAAGAAAGGTTAAGAAACTTGTCAAGTCACATAAGAAATAAGGGTTAAGAAGCTGCGATAGCAAAATAGAGACAGATGAGGTACAAGTACTATTAGCAAACGCCTAAGTTGTTGTTTTGAACAAATAAATCCCTATTAAAATGGTGTGGTTTAGTTGGAAAAAGCAGACCAATTACCTTCTGGCTGAAACCTTTATTATTTCAGAAATAAGCATCCTATATACTTTGAGATGGTTAAAATAGTTATTTCTGGATTACTGTAATAAATATTTCTCAAAAACAGCAATCATCTCAATAATCATACATATTTCTTTCCATTCATTAAAGACTTCCAAAAATAACTCTTGTATCAAAAAACTTATAATCACAAAAAAGCTAAGCAGTGGTTTATGCAGGACAGAAAGAAAACCGCTAGTGGACACTAACGAAGCACTTTCCCTACTATACGTCTGATTCATGTGTTTCACAAACACTACTTTTGCTTTGCTTGTTACATGCTTATTAGTCTCAGAGGGAATGCAAGAAACCATCAGTTTTATGAGAAAACTGCTTTCATAATCTCTAGTGTAAGCAACAGACTTTTCTGAAAAAGGCTCCTGAGTTTGAAGAGATAAGCAATTATAAACACATCTTTTGTGTACTTAAAAAAAAAAGCATCAAGTTTCATGTTATGAATAAATATTTTATCTTGAAACAAAAGATTCAAAAGTAAAACTCACATAATTCTATCAGGATTTCTCCTTATGATTAACACTCTGGATTGCCCTAACAATGAGAAGCCAATCATTATATCCACAATGTAAAGACAGCAATGAGAAGCAGAGCAGATTTAATCACCTCTGTTTCATAGACACATGGGAAAATAGCAACTGTTCCAAACACCTAGATGACTCTTACTGGCTTCCCATGATCACATAGCTAAGACACATGAGTATTCAACAAAAGACTGCAGACGACCTTTTACTTCTCTCTGGTCTCTATACCAAAACCCATATTTTCAACATTCTGCATCCCCCCCAAATATACAGGCAAACATGAGTTTGCTAACTTAACCTAATAAACTTAAAAGCTTAAATTCTTATAACACAAACCTTAGATTTCATATTTTGTTATAGTATTTTAAAAATGAAAATTGGAAATGTATGTGCTTATTTGAAAGAGAACTATTGAATTTATTCTCTAGAAGAAAAAGCAAACCTGAAGGATCACATTACTGGAACATTTTAAACATATTGACAACATATGTTCCTAACTTCTAAACATCACAGAAAGCTGCTTGTACAAACTATGTGACAAATATGTGCTGTTAAACAAGCAAGACATCTGATTCAGTAGCGAAGCCAGAAGCTGTTACTTCACTTCTTTCTGTTGCCTCCAGATGCTAGCATACTTGTAACTCGCATAAATATATTTAGTGTATCCATGTAGATTCCCAACATCCTAGGAAAGAAAATTATGCCCATTATAAATGATGCAATTCTAAAGCTTTTTTAATATGTAATAGAAAAAGCAATATTCATTATCTGTTCTAAATACATGAAATAGAAATTTGTTAAAAATATGATGTTTAATTGCCAACTACAGAAGCCCTAAATTAGGAAATACAAGGTTTCCTTGTAATATACCAATCTTTTAAAATATTATAGGCGTTTTAAAAACCGTTAGTCTATTCTCTGACCATCTGCTAGGAGTACAGCTTACTGCAAAATAGGCTGGGTGACAGACAATGAAATAATCAAGACAAAACCAAAAAAACACCTTTATTTTAAAAACTTGCTAGACACAAGTCTAGCATTTTAAAATATAACATACCTACCCTAATCCCCTAAGAAAAATTGCTCCAATCTGTAAGCTTTACAGCAACAATTTTTAAACCGTTACATTGTTTTATTTTTAGATACAGAAAAACAAATTACTTTAAGAATGTGACAGACTTCATGAAATTCTAGAAAAATTTTAAAAATAAAATAAACTAGTTTGGTAGAATCCAAAGGGGGAAAAAGAGAATATATAATACTAAATGTCAACAAAAGTTCAATATCTTCAAAATACAACTTGTATGCTGAAGAATATCTAATTTTTAGAATGATACTCATCCTTTAAAAATTCCAAGTCGATTATTTTCCAAAAATATGTGATTAATACTTACCTTTTCTTTAGTTCTAAAGTCTGTCAAATATATACTATCCAAAAAACTGATGAAGAGCTCATTGTTGCACCCTAAGCCTAACTAACAAAAATAGGTAAAATACTTTGAATTGGACGAGTATATAGATATTACACTTAGTTGCAAAATGATTAGTTTTTTGGATACACACACAGTTTATTAAGAGACAGGAGATAAAACTGCAACAAAAATAAAATGGTAAAATTTGATAAAGTCATTGATGTTGGCTGAACTGTGTTTCGTCAAAAGATATGTTGAAGCCCAATCCTGGTACCTGCGAACATGACCTTTTTTGGAAATATGGTCTTTGAAGATGTAACCAAGATATAAGTTATGATGAGACCATACTGGACTAGGATGGGCCTTTACTCTAAATATGACTGGTTGTCTTCTAAGAGAGGCATGGAACAGATTCTCCCTCAGAGGCCTCAAAAGGTACCAACCTTAATTTCATACTTCTGGCCTCTGGAATAAATTTCTGTTGTTTAAGCCATCAGCTTGTGATATTTCGTTATGGTACAACTCTAAGAAACTAACAAAGCCATAAACAAAACAGACAAAAAACCCCCCAAAAACCCAAAAAAACCCCATAACAGTAACAATGGTAAAGACTACTTACGAATTGATGGGATCATATTTTTGATATCCATATGCTGGTACTAGTTCTGCACGCTTGATTACTTTTTGAGTATCATACAGAAGGAACATGCTGAAAAGAACTAATCCACCATACATGGCCACTGAGTACAGAGTGGCACCAGCCACAGTGGTAGGTGGAAGAAACATAGATCCTGAAACCAAAATTTAAAGATAAATAAATTGATTAATTAATAAAATAATAAAATAAATTAAGATTTGTTAAAAAACGTATTTCTTATAACTGGACTAATAATTTAATTACTCAAATATCTTTGGTATACTGAACAACTAATAAGACAAGTGAGTATATGTTCTAATGTTACTTATACTTGTTCAAAAATCCATGGCATTCATTCCTCCAATGGGTCTCCTGCCCATATCATAGGAAGATTCCTGTATCAGAGCAATTTTCATGTTCTCTAAACCATTTTAGATTTTATCTTATAAAACCAATAAGATTTTTTTTATATCAATGAAACCCAACCAAATTCGCATAAACTTTTAAAACAACTTTTAAAGAATGACTCTTAATTATAATATTTGAGTGTTTCATATTTCAGGACATAAGAACCAAGTACTAAAAATGTTAAAGCATAGCAGCTTACCCAGTGAGGAAACAAAGACGAGACCCAGGCCTACTCCCAGGGGTGCTCCCATGTTCAGAAACTTCTCACTGGGGGCACACATGGCCACAGTGGAGAGGCCTCCCACAATGCCAGCTGTGTACCATGCAGCTCTAATAAGGAGAGGTCCTCCTAATATCGTCAGAGGAGCTACTATTGCACCCATCACACCTGGAGGAAGAGCAAGTTTTTGTTAAGTATTTACTAAATAACCACCAAAGAACAAATGCCATATTGAATGTACTATCTTAAAATATTGTGCCTTTGTTTTAAGCAATATTATAAAAAGCTTTCCCTTTAGATAATACTACCCTCCAAATTCCACAACCCACACCTGTGGCTATCCAAATTCTATTATTATATTAACATTATTTCCTAGTCAGTGACAACCTATAACAAACATTAACCTAAATTTTGGGTAACTTTATAAAAATTCCAAGTAGCTCACTATTTGGATATAAACCCACTATCAGTTTTTTTTTTTACAAAATTATAGATTCAAGAATTAAAGTAAAAAGGCTTAAAACAAAAATGAAAACTAGTGCTGCCAAAAGGGAATACAATAAAATAAGAGCAAGAGTGTTATGATGGAAGATGGAAAATGGAAAATACAGGAACTTACAGGACAGTGTTGTTATTTGTGTACTAGAGAATGCTATCACAGCTTATAAAAATTATTTTAGGTGTCAGATATTTATAAACATCTTCATAAAAATTATAGTGGAAAGCATTATTAATTTAAAAAACAAAGGTGATGCAAATGTAATTCCTTAATTGAGAAAAAAAGTCCTGGATAAGGCATTAGTCAAGCGCTGAGAAGAAGTTACCCTTTTGTTAAATGTAGTTTATCTTACATAGAACAGGCAAGTGCTACCTATCTTCATGCTGAATTTTCAAAACTAGCATGTCTCTTGGGCAAGAGCACGACTTTTAGATCAAGTAATAAGGTATGAATAAGTAATAGGGCATACTGTATTTCATGATGATGGCTAATTTAAAAACACCTTTTGTTCTAGGAAAGATAACTGGATAAAATTTTCGACCTGTGACATTTCTCTTAGGATTCCCATCAGTTTTGTAATTGGCAACAAACATTTTAGCAACTTTCCATACCTTCAGTTTTTCCCTTTTTCTAAAGATACCAGACAAAAGCAGATTCAGAAGACATGTATCAGATTTGAAATCCTCCTGACACTGGATAAGATACACAAAGGTAAATCTATGCACATACTAGACTGCTACAGGGAACGTATTTAATATTGGGGTGGCTTAAAGTCTTAGCATCAGAAACAACCTTTCAAAGCAAAGGTTAAGCAATAATGTAACCAGTAATGACTACAGAAAATTTTGTTTTCCACATATACCATTTCACTAACTTATGTTAGTTGTGTTGACATTTAAAACAATCATTTACAACTGTGAAGAGCCACTTAAAAAGGGCACAGTTTTCAAGGTTGTTCAGTAACAATTTAAAAACAGAACATACCAGAATGTAGCAACCAAGCAAGATGTTTTGGGCCTGGGCTTTGCTCATATGATATGGAGTGTACAAGCATTCCAGCTCCAATCATGGCTGCAAAGGTCGCACCAATTGTCTAAAATACATTGAAGAAAAAACACACAAACAAAGAAACACCAGATCTTTAAATAAAAATAAAGATGTTTATAAATATCTGACACCATAAGTTTCAAATACAATTAGGCACTTCTAATAAACCAGTTTTTATAAAGGATAAATGGCATTCTATATTTTCCAAGCACATTAAGGCAATGGTTTATTTCAGTTTTGGTTAAGTTAGGAGAAGTGCCTCCTCCTGCTATATATGAGGTTCTGCAGCTTCAAGTATACAAGTGGAGAATGGACTGGCACCAACATCTTTTAACAATTAACAAAATCCTTTCAAAAACCACAGAATAATTATTTTTGATTAAAATATATATTCTAATATAACACAAATAGCATGTGAAATATACATGTCTATCTTTATAAATGCATATATTTACCATGCAACATACATGTCTGTTTATACACACACACACACACACACACACACACACATATATATGTGTGTGTCACATTTCCTTGAAATAATTTTTAAAAGAGTCTGAAAAACTGAAGGTGAATGTCATAACATGTGGAAAACAATGAGATATAAGACCCCACATTTCTGTACCTGCAGGTTTGTGGCTGAATTTGTCATCATTCCTTTTCTTTGCCTATCTTAGGTAATTTCCAAGGTCGTAACATTTAAATGTTGTGTTATGATAAGAAGAAACATGTGTGATAGGAATAAGAGTGAGTCCATTTTCAAGGAACTTAAGGCAGAGATTGCAAACATGCAGTCTTTGGATAAAATCAGACAGCAGATATGCTTTGTTTGATCAACTATTCCTAAAATCTAAATGTTTTTAGATGCCTATAATCCCATGGGCCATACCAGGCCTCCTTATCTGTATCCTTTTCTGTATTGTCTAACCCAAGGGCATCAGAATTTTCAGCCTACGATATAAAGTACAGGTAAGCAGAACAGCTGTTTTTTTCAAAAGGACCAAAAAACCCCAATTGATGAAGAAAATTTTCCGATGGAGAGACAATTACCAAAAACTTCACACTGCCTCCATGCATAACATTTTCAGGGTATTTACTAAAATTACATTTATTTTCTTCAGAGGTCCTTCATGATTCAGTCTCATTTTTTGCCTTTTACCTTTCTACATTCTACATTCCAGGTACACTGACTGGTGTCTACTGGGCTACGCACACCTCCTTGCTATAAGGCTGAGTTTCTGAACTTTTCATCTTGAGTTTTTTCTATTAGGCACTTTGACTGCCCTAAAGCAGTGCCAGATGCCTCTCTATTCCAAAGCACTTGGGGCAAACTCACTTTATCTCATCTCCAAAAGGCTACATCTTCATTACTGTAGCACCTGTGTTTGATTTGCCCAAGGATTTTACTTAACTTACTTGAAAGCAGAGTAGAATAATCTTTTGACCAAAGAGGATTGAGGGTACAGCTGCAGCTCAAAACTTCTTTAAGGCTTATTTTAAGGCCTAAAATTTTATGTACATTTAAATATTTTGTGTTTTATTACAAAAGTATTGTTTTAAATTATTCACCTTTGATTCAAACTGACATTGCTGGTGAGAATAACCACGTTCACTGTGCATTCATGAACCTCTAGGCTGAGAGTTTCATGATATGCATGATCCTAGACTATGTTAAGTGTCCAAATGGTAATGATACCATAGATAGTTCTCTTCTTAGAAAGTAGAATATAATGGAACTACCACAAATCTGAAAGTTAGATGGATTTGGGTTCCTGACGGAGGGAACTGGTTAAGTACTACATAATCTCTCTCACCTCTTCCCTTAGTTTCATTTACTGTTGTAGTTAAGGTTGTTATCCTACGTTTCAGAGGTTATAAAGGCACAGTTGGTATACCTGTTTCATGTCTCTTCCACATCAATCTGAACATTCAAATACAAACCATATTTTTGCTTTTTTAGTCTCTTTAATGGCCTTCAATGGCTTAGGTAATCACCTTAGCTTAGAAATCAAACGTACTCTTTCTAACCATGTCTTCTTTACACTCCACACCTTAAACACATGAAACTTTACTCTTACTGGGATTGTAAGCCCCTTTTCAAATTAGATTTTCCTATCTCTTCTTTATTCAAGTTGTTTGGTAAAGCTGGATTACACTTACCTTTTTCTAAAAATCAAATAAATATGTTAACCTTCAATAGCCCTGATGAAATGTCTCTTTCACAGAACTGCTCTAAGAGTCCAAGATAGAAACAGTCCTTCTATTAACTTTTGTGCTTTCTACTTTTTATTACATATCCCATACCATGGAGTCCAGTTCAGCGTACACTAAATAGTGTGAAGAGGCCCCCATCTGAAATCTTATTTTGGTGTGTATAAAAATCCAAGCGTTCAAGAAATATTCAATGAACATAAAATCTTACATAAGGCCAAGAAGCTTAGGAATAACAGTGGCAGCACTATCCTACTCTTAATAGCACAGAATGCTTTATACTCAACAAAGAATAGCAGCTAAGAATGTATTTCCTTATTAATCTCAGCTGTACTAAAAAGTCATATAATCATTTGAACTACAACTTTCCTAAAACTGTATACTTCCATTTACTACCCCAGTATGATTCATCTAATCTTTTGATCTTTACACTTACAAGAAAAATAAAAGCTGACTTACCACCCAAGAGCCTCTCATCATGAAGTTCATAAGAGCAGGTGTTCTAGACACTGCCAAGGCAGACAAAGTAGTTAAACCAATACTTCCTGCTAAGTACATATAGGTAGAATGAATTCTATCCTTCACATACTGAGGCCAAATTCTGTAAGAAACATGACATGGTTAGTTAGGGATATGAATTCTGGTTGAATCATTCACTGGCTCAGTGACATTGGGATAAATCACTTTAATAATTCTCAATTGTATTCACTTCATTTATCATGGAAAGTAATTATGTATAACTTGAAGTTACTATAAAGATTAAATAATATAAAACAAACTTTTGGCACACCTAAAAAGCAACATATTTTCTCTTTGCTTAAACATGTACAGCCTTGGTAAAAGATGTTTACTTGGATTTGAATACATATAGGCCAAAAAAGCAAAAAGTGATTCTATTTTTATTCATGTATATACATAGATGAAGACTGGATACAAAACATTCCACTAGTATCTAAAGGTTAAAGATTAAAGAATGAGAATTGGAATCTTTATGGAAGGTTTCTGGGATCATCTGGGAACAAATTTACTCACACAGCCTTTTCAATAGCTCCAATCTCATTAGACATTCCCAAGCCATAGTAGCACAATGCTCCAAGACCAACAGCAGCTCCTCCAGCAACAAACCACCTTCCCATCTGATCAACTGCAGAACACAGGAGAAAATATAAGTTAATACTGTCATGTCTCAACTACACTAAAGTGCTGGAGGTAAAGCCTTCTTGACATTTATTAGGGGGGCATCAATGATATACTGTATTTCTTCATAATAGCTAGAATTATCTTGTGTGGACATATAGAAATGTTCTCAAGGTCAGGAGACCATACTGAAGAACACCCTGAAACAAAGGTGTAATAATCACTAAAAAAAAAAAAAGGGGGGGGGGGGAGGATGAGCTAGGTGCTACAGCTCACATCTGCAATCCTAGCTACTTGGGAGGTTGAGGCAGGAGAACTTGAAATTTGAGACCAACATATTTAGAAATGGGAAAAAGCTTTTTCCTATTTAGAAATGGGAGGAGGCAGATTTTATTAGCCTTCAACCTCATTCCAACAGTATTTTGGTGGGGTCTGCCAGTATGTTTACCGCTGTGGAGATGACTCTGTGAAACACTTTATTAAAAGGAGTTGGGGGGGGGGGGTATGTTCTCATGGAATTTTTAGACAGTAAAAGATAAAAAGAAAATATTTATAAATAATCATCTATACTGTGTCCTAAAGTAGTATTAGCAAAGATAAAGCTTACATGGCATCTAGAAAGAGAACCAAAGGAAAAAAAAAAATGTAATCAGTGTTTATGCAGTACAGTCAAGGGAGAGGATGCTCTTGTTAAGAGTACCAACAATTAACTTGTCAACTCTATCTCAATGGACAAAGATGCTCATAAAGAGTATCTTTCCCTTCAATTTAAATTTGTTTACTAAGAACGTTACTATGCTGTTGCTATAGAATTATTTTTTGTTCTCTAGGATCAACCTAGTAATTGACTAGGGCTTTTTCCCATTGTAATACACTGCCGTTTTATAAGACTATTTAGCACTGGGAAGATTAACAATCTAGTTATGGAATTAGCAAAGCTGAAATCCAAACTGTGAACTGAAGTGACTTTATTTAAGGTAATGCATTTCTGAAAGGTCCCAAATGGGCAGTTTGAGGTCCCTTCTTAGATAGCTAGGCTTTTCCGAATATGTATGTTTTGGTGCTATATTCTTAACATTATATGCTCAAATGAAGATTCTATATAATGTTAAATGAACTTCCTTAACAGACTATACCTTTAAAATTATGGCATATTAATAATCTTTTATATTTCTTCCTAAAAAAAAAAAAAAAAAAAAAGGTAGAAGTAAAATTTTTACTGGAAGAAATACATGTAACCTGGAACCACTGAATCCAATGCAAAGTATTAATGTGTTTTGGATCATCAGATCCTTGACAGAAATATGACCTTTCTTTCAGAAAATGCACATATATACAGGTTTGTAGATATTTTTAGAAAGCTATTCGTGGACTTCTTAAAACATCATATACTTCAGGTTAAAAACTAAAAACTACTACCTACTTTTAAATATTTTTTCTGCTGATGGTTCCATTGCAGCGTCTTTGAGTTCTTGGCCAGTTTTCCCACGGCGGATCCCAGTTCTTGTCCTGGTGGCATACTCCTGATATATATATATATACACAAAGATATATTATCCATACCCAAACAGTATGTTTAATAATAAAATAGAGGCTCTCTTTACACTAGAAAACTCTATAGTTAAAAGAAATTTGATACTCTCTATAATGTAATGTCAATAATATTCAACCAAATTAAATATGGAGCAAACTGTGCTTCCTCTTCATGGTGATTCACTAATTTATTATACACTTCTTGGTTTGAGTTTCAGAATTATTTCCTTTCATAAATTACATATTTTATTTATATACCTAGAATTATTATAAATCTCAAGATGAGAATCTAGTAGTATTTTAAAAAATACAAATAAATCATTAGCTATATTCTGTTATCTGAAAAATCGGTTCAAGGAAAAAAAAGTCTTTCTCCTGAATATGAAGTCAAGGGAAGCTATGACTACTGTTTCTGTTTTGGCTTTTTTGCAATGCTGGAACAGTTACTCCAAGATGGAAAAATTGACTTTCTAGCTACTGTGTATTCTCCTTAATTACCTCACAGTTCAAAACTTACATTCCTACTCACTTGATTACTAGGGGAGCACTCTGTTGTAAAAGAAAATGGGCTTCTAACCTGATAGATTTCATCAGTCTCTGAATAAGAGCTTAAATAGTATCTTTACTAACTTATTAATAAGACATTGGCTCACTGGAGGGCAGAGGCTGTAGCTCAGTGGCAGAGAGCTTGCCTAGCATGTGTGAGGCCCTGTGTTCCATCCTTAGCACCACATAAAAATAAACAAACAAAAGCATTCTGTCCATCTACAATTACAAAAAAAAAAAAAAAAAAAAAAAAAAAAAAGAAGATAACATTGGCTCACTGAAAATATCTCCGGGTTCTTAAGCATTTGGTTATAGGCACCACTCAAAATTTCCTTGTTGCACCCACCATGTAACTACTGATCCCTTACTATTTACTCTCAATTTTCTGAGTGAGAAACCCCAAGAGATGTAAATCAAAGAAAAGCTATAGGAGCCCTTTTTCATACATAATAAAAAAGAACCAGGACGAAAGAAAATTGATGGGGAAAACCATCTAATTAGAGACATTACTGTTTTTTTTATTCGCTTTTGTTTGGTAATAGGGAATGAACCCAAGGGCACTCTGTTACTGAATTACATCCTCAGTCCTTTTTTTTTTTTTTTTTTTTTTTTTGCCATGTGGAGATTAAAACCAGGGCCTTGTGCATATCAGGCAGGCACTCTACCATTGAGCTACACGACCCCGCCCCATCCCGCATCCTTTTTCACTTTGAAACAGGGCCTTGCCAAATTGCTAGGCTGGCCTCAAACTTATGATCCTCCTACCACAGCCTCTCCAGTTGCTGGAATTACAGGAGTGCACCACCTGCTGGCTATTACTATTAATTATTTTTAGTAAATCGTTACTTGTAAACCATTAAAAGCAGCAAAAAATCTCCCCAAACAAACCAACCCAAACCAATCTCAGGACATCAAGAGAAGCCAAACACTAAAAAAACAGAAAAAGACAATAGGAAAACATTCAAATTAACCTTACCCTGCTGGGTGTTAAAAGCCATTGATTCTTAGTGATGGAATTCTTCACAACAGGGGAGGCCTTGGTGAAAGCTGGATGGAAAACCCTGGAAGGTAGTGTCCGGAGACACACAAACCTTGCAGCCAGCATGGTGACACACCAGGTTTACCAAGCAGATCTAACTGCTAGTTATAAAGACAAACAAACAAAAAACAGAAAACCCCAAACAAAATCCATTAATTAAGGGAAGGACATGGAAGAGAAAGAGGATAGAAGGAATAACTTATCTTTTAGTAGGGCAAAAAATATGGAATAAAGCAACTTCTCTAATTTTCAATGAGGAGGCCTCTGCCTGCCTCTTCTAATTTAAGAAATCTATCCCACAGAACCCAGTTTGGGATGGACCACTAAATTAGATTTTAATTCCAATTTGACCAATAATAGGATGTATGACTCTGAGAAGTTATTTGTAAGTCAAAATGGATGTTACTATTTTTAACATGATTAAAGTCTGTGATAACTTTTAAAATATGTAATTTTGACTTTATTACTTATGCCTTTCTACAACTACAATAAGGGCAATTAATCTTTAAAAGCAAACTCAGTTACTCAGGTTTTCCTCATGTTACAATGGTGATTTCAAAGAAAAGCATGCTAAAATTTTGATTCTCTTAGCTCTGAGGGAGATTACACCAGAAAAGTGTTCAATAAGAAATCAGGTAAATGTCTTTCTGCAATGCTAAGATGATTATGACAGACAGGTAAGAATGCAACGAGAAGTGTAAGCCAACTTGGGCTACTAGCCCATTTTTGCCAATCATCTGTAGTGAATCTGAGGCAAGTGACCATCCTTCTGTGTCTCATTTTCTTCATCTTCAACGTAAGAAAACGTGACCAAAACAGTGTTCAGACCACATAGCTGATCCTGGGACTACACGCTTTGAAACTGTCAAGATGCATCTTAAAATGTAGACTCCTGGGTCCTACATTGCTTCTAGAGGGTCTACTTCTAGAAATGAACTAGTAATATGATTTAACTAGCCCCCGCCCCCCAAAGGTAAAAACTCTTGCTTTAGAACAGATGAATGTCTCCATCACTGCCACTGGACCTATGAATGGTGTACAACACTGGACATCTGTCCTTTGGGAAAATACCAAGACCTTCTGGTACTTGCATGCCATTACATCATCTCAACCCTTAACTTCCTCAGCCCACTGACTGGGGCAGGATGGCTTCGGTGACCTGTAACAACCCAGAGTGGGAATCCCGCTTCTACCACAAGTTAAAAGTGACCTTGAACAGGTATTAGGCCTCTTACACAAATACCTTAGCTAATTTTGTATAAACCACCACCGCCCCTTACATAAGGCACGAGCTCCGGCGCCCGGTCTAACCCGACGGAAAACCTCCGACCTTCCAAAGTGAGCGCACACTCTACGACACCCCGCCCCCGTGTTGGTCGCTCCGTTATTTGTCAAGGCCGCGGCAGTGAGGCTCGGAGGCTGGATGACTCGGCACCTGGTTGCCAAGCGGCACCAACCAGAAAGAGAGGCTTTTGTACGCTGGTCGGGGACCCCAAGGCTGCTGCTCATTCATGGAGGTCACCCACAGGACGGCGACTCTGACCCGCAGCCTAGCTGTGACAGCCAATGGAGCCGCCGCCTCCAGCCCGCACCACCCCCAGTACCGCCCAGACGCCCCATAAAGCGGGCTTTAAAGAGTGCTGAGAGGGTCTCAAGTCGGTTCGAAGGAGAAGTACCTCAGTTCCCGGTCACCTCCTCCACGCAGTTCCCCTTCCGGGCCTGCGAAACGTGCACACCCCACCACCTAGCCTTCCACCCGCTCCCTACTGCCTGTGCGCGCGCAGTCTCCGAGGCTCACTGAGTGACGCCACATCCGGAGAAGATGTAAATAGTACAAACAACCAATCATGAGAAAGCCTACGAAGGAAGGGTGGGCATAGTGGGGAGCCGGGGTTCCGGTTGGTGGGGCGGGACCAGTGGAGGATTGTGGTTGGAAACGTCACAGTCAGCGTCCATTTTGGGTGCGGGCTGGGAAGCCCTCTCGGCCATATTTGGTCTTGGTAGTGGTGCTTTCTATTTTGTTCCAACCTTTATCCTCGTAGCTGATACAAATATTTAAAAAACCGAGTGTAATGTTACAGTCGAAAATGATTCATTCACTCTGTTCTATCCTAATGCCGCCTCTTGTGCTTTTATTGTGAGAGAAATAATCATGCCAAATGTGGTAATTTCTGACAGGAGCCAAACCATTTCTTGGGTCTGACGTAAAGAGTTAAGATTGTTGAGTCTCGAAGTTTTTTCTCTTGTTTTAAATTGCCTTGAGACAGCACTTAAAAGTTTCAGTCTGTACCCGTGTAATAGGGCATATACAAGTGACTGTTCCTCCTTCCAGGGTTTTTCCGATGACTATTAAGATGCTTTCATTGAGAGTAATTCATTATGTAAAAGCCATTTCTGGTTTCTAGGGGGAAGTCCCCCTTCCTTTTTTATTATTACTTTCTCTCTCTTAACCTTAAATACATATTTACTGGAAGCTTGCTTTGAACCAGGCTCTGGGCTATAGATGTGTACAACTGATTAAGATGCATTGGGTACCCCTGTTTGGTGAAACAAAGCCTTTGCCTTTAAGCCATTCAGTTTCTGGTGAAGACAAAATAGACAAATACAACACTTTAAGCTGGTGATAAGTACTATGAAGAAAAGGCAGGGTAAAGCACTAGAGGGGTGATACTATTGATAAGGTCATTAACAACAAGAAATTTTATTACCTACTAAGCAATTGCTAATTGTGATTTATGATCATCTCCTAACCCTGTATTACTAACAAACATAAAGTTTTGCTTTTTTTTTTTTGAATGTGGCTAATAAAACAATTACACAATAACAGAGTTCTTATCTGTTACTGGAAAATGGCAGGCAAACACTAAAGAAATCTGTCACTGAAGGTACTGAACGGATCCAGCATGAGCAATTTAATCTTACTTTAGATCTTAACCGGATTTGATTAGTTAGCAACTAGGATCTCTGTTTAGCTCCTTTAGTGATATTCCATTTCCTAGAGCTTCTGTTATCAGCAAAAAGGAGGAATTTACAACACAATATCTGAATAAACAGAATCTTGAAGTCTATGACTCAGGATTCCTTCAAAATTGCTATTCTCTTTGTAAGGGAAGACAAATTTCTGATTTCCTATTTTCCTTTTTAAAGTATGAGGCTGTTACCACTGGCATGAAATATTTTGAAGTAGGGATAGAAGCTGGACCCATTATTGGGAAGATAGCTCAGTGGCACTGTGTGTGGAGAGAGGTTTCTTTGACTCCCCGATTTGGTATTGTAATAATTCCAGCAAAAGGTGATGAAGTCTGGAAATAAGACAATAGAGGGACAGAGGGAAGGCTTATGACAGAGATAATGTTGCTGAGGTTAAATTTACAGGATTTTAATGACTGATAGAATATAGTTGATAAGAGTGAGGGAGGTACCCTTGGTAATTTCTCTTTTCTGAATTGAGTGAAATTGGGCAGATAATTACACCATTAATTTGGAGAAAGGATAGAGGAGATAGAGATGTGGGGGATGTAGATAAGTAAAACCTGTAGGTAGTGTTAAATTGTAAATCCACAGCCTCTAAGGTCTAGAATATAGGAGAGATAAAAAGGCTCAAATCCTGAATTCTAGTGTTGAATATCACATCATAACTTTTTTTTTTATAGATTGTTGTTTCCTTATTCTTTACCTGCTGATTACATGGGAAGTGCTGACTTATAGTGGAGAAAATTCAGAAACAAGAATATAAGGGAATATGTTTATTTTTAGTTAAAATAAATACTTTCCCTCTGCCCCACTAGACTTTTCCATCAGGAGCTGTGCTGTGAGTATGAGAGAGGTAAAAAGAGAGTTTTCAAGGGATTTAAACTTTATCCTCTCCAGAAGGTCTCCCAACAAAGGAAAGGTGTTACTTCTGGAAAGGTTGGGAACATCCGTTTCTGAATGTGGAGACCAACAAACACCCACTTTTCATGTATCTGCTGAGTGGTCAAAAACATAGCAGGTGGTATTGTGGTTTGTATCTTGAATGTCTTCCAAAGGCCCATGTATTGAAATCTTGTACCCTGGAAGAAGGGAGGTGGTAGAACCTTTAAGAAGTGGGTGGTCTTTAGGTCATTAAGGGTGTGCCCTGAAGAGGATTGTGATATGCTGGTCCTCTTTCTCTTTCTTTTTTATTTATTTATTTTAATGCTAGCCATGAAATGAGCCAGTACCATGCTGGCACCATGATATGCTTTCTCAGGCCCAGAGCAACAGGACTGACCAATCATGGACTGATATCCCTTAAATCCTGAGGTAAAATAAACCTTTTCTCTTTGTAAATTGATTATCTCAGATATTTGTTATAGTGGTGGAAAACTAACACAGGTGAGAGGTGGGTCAAGATCTCCCCTTACTGTTTCCCCTTGGATTTGAGATTTGCTTCTAGACTATAACCGTGGACTTGTATCTGCTTGTTTTCACCCTTTAGGATGCTGACACTAGAATTATGCATGGTTGAAATGCCCAGATGAGCATAATAGATCATTAGTGTGCTACAGGAAAGAGCCAGCATCTGACTGGTTGGGTGAGAAACCAAACTGCCAAACTCAGAGTTTAATCATTCCAGCCACAGAAGGAAAATGAAGCCAACGTTGAGAAGGGGATTGCTTTCTCTGGATCATGCCCAAAGCATCACCTTGCATATGGGTGCCCTGACTGAGGGTAGAGTGGAGGCACAGAGAACAGGTCACACATTTTCCATTGAATATAAAAATCCCTCCCTCGCATTGAACATAAATCTCAAACATGACTAATGGTAATAAATTCTGAATCTGACTGACAAATTATCAGATTAGCCCAAGCTTATCAGAATGGAAAATATAGTGCTGTCCTCCTCAAGTTGACTAGTCCCTTAAGAAGCAACATTGAGTCACTTAAGGAAAAATGAAGTTCATTTTTATATTCATCCAATTGGCAGTTTTTCAATTTTTTAGCTAAGGGATTAGACTAAATGAATCTTCATATCCTGCCCTGCTCAGTGCTGCTTTGAAGATAGCATGATTTTTCAGTAAAAATATCCTTCAAGAATTCAGGATAAATAAAATCATTTTCAGGTAAATGAATTGTAAGAGAATCTGTTGCCACATGTATGTTCTAAGAGACATGCTAAAGAAATATCTTCAGGGTAAAGGGAAATGATATCAGAGAGAAACTTGGAACTTCAGAAATAAAGAACAACAGACATGGAAAATAACTGAGTAGATATAATAGACTACTTTCTCTTCTTAAAGTCTTTAAAATATATGAGTGTCAAAAGCAAAACTTGTAACACAATAATATGGGATTTTCAGTGTATGTAGTTGTAATAAATATGATAGCCTGAACATAAAGAAAATGAAGGGGACCATGAAACCTATTTGGTGGCCAGGCATCTCAGTTTTTTTTTAAGTGATAAAATATTAACTCCAAATAGATTATAAAAGTCATTATAATAATCCCTGAAGGAACCACACCACCACCACCAAAATATACAAGGAGCTAAAAAGTAAAAAAATAAATTAAAATAGGATACTATAATATTGTCAGACATTCTAAAGGAAGGCACAGAAAGGGTGAACAGAGAAAACAAATAACAAAATGATAGACCTAAATCCGATAGGTCAATAATCACAATAATTGTAAGTGGTCTAGATATAATAATTAAGGAAAGAGGTTTTCAGATTGAATTGAAATAGAAGACACAACGGTATGCCATTATGTGAAATCCACTCAATGTATTGTAGTGTATATAAACATTATATGAAAGAAAAGATCAAGAAACACTAATCAAAGAAAGATAAGGTAATTATATCAACTTTAGACAAAGTAGACTTTAGAACAAGAAAGATTACTAGGGATTAAAGGGATATTACATGAGGACAAAAGGTGAAATTCATCAAAAAGACAAAATGACTCTAGATGTATTGGACCGTATTACAAAACTGAGGGTCAAATAATGAAGCAGAAACATAGAAGAGAAAGGTGAAATAGGCAAATCCACAATACACATGGAAACATCAACTCTTTCCTCTCAGTAAACAATAGAACAAATGGAAAACCTGAGAAGACATCAGAGACCTGCAACCACTAAAACCAATTTGGTTTAACTGGTATTTATAGAACGTCCACCTGAGAATAGAAGCATACATATTATTCTCAAGTGTACATGGAATATTCATAGCAATAGGCCATAGGCTGAGCCATAAAACAAACCTTAACAGATTTTAATGAGTTAAAATCATACAAAGGGCATTTTGTGACCTAATTGCCAGGTTTTTGTGTGACTAAAAGGCTCAGGGGTCACTCCAGTTAATTTGGGCTAATTGGGCTGCACAAAATAACCACACAAGAGACACAAATACCTTTTTCTTTGGGGTCGCTGTGATGGCTCCTCTGACCTTAAGGGTCTGCAGAGAGTGAGAGCATGTGCTGACCCCTTTTATTGAGGAGAAGCTATTCAAATGAGGCAAGGGGTCAGGTTTCAGGGGGCTGAGTCTGTCTTCATGATGTCCACTGTCAGCAGGTTGACTGACACCTGGGTAGGCCACACCCAGAGGGCACAGTAAGAGAAGGGGACACACACAAGGCACTTCCATGGAAGATTCTATCCTAAACAGGGCAAGGGGTTATATTACAAGGGAACAGGTGAGCATAGCTCCACCCATGGGGCTGTAGCAAGACACACCCATGCATGAGACAACAACCCTAGAACCCAAGGAGGGCGGGGAAAGCTCTGCCACATTTCTGTGATTGAGCGCCTCAGCACCCAGCCGGGGAGTGTGACCCAGTCACGTGCAAGGTTGATCTCCCACACATAATGGAATTAAACAATAAGAGAAAGGTGTTTTGGAGCATACTCAAATATTTGAAAATTGATCCACACAGTTCTCTAGAACCCATTGATGAAAGAAAAAGTCTCAAGAGCATATAGAATATATATTTTTAACTGAATAAAAATAAATACCTAACATATAATTTGTGTTTTAAAGGTATAGCAATGCTTACAGAAAGATTTATAATACTGAGTATGTGCAATAGAAAAGAATAAAGGCCTTGAATCTATAATCTAAACTTCTAACTTAAGAGACCAAAAAAAGAAGACTTATTAAGCCCAAAGAAACCAGAAAGAAGAAAACTATCAAGAGCAGAAATCAATGAAATTGAAAATAGGAAAAAAAAAAAAAAAGAAAGCACAATGAAATAAGACACTGATTCTTTAAAAATAAAATGGCTAAACCACTATCCATACTGTCCCAGGGGGAAAAAAAAAAACATTAGAAACAAAATGATCAATATCAGAAATAGAAAAGAGGACGTTAAAAGTGTTAGAACAATAGGGAATATTACAAATACACCATATCTTCAAATTTGACTCTTAGAGATTAAATGGACTCATTCTTTGGAAACTATCAAAATTACCTCCAGAAAGAAGGCAAATAAGAAAAATTTGGTATGTTGTTTAGTCCTATACCTAAAAGAGAAATTGAATTTTAGTCAAAAACTTTCAGCAAACCAGTCTCCAAACCCAGTTAATTTGATGAATTCTACCAATTGTTTAAGGCAAAAAAAAAAAAAAAAAAAAAAAAAAAGATGAGGGAATACTTCACAATGTATTTTATGAGATTGATTACTCACACAAAACAAGACAAAAGCCTTGTAAGAAAAGAAAATTAAATCAATATCTCTCCTGCAAAGCAAAATCAGATAAAGTCTTAATGAGAAAGAAAAGTAGACTAATACCATGAGCACAGACACAAAAATTCTCCACAAAATATTAGGAAGTCAAATCCAACAACATATAAAAGGGCTAAAGTATCTTGACTACATGATTTATCCCGAGAATGGAAAGCTGACTCAAAATTTAAGACCAGTCAATATAACTTATGATATTAACACTAAAGAAGAAAAACAATCTGAACAATAGATTTACCAAAAATATTTTATAAAATTCAATATTCATTCTTCATAACAATTTTAGCAAAATAGGAATAGAAGGGCATCTACAAAAAAAAAAAATCCTTAAAACCATTACTGCATTTAGTGGTGACAGATTGATTAGAAAGGAAAGAGCAAAAGTATCTTTAATCAAAAACACCATTATTATTAATGTAAAAAATCCCAAGAATCTATTAAAAAACACTCTAGGAGTATTAAATGAATTGGAGATCACAGGATACCTCATCAATACATGTATGTATCAATCATGCTTCTGTATTCTTGCAGTGAACAAATAAAAGTCAAAATTATAAAACAGTATTATTTATATTAGCACAAAAATACTTAGATATGATTTTAACAAAACAAATGTAGATTACTTGTGCTGAAAACTGCAAAATACTGATGAAATAAATCAATGAAGGCCCAAATAAACTTGATGTATCATGTTCGTGGAATGAAAGATCCAACATAGTAAATATATTTATTTTCCCCATAATGATTTTTAAATATAACACTCTTGCACACAAAAATATCAGCAATAAATTTTTAGTTATTGATAATATAATTCTAATATTTATACATACATGGAAATGAAAATGAATTATAATACATTGTAAAAACTTATTTTCAGTACTAGGGTTTAAACCCAGGGGCCTCTAAACTACATTCCCATCCCTTTTTATTTTATTTTGAGACAGGTCTCGCTATTCTGCCCATGCTGGACTCACGCTTGCCAATTTTGAATTATTCTGCCTCGGCCTCCTGAGTAGCTAAGATTACAGATGTGCACTACTGCACCAGGCACAATGTAATTTTTTTTTTTTCTTTGAGGGTGTGGAGGAGTTCTGATAATAGCCAGAAAGCCTGCTAGACAATTTCTAAAAGAGCTGCAACTTTTGTAAAACATTTAAAAAAAAACTTTGAGAACTTATACTATCTGAATTCAATACATACCATGAAACATAGTCCAAATTTAGACCCATACTAATATGAACCATTGATTGTTGTTGCTGGAAGAAACTTAGAAGTTAGGGAAAGCTAATCCAAAACACAAATGAGTATCTGTCTCTGAAGGCCGAATAGCTGCCCTGTTGGTGATAGAAGGTTGTCTACTAAATAACCCTGACAATAAATGCTGGCTTTTGAAAATTTTTGAAATTTTTTTCTGCCTTTGGAAAACTGAACAGTTGACAGTAGCAGTCAAATCAGTTTTGATAAGACAAAGTCCATATAGCTGAGTCCATACAGAGCTTCTCTTCTTGATTCTATGGCCACTTATCCCGGGCCCATTAGGCAAGCCTCTTTGACAGAGGCTAAATTACATCAACAGGATAAATATGTGTGGAAGAGTTAACTCAAATGCCTGGTTGCTTAAATGTTGCATATTCTCAAAAAAGCTGGCTTGTATAATTGGCCCTTTTCTGGTTCTTGATAACTGAGTTCTTAGATATTACTCTTGTGTATGCACAGAGCCTGAACCATTCTGTTCCTGCTCATCTAGATTCTGCAAGCAGTGTAATTGATGGTGAACACCTTCCTTTCTCTGGTAGGTTTAAAATTTCATAAATTACAATGTCATAGACACACGGTACCTTAAAAAAACCCCAATAAAAACTCTGGTCATAAGCTTGAGTGAGATTATGTGGTAGAAAAATTATCTTACATATTGCTGCAATTTGTTGCTGGGGAATCAAGTGCACCTTGTGGGACTCAGGAGAGGATTCCTGGAAGCCCATGCTTGGTGACCTCCAGACTCTGCCAGATATACCTTTTCTCTTGATTGACCTGGATTCATATCTTTTTGTATGTATATGCATATATTTACATATATATGGAGTTTTACATACATATTACATTATATTATCTATAAAATATAAAATTAATTTTAAGTTCTGTGAGTCCTTTTAATAAATTATCAAATCTGAGGTTTGTCTTGAGGACCCCTGACAAAATGGGACATCACATTGAGCCACTTATTGAGAGGGTCCTCTGCTGTGGATGTGCTTTGGTGGGCATTTATATGGCACACAAACATCTTCACATTCTGGGCCAGTTCATCTAATATTTCTCTCATAGATCACCTTGACACAAATCTTGCTTTTTCAAATTCTAAAAATCTTGGCCAATCCATTAGCCAATCTACATAGATCTGTGTTTCAGTCCACATTTCTTTTTATGAGAGTTGAAATGCTTTCTGATATTATTTGAACCTGGAACATCCTCCAAAGACCCATCTGGTGAAGGCTTGATCACCATCCTGTGGCACTATTGGGAAGATGGTGAAACTTTTAAGAGAGGCAACCTAGTTAAAGGAAGTTAAATATGCCAATGAAATTAAAGGAGATATTGGGACACTAGGTCCCCTCTCCCTTGCTTGCTGATCACCATCAGGTAAGCAGTTTCCTTTGCTGTGTGCTCTCTACCATGATGCACAGCCTTGCCACAGGCCCCAAAGTGACAGAACTAAGTGAGAACCATCTATAAGTTAGGCTTATGCTTACTTTCCTAGTTTAACTAGTCATATGGAATACTCTAGGAAGTCAAAGGTTTAGGTTGACGAAAAGTGGTAAAGCAATAACAACAGGTACCATAAGAGTGAGGCATCTGTTCATGTAGCTACTTCAACATCTACTTGAGTCTGTCACTATAAACATTATTTCTATTAACAAAAGAATAATGCAGAGAATATCAAAATTATGATTTAAAGGATCACATAACATCCAGGATATGATCCTGGGTTGTAAAGTCACTTTGTTTTCATTAGTCATGCACTCATGACCTCTATGGCCTTAACAAACAGGTGCCACATTTTTCCTTAGAACTCTATGCTATGATTATCTGCTAATCCCTTTCTCAGGGCCCACATTCCATCCCTCACCACTACCAGTAATAACTTGAGTAATTGTGAGAGCACAACATGTCTAGAAAAGAGACCATCTGTGCTCTTATAAAATATGTGAGCAATTGCAGAATCCTGTTTTGAGGGTCTGTCTTCTGGGTACCTCTTATTGTATTAGCATCCAGTAGGAAACACACGGAACATCAAAAAGAGACTGTTGAGAGGCTGAGAATTTAGCTCAGTGGTAAAGCATGTGCTTAGTATGTGCAAGGCCCTGGGTTCAATCTCTGAACACACACAAGGCCACTGACCTTCTCATCACTTGCTTGTCCCCTCCCAAAGGCTGAACCTTACTCTAAGCACTATACAGTCCCCAGAGGCCAGACTACTAGGGCCCAGGACAGAGTAGATAAGCATGAAGAGTCATTCTTCAGTTTATGGATTAAATTGTGTCTTCCTACCTCCCACCAAATTTGTATATTGAAGCTTTAACCCCCACCAGTGTCACTGTATTGGGAGATGAGTTTTTTTTTTTTTTTTTTTTTTTTTTTTTTTTTTTTTTTGGTGCTGGGGATTGAACCCAGGGACTTGTGCATGTGAGGCAAGCACTCTGCCAACTGAGCTATATCCCTAGTCCTGGGAGATGAGGTCTTTATAGACACAACTAAAGTTTAACGAGGTCAGAGGGATGGGAACATGGTATCTTTATAAGAAGAGCAGGAAACACCAGAGATCTCCCTTAGCCAGTGAGGACACAATGAGAAGATACCAGGAAGAGAACCCTCCCTGGATACCAACCCTGATTGCATCTTGATCTTGGACTTCCAGCCTCCAGAACTGTGAGAACAAATTTCTGTTGTTTAGGCATCCAGTCTGTGGAATTTTGTTTTGATAGTTCAAGTAGAATGAGGTGTCATCTATAAGATGAAGATTATAATAGGTATCTAATAGGGTTCCTGTGAATATTAAATTAAGTAATATGTTTCTAGTTTGAGGTGATACATGATAATCTTATTAATAACTCTTCTATTATATATATTCTTGGCCTTAACAATTAAACTGAGTCTCTTTTTATGCATTTTTTTGTTATCATTCTCTGGTTTTTCTTTTCTCAGCTTCATTTATCTTTCTTGAGGTGAACCAAATAGGCCTTCATACATTATATATGCTATGGGATTTAGGATACCTTTTACATTCTATTTGAAATCTGCTCTTGTTAATGTCTTACTCCCCCCACCATCATATTGGATTAGTGTCTCATTTTAGCAGTTTATAATGTCTTCTTTACTGGTTTATAGCAGATGGTTCTGAGTTCATTACTCCATAAATATAGATTATATATATATTTTTTTCTGAGTGAATTACTTTGTATCAGTCCCTGATGAAGTTCACCTGTCACATTTCAAAATGTTCTTGTCAAATAGCAGACCCAACACTATTTTCATTTTTATCTTCTGTGTTTTACATCTGGTTTTTCTTTTCTTTTTAGTACATAAATACTTTATGGACAGAAAGCACTCACTTCATATCATTTTATATGTCATTTTCAAGCATTAAACAAACTGATAGTTTTGAAAAAAATGAAAATTCTTTCAGGTAAAATAATTCATATTTTAGCACTTGATTTACTTAGATTTACTGGAATGGTGGCTGTGATAATAATAAAACTCTGTTATCTAGATTATTTTTGTCTGGGCCATAAGATCAGAAGGCAGAAGTGTGGAGACTGCATGGATATTTTAAAGGTGGATAATACTGGTGATACAGTTTATTAGCTATTAATATTATGTTCTTTTAAGCCAGGTATGGTGCCATGTGTCTATAGCCTCCGCTACCTGAGAAGTTGAGGCAGGAAGATCAATTGAACCCATAAGTTTGAGGCTAGCCTGGGCAACATAGTGAGACCCTATCTCAAAATGGAAATACTGCTATTCTTTTAGCAGTAATACAGAGTGAATCAAGGGAATAGTTCAATAATCGCTACATCTTATTGACTTCTGGCTGTGGATGGACATTGCTAGTGTGTAGGTCAGTTCATATTTATCATATTATGTACTCTTCTGAGGTAGCCCTAGAGGCTTGTCCTTCCCATGTAGAGCCCACTTCTGAAAAAACTTAAGCAGTTTTATTGGATTTAACTGAGTACATGTTTTCCAGGCAAATGAGTAGGTGGGGAAGAAAAATGACAAACCTATTAAAGGTTTTCATGGGAGGGATTCCAGTGGTGGACTACAGGGTCTAGATAGAGGTGAAAAGGATGAGAGAATAAAAAACTGGGGTGTGGGCTGGGGTTATATTCAGTGGTAGAGCACTTGCCTGGCATGTGTGAGACTCTGGGTTCAATTCTCAGCACTGCACATAGATAAATAAATAAAATAAAGATGCACTGACAACTTACAGAATATTTTAAAAAATGGGGTGTGAATGTACTGGAGGTTTTTGAATTTGCATAGTTGCTAGGACTGGTGATCTCAAAGAAATTATGTTGTGATTAAAAAAAAGCAGACATTTGAAATTCAGATTTTGGAGAAAGTGTGGTTATTGGTAATAGCAAGCCTGTGGGTATGGCCCTGGGGTGTTGGGTGGATCTTCCAATGGATGATGAAGCAGAAAATGGTGAGAGGACCAAGAGTGAAGGAAAGGTAGGTATGGTGGGTGCAATAAAGACCTCTTAAAGATGTCCATGTTGAAATCCTCAGAACCCATGGATATCTTAGCTTATTAATGGCAAGGGGACCTCTGCGCATATGATTTTGTCCTTCAGTTGCTTCATCTTGGATTATCGGGAAAAGAGGGAGGGGCAACTTAATTACAGAGCTTTATAAAATGAGGCAATAGGATTGGAGTCAGAAATGGACATCTGCTGATGGAGGCAGAGGTTTAAGTGATGTGGGTTCTTGGGCTGAGGAAAGTGAGCAGAGGCTAGAAAAGGCCTGAAAACAATTCTCTTCTCCAGAAGATCGTGTATCCAGAAGGATTGTTGCCTAGCTAAAATGATTTTAGACACCAGAATTGTAAGGTGAAAAATATATATATATATATATTGTAATATATATATATATATATATATATATATTATATATATAGAGAGAGAGTAAGGTGAAATATATATATAAATAAATATATAAATAATATATAAATATATAATATGTAAATAAATATATAAATATAAATAATATATAAATAAATAAATATATATAATTATATAAATATAATTTGTTTTTATCTTATTTAGAGACAGGCTCTCACTGAGTTGCTTAGCACCTTGCCATGGCTGAGGCTGGCTTTGAAATCAGGATCCTTCTGTTTCAGCCTCCTGGGCCACACATTTATATCATTTTAAGCCCACAAGTTTCTAGTATTTTATTGCAGCAACAATAGAGTAGATATTAGAGTCATCAATTAAGGAGAGTGATGGTAGCGGGGATGGGGTGGGGTTGTAGATGGTAGAACTAAGGAGGCAACACTAGTGTATGCACTTAGGGTCACAGGGATTTTTATTAATTTTACAGGTGATGTAGCATGAGGATGGAACACTTGGGAAGGGGGCGGGAAATTAGACATATTCGGCTGAGTCCAGATGACAGTAGGATATGCTCATGAAGAACCCAGGAGAGGTTAGATTTCTAGTGGTGTCTGGATAAATAAGAAAGAGAAGTGAGAGTCGTAGGCTCCAGGTAGTTTGATTTATTTATCCAACACATCCACACTGTTTCTGATTCATCACGGTTCAACTTAAGATTTTTTGATTTTATGATGGTGTGAAAGCAAAACATATTCAGGAGAAACCATACTTCAAATTTTAAATTTGGATCTTTTCCCAGTCTAGCAATGTGTGGTAGGACACACTCTTGAGATGCTGGGCAGTGACAGTAGTGGCAGTTTCCAGTCGACTATGTAACTAGAAAGGAGAACTATAGGGGTGCTATTCTGCTAAGATATGATATTCAGTAAGTTAGGTATATTAAATTGCATTTTTCTTTGCAATGCCTAGGATTGAATGCAGGGCTTTGTGCAGGCCAGGAAAGTGTTCTACTGCAGAGCTATATCTCCAGCCTAAATACATTTCTGACTTAACAATATCTTCAGTTTATGTCAACTCCTGGTACCCCATAGTTAGTAAAGGAGCATTTGTATTTATCAAACACACCTTTGCTGAGAAAGCTGGGTGATTTAGTGACCAAACATAAACCAGTGTCCTCCTGGGGCTGTTGTCTTGAATGCTAGGAATTTGAGTTGTTCCAAATCTGCTTCTGCTTTTTTTTTTTTCTGTTTCAGAGGCACAATGGTTTGACAGTCTGGGTTGGTTGAGGGAGCAAGAGGAAAAAAAAAAGAATTTTGGGGCTGGGGATGTGGCTCAAGCGGTAGCGAGCTCGCCTGGCATGCGTGCGGCCCGGGTTCCATCCTCAGCACCACATACAAACAAAGATGTTGTGTCCGCCGAAAACTAAAAGTAAATATTAAAAATTCAATAAAAAAAGAATTTTGATAGGAGTGTGTGGTAGGACACATTCTTATTTGGAATAGGAAGCTTGCAATTTCCAATTTTCTGTGGTGGCTGGATGGACAGGAGGAAAGACAAGCAACCTGATATGGTATCATTTTTCTTATCTACAACATTGGATGTTGGATGTCAGTGGAGCAATGCCTTTAAAACTCTGAAGGAATAGAATTGAGGACCTGGACCTACATGATAGGCAGAAAAATATATCAAGTGTGAATGAGGGTGGCTATGCCAGTCCTTGACCTGTATAATGTAATATGAGATCTATTTGGTTTTTGTCCCTGGTTCCTATCATAGATCATCTAAAGCCCCTAAAATTTTCCAAGTGATAGGAGTATCTTTTGTTTTTTATAATGAGCTCCTTTAATTACTCCTAAGTTATAATAATGAGCTTTCTTAGAATGGGGCCCCTAGATAGGCTCAAGCTGGAGCCAGTCACCAGAAGATCAAGTGAAATTTGGGTTAGAAGGTTGGAAGTCTTTCAGTCCTACTCACTGACCTCTTATAGTGGGGAGGGGTGGCTGGAGATCAGGTTCTATGAAAACTCCTGAACAGCAAGACTTGATGAGCTTCCAGGTTGTTGAACGTGAAAAGGTGCTGGGAGGGTGGTATACCAGAGAGGGCATGGAAATTCACCCCCTGGAATATTCCCCTGTGGCCCCCTTCCCCTGTGTCCTTCATAGTAAACCAGTAAACACAAGTGGTTCCCTTTGTTTTGTGAGTTGTCCTAGAAAACTATTGAACCCATGAGAGAAGTTGTGGCAACCTAGATTTATATCTAGTGGATCAGGAGTATAGGTGACAACATGGCACTTGTTGCAATTAGTATCCTGAAGTGGGTTGTTTTTGTGGGTCTGAAGCCCTTAAACTGTGGGACCTGACATTCAGATAGTGTCAGAATTCAATTGAATCACAGGACACTCAGTTGATGTCCTCTTGAGAATTGCTTGGTTTAGGGAAGAAATTTTCACGTACCTGATCATAGAAATGTTCTGTGTTGAGTATCTGAGAAGGAGAAAATTGTGTGTGTGTGTGTGTGTTTGTGTGTGTTTTTTTCCTTTCAGAGATGGGTCCTCTGGGATGGATTTCTTGCCCTTCCTTCAGATTGATTTTAAGCAGTGAGAATGCAGGAGGAATGAACAAGTCAGGTAGGGTTCCTCTTCTTCTCCCAATCCCTTAGTGTGGGACCTGACAGTTGCTATATCATTCTTGATCATTTCTTCTGGGTGACCTGGCCCAGGTGTGGATATGTGAACACTCCTGCTTTGTCTCTCCAACCTAAGGATGGCTGTCAGTGTTCACTGTCTGGAATGTCTGTGTTGCCTTTCACCCTGTGTGGTTTCTTGGTCCTTCATTATTTATACAATCAATTTTCTCCTTTAAATTCCTTCTGTGTAAGTGCATACAGTAATTTCAGTTTTTTTTTTGTTGTTGTTTTTGGGAATCTGAATGATGATACAGACATTTTCAGACATTCATGGCATCAGAAAGTCTGTCTCTGAAATAATCCTTCTTAGAAAGTTCTATGATAATATATTCTAACAAAGACAGAATTTGAGAAAAAGAAGGCATCTAGTCTAAGGGGACAAGGGGAGCACAGTGTATCTAACCCAAGAGGGCCATGAAGGAAAATCCAGGATAAAATCCATTCCACAAACTGGGAGCACAAACACTCCACTTTCAGACAGCAGTTCAGGAAACTCCAAAAGAGCAATTAAAATCCTGCCCCTAAAATGAAAGTCAGGTAAGAGCACAAGCCATTGTGTTCTAGATTTGAAGCAAAATATTCCATGATCTTCAATATAACTGATAAAGTGTAAGAGAACCTATTTCACTTTGAGACAAGAAGCTTTCTCCTTTTCATAGCCCAGGAGTTGACAGTGGATTTGTAAACAGGGACATTTGATCCTAGCATTATACTTGACCTTGCAGTAACAAGTATTTACAGTCATGTTAATGTAAATGTTATTCATTGGCTTTTATCTTGTAAAAGTCAATCTTAAGCATGAAGAATGGAAGACTTGGTTTTGGTTGCTGAAGAGACTCCGTACAAGTCAACAAGTTTCCTAGAGTAAAAATAAAAGTGAAGTTGCAGAAGGTCAAGGGAGGAGGTTGAAGGGAAAGATAGGGTATCACTGTTCCCTGAGTGCTAAGGGAAGAATGAATCCACAAAAACTGATGGAATAAGTAGAGGACTACTATAGTATTTAAAACTATTAAGGTAGCCAGTAGTAGAATAAAAAACAATATTGTAGTTGTTAAACATTTAGGAGAATGGAATGTAGCACAGGTGAATTCAGAAGGTTTTGCCTCCAATGGTTAAATCAGGAAGAGGTTTACACTGGGGCAGGGCAGGAAGGAGAGCAAAGAGATTGGGGGTATTATCTGTTTCTTTCCAGCCTAAACTCTCTTTTATTCCTTAAGTTGTTACTGTGGGTATCTATTACCCCCAGCCCTGAGAGTTTTCAAGACACACAGGAATAAAGCAGAATAGAATCTTAACAGTGTTTGTCTCTGGGAAGGGAAATTGTGTTTATGCCATTTTCTTTATTTTTTGTGTTATCTGTAATGAGCACTTGTTTACTTTTTCAGAGAAACTTTTGCTTAACTTTAAAAAATTGAGCAACTTATTGTTCAATTTTTCTTCATCTTGGAGAGAAATAATTCCAAACTCCTCATATCATCAAGAGATGATATGAAGTAGTAGTTATGAACATGGTTCAAACCTTAGTAGTTATGTGATTTTAGGCAAGTTATGAAGCTTTGTGGTAATTATTTCTTATCTGTAAAACTGAGACCTTAAATATGCCGACCTACTAATGGCTGTTTGGAGGATGACAAGTTAGTCTGTAGGAAGCATGTAGAATGGTGCCCAGCACATTGCAAACACGATGCAAGTCCTTTTTGATTACTTTTGTGTCTAAGATTCTTTATGATCTGGCTCCAGGGCAACCCTCCAAAGGTATCTTTCCGTACTTGCTCTTCGAATTCCTTGCTGCTCTTTCCACATAAATTCTATTTCCCCACTCTTGTTTCGTGTCTCAATCACTTCATTTTTCAAACCAAACTCTTTCTTTATATCCCAGTTCAGTACTGCTTCTCCAGGTAGCTTTTTTGGACCTCCTCAGATAGATGTATTATCTCCTTCCTCCTCTCCACACCCACCTTTTATCAATTCCAGGATGATCTTAGAGGCCATATTGTTGTTAAAAAATAGGACTTTAGACATAGTAAATGTCTAAATGGTTTAGCTTAGAGGTGTCCCCCACCAAAACATGTATATATGGGCCCCAAATGAGGCAGAACATCATGGTGGCAGAGTGTGGTGGGGGAAAGCAGCTCAGGATGGTATGCTTCTGGAGGACTGAGTATTTAGCTTTCAAGTTCCTGGCAGCAAATAGGTGTTCCCAAAATATTGTTAAACATTAATCAACCAGTTAAAAAAGAAATGTGCAAACAATATGGTATCTTAGTTAAAATAAAATCATCCCCTTTCTGGTAAAATTGTTATGCCTGTTTCTCTTTTGTTTTCCTTGCATAATAAATAGGCTGGAAAAAACTTAGAAGTGACTTTGATAATAAACCATGTTTGCCATTTCCAGTAAATCTTTTGTGGCTTGGTGCCAAGATTCATTAGAGTCCCTTCCTTTTGTTTACTGAACAAAGACAAGTTTCTGTCCGCGCCCCCCCCCCCCCCAAAAAAAATGCTGATTCATTCCTTTGTGGCTTTGATCCAGTTCAATTGTTCTGGAAGGAACCCACTTGCTATCAGCAGAATTTTTAAAAATTCTTGTTTCCATAGGTGGCGCTAGCTGTGCATGTTAAAGTCATAAATTGGGCTAAAAATTAACCTTGCCTATTTGTTTTTCATTCCTTCTTTCTCCCAAACTTTTTGCTTCTTTGTACTTATTTACCCTTAGAGAATATTCCTAAACAGTGTTCTGGAGATGTTGCCCTAAGGTAGTTCATTAAAACAAGGTCCATCTTCAGCATCTTTGGGTATTTCAGGCTTTAAAGAAAATATTAATAATAAAAAACTTACATCATTTATAGTGACTCTGAGCATATTGTGCTGTAGAATTACTTTAAAGATATCATGTCTTAATCATATCTGATAAATGCAGAATGCTAATTATTAATATCCATGTAAGTATGCCTATTCTAGTTTTCCTATTTTATATTTTGTGCTTACCCTCCTCACAGACTTTGATTTATTTAATTTTTTTTTTGGTACCAGGGATTGAACTCAGAAGAACTTGACCACTGAGTCACATCCCCAGCCCTATTTTGCATTTTATTTAGAGACAAGGTCTCACCTAGTTGCTTGGTGCCTTGCTTTTGCTGAGGCTGACTTTGAACTCATGATCCTCCTTCCTCAACCTCCCAAACCCCTGGGATTACAGGCATGTGCCACCACACCCAGCTCCCTGTAGATTTTTTATTATACCTTTAAGTAAAAAAAAAAAAAAAAACCATGGCATTTCTCTATTTTATTTTCAAAATTATTTTTGCATTGTGAGTGTGAACATTTGGTATTACTATACTTATGGCAATATTTTATGTGTAAAAAAATTATAGCAAAGATTAAAGGTGAGCATCTTGTGCTTTGGCCCATGAATCCAAGACAAATAACAAAGCTGGTAATAAGTTCAATGAAATAGAGTCAATAAGCCAGTATCTTCGGCTTCTCTTTCAAAATCCATTCATTCCATAGAGTTTTACACACACACACACAGTGCTTGCATTGTCTATATATATAAGAAATGACCAGAGAAATTGTACTGGATACATGGAGGTAATGTAGCCAGTGAATGTTCTATGCTTTGATTGTGGGAAAAGGTGAATACATTCCTATGGGCAGGGCTATATTCATGGATATGTGACCCATGCAGTAACACATGGCCCTCTGCTTAGAACAGAACTATGCTCGGTTTAGCACTCTACTTGAATTTCTGTCTTAAATTTCTTAATAAGTTATTTAACATTTTCATTTTGCCCTGGTCCCTTCTGATTTTGCAAATCACGTATCTGGTCCTGTCTAGGGCTTATTGGCTTTACAAACAAGATGCAGTGCTAGGGTGGAGAATTGTCATTGGTACTATATCCTATATGACTGTCTTTCAGGTTTTGAGATTATCTGAAATGGAGAGTCAATAAAAAATTCCTGAAATTGGCCCCAGTATAGGGTCATTGTCCATAGACTGTGGAACAGCCTTCTCTGTAGACCCTCAGTAGAAACCAGCCAAAAACTCTGCTTCCAGCCTTTGTTCACCCAGATTTTAAAATGTACACTCTGCATATTTGTGCTGAGGAGTTTGTATTAAAGATTTTTGACACCTTTCCAGAAATACTTGTATCACCTCCTATTGCATTTATCTCCCAAACGGATGTCATATGGAACATATTTTCTGGTTGGTGGAGTGCATTTTCTTCCAGTTCTAAGTAAGATAAACATAAAGGTAAAATCAAGTCACCTATATATTTAGCATAGTGCAAACCTAAGTTGCATTACTATATAGGGTGGTTTTGAAATTTGGAGCTGAAAATCATAACTGCATTTTTGGCACCCTTTACACAGAAAGATGAGTTTATCAGCTGTTCACATGTCTGTGTTCATCAGCAGAAAATAAATGAGTCTGTGCCTAATATGAGTTCTCCTTGGAGTGAGCTTGCCCTGAAGTTTTTAAATTAGATCTGGGCAAAAAATCTGAGCCTGCCATGGCTTTGCTTCCTGCTTTGCATTCTGGATGCCTCTCCTGGTATATTGCACAGGGTTCCAGGAGCTTATCTATTGCAGTTCTTTATATTATCATATCATTTAATAAGAGAGCTTTCTTTTCCTTCTAGTCTTTATAATAAAAATTTAACAGGGACATATGGAGACAGCACCCATAAGATCATGGACCTTGCTCAGCAGAGATCGGGGAATATGTCTGAATACACGATAACATTCTTGAACCTTGTCCTTCAGATAAGCCAGAGTAATATTTAGATCAATTTTTTCATGTAGAATTACTTATATTCACTCATTTATTATCTGTTCACTTATTTTTATTGTTTTTGCTTTAGAAATGAATGTAAATTTGAAGCTCTAAAGTTTACCGTGGGCATTCTTTAATGTTGAAGACACTGATAGTTGGAGCCCCCAAACATTCTAACTTTCCCTCATGTGACTCAGAAAAAAGAAGGAATTTGTTGGAAGTTAATAGATTTGGTAGTATCCACTTGAAATAGTCTATGCTTTGAAGCTATTTTCAAGAAAAATGTCAGTCGTCATGTATGTTGCAATTTTCAAGCTTGTAAGCAGTCAGGGACTATACAGTTTGCATATTTGCCACAAAATTTGAAAGATTAAGATGTTGGGGATTCAGCATTTGCTCTTTGTTGCCAGGTTGTGGGTAGCCATAAGCTAGGCTTTTGTTTAAAAGTCCTAAGACAAATGCTGTGTGAGGAATCAGGCCTATGAGTAGTTTAATCACAAAGCAATTCTTTATCTTGCCATTTCTGAAAGAAGTTATGGACACTTACAGAATTTGAGCTCAATAAACCATTGTTATAGAACTGGTTATATCCTAATAGCTTAGAACAATTGTTGATTTCAGTTAGTTTTAGATACAAGTTAGTAAACATCTGTAAAATAAATGCTGAGAGAGAAAAATCGTTTCTTTGTAGGTGTGTGGGGATAGTGGTGGGTAGAATTTACAGGTTAGTATTTTCTTCCTTATTTAGGGTTCTATTTACGAATGGTATAATGATGCCCTTTACTGTAAAGCAACCCATTTATACTTTTTATAGTCAGTCATCATGTATTTCAGATACATGATTTCATATACATATAATTTTCTTTTTATCATATAAAAATGGTTAAAATAATAAAGGAAGGTAATATGGATATATTTGGGGGATAACTGTGAAATATGTATCCTTATAGAAATGTACACTAAGCGTTTCTTCTTCTTTTCAATGGAAGCAATTAAGAAAGTGCCCAGATCCTGTTTGATTTGTGTTTTTGTCCTGCTTTGGTTCTCTGTAGGCCAGGAGGAACATATCATGTGGTGCAATCTGGTTCCTAGGAACAATGATACCTAGAATCGGGGCTTCCAGTGAGTGACCAAGGTTACCCCAGAGACTCATAAAAATTAAATGCTCTGTGAAGCAAAACTTAAGTGAAAACACACCAACCCATAATTATAGTGATCAGAGATAAGCATCATTAATATAATGGTTATGTATTCCTAAGAATGTAGGTTAGTCACTATTGATCTTTCACTTTCTCACGTACATTTTTTTAAATTAATAAGTTAATTTATTTGTTCTAAAATGTTATACATGACAGCAGAATGCATTTAGATTGATAGTACAGAAATGGAGCATTTATTTCTCTGGTTGTACACAAAGTAGAGTCACAACATTTATGTCTTCATACATGTACCTAGGGTAATAATATCCTTCTCATTCCACCATCTTTCCCACTCCCTGCCCCCTTCTTTCCATTCCCATTTGCCCTATCCAAAGTTCCTACTTTTTACCCATGCTCCACCCCCACCCCCACTCCCACCAACACACACACTCCCGTTGTGAATCAGCATCCATTTAGAGAAAACATTTGGCCCTTGTTTTTTGGGGATCGGCTTACTTCACTTAGCATGATATTCTCAAACTCCATCCATTTACCTGAAAATACCATGATTTTATTCTCTCTTAATGCTGAATAATATTTGATTGTGTTTATATATCATGGTATTTTTATCCATTCTTCTACTGAAGGGCATCTAGATTGGTTCCACAATTTAGCTATTGTTAATTGTGCTGCTCTAAACATTGATTTGGTTGCATCACTGTAGTGTGTTGTTTTTATGTCCTTTGGGTATAAACTGAAGAGTGGGATAGCTAGGTCAAATGGTGGTTCCATTCCAAGTTTTCTAAGGAATCTCCATATTGCTCTCAAGAGTTGTTGCACCAATTTGCAGTCCCACCAGCAATGAATGAATGTGCCTTTCCCCCAACATCCTCGCCAACATTTATTGTTGTCTGTATTCTTAAAAACTGCCATTCTGACTGGTGTGAGATGGAGTCTTAGAGTGGTTTTGA
The DNA here is from genome assembly GCF_964194105.1 of Spermophilus citellus. Taxonomy (NCBI): domain Eukaryota; kingdom Metazoa; phylum Chordata; class Mammalia; order Rodentia; family Sciuridae; genus Spermophilus; species Spermophilus citellus. The sequence continues at coordinate 56,816,104 of NC_138195.1, read as the reverse complement.
TTTGCCTTTTTCTAATTGCTAGAAATATTGAACATTTTTTCATATATTTATTCATCAATTGTACATCTTCTTCTGAAAAGTGTCTGTTTAGTTCCTTAGCCCATTTATTGTTGGGTTATTTGTATTTTTAGTGTTAAGTTTTTCGAGTACTTTATATATCTGGATATCAGTGCTCTGATGTGCGTGTGATAAAAATTTGCTTCCATTCTGTAGGCTCTCTTGCACCTAACTGATTGTTATGTATATACCTTTATATTTGCCTAACACATGTTTCCAGAAAGTCATTTCTCCTTTAAGATAGTTGCTCCTTTTTTTTTTTTTTTTAAAGCCTCAGAGAGAGGCCTTATCTACAAATCTATCTTCTGGACTTTGGGAGACTGAAAAGCCCCTCCTACCTCAAGAGGTTGGGATTCTCAGACCTGGCACTTTCAAGGAAAGTGTTATTTACCTGATTGTGAACAATTTCTAGAGGAGAGTCAATCACTAGCCTTGTGTGTAGTTGCTGTGACTCTGTTCTGGCAATTTGGCAGCTGGTCCCGCCTGTGGACTAAGAGTGCTCCACTGTGCTCTTTAGCACCCTGTGAAGAAAAGCTTTCGATGGGATTGCAGGCCTTTCTGTCCCGCTATGCTTCAATTCTTGTCTGCTCCTGTGGCTTCTAGTAGCTCTTTTCCACACTCGAGTTAGACGTTTCCCCTTCTGCTACTTCAAATTGCTATTAAAAAAAAATAAACAGTGGTCACCCTGTGTCTCGGCCACTACAAACAAGAATGAGAGGAGAGAGCCAAAGATGGAGAAATGGAGAATTTCACTTACTCTTCACTTCTTTTATTTCAAAACCTTCAGTTATCTCAATTTCATCTGTTGGTCCTCTTTTTCTTTTTGCTCTCTCCACTAAAATATTTGCTTATAAAGTTTTCAGAAAAGAACTTGTGAACCTGAAAGTCAATAGGACTCAAAGAATTGTCAACATACTTATATACAGAAGTGAACCAATCTCAATCAACTCAAATGAGTAGGACTAACACTTGTCTGTAAAGAAAAGCTATTTTAACTGTTTGCTAAAGCATAAGTCTATGAGCCATTTTATTTGCCATCTTCACAGACACCATGTTATTAAAGTCATTCACCTACTGGGAATATTTTCAAGGAAATTTATTCCCCCACGGGAAATTATGAAAAATTTAAAATGGCACATTTTAACTCTTGAATATTAATGCAACCTTTCCTAACTACTAATAAAAGACTCAAATCCCTGTTTGTGAATATATTAAGAAATTGGGCCAGGTTGTTTCATATATGCACTAGTAATTACTTCACTGTGATATTCATTTTAACTTTAGGATTTAGACAGGATTGTAATAGGCCTGATAAGAGCAGAACTATGCACTTTGTAAAGGTGCATAAATGGGTCCATCTTTGGCTTTGTAAAAAGTGATCTTAGTGTTTGCATTTGAGATGAATGAGTTCAGAGTCCTCATTCCATTTTGTAACTCATATATAGTGTTACCTTCTGCCAAAAGGTTCGATTGAGCTGATGTTAAAATTGAGTTGATGACTTTGACTTAGCTATGGCATATGTCATAACTTGGGAGTTCAATGATTGGATGGGAATTATATCAGTTCAGTAAATACCAGTGGTTTGGGAATCAAGAAACTTAAATGTTTAGTACAAAATACATTAATAACAAATTCAGGAAATGGTGTGTGGGTCTCATATGTGTGTATGTGTTTATAAAAAATGGCACAATGCACTATGGTCTGAATATTAGTGTCCCCTCAAAGTTTCTATGTCAGAACTTTATTATCTATTTATTTTGGTACCAAGGATTGAACCTGGCAGTTTTAAGTACTGAGCCATATCCTAAGCCCGTTTTTTTAATTTTTATTTTTAATTTTGGGACAGGGTCTCACTAAGTTGCTTAGGGTCTCATTAAGTTGCTGAGGCTGGCTTTGAACTTGCGATCCTCTTGCCTTAGCCTCCTGAGCCACCGTGCCTGGCTGTGTTGGAACTTTATATCCAAGGCAATATTATGAAGAAGTGGGGCCTTTTGGGAAGTGATTGAGTCACTTCCATAAGGGTTAAGCCCTTATGGAAGGGGGATTAGTGTGCCCTTTAAAAGAAGTGGATTAGATCCCTTCTACCATGTAAGAATACAGCAACAAGACACTAACTTTGAGGCAGAGAATAAGCTTCCCCAGACACTGAATCTATTAACACCTTGGTCTTGGACTTTCCAGCCTCTAGGACTGTGGGTAATACATTTCTGTTGTTTATAAATTACACAGTTTAATGTATTTTGCTATAGCATCAGGAATGGATGAAGAACAAGATGAGTTAGCATAACTGCAACATTGGGTGTGTCTTGAGCAGGAGTGGAAGACAGGACCGTGGAGAAGTAGGTCAGACCATGAAGGATGTTATACATCAAGTTAAGGAAATTGTATTTTATTCTGTAGGTTCTAGGGACACACTGATTTTTATAAAACTTAGGTTAAAGTAGTTTTAGACTTACATAAGAGATGTAAAAATAGTACATAATCCCATATACTATTTACCCAGCTTTCTTTAATGTCAACAACATGCCTAGCCATATAATAATTATTAAAACTAAGAAATTAACATTGGTATACTACAAATAACTCAACTTTATTTGGTCTTACTAGTTTTCTCAGTCTTTGATGTTGATATGCTTATTATTGGGAATATTAACTTCAGTCACTTGCTAAGATGACATGTGTCAGATTTATCTACTCTGAGGCTCTTTTTTCCTTTGTAATTACTAAATATTTCAGGTAAATATCTTTGACACTATATAAATTTCTTGTTTCTACTAAATTTTTGCCCACTAGTTTTAGTGTTTAGCTATGGATCTTGTCTGTAGTCATTATTTCTGTGTTGTTCCAGTGGTGATTTTCTATTCCCATCATTCTTTCTGTATTTGTTAATTGGGGTTCTTAGGTAAGGAAGAGTCACTAAATTATTTTTTAGGAATGATAAGATATGGATTACAGATTGAAAGGAAGCAAGGCTGGGGACAAAGACTACAAATCAGGAGACAGTTGAAATAATTAAGAGAGATTCAAAGGCATGACTTAGGCAGAAGCAATGGAAATATAGGCAATTCATATGAGAAATGTTTAAGAGGAAGAGTCAAGAGAGCATGGTGACACCATGGAGTATTACGCAGCACTTAAAAAATGACAAAATCACGGAATTTGCAGGGAAATGGATGGCACTAGAGCAGATTATGCTTAGTGAAGCTAGCCAATCCCTAAAAAACAAATACCAAATGTCTTCTTTGATATAATGAGAGCAACTAAGAACAGAACAGGGAGGAAGAGCAGGAAGAAAAGACTAACATTAAACAGAGTCATGAGGTGGGAGGGAAAGGGAGAAAAAAAGGGAAATCACATGGAAATGGAGGGAGCCCCTCATTGTTATACAAAATTACATATAAGAGGTTATGGGGGGAATGGGATAACAAACATGGAGGGAAATGAATTACAGTAGATGGGGTAGAGAGAGAAGATGGGAGGGGAGGGGAAGGGAGATAGTAGAGGTTAGGAAAGGTAGCAGAATACAACAGTCACTAATATGGCAGTATGTAAAAATGTGATGTGCAACCGATGTGATTCTGCAATCTGTATTTGGGGTAAAAATGGGAGTTCATAACCCACTTGATTCTAATGTATGAAATATGATATGTCAAGGGCTTTGTAATGTTGTGAACAACCAATAAAAAAAAGAGAGAGCATGGTGATTAATTACATGTAAGGAAAGAAGGCATCAAATATGATACCCAGGTTTCTTTTTGAGGATAAGGTATATTGGAGGGATAAATGGTTTTGGAAGAAGATGAATTCAGCTATGGAATATTTAAGGTACCTTCATGGAACATCCAGGGAACATTGTTTAAGAAGTTGGACATACAAAAGGCTGGAGCTTAGGAAAGAGATCTGACATAGAATTATAGCTTTGTAAATTATCAGTGGGTAAATGGGAATTAGAATCATGGGAATGCATGATATTGCCCAGGAAAATCTGTAGAAGCAGAAAAGTTATAGCAAGTTGAGAGATGCCAACATTTGAAGACAGAAAGAGAATAAGGAACTCAAAGAATAAAAACATGCCTCTAGAACAGTAGAAGGAAAATCAGCGCTGTAATCAAGGGAGGAATAGCCCCATACAGGAAGCAATGCTCAGCATCCAGAGTTACAGAAAAGTCAAGTAAGAAAAGACTGAAACAGTCTGGCAACTCATTGCCGTGTAATGGTGAAGGCGGCCCATATAGATTCTTATGAGAAATGAAAGAGACACTTGCATGTAGAAGGTCCTTTCAGTGGGTTTGGAGAAACAGAGAAAGAGGCTGGAGGATAGCAGGGCAGAGGACCCCACCTAGGAAATCCTTATTACACACAGTTCCCTGCCATAGACTATGGTGTTAAGTATGGTATTCATTCTTCAGACTAGTAAGGTTCATTCCCCTTATTTCTCCAGTTGCTCTATATTTATACACATATACACAATGTTATCTGGCAGCATTCTAGAGAATTCATAATTTCATGGACAACAAAGAAGTTCACCTGGCTGGCACAGAATCACCTACAATCATTCATCTCCATATCATTATATATATATATAATTAGTTGTTCAAAACATCACAAAGCTCTTGACATATCATATTTCATACATTTGATTCAAGCAGATTATGAACATGTCATTATATTTTGAGTTAGCTTGTTTGGATGGATCCTTTGACCAATATCTCAACAGGCTCAGTGGATGGGTCAACTTGCTTTGCCTGACCAGGCAAACCAGGATGCCCAGTCCCTAGCCTCATAAATGCTTCATCATCAGCTGAACAGAGAGCAAGGTGAAAGGACAAAGAGGATAGCTCAGCTCAAATCTTTCCCCATGAGGAGAAAAGCAATTCAAAACACATACCCTGCTCACAGAGGAGCAAGAGAATCATAACTCAATGTGGAGGTCAAATTTTCCTTAGGAAAAAAATCTAGTAAGAAAAATATTTGCCTCTAGAATATCCTTTGAGCATGAGGAATTAAACTTGGAATGTAAACCATTTGAACTAAAAGTAAACAATATTCTGGAAGCTGAGATTGGGCTTGTAACTGTTTATTTACATTTATAAGGGTCTTATTTTTATTCTAAAATAAGTCAATAATAATTCAGAAAGGTAAAAACACAGAAAAGAAAAACCACCTTTAATCCTATTAACATAGTTATGATCATTTTTGAATATTCCTTTATATCTTTCTATATACATCAATATTTTTACATAATTACATCATATTAAATGTATTGTTTCATCCCTGGCTTTTTTGCTTGACTCATGGGCACTATTCTGAATTGCTATTTAGTTTTTATAATCATTCTTTCTTAACAACTGCATAATACTCCATGAAGTGGATGTGCCATAAGTTAATTAAACATTCCTCTTCCTTAGGACATTTAATTTGCTTCTCATTTTTCACTGTCATAAAAAAGCCTGTATTGAAAAATTCGGAATGATACACTTTCCCCCTTTAATTTGTATCATTTTCTTAGAATATATTTTTAAAAGTGAGATTTCTAAGCCACAGGAGATAAAATTTAAATCCTCTCTCTGTTTTTATCTATGTCTCTGCATCTTTCTCTTTCTATACATGTGTACATTATGTTGCCTTTTGAAAGAGTTTATTGATTATACTATCACAAACTAAGGTTTGCCAACTGGGTGGGGGAAGCAAGACGTTAGGGCAGGTGTTTTGTGTCTTTTTGTGTGAGAAGAGGTAGGAGGGGAAGTGCAAGTTCTGTCCAGGAATTTGCTGACAACGAAACTTAGTGAAGCTGAAATTCTGCTGTGAACTTCAAGCAGAGGCACAAATGGAATCTGGAAGCAAGAAAAACAAAGGGTCAAAAGTCTGGTAGACACTTAAAGATTAAAGAAACTTTGAGGGCAGAGGAGCCAAAAGGGTATGAAGTACAAGGTAATTTCAGCCAATGCTTTGCAGTGTGTGTGGGTTGGGGGGGCAGGGAAGACTGCGTGGGACTGATGCACTGAAAATATTGCAGACATGCGTGATGACGCTGGACTCAGTGATAATTAAAACTTAATTTATTTTTCACTGCCTGTAGGATACTGTCTTAAGCTTTTCATAGATTTTCTCATCTCATCTTCCTTTCAATATTAACATGTGCCATTATTGCTCCCCTTTTCAGCTGAGAACACCAACACTTGGAGGTGAGTGGTCAAGTGACTTTCCCAAAGTCACATAGGGGTCGGTCATGGAGCTGAGATTAAAATCCTGGTGATCTCATGCCTGAGTTCTTTCCGAGTGGGCTCCCTGCTCCTGCAGGAGTTTCTCCTTTTGTAAATGAAGTGTGGGTAAATATATACCACATTCTTCTTTTAATTTATATTTCTCTGGTTTCTGGTCTTGTTTAATATTTGAATACAAAACATTTTAACATAAGTACTGGAATGTGGATGATAGGATCATTTGCACATTTGAAAAATATACTCACAGACCAGGAGGTGAACATGTTCTAAATTAGGATGGAGACAGCATAAAACTGAGAGAAGACATTCAATATTTAAATTAAAAAAATGTTTGCCTAACATCGACACTTTCTAGATTATGGGTATTTGTTGTAAATATTCCATCTTTAGAAATGGAAAGGAACACAGTCATGGCTTATTATTCCACTGCATCAACACACTGTGCATGGAGACATATCTCTTCAAATATAATCACTAGAGAAAAGATCATCTTTGGGGTTGAAATCAGGTCTCTCTTCAGGAAAGCTGTGGATGTTCTGCCCTAAAACACTATATCCAAGTCCCTAGCTGTTCATGTGCCTAGTCCAACAGAGATGGGAGGAAGATGCTTTGGTGGCTTGGAGAGTCTTTGGTTTTGAAATGCCTTGGGAATTTGTTTTTCTTTTTATTGAGGACTTTTTAAATGAAACTTTTTTTTTTTTGCCTAGGTTAATACTGAAAGGATTTCCGATTTCATCTTCTACACAGGCAGAAATTGGAAGATGTTTCTCTTGTTCTTACAATGAGGAAAAGCTGAACAAGCTGAAAACTAATGAATCTTCTTGGACTTATGGAATAAGGTGGCAGGGCAAACCACCACCCTGGAATTTGGAGAGAGAGGTGCCTTTAGAGATAACACAAATGAGAGACACAAATGAGAGCTTCTTACTAGGACTGGGAGACACTGGAACTATAAAGTAATATATAAGCTACTAGTGAGAACTTTGGCGGTAATTTTTCCAAATTGTTGGAGATGAAACATGGACCAGCATAAGAGGGAGAAATTACTGGGGGCTGCAGTCTCAGAAGGACTCCACAATTTTGTGGGTTTTAACTCTAAGGTTCTCGCTGGTGAATATCTGAGGACTATCTCCTATGGCTCTGGCAGAGGGAGAGTAATAACGATGAAATATGCCCATAGTCTTCATAACAAATACTCTTCAGAGGTCAAGATTTTGCCATGGCCTTATTGTACCTGGAGAAAGCACATTCTAGCTCTGTCTAGCCTTCCTGTCTCATCTAAGTGGAGGAAACAGTCAGCAGAGCTCAGGGCTTTAAGGAAATAGACTAGAATTTTCACAGCTAGGGAAGACAGAGGAATAAAGCTAAACTGCTGGAGAAACACTTGTGAAGGTCACAGAATTGTCACATGCCACTAAAATATTAAGATTTAATCAGATTATAGAGCAATCCCTTTCCACTCACCTTACTAGCACACCAGGTATCCAGTCTACTAACAGCAGATTATAGCCAAAAGCACTATAAGACATAGGCTCTCTCTGAGAAGGAGGATTTAGGGAAGCTCAGAGTCAAGAAGGAACAAAAACAAGGACCATAGGGGGAATTTCAGCCTCTAGCACCTAGGACTACAGCAAACAGTACACATAGCCCAGTTCTTACCTAGATTACCATAAATCTCCACACTTAAACTCTACATAATTTAGTTCTTATTACCTGATCCAAGGCATCTAGATTTCAACACAAAATTACAAGGCATCTATACTAAAGACAAGAAACACACGCACACACACACACACACACTACACCACACTTATACTCAGAACCCAACTCAAATATGACACCCAATTATCGATAGGAAATTTCAAATAACTATGATTTATATGCTATGAGCTTTAATAAGAAAAACATGCAACTTTTTGACAACATACAACTTTGATTAATACAATGGCTAATATAATCATTAATATATAATATAAATCTAATATAATAATTAATATTAAAAAGTTAAGACTTTAAGAAATAATCAAAAGGAAATGCTATAAACTAAAAATATTGTAACAAAAATGAAGAATGTATTTGATGAGCTCATTGGCAAGCTAGACAGAGCTGAGGAAAGAATCAGTCAAAGTTTGTCAGTAAAAACTTGCCAAAATGAAGTGCAACCCCTCTGCCCATAAAACACCAAGAAAATAAAAACTCAAACCAAAACAAGAGAACAGAATATTCAAGAACTGAGGGACAGTTTCCTAAACTGTAATATTTGTGTAATTAGGATATCAGATAAAAGAGAATAGAAGAAATATTTGAAACCAAAATTACTGGAAACTTTCAAAAATAAACAAGAGACTACAAACTACAGATCCAGGAAACTCAGAGAACACCAAACAGGTTAAATGACTGAAGAAACCTCACTTAAGTGTATCATACTCAAATTGCATATAGCTAAAGATGAAGAGAGAACCTTGAAAGAAGGTGGTGGGTAGGGCCAGGGACCACTTACCTATGGCAAAACAAGGATAAGAATAACACGAATAGATTTCTAATCTGATGGCAGGCAAGCAAGAAGAGTGGAACAAAATATTTAAAGTACTAAGAACCTCCTCTCCCCCACCTAGAATTCTATAGTCAGCAAAATTCTCTTTCTAAAGTAAAAGAGAAATATTTCTTTAGACCAAAGAAGCTGAGGAGATTCATTACTACCAGATCTCCTTTGCAAGAAATGTTAACAAAAGTTTTCAGGAAGAAGGACCATGATATATGTCAGAATCTGGATCTACATAAAGACAAGAGGAATGTTGGAGAAGGAATAAATGAAAGTAACATAAAATAATGTTTTCTTATTCTTGCTTTTTGGGAAGGTTGCTGGAGATTAAACCTAAGGCCTTGTGCATGCTAAGTAGGAGTTCTACAAATGAGCTACATTCTTATCCCTCTTATTCATAATGAAACTAAAAGAAAATACTTTAAGTAATAATAGTGACACTTATTAGGTAATTATCAACAAATGGGTAATTGAAATGAGTTTTAGCTATATCATAAGGGACTGGGTAGAGGAATAGTCTGGACTACTTAAAAATTTTGTGTGTGTTTGTCTGTGTGTCGGGGGTGGCGTGGTCAGAAATCCAGAGGACAATTTTCTCACTGACAACTGGACCCTGCAGATTAACTATTCCAATGGCTCTCAAGGTGTGCTCCCTGGTCCAGCAACATCAACAGCACCTGAAGACTTGTTAGAGAAGTAAATTCCTGGGTTCCACCTATTGAAGCAGAAGCTCTGGGGGTGTGGTCCAGCAATCTGTGTGTATCACTTTAAGTAATTAATTTGTATCAGGGATTGAACACAGGGTGCTTAGCCACTGAACTACATCCTATCCTGTTTTATTTTTACTTATTTTTAAATTAGAACTTTATAGTTATGTATGGTAGTTGGGTTCATCCCAACAAACTCCTTTTTTCCCTGCCCTTCTTCTTTCCCTCCCCTGTTCTCCTTCTTTTACTAAATTTCCTTTTGTTTGTTTATTTATTTATATTTTATTGGTTCTTTTTACTTATACATAAAGGTGAAATTCCCTGTGGCATATTTATACATGCATATAACATGATTTTTAAAGACTTCATTCTACATTGCCTCCCCTTACCTATCCCTTCACTCTGCCTCTCGATCTCCTTCTACGTTACCGACGTTCCCTTTATCTTGAGGTATCCTATGCTTTTGTATTTATTACTTTCCAGGTGATTCTGATGCACATTAAGGTTCGAGAACCTCCACTGTCAGGATGCTAATGTGAGTTTGGCCATAGATCACATTCTGGGCCTTTTCCAAGAACAAGTATTCATTTTTAGACATATTCATCCTGAGACTGCTGACTATATAAGTATGCATTTATTTATTTATAGGCATTTATTTATTTATTTTTAAAATATTTTAGTTGTAGATGGACACAATACTTTTATTTTATTTATTTATTTTTATGTGGTGCTGAGGATTGAACTCAGTGCCTCACATGTGCTAGGTAAGCACTCTACCACTGAGCCACAAACCCAACCCTAGATGTGCATTTATTTTCCTAGTCAAACTATGAGCTCCTAAAGTGCTAGGTCCATGTCTCATTTTCTGGAAATCTCCTAAACCTTCTGAAGGGTTTTGTCCAAGGTAAAAACATCACTATTGCCTGGAACATGTCATCAGTTGTCACTTGGCACTAACCCAGATACTCTGCATTTTAACATGAACCCCTGACTATGTCAACTAATTGAGCAACCTTGTAATGAAATTGCTCATTAAAAAGAACAATCCCTGAGAACTGAGTTTAAAAAATTACTTTCGATTTTATCAAGAGTGTCTTAGACTCGGGTTCAGGACCACGTGGGGATACCTGGAAAAGACTCAGAGGAAGTTTCCTTCTAAAGACATGGACCTAGAAAAAAATAAAACATCCAGAACTGAGGAGATGTGGTTTGGAGGATACAGATGTGTTTGTATCCAAGTCTTTCCTCCTTGGATTTCATAGAAGTGAGCATCCCTTGGAGAACAGGTGTCCATAAATAAAATCTGACAGTGCTGTTTCTCTAGCGCCCTAGGGTATGAGTCATATGGCATTGACATTATTAAAACAGACCATAGGAGAAAGGGAGAGTGACTGCTATAGGGTGTCCGTCCCTTGGGGATTCCAGGATTTCCTCTGCAGTGGAGAGGGCCACATCCCTGATCAGAGGGATAATAGTCACACTTGAATGGAACCAAAGTGTTCATACATACACTTGACATGGGAAACTTGACTCCAAGAAACTCCTAAAAGGCCCTCTAGTGGGATGACTCAATGAAAAATGAGTTATTTTCACTAATGTCACCCATTTGCTCCAACAGGTTGTGGAAGGCCGGACAAAGTCCTATTCCCTTTTAAGAATAGTTTTCTGATGTGGGGATAGGAAAGACAGTAGAATGAAACAGCCATTATTACCTTATATATGTGATTACATGTCCAATATGATTCTGCAACAGGTATACTCAGAAAAATGAGATATTATATGCCATCATTGTATGATATATCAAAGTGCATGAATACATTCTACTGTCATGTATAACTATTTAAAACAAAAAAATTTAAAATTAAAAAAGAATAGTTTTCTGTTCCAATTCTGATTATTCCTTCAGTTAGTCCTTTGGTTACTGTGCACAAGCATCTAGAACTCATATAAATGTAAAAAAAGATCCAGGGACCAATGTCATATGGTATAGGTTTTTTGGGGGGCCCTGTTTCTCTGCTTGATTTTCTTTATTTTGGGAAATATGATTTTTTTTTTTAGTATCTCCTTGAAATGGATAATTGGGTTCAACATATTTGTTAAGCCTTCGTACCTTCCGATTTTCTCCTCCTTGAATAGTAGAGTTTGTAATCAGTTGAACTCCAAACTACCCAGCTTCTCATCTTTTTATCTCATTCTTCACAAGTTTCCCCCTAAGAACACCATATTTGCTTTTCAGGGCTTGGGTTGTGTGCTTTATTTCCTCTATGGAAAGACCCAGGTAAAGTTTAAATTACAGTTAATTGATAGAGGCCAAGAAGGAAGATAGAAAAATTTAATTAGTTTCCCTGCAAAGTAACGTGTATTAATCTGACTTTCCACACTAGAGACTAACGTATCTTCACTTAAGGTGCACACAAAATGTTCTATTTAAATATACAGGGTCTGAGTCATCCTCCCAGCTTATTTTCTGTCTAGACAGAGAAGAGAATCAAATCCCTTTTAAATTATAAAATTGTTCTGTGATTAGATATCATGCTTGTCTCCTGAGGCACGCACAGAACTTCATAAATAGTTAACACCTGTTATTGCTTGATTATTTTGGAGGTATGAAGCAGACGCTGTTGATGTCCCTTTCTGCATACCCTCAGCCCACCTCTGCTTCCAGCCACAGCCTGGAAAGTGTTCTCCTGCAGACCACCTCTCACCTTAAGCAGTCATGTCTTGTCTCCTTCTGCCTCAGTTATTTCTTCCAAGTGCAAGGAACTTACTCATTCCATGGGCTTAGACTTGGAAGTGTGAGGGACCTGATGTTCCTACTTCTCCAGGGCAGTAGGGCAGGAGTTGATGGATAAATGCCCCAACCCCTGGCTTTGGACTGAGAATTCTAAGCTTCGTTTCTGCTTAGCTCTCTGTTATGATTTGAACATGGTTTGCGTTTGTGAGTCTACTCTGAGAAACTGTAGGGTCATCACAAGCCGCCTCCTTCTCAGCTTGGTTATCCTACCAGCAGCCCCAGGGCTCAGGCAGACACCAAAGTGCATGATGTAAATCTCTCCTCCTTAGTTCCCCCTTCACCCTGCATGCTTTAAGGGGACTGCCCTCCCTTGGCTCCAGGGAATGGAGCGATGGGTTAAGGGAAGAGATGTTTCTGTCTCCACAAGTATCCTTTTGCCCCTTTCCTCTCCTGAGGGTGTGACAGGCGATGTTGGTGACTGTGGAAGGGCATTTATAGCTAAAGTGATCCCTCTCAGCAAACCCCAAGTTGGTTTCAATTGGTAAGTTTTGACCTTTACTACACAGGGCACTTGGTCCCTTTTGAACTCAGCCTTGAGAGCTTAAAACCAAGTTTCAGAAAAATAAGAACCTCTCACAAATTCCCTCCCTCATTTCACCCTGTACCAAGGCACTGCTATGGTGTGCATGTGTTTCCTAAAAGCTTATGTGTTGGAAACTTGGTCTCCCGTGCAGAAGTGTTGACAGTTGTGATCTCTGAGAGGTGATGGGGTTATGAGGACTCTGCATTCATGATTGGATTAATTTATTCATGGATTAATGAATCAGTGGATCAACGGGTCATTAAAAGAGTAGTTTTGTTATAAAATCAGACTCTGTCGCATTTGCTCTCTCCCACCATCTGATGCCCTCTGCCATGTTATCATGTAGCAAGAAGGCTTTCACCTGATGCTGGTGTCACACTCTTGGGCTTCCCAGCCTCCAGAACTAAGAACAAAGGGAACTTCTATTCTTTATAAATAGTCCAGGCTATGGTATTCTGTTATAGCAATAGAAAATGGACTAAGACAGGAACAGAGAGAAAGGATAGGTTTGAGGTTACCACCAAAGTGAACAGCTCCAGGAGTCGGCCTGAAACCTGAGCCCAGCTTCTCTGTTCCCTTTGATCCTCACTATAGATATGGAGATCCCAGGCCTAAGTGGGTCTAGGGGACAAGCTGGTGTTCCTTCTTGAAATATCACGTTTTGAAGAAAAATGATTGTTTTTATGTCTAAAATGTAATTTTTATGAAATAGGATGTAAGGTTTAGATCAACTGGTAAAAGAAATCATGAGGAATTTCTGCTTGTGGAAGATTCTGTGACTTTCACCATCTGTGTGGGTGATCTAGGGAAGTGAGCCTGGATCTTATTTACTCTCTTCAGTAAGGCGTGTGAGGCATGTGAGCTTGTGTGTGTGTGTGTGCGCGCATGTGGTTTGTGATTGTGGCAAAGAAACTTAGTTGATACAGAGATAAGATGGAACAAAAAGGATTCTTAGACCTTCAGGTCCAAGTGTCGTCCCTTACAGTGAAGTTTTCATTTAAGGGGTTCCTGATATCATTGATTTATCATTAAATATTTGTATAGGTCATTTATACCTTTTGACTTGGAAAGGAAAGATGTGTCAGGGCGAGGGCAGGCACAATAAGCTTGAACTCATTTAGTTTTTAGTTATTTTCAAATATGCTTCTTATTTTTAATGGACATGTAATTGTACATATTTATGGGGAAAAGAGTAACATTTCAGTACATATGTACAATGTATAGTGATCAAATCTGGGTAATTGACAAAACGTTATCACTTCTTTGCGTTGGGAACATTCAAAATCCTCTCTACTAGTATCTTGAAATATTCAATTAATTGTTGTCAACCATAGTTAAATTAATTTACAATCAGCTTAAAAGTACCATATCTTTAAAAAAATTCATTTTTTTAGTTATAGGTGGACACAATACCTTTATTTTATTTTTATGTGGTCTAAGGATCGATCTCAGTGCCTCATGCATGCTAGGCGAGTGCTCTACTTCTGAGCCACAACCCCAGCCCCCCCAAAAGTACTGTATCTTTTGAAGAAGTTTGTGGTAGTAGATTTTCCTATTTGTTCTCCCTTGCCTAGGATAGGAATGGCAAATCACTTTCAATTCCCTGCCCTCCAGTTTTGGGCAGTGGCTTCCTGGAAAGCTGTGTTGAGCAGGATTCTGAGGCCCTAAGCAGGAGAAACAAGAAGGTAATTAGTATGAGATTAATTTCCAAAGTCAGGCAGCAATTTAGGAAAGGAGAGAGCTGCGTTTTTAAAACAGTTTTCATCCTTGGCCCAGTTTCATATTAACTAGTTGCACTTACTGGATGAGACAACATCACAGTCTTCCAGGGTTTTTAATTTGCTAGGTTTTACCCTTCAGGTTCTTGGTTACAAGTTTCAGGAACTTAAATAGAAAATATAGGTTATTGGATAGTTCATGAAATATACAGGGAGACTGGAGAAACCACCTCGGAAATGGGGTGCCATCAAGGGAAGCTGGGCATGGCCCAGGGTAGACTCAGGAAGAAGTGGCTTCTTACCCAGTGCTCCTGTAGTCACCTGTGCTTCTGACACACTCGTGATTGCTGTGGGAAATTCTCTGCCGAACTCTTGGAGTTTAAAAAATTTTAATGTTGTGTTAATTTTCTATCACTGTGATGAAACACCCAACACGATCAATTTATAAGCAGGAAAATGTTTCTTTAGCTCACATGGTTTATTATGGAGTTGTCAGTCCAAGTTGGTGGGCCTATTGTTTTTGGACCTGGGGTATGTATACATTGTGGTAAGAACATATGGCAGAAGAAGTTGCTCACCTCATGGAAGCTAGGAGACCACAAGGGAGGAAGGGGAGGGGTTGGTATCCTAAAATCCCCTTTGAGGGCCCACCCCCAATAAACTAACTTCCTTCCACTAGACTTTACTTCTGAAAGGCTCAGACATCTCCCAAAGGCAACACAGCTGGCAACCAAGCCTTTAACACGTGAACCTTCGAAGGGCATTTCAAATCCAAGCTATAGCATTATATGAAAAATTTCAAACAGACCCAGTAGCAGTGTATGAGAAAGTTCCATGCATTCATTCCCAGATTCTCTGATTTATTGCAATTCCACTAATCTCACTTAATCTATCCCCCATTTAAACATTTTTTGAAATTGTTTTTTTTTGGAATATTTTGTTGTAGTCCTAGAATGATCTTAAGTCATTTGAATTTTCTATTTTTACATATTTTATATTTTTGCTCTCAGGTAAGGACTTAAAAGTACCCCTAAGTCCCTAAACACTATTGCCTCAGTTTGAGATGCTGCCTTTCCTATAGACTAAATTTTTATTGGTCTTTAATCATTAGACAATTTTAGTAATCTCTGTCTTTCTCCATGTCTTTTTATTGATTCCTCACAGTCCATTATCACATACCTATTCCCATGCTGTCAGGGAGCTGGGAAGAATGTCTCATTGTCGTATATGACAGGACTATGCCTCCCAGCTCTCTTGGAATTACTTCCAAATAATAAGGGTGCCCACATTCTGACAGACAAAATGGTAGATAAGGCATAACAGAGATTGCAATGTGCTCACACAACCATCAAATGAGTAGCCACTTGTCAAAATTGCCATTTATGCCTCCTAATTGGTTTTGATTTATAGCTTCACATTCTTCTATAATTTTGCAAATATACTTTGATAGTCATTAGGCTTTGATTTAAAGTGATATAATTTCCACCTGGATGGAAGGCTAGTTTCTTCTTGGGAGGCTTATTAGCAATTACATATGTAAATCTATGCATACTTTCTTTTGATACATTCTCTTGGGAAAAATTACACCAAGAAATTATTAATGTACATGAAAACAACAGTTAAAATTCCCAGAGGATAAATGAGGCATTGAATATATTTACATATTTTAAGGCATCCACCAATATCACTTGAGGGTGGCAGGGTTGGGGAAAGAATATTAAAATAATTATTTGCCCTGTTGTGATATTTTAAAAATTTGATCAATAAATGTCTTTATATTATACCAGAAGAAGAATTAAAGTTGTGGGCTATCAAATTCACAGCAGTCAGATGGAGTTAAAACTTGTGGCTCTATCTGCTGGGATCCTTACATGATGCAAAGTTACAACATTTCCTTGTATGAGAAGTGGGACACATGATTTTTCTTTGTCTTCTTGTTTTGAATAAAATATTTGCCATCATTAGTATTTCCTAATGTCTTGCATTGTTTATAATCTTCCTCCTCATCACCAGACATCATGAGCAATAACCCTAATCTAGTTTCCAATATTAACCATAATTGTGGATGAATATTATCAACAGGAATTAATTCATTCAATATTTATTGATAGGTACTAACTGGTATTGGAATATCCATATGGGGATGGGAGACAAAGCAAGGGGAACAGAGACAAGATAAAGAAATCAGAAAAGGTGTTGAAGTAGGAACCTCTTAGCCTTGGCAAGGGGGAAAGATGGTATAATAATTCCTTTCCTGGAGAGATCAAGGAAGGTTTGCTAGGGTAGGTGGCATTTGAGCTGAACTTTTAATATCAGAGAGGATTCTGACATAGAGCTAGAGCAGTTTAAGCGCCTTCTATGTGGAGGAAACACAACGGGAAAGTACAAGCAGGCACTGGGAATTGCACAGTGTAACAGGATGTGTGTGTGAGGGGGAAGAGTGGGAGAGAAAACAGTATCTTTTAGTGAGATTCCAACAGAAAACAAGACATTTCAATTTACCAGCAAAGCCTAGAAGAGTAAAGTGATTTAGAGTTACTAATACAGACTACACAGAGAAATGGTCATTGTCACACAAGATCTTTTCAGTTGGCAGCACCCTAGAGGAGGTGCACAGCTCATGCTGGGCCTGGGTCCACTGAGGACAGACACCCTCAGTGCACCATGTGGGAGGTGCTCCTCCTGCCTGAGAAGTCCCTGTGGAACCAGCACCCACAGATTATGCCAGCAGACCTCGCTCACAGTATTTTTGTTCTTGCATACATTCCTTTCCTGGTTGTCACTCTCTGGCCTGCCTTCCAGAGAGTGGTAAGAGAAGACATTTTACCAAAATGGGTATAGTTCTTTGCAGTTGGATCTTACTTGTGATTTTGTGCTTTAATCAGTTGCAGCAGGTCAAGAGCTAAGCAGGTGGATAACTTCCACGATGTGTGAGGGAATGGGCTGGTGTGGGAGGCAGTCTGCCCAGTTTGAATTATCACCTCCACCATTTAGGATCTGTGTGATTTGGGGCAAATTACTCATTCTGACTTAGTGTTTCTTCATCTGTAAACGGTGGTCAATGTAATGTTTTCTTGCATGGTCTTTGGGAGTGTTAAGTTGGTCAAAAGTTGTGAAATGCCTAAAACAGTATTCACTGAATTTTTTGATACTACAGATTATCTTTACTTATTTTTTATTATATTGAAAAACATAGCTGCACATATTTATAGGATACTGTGTTGTATTATAATTTTGAACATGTGGAAAGACCAAATCAAGTCAACTGACCCATCCATCATCACAAACATTGAACATCTTCCAAAGAAAGGGCATTCGATATCCCCCTCCTGGTGACATTGAAATGTACAGTCTTCAACTATTTGTTATATTAATCAGACTCTGCAATGGATCTCACAAAAAAGTAAAGAAATAAAGAAAATAAAAACCAAATTTATTTCTCCTGAGATTTATACTGTTGTTTATTCCATCCCAGCCTCTGGTACCATTATTCTAATCTGTTTATATGAGTTCAATTGTTTTACATTCCACATATAAGTAAGATAATGAGATAATATGTTATGTGTCTTTCTGTGTTTGGCTTATTTTGTTTGACATAATGACTTCCAAATGCAAGTGATAGAATCTCTCCTTTTCCAAAAGCTGAATAGTACTGCATTGTGTATATAGGTGTTCCCCCAAAAGCTCATGTTTGAGACAATGCATGAGAGTTTAGAGGTGAAATGGTTGGGTTATGAGAACATTAACCTAAGCAGTGCACTGATCCCCTGATAGGGATTAACTAGATGGTAACTGTAAGCAGTGAGGGTATGGATGGAGGAGGTGGGTCTCTGGAGTGCAGCTTCGTGGTATATATTTTTTTCTTGTTGAGGAGAGCTCTCTCTCTCTGCTTCATAGGACCAAGTCCTGAACTGGTTTCCTTTGCCACACACTTCTGCCATGACATTCTGTCTCATCTCGAACCCCTAGGAATGGAGTCAGCCATCTATGGACTAAGCCCTCTGAAATCATGAGCCCCCAAATAAATTTTCTTCCTCTAATTGTTCTTGTCAGGTCTTTTGGTCATAGTGGCAAAAAACTGACTAAAGCATTCTTCATCTTCCTAGCTCTTGTCGTTTCAGCAGGGTATGTTTAGGAGTTTATGGGGCCTGATAAGCTTCTATGCTTATCTTGTCTGAGGCTATACCTCCTGCTCCCTGGAGCACTGGGTACAGCATGGATGTAGATCTTCATTTCTGAACTCAAAAAATCACTTCAAGGGGATAAAGAAGAAGGTTAGCTTTTTCTAGGTGCTTCAAGGATACTGGGTCCTCTCTCTGGTTATTAAGGCAAGCCTGGAAGAGGGCACTGGAGAGGACTCCATGTGCTTATGCCTGAATTTAGCCCATCATTACACTAAATGAGATGTAATTGAATCAGTGGTGTGCTCAGCCCTATCAGAGGGCAAATGGGGCTATATAAAGGTGGCTCCTATGACTTCATTCCTGTACCATAAAGCTTCCATTCTGAGGCAGGTCAAACAAGAGCAAGGAGGGATTATGGTACACAAACATGTGTAGAGGGAGATATGCTTGTCAAGTTTAAAAGCCCAAGGCCATGATCAAGAGAGTGAGAAGTGAAAATTCTGGCCACAGTAAATCTCTAAGACATTCTGTGCATCTTGAAGGCATTGCCTTTGTCAATACAAGCTCTTGTGTTGTTGGTTTTGAACAAGTTTTGCAGAGCAGAAAATGTAAAAGTAAGATTACCTCTGAGAAAACCAGTGCCCTGGAACCTGACAGGCTTCCAATGGTACTATTTCTTACAGGGCTGGAATAGGCTGGTTTAACCTCTGCAGTGCCTCTGGGCTGGACCTGAGTATTTCCTGAGGAAACTTGATTGAGGTTTGGTTGGAGAATAAGGAATAGAGTGGAGACCTGGGAATGCATTTGAGGCAAGTCTTTGGTGTTCATACATTTGAGGATTTCCCCTCCCTGGGAAATCCTGAGCAAGAACCCCATCAATTCTGTTCTGGGTGAGCTTACTTCAGTGGCTCCTTGCCCCATCTCCCCTCAGGAAGCTCTTACTGAAGGAACGTTTCCAACAGTGAATGGAATGTTGCTCTCTAAATATGCCTTAAAGACCACCTTATCCAGCACCTGCTTTTTTTTCCCCCAGAAAATTAACAGAATTTAGAAAAAAAGTGGTGAGTGCCATTGCATATTTTGTATTTCTTCTTAGGGCAGCTAATGATACCTATTCAATAATGTTAGCTAAAGAAGTGTTGGTCTCATCTAACCCCTCCACCATGGAAGAAAACACTGAGTTCTTGAGAAGGAAAACAGTTTAGCTGATGGTCCCCAGGCAGATGGTAAAGGGCAAAGAAGAGAAAGGGATCCTGTCCCCCGGGTTTTCTACTTTATTATCATTTCTACTGTGCTAATGCAGCCATGTGTTTCTATTTTTCCAGCTGTTTACATATTGTAATTGCCTTAATTAATCGCTTCCCTTTATCTGTTTGGATAGCACCAAGACTTAAGGGTTTCATTCTGAACCAACTGACATTTCTTGGGATGTCACTATACCAGAAAAGAAATGGAAGTAGCTAGAAGCTTCCTTTTACATTGTTATTTTCAAATGTCTCCAGTGATGATGAGCATTTGTTTGAAGAGACAGGATGAAACTAGGGCAGACTATCTTCCTTTCCATGAGGAAAATGCCAGTAGCTTGCATGATCTTTCTTAGCCTTCCTGACATTTTCTAGAGAATCTGCAAATCATTCACAATGGTTCAGATATAATGGAGGACCTTACACACTCTCTATAACCATGTTTCCCCAAGTGGGTTGCCCTCATCAGTGGTATCTGAGATGATTTTAAGTGGCATAAAGGTCAGATCTTTTGTTTTAATAGTAGGTATAAACAGTTATTTTTTTAATGTATATAATAAATGATATGATAAAAACCTAATTAGCACAACAAACCCATGGAATTTTAATGGCTTAAAATGGAGCTAAGTAAAAATTAAATAATAGTGTAAATGGTACCCATATTTGTCAAAATCTGTAACACTACACACATAACTGCAGTCTGGGAAACACAAAGCTGACAGTTGACAAAACTTGCAAGCACAACCGTGGAACCCATAGTTGGTTTACAACTATAAGTGAGTTTTTCATGCCCAACTCTCATTCCTGTGAATGGGGGTGGGAATTCAATCTTGACTCTTTACAAATAGTAAGCATGATCTGGTAGTTTCTGTAGATGGAGTCAAGACTCTTCTCAGTCCCTGTGTGGTGCCAGCCATGGCTTTATCCTGCCTACACCTCCTTGAGGAGTCCCCCTCTGTGCATCTTGCCTCCTATTTTCTCTGAGTGGATGGGATCTACTCTGCTTTATTCAGCCTGACTGCTGAAGAATGCATCACTCTGGCCTGCCCTGTGATGTAGGTGGTCTGAGATGCCCAGCTGCACCTCCTAGTGGGTATGGTTCCATGGGGGTGTAGCTGGGATCACCTCTTTACCTCAAGTTATTGTTCACAAACATATGCACATACATATGCACACTTCCCTTATACCTCTGATCTAGTTTCTCTGCTTTTCTGAAAGGATGCTTGGACCTATATGGACATTTTCTAAGCTACTTCAAATCTGCTGGGCCCTGGGCAGGGCTGAAGTTGTCTTTGTCCCTTATGCCCTGAAATACTTTTCTACTTTCCTTATTCTTGTGGGTTTCAGATGCACCTCTGGAGTCTGATGCTCAGCAACATTCCCTGCAGCCACACAACGTCAGTCCCCACTAATGGTGGGGGGGGGGGCAGAAGTGGCAAAGCTCACTTTCATGCTCCTCACCCTCTTTCCTCTCTGCCTAACAGCTCTTTTCTCTTCTATTCTGGCTCCCTGAGTGATCTCATCCAGTCTATCGCATCAATGATGAACAGAACAGAAATGGTCTTTGCCTGCGTTGAGCTTATATTCCACTTGGGGCTAAAAGTACATAGGGCAGTAAAGACAAGTAATAAAAAAATAAGACTAATTATAGCAGGTTTTTATGAAAGAAGGTAAAGAGTCTGAGATGTTATAAATCCTTCTGTGATAAACATCTCTTGCCCCAGTTACTGCTTACTCTTCAGATTATTATAGATTTGTGAAAGTGGAAATGTTAGGAAAAAGCTGTGATCATTTGGCAGCTTCTAGGTATCTATTTCCAGGTTTTTAAAGTGGAGATAAAAATCCAGAGAAATTTGGGGTGTGAGAGAGTATGTCCCTAATATTTTGAGCTGGGAATCAAAGAAGGAAATAGTCATATTTTTTAAAAGATAACAGAGTCTAATCAGGAGACAGAAACTATACAGTAATATGAATGGGAACATTTAATTTAATATGAATAATTATTGACTATATAAGGTTTATTAATCATATTTTCTTGGTCCTGATCCTATGGTGATTGGGCCTTGATTCTGACTTGGGCCTTGATCCCTCCCAAGCATAAAGGATATCCCTTGATTCCTAGAGAGAACAAATGATTTATCTGTGAGCATGCCTTTGGTATCCAAACCAATGAATTCAGAGTCCAAACCTTTAACCATCATCTTCTTTATCAAACTTTCAATATCCATTCTATAAATACCAGTGTCAGGTATTAGACAATGAGGAACCATCCTTATTGTCCAGAGCACAGTGAAATTATTTAACCTACCAACCCTGTCTTACCCCATTCTTTATCATGAAATCTCCCATAAGTGTTCTTTTCTCTTCCTTCTGCCTCCTGGTCAATCTTAATGCTTCCCTGTAGCTAATGTGCCATGACTCTTGTCTCTATGGATACGTTGAGTAGAAACTTTTCCCTTCATGACAATTATTTCTATGTCTGCCTGTCTTATCATACTTGGGTACATGTGAACACATCAGGGCCTTACCTAAGAAAGAACAGATAACTTAAAGAACATAAAAAACAACAGATAAAAGGGGTTAGTTAACCCTAGGAATGTTGATGAGACCTCAAGGAAGGAACATATCTTGAAGCAATCCTCCCTTAAGGCGGAAACCCAGATCTCATTAGAGAGGGCATGGGCTCACTGGGTGGTAGAGAAGTTTGCTAAGGTGACATGCCTGGGGGACTCGCTGGGATTCTATCCATTAGGGAGTTTGGGGAGGTTGTTCCCAGGGATGTGTCTTATAGCAGAACTTGCTGGTGAACTCCTTGTGAGATTGGTACTACTGGAATCCATGGGGTGGATGTGATAAATGTGGGTGTCCCTGGGGTCCTTGCACTGCCAGCTACTGCCAAAGAGCAAAGAAGTTTACACTGAAGCTAGGAGGAGAATCTGCTTCCTCCTCCAGCCTCCCCTGATACACAGTGCCCTTTAATGACAAAGTCTAACATTGTGTCAGTTTATGGGGGGAAGTATCTGTTTATCCCAGGAAGCCAATGAAGGACATGTTTGGAGGCAAGAGGAAAATGCAGTCATTTCTGGGTATTCACAGGGGTTTGGTTGCAGGACCCAAATGGATACCACAATCTGCTGTTGTTTGGGTCCCTTAAATAAAGTGGAGTAGTATTTTTATATAACCTATGCATACACTCTTCTAGATTTTAATTCATCTCTAGATTACTTATAATGCTTAACATAATGTAATTGTGATGCAATAGTTGTTATACTGTATTGCTTAGGGAATAATGACAAAAAAAGTCTTTACATGTTCAGTGCAAACATGGTTTATTTCCCTAAATCTTTTTGATCCACTTTTAGCCTTGCTTTGCAAAGGCCAAACATGCTTTCATAGCCATGGGAAGCCCTTATTTCATTGGTCTGTGATTAACAGCCTTAAATTTATACTGTACAGTGGGGTCCCTAGGGATATGAGTACAGCACCCACAGTATCTGCAGCAAGTACACATCACACACAATATACACTTACTCATCTATTGTCCTTAGTATGTGTGTCCCCACACTAGAGTGTTGGCCTACGAAGACAGAGGTTTTACCTGGTTTATAGGTATAGCCACCACAGTGCCTCACACATGTTATTGGCTTGTTTCATTTTTCTTTTTTTTTTTCTAAATGAATTTCCCATGGATCTCAAGGAAAGGATATGAGCATTAATGACTTTGGTGAGCCTGGAGTATTATTAGTTCATGGGCTGTGAGGTCTCACACATTCCCTTGCAAAATGACTGTGTGCATGCTAGCTTTGAAACTGCAAGACAGAACAGTTTTTAATACTTGTGGACAATCAACACAAGGCTCAAGATGGTTCATTTTTCAAGGGTAATTGCAAAGCATAGCAGCTGCGCCAGCTCAAGTTTTCTGGGCATATTTTATTGCAAAGGAAGATGCCTGTGACTGCTGCTGACAAGAGAGGGCAGATCCAACACAGAAGCTTCCCCAGGGGAATGCAGCTCATCTTCTCTCACCTTGGCTGGCAATGTTCAGGAGTCTTCACTCATTAGCTACTCAAGGCACCATCAACATATTCAATCTGTATTCTGGTTTTAGTGTGAGAGGAACATTCTCACTCCAGGTGTTTCATTTGCTAATACTGTTTTGAGAGCATGTCTGTATTTCAGAGTAATTTATTTTACTTTGGGATGAGAGTCTGAATAGTTATCCATTTATCTACCATCACATCATCTTAGACTATAAAGTAAAAGGCCACATACTTATCTGATATTTTTATGTATCCAGAATTTATAAAAATGAAATCCAGGGAACAGAACCTGAGTCAGGATTTTGACTCTGGCATCTAACCAAAGGTCCAGGTAACTCAAGTGGAGACAAGTACAGATTCTGAATTAAGTTGGTGATAAAATTACAGAATAGCATGGAATTAATCCCTGAGCCCTCAGCTGGGTCTTTTAACGTGATAGAGGGTCTGAATACATGATTCAAACTAATCTTGGGATTCAACACAAAGTTTCAAAAGCTTTATCAATGATGTAAGGATCAATGAGGTTTGAAATGAGGTATCATAAATCAAGTGTGAGCAGATGTTAATGAAAATCCTGCCTCTGGTTTGAGAGGTTATGAGTGAGTAGAGGTAGATGCCTGTATAAGGCCACCAGCAAAGATGACCTTTCTTTCAGGGAGAGCCCACGGAATGGGTCAGGTTCAGGGCAGGACCCAGAAATCAAGTTTGCAAAAGAGCATGCATGTCCCTCTCCACATGGCACCAGAGAGACAGGGCTTCTCTTCCCTTGCTCCATGTTGAGACACCAGAGAGTATAGGGGAATAAGGACATGGTGCTCTCAGGGCCTGGTTGGGTGGCCAATCCCAGCAGCATCCTGTTTTTGGAAGGCAGCTAGTATGGTGGCCCAAATCCTGGGTTTTCTCACTCAATGGTAAAAGTAGTGCATCACAAGTTTGTTAGAAAGATTAAATGAGATACTCCATGCCAAGTTTAGAGCACTTAGCACACAGCAAAGGTTTAAATATATCATAGCTCATTATTTTCATTATTGATGAATCAGTGTAATGTGGTTTGATGTGGCAAGTTCCTCAAAGCTGTATCTTTCCATTTAAATTTAACTTCTCAGTTTAAAAGTCACTTGGATTCTCAGGAAATTTCAGGAGCAGTGAGTACCACAGACTCCAGCAAGTGCACTGGATTAGGGTCCAACTGTGTCCTTGCTTGAAGAAGATGAAGAGAACTTCATCCAACATGCTCAACAGATTTAGTTTTTTTTTTTTTTTTTTTTTAAGGAATCAAGAATAAAAAAATTTTGGAAAATATGCTCTCAAACTTATTTTGAGAATTTACCCACAAAGCATATTAATTTCTAATAGCAATAAGAATTAAGTTTAGCTATGAGCAGCAGAAAAATGTAAAATAATTTTGGCTAAAATAGATTGAATGTTTATTTCTCTCTTACTAGAGGAACCTGGCAAGTTTGGCACCACTGTGAATGTCAGACTTCTTTAACCTCATTGTTCTTCTACCCAGGGGTTGCTGCCCCATGGTCTGAGACGGTTGTCTAGGCTCCAGCCTTCATGCCCACATTCCAGCAAGTAGAAATTAGGAAAAAACTAAGAGGACAGATAGCCTCCCTTTTAAGAAGTCTTCTCACAGTTTGCACATGATATTTGCTCTTACATTTTATTACCTAGAACTTAAGTCACCTGGCTGCGGTGGTGTTGAAAAATATAGTTTTTATTTCTGGTAGCCTTGTGCTCCACTAGAAATTGAGTATTCTTATACCAGGAAGGAGAAACAAATACTGGTTCGGTCACATGTCTCTTCATTTTGCAGAAAATAACAATCAACATTACAAAACCATTATTCCTCAGGTGTGTTTCTGCCCTTCTCTGATAGGGAGATGATGACACAGGATGGGGTCCCTCTATTGTACAGCACCTGGAGGGTATCATTGTTTTTATTTTTTAGACTACAAACTCCAAATTTGTATATGAACATGTATGTATCTGCTCTAAGATTACATAGAAATGATAGAGACAGGACTGGAACCCGGGTCAGTTTGACTCACAGCAAAACCCAGTCTTCTCCTTCCTTCTGCACAGCAAGCAGTTGTTGTGGGCAGAAGGGGAGGCTTGGCATGGGAATCCCTCACTAGTCATGTGACCATCTAGCCCTCCAACATTCACATGTGTGTCTGTGTGTCGTATGCAAATGGCTCTGGAAATAATGATAGCTCATTGGTTCAGCCAATTCTCTGCCAGTCTCCTGGCAAGTCAGACACATTCCTGCTTAAATGGACCAGACTCAGAGCTGGGGATTTTGCCTCAAGATGCTTCCCTTAGGAGGCTGAGGGTCAAAACAAGAAAGAGATATTTTCAAGTATTTATTTTGCTTTTGTCTCAACACACAGTGGATTATCTTCCAGGATCTAGTTTTCATTCCCATTTTCACTCTGCTTTATCCCCCCACTAGATAAATTTGCTGCAAGCCTGCTATCCTTCCTTTTGTTTTCATGGAAAAATGATGGGGAAAGGGCTTAATCAATTTTGGTAAACTTCATACCATTTAAAACTCAGGATGGGTTCCAACGAAATGGTGAAACCAGAAAATCTGAAGCACAATCACATTGAAAGAGCTGGCAAAGCATCAGGATGATTCTTGATGGAAGCAGTACCTGGGCATTATGATGTGCTCTGAAGCAAAGAAGCAGAAAGATACTGGGAAGGGTTCTACGGGATTGTGGGAAGTATAACTTTTGTTTACTTGTCAGTTCCTTTTGTCTAACATGACCCGCTTCGTTGGTGTATTAGAAAAATATAAGTTCATCATGCCTCTGAGTACCAAAGAATCATATCACAGTTAAGGGTAGCATGATGCATCAGGAGGGACACAGGCTTTGAATTCATAGACCTTGGTTCAGTAGCTGGGTCTATTATTTTCTAGGCTTATGACCTTAAGTTGGTCTTCAAATGTCAGTCTCTTTATACTAAATATGGGGTAATTTTGCCCTGTTTGTAGAGAATATCTTAGGAAGCATATATCTCATTTATAAGTGGCCAAGGATATAAAGTGTTGCAATAGCATGTATGATAGAACAGAGATCAATGTGCACATTGAATCTTTAGTTGGAGACCCTCCTTAGTTCCATTAGGCATTTTGTATCAGTTCTCTATTGCCATGTAACAAACCACCCCAAAATTTAACCCTTGAAACACAGGATTCTACTACCTGGGCAGGGCTCAGTAGGGATTACTCATTGCTGCTCTAGGTGATGTGGACTGGGGTCACTCACAAGACTGCCTGCACCAGGAGTTTGGTTGAGGCAGAAATAGAATGGCCTAATTTATATATTTGGCACCTCTTTTGCAATAACAGGCATTTCTGGGGGCTGGCTAGAGCCTGTTTCTCTCTGCTTGGCCTCTTTAGCACAGTGGCCCACCTTACGTGGTACAAGGCTCCCAGGGAGCAGAAGAAGAGCCTGCCACCGTCTGTAGGAACTTGGCCTGGAGCGTAGCTTGTTACCTCTCTTCAGCTCTGTCTTGACCACCCCTGTTGTGTTCTTTCTGGGCTCAGGCAGACCCAGAACATCCACTTGTTTTCTCAACCACTAAACCCTGCAGATTTTGGAGCTTCTGCTCTACTGAACTTTCCTGTATTTTGATGAAATTCTGTCTCCTCTTCCACCCTCTTTCCTTTATCCCCTCACTCCATGTATTTTGGATCAGCTTCCACATATCAGAGAAAAATTCAACCTTTAACTTTTTGAAACTGGCTTATTTTAGTTAGCATGATAGTCTTCAGTTCTAACCATTTACTGGCAAATGCCATAATTTCAATCTTTTATATGGCTGGGTAATACTCCATTGTGTATGTGTGTATATGTATTTTATATATATATATGTGTGTATGTACATATATATATATATCACATTTTATTCATCCATTCATCTATTGAAGAGCATTTGAAAATATCAATATTATAAGATAAAATTAGAACATTAGTTTTAAAAATCATCATTTAAAAGGCATCAGATTCCATTGTTTTTATGCCTAAAACATGCCTAAATTTTAAATAACAAATAATTTCTATATATACAAAACTCTTCTAAATAATGGAATAAGAAATCTTTCTCCTTATTTTATAAATCTAATAAAGCCAAAAGCTTGAAAAAAGACAACAAAAAAAGAACTATAAGCCACTTTCGCTGGTGAATACAGATAGGAAGATCTCAAAGAGAGCACTGAATTATAAATCAGTGCATGCAATACAGTAAAGGAAAATGCATCCAAACTGAGAAGGATTGTTCCTAGTAAGGTAAGAATTGTTCAATATTAAGAGACATGTTAATATAAATAATGACATAAACTGTGATTATATTCCTAATTGCTAAAAAACCAAAAAGCTAGTTAAAAAGATTTTGAACAGTCAATCCTAAAAACAAAAGAAAACAAAACAAAACACAATTAAATAAGAGATTATGGTACAGGATGAAGATATTTTGCTAGATGTCCAGAATAGTCTAGATTCATGTTGGAATACACTGAAGCCCATGGTCCTCAACACATTCCCAAGACGTGCATGTGTGCTCTCCTTTCTCCGCAGTGTCTTGCTTTAGTTGCCCTTTGTGTGCTGAGGACTCACCAGTGCAACCTCTAGAATGGGCTTCTCTCTATAACTCCATTGATGGTATCCAACTGCCTATGCAGCATTCTCCCTGAATGCTTTTTGCCCTTCACAGGGTCACATTGGAACTCCTGATCCCCCTTCTCCCCAAGTTGATGCTTCCTGCTGTCCTCTCATTTCCGGAGAATGGTGTTACTTGGATGTATTTGCTTCAACTATGAACCCAAGACATCCTTAGTCCCTTCCCTCTTAATTTAATGTATTCACAAATCCAGTCCTTTGTATCTTTAAAATATATCTTTTTTTTTTAAATCGTCCTCCATTAAAGATTAGGATACATGCTCAATCATAATCCCTAAGGACAATCCCAAGTACCATATCATGAATACTGAAATTCTGATAGACCCAAATCTCTAAAGTCCAACCCTCCCCCATCCATTTATTTTTTCTTTTTGCGATGGGATCTTTCTATGTTCCCCAGGCTGACCTCGAGCTCGTGGTCTCAAGCCATCCTTCTGCCTTAGTCACCTGAGCAGTTGGGACTACAAACATGCACCACCATGCCCGGCAAAAGTTTAAAATCCCAAAAGATTAAAATTCCAAATGTTGAAGTCATGAAAATCAAAATCTTGAAAATCATAATTCTTATTTAAAGAAGAATATGAGAAGTATAGAAAGTCAAATTCTGGAGAAGAGATTGGCCATGCCTTATGGCTACAAGGAGAACTTCATTTGAAAAATGCATCCTTTGGGACTGGGGTTGTGGCTCAGTGGCAGAGCACTTGCCCAACACGTGTGAGGCACTGGGTTTGGTCCTCAGCACCACATACAAATAAATAAATAAAAATAAAGATTAATTAACAATATATATATATATATATATATATATATATATATATATATATATATATACTTCTTCTCATTGACATTTCTTTGAGCTGATAAAATTCAAGATAATTTTAATTTATTAAAATTGCCTTTGCCCCTGCCCCCCAAAAAACCAGTGTTATTGACTTGTTCAAATATAAGTTGAATATAAGTTGATAACAACCAATCTTTGGTGAACTACTTCTGGATCAGATGATAGTATTTGGCATAAGCTATTTCACTTTTTGTCATAGTGGAGGACGTGGAGATGAACGTCTTTTAGTCTGAGCAGATTTATGACTGCGACTCTGGCAAGAAAAGGCCCTGTGATGATTTACTACCTATTTATTTATTTATTTTTGTACTGGGTATTGAACCCAGAGGTGCTTTAGCACTAAGCTCCATCCCCAGGCTTTTTATTTTTTATTTTGAAATAGGGTCACACTAAATTGCTGAGCCTGGCTTCAATCTTGAGATCCTCCTGCCTCAGCCTCACAAGTAGCTGGAATTATAGGTATGTGCCGCTGTGTCTGGCTAGTTTTTGACCCATCTTGCCAAAAGACTTTGGTTGTCTATTATGGTATTGCAGATGATTGAAGTTATAAAGCTGGGTGCGCACAATTACAAACCTCTGTGATATGTATTTCTAGAGTTCCCTTTTTAGTCTATTTCTTTATGAATACGTATCATCTGCTCACAACCATTATACTTGTCTAAGTGTTGTTAATATTCCTGAGTGTTCATGTTTGCAAAAATACATGTTATTATCACCTATTAATTATGTAAAGAGACCTATGAAGTGTTGTATCATGTTTTTATGTTTCTCAAAGAAATCTTTTTCAAACATAAATATTTTTTAAAGAATTTCTGATTTTTAGATTTTTTTCCAGAAGTGTATTTTTGGGATTTCAATTTCTCAGGATTTTAGACTTTTAGTGATTTTGATATTTTAGTGTTTCAACATTCAGGATGATCAGTTTCCAGGATTGTGTCTGTTAGGATTATGTTCCAAACTCTCAGGGGACGAGCGGGGATGTGATTAACTAAGCAAACCTACATATGCATTGGACAACTTGTTACTTGGTATGTGTACAGCTTTGTAATTCAAGATCTAATAAAGTAAAAAGGTAAAAGAGAGAGGAAAAAAGTCACTTTGACATTGAGTCATGAAAGTGCTTCTCCTCGCCTTTCAGTGCCACATTTCTGAGAACAGTTTCTGACTGGAGTAATAAATTGTGCTTGAAAAAGAGAAACCGAGGAGAGGGCAAGGTCACCACTGAAATGGAAAACCAAGTGACACTTGGCTTTAAAACTCTGAGAATCACTGGCATTGCCTGCTCGGGTTGAGTGAAACAAATCACTTCCCAAACCAAATGTAAAAGTTCGTTGAGGTGCTGCAGGGAACTTGCTCTCCTTTCTCTCTCCCATATCTTTCCTCCTCTGATTCCCTTCCTTCCTTCCCTCTTTTATGTCCTGCCCTTAACTCCTGCATCTGGCATCTACCTTCCCTGTCTGAAAGGCTCTCTGTAAATACCACCTATACCCTTATGGAACTGAAGTGTAAGTCTCAAGAGATTAGTCACTTTTCGGAATACTTGTACCGGAAGCTCCTGTCTCTAGATCTTAGATAATTGATTAGCTTACTCTGTTCTGGTGATCTGTGCCCCTAAAACTCCTTCTAGTGTCTATAATAGTATTCAAAAGCAATTTAAATTTTCTCAATGAATATCACCTTGACAAACATTTGTGGATGTTTGGCATTAACCAAACTCCAAATATAAACATGAATTAAGCAAGGAGCACCTGTCTGGAGATGGAAATAGGTACTTAAAAATTCAGACCCACAAAATGGCTAGTTCTGCAGCACTACCAAGTGCTGAGGGTGCTTGGTGAGAGGAATAATTGTTCTGTCTGGAAGGGGGGATTCATCAACATGGCTATTGTGCAGGTCTCTAAGGATGGGAGGAGCTCTGGGAGGCTGGGAACAGGGCCTGGGAGAGAGTAGGAGAATGGCAACGTGGAAGGGAAATCTGATCAAAGAAACAACATTTCACAATTTTACAAGGTAAAAGAAAAAATTTCCTAGAAGCATGGAATAATTCTGTGTTTTAAAAGCATACACGTAGAGCCTCTGAGCTAGCTGGGAGCATGACAGGAAAGCTGAATTGTGCAAGGCTTGTTGAAGGTGGTGTTGGACTCTGCCCTGTATGTGGTGAGGTTCTATTGTAGGCTTGCTGCACAAAGTGTGGTCCCTGGACCAGCACATTGGCATTCCCTGGGGATTTTTGAGAAGGCTGATTCTACCCCAGACTCACTTTATCAGAATCCACACTTTGATATTATCCTTTGATATTCTACGTGCACTTTAAAGTGCCCGTGCCAGCCAGCTCTAGTTTAGATTAATGGTATGAGTAAACATGTTAAGAACAGCACTTTAGCCATGATCCTGAGAACAGACTGGAGGGAGCAGAAACAGGGTTAAGAAAACCTGAGGAAGCCATGCTATCTATGTTCCTACTTAGAAAAACCACAGTCAGTACTCACCACCAATGGCCAAGCCCTTTGGCACCGTGCAATGCTATTATAAAACAGAGCTTTAACTTGGAATTTTAACAATGGGTTTCCATTGTTAAATGCCTTTTAGCTCCCTAACTAATAGTATCTATTTTTGAGTCTTGTAATTATTAAATGAAAGTGTGCACATGAAAAACCTAATAAGTACCACTCATGTCCTAAGTCCTCAATAAATGGAAACTTTTTATTGTTACTATTAGAATCAACAAGGATCTGATTTTCTTTAAGTGGTTTACAAATGAGAAGTCTCCTCAATCCACTTTTTAAATGATTCTTAGGCAATGAATGTAGTAATTAAGAGAGTGCTACCATCTAAAATCTATTCCTTATTGGATTTATAGTACTCCTGCCAATCTATTTCAGCTCAATTCAGTTCAATAAATTATAAAAAAACCTTTTGATTGTAAAGTGCTTCACAAAGTGTCCATAATTTGGTTTAGGTTTCACTATGACCCAGAGGGTTAGGCTGCCGTCATCCCCATTTTATATAGCAATAAACTCAGACCAAGAAAATTTCAGTTATTTGCCAAAGATAACACCATTAATGATCAGAATGTGTGATTACAAATTATCTTTGTTTCTGGTTTAGTTCCCTAGCCATATAGTCCAGCTGGTAATGCTGACTTGTCTCAAAAAGGCAGGACTAACAACCCAATGAAGTGGTGACTGTAAATTTGTGACAGCTGGTATAGAACAACAATAACAAAAAAATCAACATCTGTCTGTTTTAGTAAATGTTCCTAGAATAGTACCTGATGCTTAGTAGTGCTGAATATGTTTGTTGAGTGAATATGAAAATGCTCTGCAAAACATAATAATAGCCCTTAAATTTTAAGGCATGGTTTCATATAATCTGAAAATAATCTTCCTTTTTTTAATGTTAGTTCCCTGTTGTGGCTAATTTTTATATTTTGAGTAGGAATCAGGATTTATAAAACCTTTAACATTAGTAATTACAATGAGAGAGCAATTATATTCTCAGTGATAGTGCTTGCTAAAGAGTCTGTACATCTATCTCTAGATAAATTCAAGTGTTATTGCTATTGAAGAGGATAAGAATATGTCACCCCCCCAAAATTCCACTTTAGGATATAGATTATTTCAAGCTGAAGGCTTATTGAGAATCAACAGATGCAGAAAGAAACCTTCTTGGGGCTTCCTTTATCTGACTAAGAACAGAAACATGTGAGAAATTTGGACTGCCATAAATCCTCTCTCCTGGGGAGTTTTATAGCCTTAAAGAAGATGGAAAGTCAGCACTGAGATGGGCCGGCACAAATTTTACTCAAAACCTTTATCTTCCATTAGTTTCCCCATATATTTACCTTGCCACAGTTCACCACTCCCGGAAGCTCAACACCTGTTTCCTTTGTTTATCATTTCTCCACACAAACTCATTATCCTTTGTTAAAATAGTGTAAAAACCTCTGGTTCTGACCACCTCTTTGGAGTTTTCATTTCACATCACATGATATAATCATTTTCTCCTGTTAATTTATCTTTTGTCAGTTCACTTTGCAGGGCCCTGGCCACAGAACCTAAGAGGGTACGGGAATTTTTTTTTTCTTTTCATTACTGTAATAGAGTCCTAAAAACCCAATGAATATAAATCAGATAATGCATACCATATATAAAATAACTTCGATTAACATACTTCATTTTTATAATCTAATTTTCATTTTTATTGTTTATATTCACTTTGGATTTGCCCCATGCCCTCCTGTTTTCAGACTTGAGTCTTTCTCTCTTACCTGATGATGGGGATTCTGTTATTTGCCCTGATCCTCTTTCTAAGTGCCCGTGCCAGCCAGCTCTAGTGGTGCTGGTGAATACTCACTCTTACTCCATCTTGTGCTTCTTACCCTGTCTTCTTTTGTCTTGTGTGTCCACAAAGATCAGAGCTGGTGACTCCTGTCTGAGAGCAGTATGATTTCTGCTTCTAACTACTCCTGTTTTTGAAAGCTTTGTGGTGCTTTTATCTCAGTCAAATTTCTGTTTAAAATTCCCACTGAGCAGAGTCACCCCACCTGGGGCAGCAGGCGGGCCACGGTGGTCCAGAGAATTTCATGTTCCTTTGCAAAGTATTTCTGTGGCCCTGGGTGTCGAGATTGGTGAATATCCTGACTAAGGCTGATCTTGCAGGAAAGGGAATGTGATTGATGGAAGACACCTGCCTTGTTCAGGACCCTGCAGTACAAAAAGGCTCCATCAGCTTTAGTCTTGCCTACAGTTGCTCATGCAGTCAGGGCATTGGGGGACCCCCCAATGGAGGAAGAAGCCATTTAACAATGTTAAATATGAGGGAAAAACTGCCAATGGGATAGTGAGTGGAACAATATCAGAGTTTATTTGCCATTTATTTTGGCAAGTCATTTCTCAGCTCGAGTCAGTTATCAGTGAAACTTAAATTGTGATAGTTTTTATATTGCCTCTTTCAAACTGAGAAGTCTGGTTTTAATAATTTCATGAAAAATGGTGAAGTGGCTTTGTAATAAGTATCAAGTGACAGAAACCCATTTGATAAGTCTGATTTCATGAATCCCTAAGGTTTTTTAAAACTATACTTACCTATCTTTGAACTAATCAGATATTTTGTAGAAAAGACTCACAAAATCTGGAGAAGCAACATCTCACTTAATATCACTGGGTAAAAGGGATTGCAGAAAAGGTGTACCACTTAGGCGTCTTCACAGTAATTTGAATAAGGAAGTTTCATATATAGAATTAATTCCAGGAACTTTACCAAGAAAACCATTCAAAACATACTCTATGGCTTTGAGAGAGTACCCAAAGAGAGACAAACTCAGGAGAGTGCCCTTCCCCAAGGGTGGTATTCAGACCTCATTACAGGTGTGGATATAGTTCACTGAATGATGGAGAAATTCCCCAGGTTGTATGGATAGACCTAGACTAACAGGAAGCTACTTGCCGAGATACCAGTGAAATTTTCTGGGAAGGTATCTTTAAAGGAGTGCTGTTATAATTTGGATCTGTAATGTCTCCCAAAATATCATGTTTTTAAGGCTTGGTCTCCAACTGGTGGTACTATTGGGAGGTGGTGGAGAATATAGGAAGTGGGGTCTACTCAGAGGAAGTGGGACATTGGGGGCATGTCCTTGAAGGGTATATCTTATCTGTGGCCTCCTCCTCCTCCTTTTTCTCTGTTTCCCAGCTGCTGTGAGGTGAGCAACTTTGCTCTTCCAAGCCCTTCTGCCATGATTAGCCCCACTACAGACCAGAAATAATGGAACCAGCTGACCATGCATTGAAACTGTGAGCCAAAATAATTCCTCCCCCGAGGCAGGGTAATGGAATTGAGTCAATAATTGACAGGCATAGGTAATATTGAGACTCAATTCTACCTTCCAGTGTGCACCCCTTTACTATACTTTACAAAATTATCATTGTTTTTCTTCTTTAATTGCACATCAAGAGACAACAATTATAGTAGAATTTTGGTACATATTGATAAACAAAGAAAGGAAATGTAGGATTTAGAACTTATTCTAAGTTTTAGAACAATGTGTGGTCTGAATATTTTGGGTAATGATCCCCAAAATTTAGCCCCGTATAACTGGGACCAATTCTATAGTCACCAAAGATATATGAGAAAACAATTAAATGTGAAATTAATCCCCCACATTTCCCCCCCAATATCACATCAAAGCAAGATGAAGAATTTGGAGAGAAAATAATCTCGTGAATTTATGAAGATCTAAGTCATCTAATACAATAGAACTAGCCACACGTAGCTTTCAAGCACTTGATATATGGCAAATGCAATTAAGGAACTGAGTTTTTGACTCAATTTTAATTTATTTAGATTTAAAATTTAAAAATTATGTTTAGTTCAGTTATTGGAAAACTTTTATTGTGTTTGGAACAACTTAGAGGACTGTATGGAGTCTTTATGCCTGAGTCTTAGAGCAGGTGTATTTTGTTTCTGCTTTCATTCAATTGGCTGTGTTAGGGAGCAATAGCTCGTCCTCCACCCTTTTAGGTTTAGTGATTAGGGGTCTGCAAATTAAGCTGTCAAAAAGACAGATTAGCAGGAGAAAAAGATAGATTTTCATTCATGTACATACATGAAAGTTCACAGAAAAATGTGACTCATGGAGATAGAATTTGGGGTTTGTATAGAATTTTAATAGGGGTGGGGTGAGGAAGAAAGGTATTTACAGGAAAACAAGTGATTTCTTAATGGGGTCAGAAGGAGAAAAGGCACTTATGGGAAAACAAGTGACTTTTAGGAAAGATAAATGGGTCCTTGGAGCAGGGATGGGAAATGTAATAGTTTTGTGACAATGTCTATTTAGGAAGTTTTTTTTTTTTGTTGTTGTTTGTTTGTTTGTTTTAATGTTGGTACAGAGCTCTAAGGAAAGGAGTTTATCTACCCTGGTTTCAGAACTTCTAGGTGGGTTTTATAACAGCTAAATCAAATTATTTTGAGAAGCTCTGTTTTTAGGTAGGTAAGAGGAGTTCAGAAAAATTATTTTCCTACATCTGTTGATTCTCAAATGCCTTCATCCTAGAAAAAATTTTATGACATTGTGGTGTATTCTGAACACCTTCAACTGCAACTCAGTTACTTGATCACAAGACAGACTCTAATCATGAGGAAAAAAGAAACAATGTGGGGCACAAGTAAGTAGGATCTGTATCAGGAGATTTGAGCAGGACTAAAATCCTGAATGTGGATGAGAGCAGGCATGGTCTAAGTTAATGAGTTAATGCTATTTCTTTGGACATCATGATTGATTCAGAGATGGGGGTGTGATCTAAGATGATCCAGTCAGAGTGAACCTTGGTACTTTTGCAGAGGATGCTTGGACAGGCTCTGTCCCTGAGGTAGTGATATGAGGTTCAGAGCTACAATATATATGAGGAGAGCCTGGACTATTGGGATTCATGGTCAGGTTCCTTCAGAGGACACAGAACCAAGTCATCAATCCTGGTGATACTTTGAGGTCTAGATACAGACTGATTTGAATCTAAGTCATATAGTTGTGTGACCTAATACATTTTCTTTTAACCTAGGTCAGTTGCATTTTTGTTGCTTGCAACTATTAGAATTCTAATTACTACATATGGTATATTACTGTGAGTGGGTTCTTTGGTTTTCAAGCCAAGTCCTATTCAAGTTATCTTTGGGAAATGAAGGTGGATTACGAAGAGGTATCTGGAATGAAAGTAGAATCCAGCAAGGAAAAACTCTAGGAACTAGTTGCTCTCTTCACCTTCTCAATGTCCTGTGGTCTTGTTCTTCTTGTATCTCTGCTCCCTGTGGACATCTTCTCTGTGAGTTATATTTTTGATTTGCACTCAGTCATTATATTAAGGTAATAATATAACCACAGTGCATGGAATATATTTATTTTATATAGTTCATTCTAGTATCATTTTGGTTTATTGTCCTTGATTTTAATTTTTAACATATTATTAAAAATAGCATTGGGCTGGGGATGTGGCTCAAGCGGTAGCGCGCTCGCCTGGCATGCGTGCGGCCCGGGTTCGATCCTCAGCACCACATACCAACAAAGATGTTGTGTCCGCCGAGAACTAAAAAATAAATATTAAAAATTCTCTCTCTCTCTCTCTCTCTCTCTCTCTCTCTCTCTCTCTCACACTCTCTCTTTAAAAAAAAATAGCATTAAAATGAGCCAGGATGGCTTTGGTTAACCTTCACCAAAACTTTGCCTTTGAAAATTTTGGCAAAGTTTTGTCTAGTAAAATGTGAGATGCAAGTACATTGAACTGGTCTCATTTTAAACCATCGTTAAATTTGAAAGAAGCCCATCATACCCTCTTTTTCTTTTTTAGGTTCCTTCTTGGTGCAATATAATTAACATCCCTCTCTCAAGGAAGTGTTTAGGATGCTTATTTATAAAATAAAGTAGGCACTTTAGCTTGGGATGACTATAGCTAACCTTTGTTCTGACTGGCTATGGAGACATATTTCAGGATTTATTTTGCTGACCATTTGATCTACTAGCAAGTTGTGCTATGGTTTGAGCCTTGAGAGGCACAAAGTTATCACAAGGGTATTAAGAAATCTAAAGAATTATAGGTGAAGTATGTGAACTAAGTGCAGAAAATAGTGGCTGAGAACTGGCATAGAATCTATAGAGAACATTTTGAATTTTGTATTTTATTGTGTTGTATAAATTATAAGTCTTTATTTTGTTAACAAAATATAGAATAACTGTTATAATTTACAGTGATTCTAGTTGTATGACTTTAATAATATTTAGTGTCTTTTTTAATTCTCCAAAATGTTTCTGTTTGGATGGTAAGTTACATGGTCACCCTTATTGTAAGGTTCTTTTTATATTGGTCTTCTACTTTAGCTCTCTCTGTTAACTGGCTCATTTCCTTTTCTCTCCCCACCCCTTTACTAAGATTCCTGAGACAATCTAATTGGTCAAGCTTGTGGAGATGACAGATCATTTGTTATTGGTTAGCTAATGAGTAGAACCAAACACTCCCATTTGGTCCAATAAGCTGTGATGAGATTGTACAGAGTGGGAGTGGGGGTGAGAGTGGGGATATCCCATGAGGGAAAATACCTCTGTATACATAGCAGGCAACTTGACTTTGAAGTGGGTCTGGGCACTTATTCTTATTCAAAGCACTTGAAAGTAACTGTCAAAATGAGCCACCAAGTCTAATATAAATGAAAAATTGCTGTTTGAAAATGGAAGCAATATAAGCCCTGGGAGGTCTTCACAGTTGGGTCATCAACATCTATAAAAGTGATTGATCCAGGTAATAGATGTTCATTCAATATATATTAAATAAATATCAATTTCTGGTGTTGGATTCAGAAACAAGAAAATGTTATTTAGCCTGGAGGAGCTGGGAGCAGTCTTTGATGGTGTTTTGTTGCTCTGTTGAGCAACAGCAAGGAATATGGAAAATGCAATAGCAAGGGCATGTGGCAGCTGGCTGAGAGCTAGGTGCCGTGGGATCAGGAAAACTGTCATCCATGTCTTATTCTTTCTCTTAGGTGAGTCACACAAGACTGAAAACAGCAAAATGGTTTGTTGTAAGCTTTCCATAATCTAATTTTGAAGCCTAAACTCCCCCGGACTCTCCATCATCTTGCCTCTCCTTGTGGCCAATTGTCTCTCACTCTTCCTGTCAGCCTCCCTCTAGACCAGCCCACTTAACTACAGATGGTGCCTAACTTAGGACGTTTTGACTTATTTTTCCACTTCAAGATGGTATGACTGCATGCCCACACAAACACTCTAGTTTCTCACTTTCAGCACAGCATTTAATATATTTCCACGGATACCAAATAATTTCTTGTAAAATAAGCTTGGCATCAGATCATTAGCCAACTCTAGGTTAAAGTAAGTATCTTGACCATGTTTAAGGTGGGTTAGGCTAAGCTATGATGATTGATAAGGCAGACCTATTAAAGGTATTTCCAAGTTATGAAATTTTCAATTTATGAGTAACCCCATCATAAGTTGAGGATCTTCTTTACTCACAGTCTCCCAAACAAGCCATTATTTTCCATGTTCCTTGCTATTGACTCTGTCAGAAGGCTCTTTCTCTCTTCCCACTTGGTGAACTCATTCAGTCCTTGAGATTTACCTCTTGTATTGGCTTATTATGATTGCCACACAACAAATTCCCACAAACTTAGTAGCTTAAAATAATACTCATTTATTATATCACATCTTCTGTGGTTAGTCATCTGGGCATGGCTCAGCTGGGTTTTCATTGGGGTCTCCAAGGCTTCAGTTAAGGCATTGGGTGGGCTGCAGTCCCCTATCATTGTATGGTGAGCAGGCAAATGGTTGAGTCACTTTATACTTGCCTGAGGTTTAATCCTCTTGTATCCCAGATTAATATGAGGAAACACTACTTTAAGACAACCCATGTGCGGCAGGAATGGAAATCTGTCTCCTTTGTTTCTTATGCCACTTAACTGAAGTGCAAATGTGCAGTTTCAGCAAACACCTTATTGATTTCAACCTTCCAAGAATCCACTTACCTTTCTAACTTCAGGATTTCTTCTAGAATTTGGAGTATCTTTTTAGTTGTCAAAATAAACTCTTAAATTGGCATGATTCTTTTTCATATTTTATTCACCATTTTGCGCTGCTTTTAGTAGAAATGTGCCTTAGTCTATTTCCTGTTGCTATAACTCAATACAAAAAGACACTAATTTACAAGGAATAGGTAGATGTTTATTTGGCTCATGGCTCTGGATGCTAGGAAACCCAAGAGTGTGGCACCCACAACTTCTAAGCATCTGGTGAGGGTCTCATGTTGCATCTTAACATGGCAGAGGGCATCACATGGTGAGACAGAGTGAGTGTGCTAGCTCAGATCTCTTTTCTTCTTCTTATAAAGCCATTAAAGCCATCAAGGTGGTCCTTCCCTCATGACTTCATCTAATCCTTGTTACCCCTCCCAGGCCCAACCTCCAGATGCCATTAACGTTTGCAATTAATGTTTGCGACACATGAACTCTTGAGGGATACATTCCAACAATAGCAAAGAGTTAGAATAAACAAGTTCACTTACTAGAAAAAAAGGAATCTCTTCTATAAGCCATTATATTGCATATCAATATCATAAATATGGGTGTGGACCT
Source organism: Spermophilus citellus (assembly GCF_964194105.1). NCBI lineage: Eukaryota > Metazoa > Chordata > Mammalia > Rodentia > Sciuridae > Spermophilus > Spermophilus citellus. Next base: position 56,775,468 of record NC_138195.1, on the reverse strand, counting down.
CTCCTTTTCTATTTGGACTCATTACCTGGGTGATCTTATCCATGTTCATCTTTATTATATATGCTGCATATATACAGTGTATGTATAAATGTATATGTGAGTATGTAGGTTTGTATACATATATATACATATATATATATACACACACATATGCATATATGTGTATATGTGTGTGTGTATCCCTGGAAGTTGCCATATATGTATATGCATATATATATATATATATATATATATATATATATGCACATGTATATATATATATATGTATGTATACATATACACATAAAAAAGTGTGGATGTATATGTTTGTGTATGTTTACTCCACATCTTTATTTGGATACTTAATAGATCCCTCAATCCCAGCACAGACCCTTCCCACCATTCCTTCCACCCTTATCCTCCCTACCTTGAATGCTCACACCATCATGCAAAAGACTTGCTGGTTTCTAAATCTGCCATGTTACTACATATCTTCAGATCTTCACACACTCTCTCCACCTACTTGTTCATGTAACTCCTATTTGTTTTTTTTTTTTCAAAATTCTATTGAGGAACCACATGCTCCAAGAATCTTTCATTGACCAAACCATATATCCATTTGGGTTGGATGCCCTCTGCTATTTGCTATTTCTTTTCTGCAGCATGTTGTGCATGAATCTACCACTGCATTGAGAATACTGAAAATACCTGGTTTTCTTGCCTGTAGTCCTCCAATAGCTGAGAAATATCTTAGGGGAGCTAGACCAACTTAATTATTATTATTTCTTGCACAGTATTCAACACATGACATTCAACAAACTTATTTAAACTAATGATTGAATGGTAACCAAAGAACAATTAAAAACCAATTAAAAAAAGATGTTCTAAAAGTTGTCAACATAGCAATTCTATTTTGATAAGTTTACAGTCTCTCTGGAAACCCCTTTGAAGGAGACAAATAATATGGCTGCTTCCAGATGTCTGCAAGTATTTTTTTTTAATAGTTTCCCCTCTTCCTTGACAAACCTCTCTAAGGTTTAATCTGTAGTGCAGAGAAAAAATAAAAACCCAAACCTAACAGACAGGAAGGATCGTAAATAACTTGTTTATACCTAGGCAGTGTGAATGGTAATTATTTGTGACTTCCACTCTTCATCCTATCATTTCCAAAGACAAACAATTGGCTTGACAAATAGAATAATCACTGTCTTTCCTGTGGCCCCTTGGCTAATGTGAGGGGGTAATCCATAGGCCTCCAGAGCTTATCTCCCCTCATCTCCTCTATCAACTTCAGCATTGCCTCTGCTGATCTTCGAAAGGGAAGCCTCAAAGGACACCATAGATCATAAGACTTCTACCACGTGCTTTATACAAGCAATTACTGAAAACATTGATAAAGGGCTTTCTTTATAGGAAAAAATATATCATTTAATACATGATGTTTATCCTAGTTAAATAAAGTGTCTCCAAACACAGTGTTTGTGATGTACAGAGGAGGGGAAGCAAGCAATACAGGAAAGAGAGTCAGGAGTATTCATTTGAAGAGATGTTGAATCCAGACAGAAAGTGAGCAAATCAGTTGGAGTGAAGGAGTAGGTGTTTGGTGCTCTTCTCTGCTCTCTTCCCAACTTTCTTCCTATGTCTAGGGGTCATAAACACTAGCTCTACTGAGTCACTACTTCTTGGAAAAAAGATCACATAAAAAACAAACAAACAAACAAACAAAAAAAACCCAAGAGAACCAAAAAGCAAATTTATTTCTTGTCAACAAAGGTTCTCAGGTCAGCCAGGAAAATATTGGAAAGAAACTTGTCCAACCTATTTTGTATAGGCCTCAGAAGATTTGAAAATATGATCATTAAATTACTTAGTGGATGAGTTGAAAAATATTCACCCTGGCAATCCTGGTTTTCAGTGATCATATCAGTCAGGATAAGCTATCCTAATAATCCCCAAGCTCAGTGCTTAAGATAATGAACATGTATTTCTCACTCACACTTTACCTCTAATCTAGGTCAGAGATGGAAGAAAGAGTTGGAAATATTCAGTCACTACAGGACGCAGGCTGACAATGGAGTTTTTCTCACATGTGCTTCTTAACCACCACATCAGGAAAAAGAGAACTTGGCTGGTGACTCAAGCTATTAAGCAACTAATAGGCAGGTAGAATATGTAGCATGGATACTCTGAGAAAAGGGATGATTCACATCCCAGGTGGGACGGGGTAGGATGGCATCAGATTTCATCATGCTTTTCAGAACATCCTGCAATTTAAAACTAGTCCAAGAATTTCCCATTTAGTATTTTCAGATCATGGTTGACTGAGCATTACTAAAATTGTGAAAATCAAAGCCACAAATACGTGAGGACTACTGTATTTACATGTGGAAGGAAAGAGAATCTGTGACAGACACAACCTCACATCACTCCCAGTGAGCTGCCACATATAATCCTTATCTCCGAGGCATACATGTGAGATCTGTGACTTGCTTTTAGCCAGTAAGATTTGTTAAAGGTGATAAGATGGTAACTTCCTTAATTAAGCTTTTATATAAGACTCCACCTTACCAGATTAGAATGGAAGATTCTCCTACTGGTTTTGAAGAAGAAAGTCACCATGTGGTGAGAGGGTCTTTTGGCAGGGACCAACCAACTTCTAAGTTCTGAGAGTGGCCCCAGCTGACAGAGAAAAGAACAAGAACTTCAGTCCTACCACCACAAAGAACTGGATTTTGCTAAATACATCATGAGCCTGGAAGATAACCCTGAGCCAACTCCTTAACTGAAGCCTTGGAGAACCAAATGAAAACCTAGCTAAGCCACACCCAGATGCCTAACCATAGAAGGTGTGACATAATAAACGAATATTGTTTTAAGCTACTAAATTTGTGGGAATTTGTTATGCAGCAATAATATAAAGCTATATCTCCTGTGACCTAACTTCCTTCCATTAGGCCCAGCTGCCTAAAGGCACTAGATCGGAATAGGGTCACAGGTTGGGGACCAAACCTTCCACACTTTGGGGGACAGTCCAGATCTAAGCTATAGCAATAGGAAAACTCTATAGGAGACAGAGAAATTGAATGTGATAGAAAGAGATGTAGCATAAAAATATACACATTTTTAAAGGTGAAATAATTGAGAGCACATTTGTATGTTGGTAGAATTACTCAGTAAAAGGGGCACAGTTGATGATTCAGGATGGAGAGGGAATCATTGCTTGAGAGATGTGGTTGAGTGGGTAAGAGGGTGAACAACCCATCATTTAAGTGGAAGTGTGAACCTAGGAGATGAGCCAGGACAACATCCTGGTAACAGGAGGGCAGGCAGACAGCCAGGCACGGATGGGGCGGTTTGTCAGACATGGTGATGGGATGGTGTAGATGCTGTCTTTTGTTTGTTTCTGTTTTTCAGGGAATAGAAACAATCTGATAGGAGGCTGGGAGATGGTAGAGGTTTGCCAGGAAGGAGAAAGTGTGATGTGGGATAATGAGGTGAAGAAATATAGTAGGATGGCCAGGGCCCACAATGGTCTTGCTTTAGATTAGTAGCTGTGGGTTTAAGTCAGTATGTTGGTGAGCTTGTCCCAGCCCTGATTAACTGTGAGGGTGCAGGTACAGAGCATGCACAGATGTGGGCTTAGCTGAGAGAAGCAAAGAGTTGAGGGAATTTACAAGGGAGTGATTAGATGACCATAGAATCCAAGCTGGGTAAAGAAAGAAGGCCCAGAGACAAGGAAGTGGATCAGTGGATGAAAAAGGTTCTGAAAATCTGCAGTACTGTGAAATTTATTGGAAAGATCACAGTTCTCCCTTTTCAGCATTTCCAGTGCTGATGCACCCAAATTATGGGGATAGTCCTTACCATGGCTTGCCTCTCACCGACTTCTGAAGCCTCCTTTTCTACTGCTCTCCCCATCAGTCCTCTTTAGCCATGCTAGTCAACTCTCACTCTTCCTTGAACACAATAGATAAGCTCCAGTCTTGAGTCCTTCATATGTGCTTCATATTCTTTCAGGCACACTCATCTTCCACATATCTGCCTGGCTTGGTTCCGTGCCACTCAAGTCATTGCGAAAATATCTTCTGTGTATATGTGTGGCAAATACCTTTTTAGCACTCCTCTAATACTTCCCAACCCCCCTTTCCTGCTTCATTTTTTTTCCCTTATAGCATTTATCAAACATTAGATGCTGTGCACATTGTCTACCATCTCCCTCTATGTGAGTAAGTTCAATAAGGGTGCAGATTTTTTTTTCACTATTTTTATCATTCCTATCTCACCAACATCTTGAATAGTGTCTGGCACATAGTAGTTTGCTGAATGGATGTATGGATGAAATCCAGGGATGGTGCAAAGAATGTGTGGGGCTTGAAACTGAGCTTAGAGAAGAAGAGTGGTTGTAGATAGTGCTTGCCAGTCTCAAGTAAGACATTGTGAGTACATGGCAGAAATATAGGAAAAGCAAATCAACAGAGAGGATGTCAAAAGAATTGTGAGGCTAGTGAGGGTTACATCTAAGAATTTCATAGTTATATTGAGTAGGGTTAGAGAATGACCAGGAATGATAAAATAAAACATGAAATCCATTGTTGACTTCAGGGGAAGAATGGTATGCTATGTAATGGTAAGGCTTTAAGGCTGGAGTTTCTAGGGAAGAGAAAAGGAAGCTGGCTTAGGCACACATGCCTCCCTAGGGAAATGTTTTGAAGTCAACGCTATAGTTACTCCTTATTGGAAAAGGAAGAAACTGAGACCCAGAAGGGTCAGTAATATGCTCCATCACTCTGCCAGGGCAGATTCCAGAATCCACTCAAAAACATCAAACTATTCTGTCCTGCCAAGACCTGGACCAGTGTCAGAATATGTGGGTTCAATAAAGAGTTCACAGGTAAATAGACTTTTATTCTAAATCACTTGTCTATTGCTAAAAGTGAAATCTTTTGGGAAAAATAAAAAAAAAAAGAGAGAGAATGTGCATGACTCCTGAAGGAATAATAAGACATCAACACTTACTGATTATCTGTGAGTAACAATTTCATGAGTTTATAAAAGATATCATTCCAACATTCTTATGATGTGGGTATTCTTATTTCTGTTTCTGCAGATGAGGTTATTGAGATTCAAAGAAGTTGCTGCGTGTCACAGAGATAACAAGAGGCAGGACTTGTAATTTAAAATCGTTACAGTTTTGATATAACAACCAATGACATGATAATTATATATTCTATTTGTTCCAGAATGATGAATATATTCCGATTACAGCATATAGAGACCATGTGAATGTAAAGAACATTCAGATGATAATTAGATAACTTAATTCCAAAATATAATTCCTGAGCAGGCTTGAGAATAAATGCACCGCTTTCTAAGATGGTGACATTGAAGGAAAGGGTGCTCATTTGGATAGTCTTTTTTAATCCACAAAAAGAAAAACATTGGTGGCTTCAGTTCACATCTTTCTATTTATATTACTGTACACAGATGACTATGTTTGGAAAGATCAGTTCTTAAGACTCCTCTTTCCACTTAGAAATTACTTCAATGCTTTATACATGCAAAATAAAATGTATTTCAATTACTTTGAGTATTTTTGTTTTGAAGTGTTTTCCTTTCTTTTTTTTTTGTTTCCTCTAAACAAATTCTCGCAGTTCATTTTATTAAACTTAGAAAACCCTTCTCATTCTATCTTCACATCATTCAATTTCAAGTTCTTCAAAGTTGGCAGGCATGGGAGAGGTCTTTACCATACTGGTGAATCACATAAAGACAAATTTATTTGCTTTGATTTTAAAAGACATCCCAGGGGGGAAATGTTTGGTTATTTATTATAGTCCTGACTCTAAATATGGTTTCTGACTTCAACATCCTGTCTTTGTTGACTGTACCTTCACATTTCAGTGCTCCTCCAAGGGGGTAGTTTGGCTCCTGGAACTATCTGTCCATCAAATCAGAGGCAGCTCTTGGAGTTGGAGCCTGAGCCCAGGCATGTTCAAAAGATGTCTTTATCTAAGCTTTACGGAACAAGCAGTTCTTTCATTCTTCTGTGGACAGCTGCTTTGATACAGTAGGCACCTTGGACAGAGGAAACATAACTTACTCTTAGCTCTACTGTGCTTGGGTCTGGACAGCTCAATCTTTGGGCTGTGTGTCTTTCTAGATGAGATGCATTCATAAGGAACTGGGATCCGTGAAAGATGTAGGAGGCTGCACCGCACCATACAGGTGGGCACCAGGCCCACTGAGTGGCCATTCGGCTCTTCCCACAACTTTACAGATTCCTGCTTTCTTTGTTCTTATTGCAACATATTATCCATTGCCTTTAAAAATTCTATTGAGATGAAAGTCATTTAGAGTGTACAACTCCATGACACATTTTTGGACAAATGTGTGTACCCATGAAACCACCATTACACTCATCAAACAGATGTCATCATATCCCTCAAAGGTTCTGCATGCTACTGTGTAGTCTACCTTCTACCTTCACCTGTAGTCCTAGACAGCTATTGATCTGCTTTTTGTTTTTATAGATTAGGTGACATTTTTCTAGAAGTTTATATGAGTGGAATCATCCAGTGGGCACATTTTTGTGTCTAACTTCTTTCAAGTAGGATAATGATGTAGAAATTAAGTGTGCCATATTTTCCTTATCTCTTTGTTATATTATTCCTTTGTTCTTCATTTTCTGCCATCTATGGATTATTTAAATTATTTTAAATTTTTGAATCCTATTTGAATTTATGGCCTGGATTTTCTATCTCTTCGCATTATTTTTAGTGGTTTACCTAGAGATTAGGCTATGCATCTGGGCCATTTATCAATTTATGGCCTCTCAGTTCCAAATCTACTCCCCTGCACCCACTCACCTTGGTTTATGATGGTGGAGCTGAAACCTTTGCAGAATGGCACAATTTTAGGCTTTGTCAGTAGAGAGCACTAGAGGGCTGCAAGTCTAAGGCAAAGGCCAGGGTTTCTCTTCCCGGCTCTTGGATTCTCCTCCTTCTTCTGGTATGGCTGCCAGCATATCAGCATTTAGAAGGTTCTGAGGTACTCACTCTTCAGAGAGTTCCTTTGCTATCTAAAAGGAAGACTAGTTCAGGCCCCCTGGCACTCTAGCAGCCCATACCCTATGGGCCAGCTCCAGCTGGCTTTCATTCTCTGGTGAGTTTCTGGGCCATCTTGTGGGATGCACCTACAGGCCACCTCTATTGCATATGGGCCAGAGAATTTCTTTGCCTTTGGAAGAGACAGCATGTTCCTGTGGTGGCCATAGCATCTCCAGTGAAGTCCTAATCCCAGTCTTGAAGGCAGAAGTTTTTATCAACTCTGTATAATCTTTCTCAGTTCTAAAAATGGTAGCTGCTTTTTGGGTTTGCTATTCCTTAAAATCTAATTTTTACTTTTTACCAATAATAAACATTTTTTTTTCTATTAAAATTTCTGTTCAGATGAAGAGTATGGTTTTGGTTTCCTGACTAGACCTTGACTGACACAGTATCCTTAGCTACATTGAGTAGTTACAGCAATCAACATTGAATGTACAAACCAAAGAAGCCCATTTAGCAGTATCCTTTATACTATACTTGTCACGTACATTGACTCTACCTTGGTCAGAATCCCAACAAGGCAATGCTATATCTATTAACAGAAATAATGAGGAAAATAACAGTTTTGTATTTATCGCTATATTTGCTATTTAGATTCTTTATTTCTCCATGAAGATCTAAATTTCTCACCAGCATCATTTCTTGTAAGCTTGATGAATGCTCTCTAGCATTCCCTATGTAGTTGTGCTTATGTCTGTACTAGTTTTTATGCTGCCTTCTTCCCTGAGACATGTTTTCACTGGATATAGTACTCTGGGCTGATGTGGTTGTGTCCCTTCATGGTTTCTGGTGAGAAGTTTGCAGTTGTTTGAGCCATTTTTTTCTCAGCATGTGATCTCAGATGTTTTTCTCTTGTTGCTTATGAGATTTTTATTTTTAATCTTTGATTTTTAGCAGTTTTACTATGACATGCCTAAGCATGATTTTCCGTATTTTTGTGCTGTTTGTATTTGGCTGAACTTGTTGGACCTCTAAGTTTATCTTTTCTACCAAATCTGTGAGGGCTCTTCAAAGCAACTCCAGGTCCTAGGCCTCTTTAGAGTTGAGGCAAATTGTGGGAAGAACATTCATTGGAAGTGGTGCCAGCCATTATTTCTTAAGTATTGGCATGCCTTATTCCCTTTCTCCTCTACTTCTGGAGGTAGGTGAGATTGCCCTTCAAATTCATTAATTGTTTTCTCAATCTTTCTGTTCTTTAATTTAATATTTTATTCATGTTTTTAAACTTAAAGGTCTTCAACTCCTTCACATCCATTCTGATTTAAGTCCATCAAATGGATATGTAATTTTCAGATGTATATAGTATTTCTCAGTTAAAAAGTTTCCATTGGGGGGCTGGGGATGTGGCTCAAGCAGTAGCGCGTTTGCCTGGCATGCGTGTGGCCCGGGTTTGATCCTCAGCACCACATACAAACAAAGATGTTGTGTCCGCGGAGAACTAAAAAAATAAATATTAAAAAAAATTCTCTCTCTCAAAAAAAAGTTTCCATTGGGTTCTTTTTTTATGTTTTGTATCGTCGGGGTTTTTAGCCCCCCATCTCCTCCTGACCAGTGGGAGAAGCAGGGCCGGCAGGAGAAGCGGGGAAAGCACGCCCTGACCAAGAGGAGCCTAGAGAGGTAAAGGTGGACTGGCCACCCACCCCAGCCCTCCCCCACCAGAGGACAATAAGACACACCAGGGAGATGAGTCGAAGCAGGATCTAGTTTATTGAGGAAGTACACACAGCTTATATACTGCACAGGAGCCAATCAGAATAAAGGTCAGAGGGGTGGAGCAAGTTCACGTGTACACCCACCCCATAGTCTGTAAGGGAAGCCACCAACTGTTCTCAAGGGCGGAAGAGTCCTGGACCTATCCTGGAGGTGGTCCACATCCTCCGTCACCGCCCACAGCACCGCCTCCTGGCTGATTGCCAGGAGCCATCCCAGCCACTTGCGAGGCCCCAAGACCGAGAAGCAGGGAACCATGCCCTACATTGTATTTTTCTGCTGATTTCTTTGATAGTGAGAATATTTTCCTTTACCTTGTTGAACATATTTATAATAATAGCTGGACTGCAGTCTCAATATCTGTTCAATTTCAGCTTCTCTCCCTTATATATTTTTTTAAATATTTATTTTTTTAATTATAGTTGGACACAACACCTTTATTTCATTTATTTATTTTTATGTGGTGCTGAGGATCAAACCCAGTGCCTCACACATGCTAAGCGAGCACTCTACCACTGAGCCACAACCCCAGCCCTCTCCCTTATATTTTAATATTTTCAATCCTTTACCCCCCGCCCCCCCCCCCCCCCAATATTTGTGACTCAGAAACCACCATCAGAGACTTGGGCAGAGTTTGAACAAGACAATGGGCTCTTTTCCTTCAGTTCTCTTATTTATGGAATGCCCCTTCACTTTCTAGCAACTTTGGCAGCCCTGACTTTTCCCCTCTCTGGAGAGAGAAATGACAGGTTTTCTCTCTGAAATCACTCCATGCCAAATCACTGATGAACTAAAGCCACAGGGTGGTGTCAATCCTTCTTCTAAATTTCAGCTCCTTTGCGAATCCCACCAGCAGAGCCTTCAAGTTGTATTTTACTATTGTGTCCAGAGTTTATTTTAGGTATTTGCAAGAAGATCTTTCATTCTATTGGGAAATTAAACCACCTTTCCAGGGGTGAGACTCCCTCACCCTCTGCTTCTCATGATCTTGGTAGGCATTACAAATCTTAGTATATAAATGCAGACATATGAAAATGTATCTATTTTCTATACTTAAATTTTATTTCTACCTAATACTCCTAACCTCAGGCTTGTTCACCAGTTCCAGTGTCATCTGACACACCATGATTATTAGTTCAAACAAACTACTGTAGTCTCATCTTCTGTCCCCTTATAAGTGGCCCCATCATATCACTTGGTTTTCTACGGTTCCCAAACATACAAATACCTAAGTTCCCAGATGCTGAGACAGAAAAACTGCCATTTCCCCTCCAGGGTCACCCACTTCCCTGAAGATACCATTGGAAGGGATCAGGGGGTGCTTTCTCTCCTAGGACACTGGGGCCCCTCTCTTCTTGTCCTCTTTTCCTCTGAGCACAAGGAGGCTCTTGGTCCAGTTTGGGACAAATTCTTCCTCCAAGTTTCTCCAATGTATACCCCTTTTCCTGTAATGTTCGAGGTTTTCCTAAAAATTTAGGCTTCTGCAACATTAGAGCCAGAAAGACAAATGAGCTACTTTTGTTTCTACCATGCTGAATGTTTCCCCTGAGGCTATGAGTTCAGAGCTGGCCAACAGCTCTCATAAAGCAGAACCCAACCGGAAAAGCTGGGAAAGAGAAAAACATTGGAGGAAGAAATCCCATCGCTTGATATCTCTGAATATTACTCAGGGAAACATCTTATTCAGCCCTGGTTCCCTAGTATGTATCTCAATGCCTGGAACATGACGATTTTTCAATAAGTGTTTATGAAATGAATGATCGAATTCTTGTAATATGGGGAAGTCTTATGTCTTACAACCTCTGTTCTCTGAGCTAGAAAATGGGGATAATGATGCTGATGTCATAGTGTTGTCCTAAGATTAAATGAAATTATACACACTTGGTGAAGAGTTTTCTAATTGTAATGTTTTATCACTGTTATTATAAATGTTCATTGAGCTGAGATAGTTCTTGGCATCTTCCTCTAAACTCTGGGTGATTCCAGGCAAACCCAGTCAACTGGAAACATGCATTTATCTTTCTCCCAGAGAAGCTGTACAATTTCAATGTATTTTTTTCAGTACAAATTATTTATTCTCCTGATGACAGTTTTTATGTCAGTTTGCTTGATGATTACTGAATGATGAGAATTGATTTTGAATTAGGTACTACCCAGCATGGAGTAACTAATACAGTACAGACAAAATGATGTTAATATTGTATCTCATCTTAAAGGCATGCTTTGGTTATTTGCATATTTTGGTTAGAATTTAAACTGGGTTTAATCACATGGCATGCTGGTACACATGTAGTATAGCTTTTAAGTGTCCATAGAAAATCATTTCCAGAATGCCCAATGAAATAAAGATTGGGCTAGTTGATACCTTTATACATGGACCCAGTGTTTAACAAGAATTTATAATTTTTCATGTTCTTCATATATAAAAATGACTTCACTCATTTCTAAAGAATTCAGCAATAGAAAGGTCTGGCTAGTACTTAGTGACCAAGTGTCTTCCAAGAAGCTCTTAAGACATGGAAGATTGAGCATCTTTTTATTTTTGAAAATCCTGCACCCTGGCAGTCACCCACCTCCCCTCACCCCCGCCCCCCTAAACTAAAGCTTGGAGTTCCACCTTGGGAGAAAGGCTAAATCAGAATTTGAGGAATGTCCCAATGGGCAAATGAACCCTAAATCAGATCTGCAGAAAGGTGGACACAGGGTAGGAGGGAGGGTTACAAGCCAAGCTTCAAAGCAAACTCCAGGTCCCAATCACGCATATAGAGGTGGAGCAAAAGATTGGTGGGGATGAAAATGAGGAGGTGTTGTGTGATTATGGGGTCAATCTGCAGGCCTCAAAGAGCAGAATCCAAGGACAAGGGTGTTCAGGAACAGAGAATCCACTCCCTGAAGAATCTAGATGCCCTGTTTTGGGGCAAGATGCCTTACCTTCTGCAGGAAATCTTCCAGTTACTAGGGTTGATCCATAAGTAAATATTTTTTTTTGTTTGCCTCCTATATGCAAGACCTTGTATTAAATGATGGGATAAAAGAGAAAGTTTATATTCCACTAGCAACTTCCAAAGTTGTTGTTGTTGTTTTAATGCTGCATGATACAAAAAAACACTGAGTTTTTAGAAGACCTTTCCTGTATATTATAGTATGGATTCTGGAGCTACAGTTTAAGAACTGGTCCTGACACCACTATTTAGATGCTGTGTTTTCTTAGGAAATTACTTAAACTTTCTGTGCTTCAGTCACCTTATTAATAAAAATAAAATATTATCTACTTCATAGGGTTGGTGTGAAGATGAGATGAGGTACTTTGTGTGAAGTTCTTAAGCAATTCCTGTTATGTGCTCAGTATATTATCTATTCACTATTATTCGGTGGAGCTGGGAATGTTGGGAACCCAGGTTCCTGTGAGGACAATAATGGGTAGTCATGGGTGATCCTGAGCTAAAATAAGCTCTGTTGAAATCAGTGATATGAGAAGCAGAGTAGAGGGAATTAGCATAAGAGCTGACTTTGGACTTTAGGAGGCTCTGACAGCCTAATAAGAGGTAATAAAAGGTCTCAATCTGGTGAGCAAGGACAGCTGGGGTACTGGGCAGAAAGCCTGGCACTGAGGGGAGTGAGCTCGGTTCTACTGGGGGAAAATGAGACAGTTTGCACCAAAGGGCCTAGTATCTGAAAATGGGTGTCGGGTCGGGTCCTAAGACAAAAGCCAGGTACTCTGTGGTACAAACTTGATGTCTAGCCAATAGTGTGAGCCCCATGGGGGACATCTTACATTTCTCCCACCTGTGGACAAGACTGGGTGTGTTCTGCAGGCTGGATGTCCTAGGACTGGGCATTAAAACCTGAAACGTTAATAATGACAATAGGGCCGCTGCTGCTAGCAATAATGTTTATTGACTGCGAATATGAATCAGGAATTGTAGTAAGTACTTCATTCACACAAAATCTGAGAGATGATGTTATCCCCATTTTTCAGATAAGAACACTAAGCATAGAAGACTTAAATGTCTTGTAAAGATCGCTGATTAATAAGTGCCAGATGGTCAGATCCCTGTTCTGAACTACTTAATATACTGCCTCCTAAAATTTGGAACAGTTGCCAGATGGTGAGAGAAAGACCAAATATAGTGGAATTGTAGGAATTCAACAACTTGTGTCTGGCAGAAAGAGATCAGGGGGAGAAAGAACACTACAGGAAGAGACCAACAAGTCCATTCAGTGAATATATGATTCAGACCCAGACTGGTTGGCTTGAGAACAGGGCTCAGTCAGTTTCTGATTGCTTCTCACTGCACTCAGAGTGATTCTAGAATTTTAAAAGACAGTTTTTGCACCACGTGGCCCTTACATGTGAGCTAAGTGCTTTACCTTCAAGTTCAATGGAAGAAACTGCCATTTCTTCCCAAACTGGAGGAAAAGCAGACTGAGTTGGGCTTACTGATAGATGATCTGTAGATCTCCAATACAATGCTTGCCTAGGGAATGAGCAACAATGAATTTGATTGTAAATGACCTTTCTTTGGAGCTGATGAACTCTAGGGTTAGGGCAACTCCCATTCTCTTATCCCAGTAAGGAGTGGGAATGAGCTGTAAGGAGAGTCTGAGAAAGTTATCAAACTCAAAATTAAGAGCATGGAATATGAGCTACTGTGTTCTGTTTTTCATGTAGTCGGTCAGTCCTCCATATTTGAAAGTTAATTTTCTTTGGATTCAACCAATTGCTGATCAAAAAGAAAATTTTAAATTGCATCTGTATTGAACATGTATGGGCTTTTTTCCCCTTGTCATTATCCCCTATACAACACAATACAGCAATTTACATAGCATTTACATTGTATTAGGTATTATAAGTAATCTAGAGGTGATTTAACTACACCAGAGGATATGCATCTGTTATATGCAAATCCTATGCCATTTTATTTAAGGGACTTGAGCATTCCAGGATTTTGGTATCCCCAGGGGGTCCTGGAACCAATCTCTCAATACTCAATACTGAGGGATGACTGTATTTAAAAGTGGAGCTGATTAGATTGCTGCCAGATTAAGGTCCTAGAATCCTTTGTTATTTAGATTGCAAATTTTCTGCTTGAATTTTGCTGTGCCTGTCCCAATCCTTATTTAGTTTAAATGCATTTCTTTAAAAGTGATTTTTTTCCTACACACAAAAGAAATAGAAGGTGGAAAATGCAGCTGAAATGCTTGCAGAACTCTCCCAGCATTGTTCAGTGATTAGATCAGTGGAAAGGTCCATGAAATTTCCATTTCAATCAGGTTTTCCATTAGCAAAGACTTCGACATATTTCCTAGTTTAAGTTCTTGGAAACACAGCAGGTCACCATGCTATGGATACCTGTAAAGAATTTGTTCTATGATAATAGAGATCCTTCACTCAATTTTCAAGTGAATATGTTTTAAGAGTCTGATGACATTAAGGTTGAAACAGCACCAGATAATTGGGCTCTGGCTACTGTATTGAAAGTCCTTGAGTCACAGTAGAATTTTATTGTAACTGGTGACACATCAGTGTCCATGAAATGAATGAACAGCTTCCCTTAAAAGCCGAAACAAACTCAGACACTGTAAAATTTCTGCTGAGGTTGTTTTAGGGAATACTCTAGGGGCAGGAATAGCTGAAAACAGTGTCTTGACAGCTTTCCCAGGGTTCAGCATTCCCTGTGTGATTTTCCAACTGATTATCAATGCCTCTACCATCATGTGAGTGTGTGTGTGTGTGTGTGTGTGTGTGTGTGTGTGTGTGTAGATCAGGGCAGTGGGCACTGCCTCATTTTAAAACCTCCAACTGAAGTGGGGAACACTTTTCATTCGACTTGGCTGAGAGAAGGAGGGAGGTTCACAGAAAGTATAGGAAGTACAAATGGAGAATAGGAGGAAATCAGTAAAATGCTGGGAGCGCAAAGATGGTTTACTGAGTGCACATATTAGCCTGTTTCATGGCTCCCAATGCACCCCACCTCCCAGGATTCATAATCTTGTTATTCTGGGTTTGACCATTACACTTCGGCCAACAGCATTAACAAGTGGGATGCAGCAAGACACTGGACTTGTCCTCTTCGAGTTGTCACCTCAGGAGATCACAAAGTGAGAGACACTCCAACTTTCCAGGCAGATCTGTGGGAGAATGGGAGAATGCATTTTGGGAGGTCCAGCCTTAGTTACCATCTGACAGTAGTCTCCTGAGAAACCCTGGTGGGAGCTGAGATATGGGTGCTCTTCTTATGAACTAGAGCTCATTGTGGTTGGGTTCTTCTGAAAGACCAGGGGATCTAATAGCCTCTTCTGACTGCTTGACAACCATATTCACATACACACATATAAGACTTTATATCACCTACTCCAGATGTTTAGGATGGAATGTCCCTCTGTCTTTGCAACTATTAAATAAAACCTGGAGGGGGAAGATGGCGGCGAAGGGAGTGCATCACTCCCTTGTACTGCGTCACTGTTCGGAAGAATGATGAGTTAGAACAGCTAAAAACTATCTTGTTAGGAATTTCTAGCAAAACTGGGGTGCTCCAAAACCTAGTGGAAGGATTTTCATCACACGAGGATCAGCTACAGGGGCTCAAACGCGAGCGATTTGTCTGCACGGAGGGTCACGCTGCTTATTCAGCAAATCGCCCCATGGCTAGAATCTGCGGCTCAAGCTGGGAAGCAAGAGATAGCAACGCAAAGATACAGCGCTGCGGATTCTGTGGGCTCCTGCCAGCTGTGTAATCACTGTACACAGTGCTGAATTCTGGGTTTGAGACGAGGGAAGGAAGCAGTCCAGTTCGGTTCTCCACCGGTCAGACCACAGAGGAAGCCAGCGGCCACCATCTTGGAGAGTTGACATCATCATCCCTGTTTTCGACTGATCGCAGCTCATTCAACCATAGAACAGGTAATTTCAGGCTGCCATTCGCCTGTGTCTCGCAGACAAATTACTCAGGTGCAGTGCTAAAGAACCCGCGGAAACTGCTTCTTGGGGCCTGCTCCTATCAGAACATACAGGGAGCCCAGGGTGGCCAAATTCTGGCTCCCGGAACTGCTCTGGCCCAGGGCTAAGGAGCCCGCGGAGGCTGCTTCTTGGAGCCTGCTCCTATCAGAGCATGCATGGAGCCCAGAGTGGCTGAGTTCTGGCTCCCGGAGCTGCTCTGACCCAGGGCTGAGGAACCCGCGGAGACTGCTTCTCGGTCCGGATTCTGCTGAGTGCTGTGGGGGCCAGAGGGGCAGAGCAGAGCTGCAGCCCGCGTCCGGAACAGCCCCAGCGACCCACCCACATGGTATCACTTCACCCCAACTGTGGTGGGGGCTGAGCAGAGCTGCTGCCCGAGCCCGCAAGGTAGGCAGACCACCGGCTGATCGGCAGAACGGGCCCAGCGGCCTGCCAGCGTGGTAGACACGTCACACCAATAGGAGTAGGGGCAGAGCAGGGCCGCCGCCCACGCCCGGAGTGGGCCTAGTGACCCGCCGGCGTGGTATCGCTTCACCCCAACTGCAGTGGGGGCCAAGCAGAGCTGCCGCCCGAGCCCGCAAGGTAGGCAGACCTGCGACCGACCAGCGGGACAGGCCCAGCGGCCTGCTGGCGTGGTAGACACGTTACACCAATTGGAGTGGGGCAGAGCAGAGCTGCCGCCTGCGCCCGGAACAGGCCTAGCGACCCGCCGGCGTGGTATCACTTCATCCCAACTGCAGTAGGGGCCGAGCAGAGCCGCCGCCCGAGCCCGCAAGATAGGCAGACCTGCGACCGACCAGCGGGATAGGCCCAGCGGACTGCCGGTGTGGTAGACATGTCACACCAATTGGAGTAGGGGCAGAGCAGAGCCGCTGCCGGCACCCTGAACAGGCCCAGTGGCCCGCCGGTGTGGTAGTTACGTCACACCAATTGGAGTAGGGGTAGAGCAGAGCCGCCGCCCACGCCCGGAACAGGCCCAGCGACCCGCCGGAGTGGTAGACACGTCACACCAATTGGAGTAGGGGCAGAGCAGAGCTGCCTCCCGCGCCCGGAACAGGCCCAGCGACCCCCCGGCATGGTAGACACGTCACCCCAATTGGTGTAAGGGCAGAGCAGAGCCACCACCCGTGCCTGCAAGGTAGGCAGACCTGCGACCAACTGGCAGAACAGCCCCAGGGGTCTGCGGGCGTGGTAGACACGTCACACCAACTGGAGGAGGAGCACAGCCACTGCCTGCCCTGCAAGGGAGACTTTTCAACTATACAAGAGTAATATAAATATAGGGGGAAAATTTCAAAAACACAACAGTTTCACCAAGCAGAAAGAAACGCGAGCAGTATGAAACGACAAGGAAAGAAAGGACCACAAGCAATGCAGGTCAACTCAACTTTAGAAGAGGTAATAGCTGCAGCAGATGGAATGTCGGATAAAGAATTCAGGATATACACGCTTCAGATGATCTGGAGTCTCAAGGAAGACATTAGACAGCAAAATCAGTCAATGAAAGATCACTTCGACAATGAATTACATAAACAAATCCAAGAAGCAAAAGATCAACTATACAGGGAGATAGAGGTAATAAAAAACAAACAGAAATCCTAGAAATGCAGGAAGCAATAAACCAACTTAAAAACTCAATTGAGAATACTACCAGCAGATTAGAACACTTAGAAGATAGAACATCAGACAATGAAGACAAAGTATTTCAACTTGAAAAGAACATAGACAGCTCAGCAAGACTGTTAAGGAACCATGAGCAGAACATTCAAGAAATATGGGACAACATAAAGAGACCAAACTTAAGAGTCATTGGGATACAGGAAGGTATAGAGGTCCAAAACAAAGGAATGAGCAATCTATTCAATGAAATAATACGAGAAAACTTCCCAGACTTGAAGAATGAGACAGAATCCCAAATCCTAGAAGCCTACAGGATGCCAAATGTGCAAAATCATAAGAGATCCACACCTAGACACATTATAATGAAGGTGCCCAGCATACAGAATAAGGAGAGAATTTTAAAAGCTACAAGAGAAAGGAAACAGATTACATTTAGGGGTAAACCAATCAGGATAACAGCTGATCTTTCAACACAGACTCTGAAAGCTAGAAGATCCTGGAATAACATATTTCAAACTCTGAAAGAAAATGGGTTCCAACCAAGAATCGTGTATCCAGCGAAATTAAGCTTCAGGATGGAAGATGAAATTAAAACCTTCCATGATAAACAAAAGTTAAAAGAATTTGCAGCTAGAAAACCATCTCTTCAAAACATCCTTGGCAAAACATTTCAGGAAGAGGAAATGGAAAACAACAATGAAAACCAACAGTGGGAGGTAGGACAGTAAAGGGGGGAAAATAATCAAAGAGGAAAACAAACCATGTTTAGTAACATAAATAAACAAATATGGCTGGAAGAACAAATCATATCTCAATAATAACCCTAAATGTTAATGGCTTAAACTCACCAATTAAGAGACACAGGCTAGTAGAATGGATCACAAAACAAGACCCAACAATATGCTGCCTACAGGAGACGCATTTGACAGGAAAAGATATACATAGACTGAAGGTGAAAGGTTGGGAAAAATCACATCACTCATATGGACTTCAGAAACAAGCAGGAGTGTCCATACTCATATCAAATAAAATAGATTTCAAGCCAAAGTTAATCAAAAGGGATAAAGAGGGACACTACATACTGCTCAAGGGAACCATACACCAACAAGACATAACAATCATAAATATATATGCCCCAAACAATGGTGCAGCTATGTTCATCAAGCAAACTCTTCTCAAGTTCAAGAGTCTAATAGACCACCATACAATAATCATGGGAGACTTCAACACACCTCTCTCACCACTGGACAGATCTTCCAAACAAAAGTTGAATAAGGAAACTATAGAACTCAATAACACAATTAATAACCTAGACTTAATTGACATATATAGAATATACCCCTCAACATCAAGCAGTTACACTTTTTTCTCAGCAGCACATGGATCCTTCTCAAAAATAGATCATATATTATGTCACAGGGCAACTCTTAGACAATATAAAGGAGTAGAGATAATACCATGCATCTTATCTGATCATAATGGAATGAAACAGAAAATGAACGATAAAAGAAGGAAGGAAAAATCATGCATCACTTGGAGAATGAACAATAGGTTACTGAATGATCAATGGGTTATAGAAGACATCAAGTAGGAAATTAAAAAATTCTTAGAGATAAATGAAAACACAGACACAACATATCGGAATCTATGGGACACATTGAAAGCAGTTCTAAGAGGAAAATTCATTGCTTGGAGTTCATTTCTTAAAAAAAGAAAAAACCAACAAATAAATGATCTCATACTTCATCTCAAAATCCTAGAAAAAGAAGAGCAAAACAACAGCAAAAGAAGTAGAAGACAAGAAATAATTAAAATCAGAGCTGAAATTAATGAAATCGAAACAAAAGAAACAATTGAAAAAACTGACAAAACTAAAAGTTGGTTCTTTGAAAAAATAAATAAAATCAACAGACCCTTAGCCCTGCTAACAAAGAGAAGAAGAGAGAGAACTCAAATTACTAGCATACGGGATGAAAAAGGCAACATCACAAGAGACACTTCAGAAATACAGAAGATAATCAGAAATTATTTTGAATCCTTATACTCCAATAAAATAGAAGATAGTGAAGGCATTGACAAATTTCTTAAGTCATATGATCTGCCCAGATTGAGTCAGGAAGATATAGACAACCTACACAGACCAATATCAATTGAAGAAATAGAAGAAACCATCAAAAGACTACCAACTAAGAAAAGCCCAGGACCGGATGGGTATACAGCAGAGATTTACAAAACCTTTAAAGAGGAACTAATACCAATACTTTTCAAGCTATTTCAGGAAATAGAAAAAGAGGAAGAACTTCCAAATTCATTCTACGAGGCCAACGTCACCCTGATTCCTAAACCAGACAAAGACACTTCAAAGAAAGGAAACCACAGACCAATATCTCTAATGAACCTAGATGCAAAAATCCTCAA
Source organism: Spermophilus citellus (assembly GCF_964194105.1). Taxonomy (NCBI): domain Eukaryota; kingdom Metazoa; phylum Chordata; class Mammalia; order Rodentia; family Sciuridae; genus Spermophilus; species Spermophilus citellus. The sequence goes on along the minus strand of NC_138195.1, from coordinate 56,755,677 downwards.
TAAAATTCTGGCGAATCGGATTCAAAAACATATCAAAAAATTTGTGCATCATGATCTAGTAGGATTCATCCCTGGGATGCAAGGCTGGTTCAATATACGGAAATCAATAAATGTTATTCACCACATCAATAGACTTAAAATTAAGAACCATATGATCATCTTGATAGATGCAGAAAAAGCATTCGACAAAGTACAGCATCCCTTTATGTTCAAAACTCTAGAAAAACTAGGGATAACAGGAACATACCTCAACATTGTAAAAGCAATCTATGCTAAGCCTCCGGCTAGCATCATTCTGAATGGAGAAAAATTGAAGGCATTCCCTCTAAAATCTGGAACAAGACAGGGATGCCGTCTCTCACCACTTCTGTTCAACATAGTTCCCAAAACACTGGCCAGAGCAATTAGACAGACGAAAGAAATTAAAGGCATAAAAATAGGAAAAGAAGAACTTAAATTATCACTATTTGCAGATGACAGAATTCTATACCTAGCAGACCCAAAAGGGTCTACAAAGAAACTATTAGAGCTAATAAATGAATTTAGCAAAGTGGCAGGATATAAAATCAACACGCATAAATCAAAGGCATTCCTGTATATCAGCGACAAACCCTCTGAAATGGAAATGAGGACAACCACTCCATTCACAATATCCTCAAAAAAATAAAATACTTGGGAATCAACCTAACAAAAGAGGTGAAAGACTTATACAATGAAAACTACAGATCCCTAAAGAGAGAAATAAAAGAAAATCTTAGGAGATGGAAAAATATACCCTGTTCATGGATAGGCAGAACTAACATCAAAATGGCGATATTACCAAAAGTTCTCTATAGGTTTAATGCAATGCCAATCAAAATCCCAACAGCATTTCTTGTAGAAATAGAGAAAGCAATCATGAAATTCATATGGAAAAATAAAAGACCCAGAATAGCAAAAGGAATTCTAAGCAGGAAGTGTGAATCAGGCGGTATAGCAATACCAGACTTCAAACTATACTACAGAGCAATAGTAACAAAAACAGCATGGTACTGGTACCAAAACAGGCAGGTGGACCAATGGTACAGAATAGAGGACACAGAAACCAATCCACAAAACTACAACTATCTTATATTTGATAAAGGGGCTAAAAGAATGCAATGGAGGAAGGATAGCATCTGCAACAAATGGTGCTGGGAAAACTGGAAATCCATATGCATCAAAATGAAACTGAATCCCTTTCTCTCGCCATGCACAAAAGTTAACTCAAAATGGATCAAGGAGCTTGATATCAAATCAGAGACACAGCGTCTGATAGAAGAAAAAGTTGGCTACGATCTACATACTGTGGGGTCAGGCCCCAAATTCCTCAATAGGACACCCATAGCACAAGAGTTAATAACTAGAATCAACAAATGGGACTTACTCAAACTAAAAAGTTTTTTCTCAGCAAAAGAAACAATAAGAGAGGTAAATAGGGAGCCTATGTCTTGGGAACAAATCTTTACTCCTCACCCTTCAGATAGAGCCCTAATATCCAGAGTATATAAAGAACTCAAAAAATTAGACAATAAGATAACAACCCAATCAACAGATGGGCCAAGGACCTGAACTGACAATTCTCAGAGTAGGACATACTATCAATCAACAAGCACATGAAAAAATGCTCAGCATCGCTAGCAGTCAGAGAAATGCAAATCAAAACCACCCTAAGATACCATCTCACTCCAGTAAGATTGGCAGCCCTTAGGAAGTCAAACAACAACAAGTGCTGGCGAGGATGTGGGGAAAAGGGTACACTTGCTCATTGTTGGTGGGACTGCAAATTGGTGCAGCCAATTTGGAAAGCAGTATGGAGATTTCTTGGAAAGCTGGGAATGGAACCACCATTTGACCCAGCTATTGCCCTTCTCGGTCTATTCCCTAAAGACCTAAAAAGAGCATGCTACAGGGACACTGCTACATCGATGTTCATAGCAGCACAATTCACAATAGCAAGACTGTGGAACCAACCTAGATGCCCTTCAATAGATGAATGGATAAAAAAAATGTGGCATCTATACACAATGGAGTATTACTCTGCATTAAAAAATGACAAAATCATAGAATTTGGAGGGAAATGGATGGCATTAGAGCAGATTATGCTAAGTGAAGCCAGCCAATCCCTAAAAAACAAATGCCAAATGTCTTCTTTGATATAAGGAGAGTAACTAAGAACAGAGTAGGGACGAAGAGAATGAGAAGAAGATTAACATTAAACAGGGATGAGAGGTGGGAGGGAAAGCGAGAGGGAAGGGAAATTGCATGGAAATGGAAGGAGACCCTCATGGTTATACAAAATTACATACAAGAGGAAGTGAGGGGAAAGGGAAAAATAATACAAGGGGGAGAAATGAATTACAGTAGAGGGGGTAGAGAGAGAAGAGGGGAGGGGAGGGGAGGGGAGGGGGGATAGTAGAGGATAGGAAAGGCAGCAGAATACAATAGACTCTAGTATGGCAATATGTAAATCAATGGAAGTGTAACTGATGTGATTCTGCAATCTGTATACGGGGTAAAAATGGGAGTTCATAACCCACTTGAATCAAAATGTGAAATATGATATGTCAAGAACTATGTAATGTTTTGAACAACCAACAATAAAAAAAAAGAAAAAAAAACCTAGTCCAAAAATGATTTGGACAGATATCTCAGACAAAGATAAATTTCAAAGAAATAATGTGTTCTTAATAACTTGCTTTTTCTGTGGCAATCTAAACTCTCTCACTATTTGCTATGGTTTGGTATGCTTGTACCCCAGAATTCATATGTTGGAAACTTAATACCCAAAGTTATATGTTTGTGGGACTTGGAGGTGGGGGCCTTTGGGAGATAATTAGGATTAGATGATGTCTTGAGTGTGGTTTCTCATTCTGGCATCAGTAGCTTTATGAGACAAAGAGACCCAAACTAAAACACTTGCTTTATCTTGCCATGTAATTTCCTCTACCATTGTTATGATACAGTAAGAAGGCCCTCAGATGGCTGTACCATGTTTTTGGACTTTCCAACCTACAGAACTACCAGTGAAATAGACCCCTATTCTTTACAAATGAGGAGACCTCAGGTACATTTCTATAGCAACAGAAAATGGACAAAGAACCACTGTCATCTATTCTGTAGCAAATGGCAGCTGCTGACCTATGCCATCTTTGCTGTGTAAACTCCAGGCATTCCTGGACGCCACATCCCATTGAGTTCTTTACTTTAGACCTGATCAGAAGACTGTGGGCCATTTAAGAAAAGATGTCACTGTTAGTTGTATTATTTCCTTTACTTCCCATTGGGAAGGTGCATGAGTTATTAGAGCTATTGTGATCCCGGTTTTTGGTTCCTATCATAGCCCATAGCCTATACCCCAGCCTTTACCCATTGAGCTGCTGGACCTGAGCTACTAATGACTCTTGTGAGAGAATAATTTTATCAGAATATTGCAAGAATTAGGGGAGGAAGAGGGTTGCTAATCTTTTCTGTTATCTGGGTTAGTTCTTTGAGAAGTCCTAAGAATATGCTTGGGGCCTGGAGTTTGTTGCTCCCCTATTGGGAAGCAGGCTCAGAATATCCAGAATTAGCACTAAAGCACAGGGGGACATTCCTTCTGTGACTTTCCACTGACTCAAATCTTCTTTTGTGTTTCATATACCTTTTAAAATAAGAATCTCAATGAAATATAAAAATCAAAGACTCCATCCCTGTTGTATTGTATTACAAAAAAGAATGTAAAACCCAAACTCCTTAGTTTGTTAAGTGGAGAAAACAGAAATATGGGGGTGGTGGGTGGGAAAGGGAAGTAAGAATAGGAGCAATAGAGTGAAGGAGATTTAAAGAAAGGGCAGGGTAGGGAGAGCATGGTGAAGGGTTTAGCAAGGTAAGAGGAGACATCAAGAGGCAAGACAGGCTGGGGTGGGTGTGGGGCACCATAGACTCCAAGTGGTGCCTTTTTATGAGCTGGCTTCTTTGGACACACCTGCTGTTCATTTATACTGTGGGATTTGAGTTTTCTTAACTCTGAAATGCAAATTAACTGATTAACCAGTATCTGTTATATAATTGCTCTTTATTCTTGATCCTTCAGAGGTATAGTCTTGCAGTGAGTGGCCCCAGGAGAGTGTGAGTGCAGTGTTCACCTGGCCAGATGGAAGGGGGCTTGACAGCTGCAGCAGCCACCAGGTGGCACCATGCTCTCCTCCAACACAGAGAAGTGGGCAACCTCAGATTCATTGTCTACTACTCCTTAGGGAGAGTTATATTTGCTTGAGTACTATTTTTAGTTATTATAGAAACCCTGTGAACTAGCAAGTAAGGTTCAAATGAGCGGCTGAGAGGGTCTTGTATCCCTATCACTCTGACAAACATCAAAACTTTTGTTGGTCCCCTCTTCTCTCTCCAAGGTGGATGTGAACATGAACTTCAGAGTATGCTTATTGTGGAAAACTTGTTAAATACTTAAAAGTGTGAAGAAAATGAAACTCCTAATTATCCAACCATTCGAATTAATCCCTATTAATGCAGTCATTTTTGGTTATGTTAGGTTTACTTTGATGTTAATGTATTTAAATCAGCTTTCTTCTCCATGTAATATTATTTAAATTTATGTATATTTTAAAACATGGCAACTGGAGTCACAAATTATTTTAGTACAATGAAGAAAACTATGAAATAAACTTAATTATGAAGTCAAAAGTTGAATTTGACTTTGGAAATTGTGTGTGTGTGTGTGAGTGTGTGTGTGTGTGTGTGTGTTTGACACAGTTGACACAAATTAAAACATAAGTTCAACCTGATCAATATTTGAGAAGTTTATATTCTATAAATTATGCTATGTGCATGTATGAATATCCAATTGTATATATAACTATAATGAACCAATTAAATAAATAAGTAGAAGGAAGACCAATAGAGTAGAGGAAAGGGATCAGGAGAAGGGAGGGAGGGAAGGAAACAGGAAGTATGGGGAATTGAAATGGAGCAAGCTGTGTTATTTGCATTTATGAATATGTCAAAATGAACCCCACCATTATGAGTAATTTTAATCTACTAATAAAAACATTAAAAAAATTCTGTCATCATATGGTTTCAGCTGGAAAAAGCAGCTGAAACTCCATTAGAAGTTTTGGTTGATAGTAGTTTCATTGAAAGAAGAGACCCTTAACAGTCTTGCAGAGAATGACTGGAAAATCAGCATGTACAGAAGCAATGAGGATATAATTTCTGAGACTTTTTACTTAAAGAAATTAAAGAAACAATCAAAAGACACAAACAAAATTACATGGTGAAGATGCTCATTTTTATAATATCTTTAATAGTGATTATTGGTAGCAACTTTTGTGTCAGACAGTAGAAGACAGTTAAATAAATAATGCAACTGTTCATTACAATTTAATATAGCTTGAGCATTCCTAACCTGAAAATGCAAAATTTGAGTCTCTTCTGAATGCTGAAATGGTGCCACAAGTGCCTCTTTCTCATGGTTCAACATGCCCAATCTGTTTCATTCATAAAATTAGTAAAAAATATTACATAAAATTATCTTTAGGTTATATGTATAAGGTTTGTATGATGCATAAATGAATTTTGTATTTAGACTTGGGCCCCATACCCAAGATACCTCATTATGTATATGTCTATATACAAAATCTGAAACAAATCTGAATTCCAAAATACTTCTGGTCTCAAGCATTTTGAAGAAAGTGTCCTCAACCTGCATTATTCATTCATTAAATAGGCTAGCTGGATGTAATATGTGAACAGACCAAAGATTGATTGAATGCTAATAATCATAATAACTTTGATTTACTTGGTGTTTACCATGTGGTATGTACTCTACATAGGCTATCTTGTTTAATGCTCCCTACACTCTGGCATGAGAAGTATGAGAATTTCTCAAATCTTAAAGAAACTCAAGCTTCACAATATTCATGGTCTAAGGTTCACGTCTTATCCCAGAGGCAGTCTCAATTGATTAGCAGGTTGATGCAGGATATAAAGGCAGGCACCTCCCTTAACCTGGCTCAACTCTGAGGGGCCATTTAAACTTCTGAGCTATCCCAACATGGGTTTAGGCCTCTATGGCTATTCTTTACTGTCTGACTGCTCCCTCTGACCAATTCTGCTTCCCTCATTCCTGATGGATGCTGTTTATACCCAGGAGCTCTCTCTAGTGGACATCCAGCATAGACAGAGTCTGTTTTTTTTCCCCCTGGGGAACTGGGACTAATAAATATATTCTGACAAGAACTGTAAAATGAGCAATCCAAGTGGAGGACAAGGGCTAGCAGAAAGCGTGTAAGAATGAAAGCTAATTGTGCTAGGATAATGCAATCATGGTGACTTGATGTCATCTCAAATAAGTTTCTTTTGATGTTATAAATATATATTTTTAAAATTTAAAGTAGAAGAAGGGAAAAAGGCATCCCATGGATGTGAGACAGAAAGGGCCACCTGAGACTGTCTTTGCTGTCCCGACTTGCTTTCTCTCCTATACCCTCTTGCTTCTGGAATCCCATGCACCCGTTCCTCCTTACTCACTTTGAATAGGAAATTGTTAGGAACCTGAAACCCTTGTTCTAGAGGGCATATATGGTTCATAATTCCAATTTCTTTGGGTAAGAAAACTTCTTGGTGAGTTGCCCTACAAGGGGATGGAGGGTAGATGTAGAAACCCAGTGAAAAATGGGTCTTTGTGGAAATAAATCAGTGTCACCTGAGATTTATCTCACAGCTTGTCCCACAATCACCTCTTCTGAAAGAAATACTCTGCAACAGTCATACAGTAAGGCCTTTTATCTTATAGCCTCCAGTCCACTTCTAGAGACACATGAACGTTCACGACAATTTCCACTGGGGTTTGCACACACTGGTTCTGTGTGGTGTTGCCCTGGGGGAAATGGAGACCCAAGGTTTCCATTTAGATGTATTTAATGGAATATTATCTTTCCCAGTAGAGAGGCAAGCTATTGGTGAATCTGCTGTGCATCTTCTTTCCTGATTAAATCAAAACCTCAGCAGGACAAAGTAATCTGCTTTCTCCCTCCATTCCAATCACCAATGCTTCTCCTTCGATCTTGTTATCTTTCACTTGGATGACTACAACAACCTCCTAACAGCTCTCCCTGCTCTGGTTGTTCTGTTACCCTGCATTCAGTGCTCCACATTGCTGTCAAGGGATCTTTCTAAAATGCAAACACGATATTGACAATCTCCTGCTTCAAGTCATTTAATGACTTTCTATTTATTCAGGATACAAATACCCATCTGAGGCATAAAGGAAACTTCATGATCTCTGCTTACATTTTTTTTGGCACCATAATTTGTCACTTTTTTATGCTCCAAATACTTCAACCACAGTCACCTTCATTTCCTGAATAAAGCATGCTCTCATAAGCTTCTAGGCCTTTGTAGAGACAATTATGTAGTCTAGAATATCCTAGGATGACTCATCTTTAATATTGCTGCCTCTGAGGAACTTTCTTTTGTCATTTAATCCTAGATAACCCTAAACATTCTTTACCTATAGTTAAATTCTTAGTGGAAAACAAAAGAATGCACTCTAGCTAATTTAAGCAGAAATGAATTAATTGAGGAAATTAAAGTTTACCGAGTTGTTAGAAGGCTCCAGATTTACTTTCCAGCAGCAGCTTCAGGAACTGCACTATGGTCTAGACCTGGTTAGAAAACATCTGTTGCTTCTGCTCCCAGAACTGCACCTCCTCTGCTGCTACCTGTCCCCACTGAGGGGTGTGCATCACCCTTCTCTGTCTCCACACATAACTCACTTGCAAGTCCAGTTCTTCTTTAGATTTTCTGATTGGTAGAAAAAAAGTCATACACCTATATTTTAAAAGCAAGGAGATAGGAACAATATTATTTTTTTTTCACTTTATATTGAAAAGAAAGAATTCAAAATGTGGTCATTTATCAACATATCATGAAGGTTTTAAGAGATATGAAGCAACATAAATGAAAGAGGTCCACTTAGTCCCTCCCTTTTGCAAACAAGTCTTGCATTCTGCTATAACTATCTTTACATGAATGCTTCTCAACTTAAGATCCTCATAAATGAATCACTAGTTGAAAATATCCTAAGTGGAAAATGCATTGAATACATCTAACCTACCAAACATCTTAACTTAGCAACACAGAATGCACACTGTAGAGTGATGCTTGTTCACCCCCAGTCATTGCATGGCCAATTAGCAACTGTAGCTCATGGTCACTGCCCTGCATCATGATGTTGTGCTGCACATTCATAGCTCAGGAAGAGATCAGAATTCAGAATTTGCATTATGGTTTATACTGAATGCTTATGGCTTTTGAAAAATGTAAAGTTGAAAAATTGTAAGTCAAACCATTTTAAGCCAGGGACTGTTCGGCAGGTTAAAATAATTGAAGTAACTTCTTGGTCACATAGAAAAGAATGATAAATTTGGGTTCCTGTGTCACATCTCACATCAGATACAATCTTGTAAGTATGAAATGTTAATGTAAAAAATAAAACTTTAAAGAACTAAGACTTTTTTTTAAAAAATGTTGTCTTGCCATTTTTGTATCCATAGCCTTCTAGCACAATGCCCCAAATAGCATTAAATCTTTGTTCATTAACAGAAGAATAGACCTATGAGAACACTTGCCCAGAACTTTTTACATGGTCAATCACCTAAAATGTTAATCCAGTCTTGACAAACTGCACCCAGTCGATATGCTCTGAAAATCATTAACCTAATCTTAACTCAAACTTCAGGAAACAGGATTTTAAATACTATTTTAAGTTTGGCCTCTAAAAGCAAGATTGAAGATTCAGTGCCCATATTCTGTGCCATCCTATACATGATAGGCCATAATAAACAGCTGGCAAATGAGGGGATAAGGCAATATTATTTTTAGTGCTCTTTGTCTCCTCTCAGCCCTCTCTTTTCACCTAGATTATGCATTGTTGTCTACAAAGGATTGGCAAGCCTTAGTCCATTTGATGCCCATTATTGATGCCCAGCTATTATTGGTGTGTGTGTGTGTGTGTGTGTGTGTTTTAAATCTCTATGTAATAGTGTAGGCTAGAGGTTAGCAAACTCTTGCCTCAGAGCCTAAACCAGCTGTAGCTTGTAAGTGGAATTTTATTTGCAAATAGCCACACCCATTCATTTATGTACTGTATAAGGCTTCTTTTGGGCTATAATGGCAGAGTAATATATTTGCTATGAATTGCAAAGCCCTTTGTAGAAAAGTTGATTGCATCCTCATCTAAGCCTCTAGAGCACAGGTATTAGGTAAAATTGTTCAAGCAAGTAAGGGCTTGAAGCCAGGTCTTCTGATGGTAGATTCCATTCCTGAAAAATGTGTGGAACTATTTGAAAATAGATTTCAGCAACTGACAAGTTCCTTTAGTCTCAGTTGATTCATACTTTTGACCAAGTGAATCAGATGTGGAGTTTAAAGTATATAAGCACATGGCTCTTCAGGTGTGTGTGTGTGTGTGTGTGAAGCATACATCACAAAGTATTAATTGGAGTGGTGGTAATTTGTGCATTCAACATACATAAGTTGATCACAGGTAGTACATGTGAATTCTGTAGATATGTATAATCAATCCTGATGTTTCCATTTGGAAACTTCTAGGGTATAACAGTGATCTGATTATTTATTGCTATGTAATAACCACTCTAAATTTAGCAGTTTACAATAATAACAACAACTATCTCATTATATATCTTTTTTTTTAGGTAGGGATTTAGGAAGTGCTCTTGTGGGCAATTTTTCAGTTCTAATGTACATTGATGCTCACTGTTGGGTGGATAGAGTGGTCTGGATGGTTAAAGATGGCTTAGTTTCTGAAAGCCTAGAGTTATACTTGCTCAATATTGTCATAAGCCCACTTAAGATTCAAGGGGGAAAGATCATAGATCATTCCTTTCCATAGGTGGTGTGTGCAAGAATTTGTGGCCATCTTTAATTTGTCAAAGAAATGGATGAGGTAGAGTTTAAAACAAACATAAGAGAGTGCTATGGAAGTCTACAGTGGGCAAGTACCCACTCAGAGTAATAATCAATTCAAGAACGAGGTTAAGAGTTAAGAGCCAGTTAAGAGGTAAGAGTCAGACGTTTAAGAAGGTAAAGCAAATCTTGGTGTCATATTGGAGTTGATGATATTTTGGGAATAGAAATTCAGTATGTTAAAGTGGAGGGAGCATGGAAGAAAGGGAGGGAGTTGATGATGACTATGGTGCTGATACAGTGGAGATAAAGTAAAGGTGATGATAAGGTGAATAAATTCATCCACACATTGTTCATTTTGATAGATTTTTAATGTGAATTACACACACGAAGGAGGTTAGAGCCTCTGTCAGGAAGGGAGTGGGAAGATAGTGGAGGTATTTAAGAATCGTAGGGGAAATTCAGTTTTGATTTCTAAGAGACAGTTCTAGTGGCAGTGTGGAGAGCATGGAAGAGAAATTAATGGCTGAGAGACTGAGTGAAAGACTTAAACAGCTCTTCTGAAAGCAAAGCAGCCTTGGTGTAGAGTAAAGGCAGATGAAAGAGAAGAGGTTGAAGTCATGGGCAGAATTGGCTGGAGTTGGTGACCAAGCAGCCAAACAGGACTTGAGAGCTATAAGGATGAGAAAAAGGTTGAAAATGAGTTTAAATGATATGGTGTAAAGAATTCACAAATTACTTGGAGTTTCTGTATATCATAATTTTCATTTCCCATGGCTTTGTCTTGCTCTTGTCTTTTCCTGGCTACTCATGGCCATTGATCTACTTTGAGACTTCTCAGAATCTGCTTCTTCTTCTGTTTATTTATTTATATATTTTTTATAATTTATTTTTTATCACTTCCTATCATGAGCTGCTTGATTTCTCTGTATCCAAATTTTTAAATTTCTGAGAACACAAATCTGATTAGCTGAGTTCATCCCATTTTAGGCAGGATAGATGGTACTAGGTCTTGTAGGTCATCTACTGAGTGCTGGACTCCTAAAATTTGTTGATTATGAATTTGTCAATATTAGTTGAGAAGTCCAACTCAGTATAATAAACCATGACTGAGGATTTGGGAAGAGGACCAGTTGTTTAATTTCTAGAAGTTATGTGACAGGCTATTTCACTTATAAGGGCATAAGGGCTTAGTAAAGTTGAGTCCATCTCAACTTATTAATGCTCTTCACCCTCACTTCCCACATCTTGTATTGATTACCTCTGGGGCAATGTACTGGGGCCCACTGAATGTGGTGGAAGAACAAGGGGTGGTGAGAATGTAAACACAGGGAGAATTTCATTGAAACAATTAGTCCTAGGTAGGGTCCAAGGCCATGACATAGGAAATGAAGGAAGAAGGCAAGGACATAGTTAACAGAGGAACAGAGAAATGATTATGGAGGGGCATTCTGGAAAAAAATATCACATTTAGTGGGAGAGAATGACTAAGCTAGCAAGGATACCATCTTAGAATTTAGGCATCAGAGTCAGTATAATTCTAGATGAAGAAAATCCAAGATGTCACCATGTAAGGGGAGGGGATCCCCACAGTGGGAAAAAAGTTAAAAATTTTCTTAGAGAAGGTCAAGGAACCTTGATTTTGGCTGTGAACTCCATTTATATGGTGTGAGTGGATGAGGTTTATGTAGCCACGTGGATGGTGAAATTATACTGGGTGAAGGCAGGTTTGGGGAGAGAGGACATAGGGAGCCAGGCTCCAAATGTCAACTCAAAAGAAATAGAATAATCAGGATATCTTTGATATAGGGAGGCTGATTCATAGTGGGTTAGGGAGAGGGAGCATGGGAGGAATAGATGAACTCTAGATAGGGAAAAGAGGTTGGAGGGGAAGGGAGGGGAATGGGATAATTAATGATGGTGGAATGTGATGATCGTTATTATCCAAAGTACAGGTATGAAGACACGAATTGGTGTGAATATACTATGTAAACAACCAGAGATATGAAAAATTGTGCTCTATATATGTAATAAGAATTGTAATGCATTCTGCTGTCATATATAAATAAAAATAAAAAAAGAATCATAAGGATATGACAACAATAGGATAGAGAATGGGCAGGAATGATTGGGGTTGGGAACCCAGAGGAGGGGATTTTGATTGAAGTGGGAGAGTTATGGCCTGAAAATAGGAAAATCAGCATGTAGAAAATGATATTCTCTTTACCTTCATGTACTACAACCCTGGAAAGAAATCATAACATTTTCTCTGGAGGGAGTATAGAGGATAGAGATAGGGATAAAGCTATCAGAAATAGCCGTTTGAAGGAGATTTGGGAATCATTCAGGGAAAAGAATGAGGGTGAAAGGGAATGGGTCATAATGACACAGAGACTCCACTGTGCTCTCAAGAAAAGATTAGGACATTGGCAAGATGGTGGGGTTCTGAGCTGCAAGAGAATGAAAGTGGAGGAGGGAAGACAGGGCACAAATGATGGAAGACCCTGGTATATTATGATCTCTTGGCCTTCAGGGTGATAGACACGAAATAAGGAGGAGGAGAGGACTTACTTAATTACTGGATTTCTGAGCCTCTCTTGTAGGAGGAAGGATAGCAGTGTTAGGATAGAAGTGGAAAGGGAGAATGAAAAAGGGTTTCTCTCCATGAGCTGGGCAAAGGCTCCAAGGAGAGCAAGGGGCAGACAAATCTTTCTTAGAATCAGATGGGAGAGTGGGTGTAAATGAAGTTCGCGCTCTCTCTCTCTCTCTCTCTCTGTCTTTTTTTTTTTTTTCTCTCAAAGTCATCTCAACTGATCACCAGGACAATGTTGTGAAAAGGACATCTTTGAAAACCCCAAACAACATTTTTTTTAGAAGATAAAGTAAATCCAATTTGTTGAGATGTTTCTGCTGTGTTTGGAGATAAATCACATTATTGTCTTTTATCAGCAGATCGGTGGGCAGTTTAACAGCTTAAAACTGGCAGCAAAATGGAAAGGTCTCTGAGTATCTATGAAGAATCCATTATTTTATGCAGGTTTCTGGACAGTGTCAATCAAGTCTGTGCAGAAAAACACAAAGTGATTATGTAAATTGGGACAGTTTGATAAGGAGGTTTGTAGAGGGAGGAGGGGGAAGAAGGTAGTCTGGGCAGCAGTAGGCATAGTAAAGAATTTCCCTCCTTGGGAGGGCACTGTAAATTTTTGTATGTGGAGTGACCCAGAGCCATGAGGGTCAGTGTTGTGCCTCTTATAGAAGTGTCCATTTAGCATAATGTAGTGATCCAGTGTGCTGGCTGTGAGGCTACACTGCCTGGTTACCCCACTAGATCTACCATTTATAATGCTGGGTGATCTTGGTTCCTCTATACATTAACTGGAGCTAATAGTTTTACCTGTCTTAACCTGATTATTGTGAGAATAAAATAATGTAAAAAGTGTACTCAGGACATTTCTGATGCATGGCACACATGTAGTGCTCCTATTATGGTTATCTGCATTTTATATGTTTTCTGTATAGATACAGATTGTTTAGGGGCCCATGTAATCAGGTTACCCATCTTAATATAAGAGACAGAATTAAGGTATGGATTTCTCCATCACTAAATCACAATCATGCGGATACCTGCATGCCAGTGAATAAGAGCAACCCAAAACTTATACCTAGAGAACCAAATCGCTGAAGTAGCTGACCAGCTGCTTGGGTCTTCAATGTTCCTTGAGATGAGAAGGCTTGGAATTTCTAGTACAGCAATGTCATCAGAGCGTGAAGGCCCAATTGGGAGTTATATAACAATTAAATCATCATTTCTGCCAAGCAGAGCTGGGTGCCCTTGGCCTAATTATAGAAGAAGTGGACAGAAAAAGATGGACAGGTGTGAGGTACACAGACCCCCTGACTGGGCCAGGAAACCTTTGTTGCTGCCAAAATTTCCTATATATTCTTCAAGGTTATCTTTCCAAGGATTTCCATAATTATGTTTATGTCTTTGTCTTCTTCACTAGATGATTAGCTCCTCAATATGAATAATAATAAAAATAACATTTAATCAACATTTATTTTGTCTCAGTTATCTCTTTGATGCTAACATCTTTTAGATCTTACAGTATTTGGTATACAGTGAAATCTAGAAAATGTTCAAAAAGAATAAATAAATGGAATCTATTGAAATAGACAAGTTAGATACTTACTTAGCTTAGACTTTGACATGATTACTTGGCCTCTCCAAGTCTTAACTTCCCCATTATACCTGGCTCATATTAGGGCCATTAGCAGATTTCATTTAACTGAAATGAAACCCTCTTTACCAGCTTCAGGGTAAGAATAGATGAGGATTGCTGTTATTTCCAGATCTCTGCACATGGGTCCACACTTCTATATGTAGCTATCTATTCAGCATTTCTTCTTAGATGTGCAGTGTTGAGGGCCACAGCCGAGTCGGGATGACACATGGTGGTTGAGAGGTGAGGCTAGCGAGCCATTAAGATGATGACTTTTGAGTTCTGGCGGAGTTCCCGTTGAGTTCCGCTTGAGCTCTCTCGGGGATTCCCGGAGAGTTCCCATTGGTTGGGGAAATGCTGGAGGAGGGATATTTCCTGTTGCTGGTTCCTGGAGGAGCCACTTGTTTCTGGGGAGTTCTCGGGAGCATGTGTGGAGTGTGCTGGTGGAGTTCAGAAATAAAGTTTGTTCCTGCTTCAGTGGCTGGTGATTCGTGCCCAGCCAGACTGCAGCAGTGCAGTGTACACCCTGAGGCCTGTGTTCAAACATTACCTCTTCATGCCCACCTCTTGCCAAACCTTCTTCCTGGATTCCCCATCCCAGTGAATGGCATCAACATCCACTCAGTTGCTCAGAACAAAAATGCAGGACTTGTGATTCTATTTTTTTCTTAGCCAACATCCAGTCCATCAGAAAATCCTGTAAGTTCTTCAGGTCTGATTCCTTCTCACTCACTTTACTAATTCAACCGTTGTCCACATTATCCTCGCTTCTTGCATGGAGGATTGAAATTGTCTCCTAAATAGTCTCTGTGCTTTTCCCTCTTTTGAATGAATTTCATTTTGGGTGTCAAGATTCCAACCACTTCAGCTCCTTCCAGGAAAAATGATGGGTGCAATGAAGTGATGACCTAATCAGCTGAAAGACTAGGGGGAAGAAAAGGGATGAAGTACTTGAGTGTGCACGTGTGTGTGTGTGTGTGTGTGTGTGTGTGTGTGTGTGTGTGCGTCGATGAACATGCACATGTGTTTGGGAGCTCACAATGCTAGGGAGTCAAGGAAGTTTAAGAGAATGAAAATCCTACAACAGATAAACAGAGAGGAAAACTTCAAATGGGAATAGGGAGTCCTTGGGAAAAGGGCAACCACCTAGGTAGGAGAAAGGAGTCCTTGAGGTGAGCCCAGTAGGGAGGAGTCCATGATTATGTGCTCCAAATGGATTGAAAAGGCTGTTCACCTGTGTTTAACTGAGCGACTAATGCTAAGCATTTTCTGAATACAGGATCTACTATCCCATTCTATTGATGAATGTTAAGGGTTTGATAAAAGGTTTATAATAAACATATCAAATCTCAAAAAAGACTGAAGTTTAGGTCTTGGTCTTTGCTCTTAGCTTCCTAGTCACTCCCTGCTTTTTTTCAGCAAACCTGGAATTCTGGATGTGGACATTTGGTGGAACTTGTTGAATAAAAACCTTGTATTTTATTCACATGAAGATGGAACACAGGACTGCCCAAAGAGGACTCTGCTAAATATTTACAGAGGCTAAGGTGCATCACAAATGACTGGCTATTCTTTACCTCTCATGGCTCCACTTTGAGATCTCAGAGTAGCATAAGACAGTCTTTTTATTTGTGCTCCCATTGATGCAAGATGAACAGTACTGAATTTCTACAGTTTTTTTATGCTGTTATATGCATGGATTTCCAAGATCCTTCCAATTGGAGATAATGTGTTAGCTTGATCCTCTTATAGTAAAAAACAAAACAAAAACAAAAACAAAAAAACCAAAGAAAATCTAGGATTCCCTGGCTGCAGACTTATGGTCAAATGTGAACTTCCAGTTTTCATAGCATATTTAATTGAGAGCTGTGGTTTATTTTGTTTGCTGAGCTGAATTGGCATCAGTAAAATAAAAATGTGCAAAACCATAGCTGTAGGCTTAGGACAGTGCCAGCAAGAAACAAAGAGAGAAATTGTGATATAAAACCATGGGGCTGAGTTAGTCTTTCTTTTTTTTTAATGATTATTCTCTCATTTCTCGGTCTTTCCTGGCTGCAGTTCCAGGACCAGTGATATTTCCAAGCCATCTGTAAGGAGCCACAAGGCTGGGAGTACAGCCTCTCCTGCCTTCCTTTCTTGGTATTGTTACGAGCTCAAACTCAATGCACACAATTTGTCCAAAACCACAAGAAAAGCAATCATTCATCCTTTCTCCTTTGTGTGACAATTGTGTCTGCCTTTCTTCCCCTTGGCCTCTTGTCAGAACCTGGGAGCTAAAAGTGTAATGCCGTTTCAATTTGTGGCTTTGGCATGTGGACCAGGCCATGCTGTTTAGGTGAAAGAAAGGCTTACACTCCTGAGAATAATCTTAGGCACTAGGTAAAAATAAGAAGTTGGTGCTTAGATGCTCTCTGTGTTGGAAGACTATGGCTTTCTCTAGTTTCTAGCCAAAAATAATTACTGGGCTGCTCGAGTCTCAGAAATGGGAGTAATTTGGAGTCCATTATGTATGCATTCATAGACCAATATATATCATTTGTAGACCTTTTTCCCCTTTTGCAAACTGGCATCATTTCCCCCGGTTTTTAGACTTGATAAAATAAAAAAGATACAGGTGGTGAGGGAAATCTGCCTTGTATTTGGGATGCTTGAAAATGCCAGGTAAATCTGCTGAATCCATCAGGGCCGTGTTGTACTATATTTTTTATGCTCATCAGTTTTTCTTGCACTCAGTCTCCAAGGCCAATCGTGATTTCAGGAGAGGAGGCTGAACCGTGACAGTTCACCTACAGAGGAGGGAGAACTCTGATATTCATGTGCTGTGGCCCTTCCTCCCACAGAGACCATGACAGCCCTTCCCGGCAGGGCTCAGGGCTGCTTGGATGTGCTGCACACTTTTGTTCTGTAAACAGGCAAGAGGCATGAGCAGACTGCTTGCCTGCATCTGAATCAAATCTCCTCCTAGGATAGTAGACCCTGCTCTGTCTGTGACCTAATTACCCCTTCATTTCTGACTGCCCTGGCGAGCCTCCAAGGAAACCAAACTGAAACAAGAAGAGGAAGCCCACAGGTCATGAAGAGTTGATCCAGCCTTTTACTCATTTTTCCCCCGACCCTTCCCTTTTCTCCAGTACATTTGAAAAGACAGTGCAGTAAGAAACGGCTAAAGCAGACATCTTTAAAGCATGCCCTTTGTAAATCATCAGCATCTGTAGTCACGGTGCAAGGACGATTTGGGCACAAGTTGCTGCCTGCTCTTGGAGATGAGTCCCAGGAGGCTGCAGGCGAAGGAGAAAAGAGGCTCTCTCTTGTCATGCGTGCTGGCAAGGACAGGCAAATGGCTGTTGAATTTGTTGAGATGTGGGGCTGATCCCAGCAGCTGTTCAGGCCCTCAGAGGGCTGTTCAGAATGGGCTGGACCCTCCAATCAAGCTGTTCTCCTGCCACTGCTGCTGGCTTTTCACAAACTGCCTGCCTTATATTTCTCTGCCATTTTAACAATTATGAAGACCTCCCTGTGCACATTACTGCATTTCATCCTCATGGTAACATGTACTATTGTTAACCACTATCTTGTAGGCTGCAGACAAAAATAAAATTGAAGAATCACAGAAAGGATAAATGAAATGCCCCATGGCAAATTTAGTAAGTGGAAGACACCCCCATTGTTCCATGATCCAGCCCCACCTTCCTGTCCATTCACACAGGCTTACAGTCCTGGTCAATTTTCTAGTGTATAAATAAGCGGTTCTCAAACTTGAGTGTGCTGCAGGATCACATGGGACACTTGTTAAAGCAGAGCTGACTGTTAGCCTCCTTCAGGCTTTCTCAGGTCTTGGGTAAGTCTGGGAATTCCCATCTCTAACAAGTTCTTCTGAGGCTGATGCTGGTCCAGCAACCACAATTGCGTATATGCAAACATATATGTTTTAGTCTTTATTTTTTCTGGTTCCTATAAATAGTTGGAACGCATGGGATGGGTGTGAAGTTGTGGAGAGTCAAACTGTTGCAGTGTGGAGAGGTAAAGTGGTAGGACATGTGCAGTGGATGTTAAGGGACAGAAAAGGTTTCAGGACTTAGAAAAAATACAGGGGAGAAAAAATGAATAATTGTCCTGTCCTTCAATCCCCCATTCTTTAAAATAGAGAAGGAGTACTTTGGGTTAAGGATGTGTGTGTGTGTGTGTGTGTGTGTGTGTGTGTGTGTGTGTGAGAAAAAGAGAGAGAGAGAGAGAGAGAGAGAGAGAGAGAGAGAGAGAGAGAGAGAGAGAGAGAGAGAGATATGAAGACTGCATAGATACTGGTGGATCCTGGATCCTAAGAGAGGGGTTACCTGGACCTTTCTACTGGGTACAGTGGGAGCCTAGAGAAGAAATGGTGATATGTCTTATTAACACCTGGAGAGTTTCAGTAGGCGAGTAGTGGAGACAGGCACTGAACCAGAAGACCATGGAGGCAGGGCCTCGGGTGACCCAAGAGCAACTCACATGGACCTAAAATCTAGGGCCAATCAGAGTTAGGAACATCTCTGCTTACATGGATAGATGACTGAGAACTTGGTTCTGTTGCTGTATTGGTAGGACATAAGCCCTATGGAAATCATGTCATGTTTAGCTGAAACTGAGATGTACAGAAAATAAAGAAAGCTATATTCACTTGACCTCTAAGTTGCGTGTCAATCCTGGGACATAAGCTGTACTGTCTGTGAGTATGAGGACTACATGGAAGTGATAACACAGAGCAAGCACTAACAAATTCTCAGGCAAGTTCACTTCCCTGTAATGGGTAAAGCTTGAGCCGGGGGATGATAGATAATATATGATTAATGATATTACCATCTTGAAACATGCTTTTTCTAAATGCAGTTTTGCCAGCTATAATATTGTGACCATAAACCTGTTTTTAGTGAGAAATTACAAGAGACTCATTTCATATATAATGCCATTCATACATAACATCATTCTTTCTAATATTTTTATGCATCATTAAGGCCCAAATCAAGTACTTTTCTCAAACACTTAGCTGGCAGGCTCAGGCTGGGTTTTTCTTTTCTTTCCATTTATACTGTTTGGGAAGATTGTCAGTTTTGTACATATGAACACTTTCCATCATCCATTATGTCACCTTGTCCTCTGTTGGATTCATTTGAATTATTCATGTCTTCCTGGATTGATGAAAACTCTGGACTATTTTTTTTAATCTAAATTTTTTCCCTGATGCATGTTGAACCTGTGCATGTTGAAGCTACTCTAAATGGTCTCCTGACAGTATTGTACACATGTGCAATAGATGTTATTCTTCCCATTTTATAGATGAACACATTCCATATGAGTCAAGAGCCCACTGAAGAGAATCATCAGACCTGGGACAATGAAAACAGACAAATATGGGGGTGTAGTAGTAATTAGAGTAAAAGTGATTTGTCTGATCTCATTTGACTAAACATCTTTTTTTTTTTTTTAATAAATAAGGATTGAAAATTAACATCTGAACCTCCGTGTAGGTTGTTTTTAATTTCTTCTACATGGGTTATTTTAAAGTTAATGGTCTAGAAACCATTTGATGGTTGGACTCTACATTCTCAATGAATCATTTTGTACAAGGCCCAGCAGGTAGTGTAATAACTGTAAGAAGGTTCAGCTGTGCCCTGTTGCTCCTGTAGTGAAATTTCCCAGGCCCTCACAGGAGTCTGGTGAAGTATTCCCTTACTGAGAAGGCTCTCAGGAAGCTGTGTTTCTGTCTACCTAGGTACATGTCACCTATATAGGACCTTCCCTGGGAGATCCTTGTGCTGCTGTGTTTGAATTGCCTCCTATTTACCCCAGTGGAGAACCATCTTAGAGTTAAGGAGATGGACAAATACATGACACCCAGCACTGGAGAAATGAGATCCAAAGCAGTTTATTATTCATCATCCATCCTCACAGCCTGGGAGTGGAAGACACTGCCACGTCAGGTATCAGTGTTGTTGAACTCGGGAACAGAGTGAACAGCCAGGGGCTGGGGGAGACAGGATTTGTAGTATACTGAGAATAGGGTGATCTCTGGTTTCTTAGGGAGGATGTTTTTGGTTTGATTAAAAAAATTTATGATCTGGCAGAGAATTGAGACCCCTACTCAGGGATGAGGAGGGACTATACCTGGTCCATTTGATAAGGAGAGTATTTGGCTATAGATTCTAATTCATGAATAGAGGGAGAGGGAAACTTGTGGCTAGGGGATTCAAAGCCCTCCCAGTTTTACTGTGTATCAAGAAATTTTACTGTTAGACCTTCAACCACACAGATGTAATCAGACATGAAGGCTCTTGCTTTTTCTAGCTGCCTTTAATCATCACATCAAAAATATGACCTCCTACCTCATCATGTTGGTAGCTCCAGGATATGGACATTCTTTAGCCAAGAACATAGAATGCTGACTGTTCAGATTCTTGCCTGAAAGTTACTTTAGAATAGTTTTTCAGTTTCTTCCAGGCTGAAACAGAGATTACTGGCATTTTGGAGAAAAGACTCTGAGGGATGTATTCATTATTTAGCCATTAGTTCTCCCCTGTATCCATGGTGTATTCCTTAGAATAGACAGCTAGGAAGCTCTACTGCTTTGATCAGATTACCCTGAGTAGTTGGGTTTGTTTGGTTCCAGGAATAAGGAATCCTCAAGATTTTTCCTTAAGCAGAAAAGTGAAGATTTGTTAAAAGCATACAGGTTGGTCTCAGAGAATGCAACCCAGACAAACAGTTGGCCCATAGGAATGAATGGAAAGCAGAATCCTATGCCCCTGTCCTTTAGAGCTCACCGACCTCTTCTTAAGGCCATGTTATTCTGTTTCTTTGCAGACAGGTCATACCTGCCTCCAGGACACATGGTATAAACAGTGATTAGGTCCACAGCACAGCACCTGGATGTTCACCGGGGCAGTCTGAATTCTCTTAATCTCAGATTGAAATTGATGGAGAAGGATTTTTGATTTGTGTATCTTGGGTGACTCAGACCAACAATCTGAAACCAAGAAGTATTAGGATTCTCCAGAGAAACAGAATAAGAGGACATGATTGTGGTGGCTGAGAAGTCCCCTGACCTATGCAAGCTGGAGCCCCAGGAGAGCTGGTGCTGTCCTTTCAGCCTGAGTCTGAAGGCTTGAGAAACCACAAGAACTCATGGTCTAAAGTCCAGTCCAAGGGCAGGGGAACCATGTTCCAACTCAAGCAATCAGGCAGGAAGAGAGAATTCTCTCTTATTCTGCCTTTTTCTTCTATTCAGGCCATCAGTTGATTGGATGAGGCCCACCTACACAAGGGAGGGCCAGGTGCTTTACTCAGTCCATTAATTCAAATTAAAATATGTTCTGGAAACACCCTCACAGATGCATCTAGGAATAGTGTTTTAACCAGATATCTGGCATCCCAAACCCAAACACACTGACACATAAAAATGAGCCATCATACCTGGAGTTGGGAACAAACTTAAGACAAAGTAAAGTCAGGAGCCTTGGTATGTCCATGAAAATTGGGTAGGACTTATAGGAAAGACTGAGTGGGCAAGCTCACTATGTTACTCTTGATTTTCATAGAACTATATTTATAGAACACAGCTTTATTTGGGGGACATAGGTGGCATGATTTCCAATGCCATGTATTATAGGGCTCTTCTCTATGGTGGTAATATCTCTACTGAAGATATCATTCATTATGCTCTTCCACAATCTGCATGAGATTCATGTGGGTTTGAATAATGTGTTGAAACTAGCTTGAATTAAGCAAGTTATTTAACCTTTGTGAACTTTGGCTTCTCATTAGTAAAACAGGGATCATATGTAGAATTATTATAAAAATTAAATAACATACTGCTTGCAGAGTGAGTGCACTTAGAATAGAAGGTACTCCATGAACAGTAATGATTATTATCATCATTACTAATTTAATACTAATCATTATTTCATGCAGCATGTTCTCAGACCAACATTGACAAAGGCCATTCAAAGAAACTGATGCTTTCCTTTTGACTGATAGTGACAAGAAGATTGCAAACCAATAGGTGTACTGACAGGCATGACCCTCACTTCTGAGAAACATAAAACACCCAATTTGTTTTCATGCTAACAAGGATTGAGAAGTAGCAATCTTTAATTTTTCTATTTTTTTAATGGTGACATCTACTAACTCCCACCTAGTATTTGGTGGTAGGAAGATCACATAATGACACTTCAGTTTGTGAATTAGATATGAACCTGTGGTCAAACTAAAGCCTGCCATTTTTGTCACATAAATATAACTGGGAGAGAAGCACTAATCTGAGCTGAATGATTTTTGTTTTTTAAATACCATTAAAAGAGAATATAGGGATAATACAAAGAAAAAATTCTGATGGAATTTGTGACTCAATATAGTATTGAAAGAGAACAAGAGGAATTGTGTTAGCTAGCTCTCTGTCCCTGTAGCCCATTACCTGAGAAAACCAACATGAGGGAGGCAAGGTTGATTTTTGGCTCACATTTTCAGAGGTCTCAGACCGTGGTCATTTGGCTCCATTGTTTCTACCCTGTGTTGAGGCAGAATATTAGGATAGGAAGTATGTAGTGGACCACAGCTGCCTACCTCATGGCGACCATGAAGCAGTAAGAGAGGACAAGGTCAGGGACACTCAACGCATGCACCCGGTGTCCTAACTCCTTCAATTAAGCCATGCCCCCTCATGTTTCCACCACCTCCCAATAGCATCACCAGCTGGGGATCAATTCTTCAATACATGAGCCTTTAGGGAACATTCAAAATCCAAACTATTCCTGGAGTAAAAGGGAGGATTGAATAATTCACTAATATATGAATTTCAGTACCCTTGTTTTCTTTGACCATCCAAAGGAGGTTTCTTTTCAGGAACATACTCATGAAACACATATTTTTTTTTTTTATTTCAGATAAAAATATTTTTATTAAAAAAATCTTTTTAATGTAAAGAAAATGTGTTGCTCCTAAACCTATCATGTATGTGCTCTGTCAATCAGCTTTTCATTTCTGTAACGAAACCCCTGGGATTATTAACTTAAAAAAAGAAAGTATCAATTTTTGCTCATAGTTTTTAGGGGCTTCAGTCCATGGTCAGTTGGTCCATTGCTTTTGGGCCTGTGGTGAGACAGTACATTATGGAGGGAATGCATGTCATAGAAGACCTGTTCACCTCATGGTGGTCAGGAGGCAAAGAGAGAAAGGAAGGGAGCAAGGTCCAAACATCCCTTTCAAGGGCATGCCTCCAGTGACAGAACTTCCCCTCACCAGGCCTTACCTAGTAAAGTTTCCACCACCTTCCAACGGCACTACAGGCTAATGATCAAGCATTTAACAAATGGCCTTTAGGAGACACTTATACACTTTTGCACACATTTTAACCTTCCTACAGGTAAACTATTCATTTTAAGATATGGCTTTTCTTAACCAAAATATTTTGTCTCTTAGCTTGTGAAAAGTCTGACATTTTTTAGTTATTCTAAATTTTCTCTCTTTTGGAAAATGGCACAATTTAAATGAATTAATACAATGATGAAATAAAAAATTAAAAGTGAATAAGGAAAAAGTAATAGAAGAGTACTCTTTTTTTTCTGTAAAAATAATAACATTGTGTATATTTTGTTTGTCTTGTGAAGCTTCTTAGTGCTCTTCTTTGTTTCTGAAGGATAGCTTTCCCTGGTGTAATACTCTTGGTTGGCAATTTTCTTCTTTTTTCTTTTTCTATCAGTACTTTGTATGTATCATTTCACTCCATCCTGATCTGCAAAGTTTCTGCTGAGAACATACTAAAAGCTTCATAAAGATTTCCTTGAATATGCAGAATCACTTTCACTTTTATAATGTTAAAATTTACACTTTGTCTTTTATTTTTGATACTTTAATATAATAATTCTTAGTGAAAACTTCTTTATGTTCAACATATTTAAATTTCTTTGGGCTTTATGGATATGAATGTTTATTTCTCTTTCCTAATTAGGAAAATGTTCTGACATTTAAAAAAATAAGTTTTTTCCCTTTTTCTTTGTTCCATTTGGGACTTCTGTATTTTGCATACATTAGTTTGCTTGATGGTATCCCATTGAGTCCTGTAGTCTTTCTTTACTTCTTCTTTCTTTTTTTTCCCCCTATAATCAGATAATTTCAAGTGATCTGTCTTCTCATTTTCTGACTCTATCCTCTGTTTTATTGAGTGTGCCATTGAAGCTCTTTATTGTAGTTTTCAGTTCAAACATTGCCTTTTAGCTTCAGAATTCCTGTTTGGTTTAGTTTTGAGGCTTCTATCTCTTTGTTGAACTGCCAATTTTATTCATGTATTGTTTTCTTGACTTTAAAGCTCTGTGTTCTCTTGTAGCTCATTTAATTTTATAAAGACAATTATTATAAATTGTTTTTCAGGTAATACTTAATCTTTATTTCTTTGTAGTCAGCCACTGGAGCTTTATTGTGTTACTTTGGTGTGCAATATTTTCTTAATTAATTAATTATGTTCCTTGAAGCTTTTTTTTTGGTATATCTTTGTTTTTATTTCTCTTTTTTTCTTTATTTTTTTTATTGGTTGTTCACAACATTACAAAGCTCTTGACATATCATATTTTGAAGCTTTGTTTTGCTGTCTTTGCATTTGAAGAATCAAATCAGGTCTTTACTCACTAGCTTTGGGACAGAAAGTACTTCAATATTGAGCCCTGCTAGACATTTTGTGGGTCTCAGATATATTCTTTGGCTGTGTTTACTCCACTCTTTTTATTTCTCTTGGAGGGGAAATAATAGAATTGTGTGCTTTGTTTTAATTCTGCAAATCCAGTGCAGGTGATGAAAGTTTCCTTTTTTTTCCTTTCACGTGGGGCAGTGCTCTGAAATGTTCAATGTTTTGTACCATCTCCAAAGCATCATATGCAAGTTGGCTTCTATAATTCTCATCCACAGTTGGGATCTATGTTCTATCTATGGGAGTGCATATGTTGCATGCACAAGGATGTGCATGACACTGTCTATTGTGGAAGTATGTCAGATCTGGAGCTGTGCCCCAGTTGATTTAGGGGTTTGAAAAGCAATTTGTACTTCAGGGTTTGTGGGCAGAAGTCTTGCTGGAGTCAAGGTTTAGCTAACTAACACAATTTACATATAGATGTTGAGAACTACATGTCTTAACTTTGGTCCTTTTTGCCCTGTACCTAGATGATTCTTCTGTGCTGATCTCCTTGTTGTTCTAGGTGGGGGCAAGACAGATCTGGACATCTTGAGCAGTGTCCCACAAGACTGGAACGCAGGCACTCTGTTGATCCTCACTTTCTCTTGTGGAAGAAAAATTGCAGGCTGAGGGGACCTATTTATGAATATATCTATACTGCCTTAGGGGTGGGATGAAACTCTTTTTACCTCTTTCAATGAATACACTTTAGAATGCTTTTGCTTCATATTGGTGCTAAAAACTTTCAGTTCATCTCCAGGGCTCCCATGAAGGTATTTTCATCTGTAGATTTTTGCCAAATAAGAATGAGAGCTAGAACCTCCTATTGTATACCATCTGGTTGGACTCTCATTTTTGCTGATAGACATTTAGGCTATATTTGGGAGCTGATGACTTGAGGGATAGAGGATTAAAGAGGTGTGCAGTGGAAGAGAAAAAAACTGGAAAAATAAACTTGATCAAGGAGAAGAATTAAAAAATTGTGTTTTCTCTTTAGTGTGTCTCCATCTTGGGAAGATTAAGATTTAATTTTTTAATCTTCCCCAAAAATATTTAATAAAATTTAAGGCTTATTACTTGTGCATGTTGAGGAGTGTTTGCTTCTGGACCTGAGGCAAAGTACAATTTATAGCCTTAAGAGTAAGAATTGACTTCCCTGTGGGAAGTTCCCCACCTCTGGATGACATCAAGTGTCAACATTACTCAGCCATAAAAAAGAATGAAATTATGGCATTTACTGGTAAATGGATGAAGCTGGAGAATATTATGTTAAGTGAAATAAGCCAGTTCCCCAAACCAAAGGCCAAATGTTCTATCTGATATGTGGATGCTAACCCACAACAAGGAATAGTAGGGAGGGGAAAATAAAAGTTCATTGGATTAGACAAAGGGGAATGAAGGGAAGGGAGGAGGGAATGGGAATAGGAAAGACAGTACAATGAATTGGACATAACTTTTCTATCCTTGTATATGAATACATGACCAGTGGAACTCCACATCATGCACAACCAAAAGAATGGGATCTTAATTAGAATAAGTTATATTCCATGTATATATAATATGTCAAAATACACCCTATTGTCTAAAAAGAACAGCAACAAAAACAATAACAAAAGAGTCAAGTTCCATCCTCTAGTGCCATCTCCTCCATTCAGTCTTCTCAAATAGCCTTAGGGAGAGCTTAAGATCTTCTTGTGAATTTTGTAAGCACCTAACATGTCAAAAGGCAGTCCTATAAGTCTGTGGTCTGGAATTATTAATTCACATACCTGGCTCACCTACTAGACTGAGTTAGTAGAGGGTAGGTTCCTGGACTTCCTGACTCCTGTACTCCTAGAATTGACAGTTGCTACACCTATAAGAGGTGCTTAGTAAATGGTGAAAATTATTTTTCACATCAAGGTACATTTGCTGTTGGTAGAGAATTTGAGGGAACTATATATACTATGTGGTTTTCAGGTCATCTTGGCTGATACATCTAACATCAGAATGGTTGTGGATAAGATTTCGTAGGGTTTGACATTTTGTTTATGGGTCTAATAAGAATGCTTGCTTCTCTCTGTAGCAGCTAGGAAACTGTATTTTTCTTGGCTGGTGACCTTTTCACCTCACTTGAAAATCAGGCCTGAGGATGTGCAGTCCAAAGAGTAGGGTTATAACTAGGTCAGCCTCTCACTTGAAATAGTCATGAAAAAGAGCTCCCTAATAAAATAACAATGAAGAATGTTTTAGGGCCCAGTGGAATAAACTAAAGAGAGAAATCAATGTTTAGCTATAAACAATAGTCTAGAGTAAGTAAAAGAGAGGCAAAACTGGTTGTTCAGAAGGATGATGGTTGCCACATGATTGAGAAAGAGAGGATTTAGTGGGGTGTGTGTGTGTGTGTGTGTGAGAGAGAGAGAGATGTCACTTTCTGGTGTCTTCAGTAGAATGGGGATAATCCTTCCTCTCTAGTATGAGATGTCTATAGTGGTTCATGACTGAGCTTCTTTCATAATTGAGCTATTTTCTCTATGGCTGGTTTGATGCCTTATCCAATTCTGCAATTTCTGTATCATTATTCACTAAATTGTGTTACTGTGGGAGAGTGAAAGTGGAGAAAATGGTTAGAATCCAGGGCTTTGGTATCAGATAGAAAGATTAGTGATATGGTGTCTGGGTAAACTTGGAAAAGTTAAAAATTGATTAACATATCACATTAGACATTTATGTTAAATGGAAACTTCACAGAGTTTGACATCAGGACAAATATTAATAATAACTCTACTTTCCAGTACATGTCTCAATTTTGTGCCCTTGTGTATGTTCTTTAGCCCTTGTGAGTCCCCATTTCCCAACCTATAAAATAGGGAGAATGACACACTTCCTCAGGTTATTGTGGATTGACTGACTAAAGTTGTATAGCATAGCATGTCTTCAATAAAGAATGGTGATGATGGTGGTGGGAGTGGGTGGTGGTGATTGTATCAGAAACAGCTATCTTCCAGATATTCTCTTTATTTTATCTTTTTATTCTTATGATGAGAGTTCAGGTATAAGTCAGGATATCAATGTGCCCAGGAGAGGTAACATTTTTCAGGCTCCCTTGCAGCTAACTGTGACCATGTTGGTATTGCAAGCTGAAGTTGTTGAGTAGAAAATTTAAAATGACTCCTTAAAAAAGGGGTAACCAACATTTCCTTCTATTTTTCCTTCTTCATGTTGCTTGGTATTCAGAGGTGATGGCAAGTTCTCCAGTAGCTGCTTGAACCATGAGGTAACATTGTAAATTGAAGCATTCAGTCAGAATGACAGAAATAAACGATAGAGAGGGTGAGTAGGCAGAGAAGGCTGAGTTCTTTATCTGTGTTGTAGTGCTTTACCAGAAATTCTTTTGGGTGAGAGCGCTGTCTATTGAAGTCATAGGGTTTCTGTGTCTCTCTCTCCCTCTCTCTCTCTCTTTCATTTAGGGAGGGGGTCTTAGTATGTTACCTAGGCTGATCTTGAGCTCTTGAATTCAAATGATTCTCCTGTCTCAGCATCCCAAGTAGCCAGGACTACAGGTGTGTGCCTCAATGCCCTGCTACAGGCTTTTAATTAAAAAAAAATAAATTTCATTGGAAGGCAACTATTCCTAATTAGCAGTGATAAGATTTATTTTTAGTTTTTAAGAGATATGTATCAATTTGCAGAAAGTTTTCAAGTGTTACCTTATTTGTTGATTTCCAACTGGGCCAATCAGCTGGAGCAAGGTTCGGAGGGAACAAGATATAAGGCAAATACCTGGAGGGCCAGAGGGTGCATGGAAAAAATATTACAGCTCTGAAAAGGGATCCAGGTAATAAATCTCTAGTTCTTACCAGCTATGCCATTTTGGGAGGTCAAACAGCAGTGCTGACTTTAGGCTTTTCCTAACCCAAGGGATGAAGCAGGAATTAAATGGGATCATTATTACATGATCTGGCTCATAGTAATTTCCTAAATATTATTTGTTTATTTCTACTGATTTACTAAAATGGGTCTAGGAAGGATCTATTCTTTGAAAATCAAAAATTAGGTAGAAATAGTTTTTCTTGCTTAGCTTTGCACAGTGTGAGAAGCCAAAGATTCCCTCTATTTCTTCACTAGAATTGCTCACCGACTTCACACTCTGATGGTTTCTACTCCTGTCTGTGGCTCCTGACAGGCCCTGGCCCTGCCTGAGCTTGCCTACCTGTGGGGGAGGCTGGAAGAGAGAGTGGACACCAGCCTTCAACCTTCATTCTGATGCTCCTTGGCCTGTCTTGGCCCATCACAGGGAGGATGCCTTTTCTCTCCCCGCTGGGATGTTATGCTAAACACAATTACATGCAGCATTTGACAACAGAGCTGGTAATTTATGTGCTGCTGGAATGAAGAAGGAGGAAGGGACTCGGGATGAATATCAATGTGCTCTGGGAGGGCACTGTATTTTCTTATCCTTTGCAGGAATAGGAGCTGGTTATAGAAGGAAGGATATTGACTGGTTACTTGGCAAATCGATCAAAGATGTTCCTGCATCTAGGTGCATCTGATGTGTGGGGGAGATACCTTATCCTTCCAGGATGATTTGGTGTCAGGGTGGTGGTGTGTTTGGTGGAGGAGTGGTCAGAAGTCAGTATCAGATTGTCCACTTGCAGATGCTTGATAAAAGTGCTGATTTACTGCATGTGAGATCCTGAGAGCATTTTTATACCTCTCTGGATCTTGATTTTGTTATCTGTAGGTAAAAGAAGATAACAACATTATCTCACTGGACTGTTCTGAGGGTTAACAGTGATAAATTATATAGAGCACTTGGGACATTACTTGTACCAATGATACATGGTCAAAATATTGTACCTTTTCTCTCTTATAATTGAAGAATCATACTTTGTTCCTACGAACCTTTGTAAAAATTGTCTTTTTAAAATTTCAACAAAGGAGGATCCTTTCATTATATTATTAAAGAAAAGCTGCTATACTATTTTCCTTCAATGCAAGCCAACTTCAAAATGGGGAATAGGTGTGTGTGTGTGTGTGTGTGTGTGTGTATGTGTGTGTGTATGTGTGTGTATACATGTGTGTATTTAAGTTAAAAAATCTTATAATTTCTGGTTTTAATTACTATTAACCAAAAATGCCATGACCATACTATTCTCTCTTTAAATATGGTCTTATCTCCTTCCTGAGAGCCAAGCCATTTCCCTACAGTCCTGGATCTGGGTCTCTCCTTCCCTGTTTTACCTTAAAGGCAATTAGAAAGAATAATCCAAATTGGTTCAAATCTCAGAAGGGTGAGAAATAGGGTTTTCAGATTTTCCCCCATGCCTGAATGAAAGATGTGCTATCACAAGGCTTCCAAGAAACAGATCTGGGCTTTTTTTTTTTTTTTTTTTCCAATTTGGGCCTCTCAAAATCCTTTCTCTATGGGGGGCACATAAACACCAGGTCAGAAAACAAAAACAAACACACAAACTCTCTTTGGAGAATGTCCCCAAGAAGACCCTTTTCTTATTTTCCACCCTTGGTTTTTGCCTTCTTCCCAGGCCCCAGAGGCTCTCATTGCTCTGTGGTCCAGGCTTGGTTTCCCTGGGCTCTCTCTTCTCTCCTTGGTCTCCTTTGGCTCTTCCTTGGCCCTCTCTCTGCAGCCTGAGGTATAGGAGTTTTTAGTTCTATTCTGGTGAAACCTCAACTGTCCTCCAATACCCAGCTCCAGCCCTGGGACTGCCCAGAAATCCTTTATTTCACACAGTGATCGATTTCTCCTCTCCACCTCTGGCCCCGGGGCCCAGCCTGGAAGAGGTGAAGGCGGCAGAGCCAATGATGGTCTGGCTTGCTTTATCTTATCTGAAATTGACTGCCCTGCATGCTTTCCTTTAAACTGGGCAAAGTCAGTGCTCACTTACATTTCTTTCTCTGGTTACTTTGCCTTAGAGAGCATATAGAAGGTGCTTAGTATGTTTGTGGCACAAAGTAGAATGGAAAATTCCCTGTGCTCAATTCCAATGCCTCTAGTCTATGCTTTGTCATTGGAACTGAAACCTGTTCACACTTCTGCTCCATGGTTCTGGGTTAAAGCCAAGGCAATTGGACCCATTGGCATTGCTGGCTGACTAAATTTGCTGAAACTTGTTCTGGCTCATCTGGTGTAACCCTTATGCTCCTATCAATCAGTGTTGGTTCTGTTTTCTACAGCTCTGGAACCTAGATGTTTGCCTGTTCTATTTGTCTGAGTGGGAGGACCTCTTTTTGCAAACACACCCAAGGATACTTCATTGCTCCACCTCAGGGGCTGTCCTCTTTGCTACAGAGTTGTGCCTTTTGGCTCCCAGTCTTCCTGGCTCTTCCTCGTCTTATTTCTCTCACTTCTCCAGGCTCAGCCTGATTATTGTTCCAAAGTGTCCTATTGGGCTTCCTGTGCATACCAGCAGAAGTCACGAAGGCTTTTGGACATAGGACTTTGATGCCTCTCCTTCCCTCCTGGTCATTCTCACTTTGTAAGTCTCTGATTTGTTTTCTGGGATTTTTGGGGGAGAATTAATGAGTGCATCTATCTTGCATGTAGTAAAGTCTTTAGGAAATTACAGAAATTTTCTGAAGACAGAGTGGGAGGTTATGTAATTGCAATGTGTGTTTCTTATGCCTATGCTTCATTTATTCTAGTCAACCATGACCTAATCAATCAACTGACTCACCAATCACTCAATTGGATAACAGAGATTTATTGAGCTTCCACTGTGTGCTCAGTCATGTATTAAGGGCCCCAAGGAACAAGGAACAAGAAAAAGGCATGGCCTCTGCTTGGAGGCATTTTATCAACCAGTGAGAACAAAAGATGGATACTTATGTCCCTATAGAAAACTCCTTCTCAGGTGGTTATGAACTTATTGCTGCATTGTGTGTGTATGTGTGTGTGTGTGTGTGTGTGTGTGTGTGTGTGCATGTGTGTTGTGTGGGGGGACAGGAAAGCCTTCCATGGGGAGAGGTGATGTGGTGATATGAAGCCAGCCTGGCTTTAGGAGTGGAGACACCAGGTTTGAGTCCCAGTTTCCCCTTGTACTATTTGTGCACCTTTGAATTCTGAATCACTGGCAGAAAACATCCACAACTGTGAACGAGATTGCAGTGGGATTTCCGGGGGAAGGAATCTTGCCACCCACCCTCAAGTTGCAGTCTCAACAGAAGCAATCAGACAAAACAGCAGATGACAACATCCTTATGTGTTGGCCGTGGAATGGATGAAGGAGAGTCTACGACTGTGAGCATATGCCCCGCCAGACTGATACAGGAAAGGGGTTTATGGTGCTTTTGTGTGCAATTTGGATTAAAAATTATCCCTTAAATGAAACTTTTGCTGTATTTTGGAAAGCAAATAAATGACTTCCCATAAGCACCTGCTTCATGTTAGCTCTTTAAAATGCATCATCATTTCCATGACCAGGTATGATTATGTGTTGTTTTTAACAGGTGAGCAAAGTGAGGTTCCAAGAATGAAAATAAATTGCTCAAGGTCAAAAACTGATCAGTGAAGCTGAGATGCCAACTTGTACCACTAAGACATCATCTTTAACTTAGCAGTTCACCTCATCTCTATGTATAGATTTCCCTATTTTCAGGTTAGACAACTGAGTTCCAGCAAGGCTCAGTTATTTAAAATGATCATGTCTGGAGCTGGGATCCAAACATGGTCTCTGTGATTCTAAAATCTGAGACTGTTCCTGTCCACAAGCTCAAGAATTGTGGGGACAATTTTGGATAGTTGCTATGTATATGATGAATCCAGTGTAGCAGATGAGACTGATGGATCTCCACTTACATAAAATAGTCCTACAATAATCTAAACTAGGGCTTCTAAAAAATAACATGCATGCAAATCACCAGGGGTTCTTGTTAAAAAATGCTGATTTGGATCCAGCAGATCTGGGGGAGCCTGAGACTCTGCATTTTTAACAAGCTGATGTTGTGAATTGCAAGCATCTAAATGAGGCTTCTCAATCTGTACACTGTCAGCCTTTGGAGCCTGAGGGCTCTTTGTCGTGTGGATGTTTAGCAGAATCCCTGGCTATTAGATGTCATCTCTACCCACTAGATGTCAGCAGCACCATCCCTCTTGTGACTACCAAAGACGTCAAATGTTTTTTGACAAGACTGCCAAATGTTCCAGCGGAGTGGGATAGAATGGACAAATCTACCCCTGCTAAGAACAATGCTTCTGAAACTTGTCCTCACATCAAGATCACCTGGAGACTTTCCAACCCCTGGTGCCTGTGTCCCATCAGGCCGATTGTGGTTTGCTTGACCTCTACTGAACCCAGTGCTTGAATGTTTCAGAGCTTTCCCAGGTGATCCTACTAGTGGACAATTTGGCAATCTCTGGTCTAAGCTCAAAGTCTGGACCAATTGGCTTCTCACCATCCTTAGGCTTTCTGGAAGCTGCCAAGCCTAATATGCAGAGCTGCCCGTGGCTGACCAGACACCTGGTTCTGAGAAAGGAAGGGAGGCTTCTAGACTCACCCATCACACAGAGAGGCCAGCTCTGAGTTGGCTCACATCCTCCAATAAGGAAAAGCAGAAATAATTCCCTCAGGGCTGTAATATATTTAGACCCCATCCATCATGCTATCTGGTCTGCTTTGCATATAGAAGCATTGTTTGTTTTAATCTCTGAGAATCCCATTTTTAAATTAATTAATTAATTAATTTTAATTAGATATATACAACAGAATGCATTTTGATTCATTGTATATAATTTCAGCAAAAACTTCTCATTTTTCTGGTTGTATATGATGTAGCATCACACCATATGTGCAGTCAGTCATACATGTACCTAGGGTAATAATGTCCATCTCATTTCACCATCTTTCCTGTCCCCATGCCCCCTCCCATGCCCTCCCTCTCCATTGCCCAATCAAAGTTCCTCCATTTTTCCCATGTCCCCTAGCCACCCCCCCCACACACATTATGGATCAGCATCAATTTATCAGAGAGAATATTCGGCCTTTGTTTTTTTGGGATTGGCTTACTTTGCTTAGCATGATATTCTCTAACTCCATCCATTTACCTGCAAATGCCAATCTCCCATGGAAAGGCTGCTGCACTTTTAGATCCCTTCCTACCTCCTCCAAACCCTTGATAGAATAATTCTTTAATTCCCCTCACACTTAGAGGTCAGGAGAAAAGTCTATGCTTGTCTCAAGTTTGGACTGAATGGGTGGTTGGACATAGAGAATCTTTGCTGAGTTTGCAGGTAGGATCTCTCCCAGGGGACCTTGCAAAGAACATCTATTTATCTGAAGTGAGTGAATGTGTGTGAGTGAATGTGTGTGTGTGTGTGTGTGTGTGTGTGTGTGTGTTGTAGAACTCATTGTGCTAAGATTATTCCTATCTAAAACTAAGTATTTTTGCTATCTGATGGGACATACTGTAAATGTAGACCAAACAGGCCCATCACACATGGTACTTGGATAGGAATGGCTAATTAAGGAACTCATGCCTATCAGGTGAGTTTCTGCTTCTAGGGAATTAATAGAGAAAGGATCAACTGTTAGGGCCATTATTCTCACTACCTGTTGCCTGACACCCAATTTTGCTTTCTCTTCCTTGGTAGTATAGGAGAGAAGAGACTGAATTGTAATGGCTGGAACCCCATGGAGGAGAGGAGCATACACACTCATCAGAACACAGATCCTCCAGGGCTGCAGCCTGGTGTGGCACTGCTGATGGGTCTTTGGGGACAGGTTGTCTGGGATAGGTTACCAGGCCTACCTTGCTGTCCAGGTGACTAAAGTTACTTGAACACCATAGGCCTCAATTTCTTTATTTGTAAATATAAAGAATAATAAACACCTTCAGTCTTTTCATGAAGATTGTATGAGACTGTAATAATCTAATGTTGACCAAGTAGTATTATATGTCAGGAAAATGCATTAGCTCAATTAATAGCCACACTACATTCCATGAGATTGGTCTTATCATCATCCCTTTGATTTTGTAGCTGGAGGAATGAGGCTGAATAATTTGTCTGAGCACATACAGGTTGTAGTGTTGCCAGGCAGTCTAATTCTCAAATGTGTGATTTGAAGAACTTCAATTCCACTGCTTGCTAACAAACTTAGAATGCTGCAGATAGTTACAGTATCTTACAAGTGCTTCTCTTCTCCTTCCCTGCTCTATGCAAAAATGCCTTTATTTTCCTGGTTACCAACATTATCAGTGGATTGGATAAAGATAAAGGAGGCAGATTTAGTAGAAAGAGAAATAATATGTCTTTGCGATGAAAGAATCAAACACCTACAAAATCAGGGCAGGCTGAAGTGAGCGGCTGAATCTAACCTGGAGGAAGGAAAGATGGATAGCTTACCTGAAGACTCGGAGCCCACTGGAGACATGTCGGGAGGTGCATCCGGTGCTCACAAAGAAGGGATTTAAGTGTGAACTGTCTGTGCATCTACCTAGATTTCTGTAACCTTATGACAGAGAGACCCAGAAACACATGATGGGCATGGCTTGGCCATCAATCAGAAGGCCACAAAGGCTCAATTCAAATTGGCAGGTAGTTCACAACCCAGTTTCTCAAATCAAGTTCCTGTGTTTTCACCAACACTTTTTTTTTCTAAGCTCAGAGTAATAAACTTGAAGATATTGCTTAATTTGTATTTAAGTTCCTCTGTGTGAACTACCAGTAGATGATAAAATGCATATTAAAATGGCAACAACAGCGATACCAGCAATAATTTCTTGAGAGCCTAATACATACTAAGTGCTTTACTGCATGTTTTACATGCATTAGTTTGGTGCTCACAGCCACTT
Organism: Spermophilus citellus; assembly: GCF_964194105.1. NCBI lineage: Eukaryota > Metazoa > Chordata > Mammalia > Rodentia > Sciuridae > Spermophilus > Spermophilus citellus. The sequence continues at coordinate 56,720,034 of NC_138195.1, read as the reverse complement.
AATGGTGTGGGTCCTTGTTTGGCTTCTCTTTTATAACTGAAAAGACAGGGTCTAGAGGGATTATATAATTTATGCAAGATCACATGCCTAGTATGAGGATTTGGGATCTACATCCAATCAAATCCACAAAGTTGTGCATCACGAGGAATTGGCAGACCGAGGGCCTGAATAATCTGCAGATTGGTTAATGGGTCCCTGGCCACCCACAGTCAACGCCTGGGAGACTGCTTTACAAAGTGGTTCTGACTGGGTCTCCATGCATCTCTGCACACCCCACTGCTGCCTGGAGATAGATTTTCTATCCCAAAATGTGACAGCTTCTCCTAAGTGTAACTGTCACTAGTGTGGTGATGAAAAGGATGATTTCCATAGTTTTCCCAGCATGTAGAAGATGAGATAGTGTCACATGCAATAAAGCTCAGAAAGCCCATAATATCCCAAGGTTCTGCCTCATCATTCTTTCAGCTCTTCTAAACAAGTTCAGATCTGCTCCCATTTTGCATTTATCAGAACATGTTGTGGAGGTGAAAATTCAGGGGCTATACTTTAGCAGGTTTCCCTAGATCTTGTCAGTAGAGCTTAAAGTAGTTGAAGAATCACAGCATCCTCCACCCCATTTAGCCAAACCCCTACATCCTTTTCTCTGATTAAGCTGTAAAAATAGTTTGTTGTTTCTTCTCAGTCCTGAGGGACTTGGGCAAATTTTCTAATCCAGGCCTCATGTAGATGGGACATTTACACCTCTGTTCTGGGGTCTCTGGGGGTTCACTCTGCCCCTTCCTGTTTCCCTTTCCCACACAGGCACTGTAAGGGGGCACTGAAAAGATCCTCATATCACTTTTTTACTTAGAACAAAATTACCCTCAGAAGGGTAAATTATTTGTCATCTTAGTCCTCTGTTTCTCCGTTGAAAAATTAGGAGCATTCTTTCTTGGTAATTATTTTATATGATTATTGTCTCCAATAATCATAGGATTATTGATCATTCACAATTTCAAGGATTCTAGAAGTGATGTTGAAATGGAGGACAAAGTTGGAGTTTCATTCTTTCAACAAAAACCTTTCCAGGGCTGGGATTGTGCTCAGTGGTAGAGTGTTTGCTTAGCGTATGTGAAGCACTGGGTTCAATCCTTAGCACCACATTAAAAAAAAATAAATAAAAATAAATAAATAAATAAAGGTATTGTGTCCATCTACAACTCAAAAAATATTTTTTAAAAACCCCACAAAACCTTTTCATTGCTGTCTGTATATTGGGTGTTTTGGGACAAGCATCGGAGTTTACAAGCCAGTAAGCAGATCTAAACAGGGTCCCTGCATTTTCAGGGTTGTGGGAAAACTCATCCCAAAGGGCTTTAACTGAGTAACTCCCCAGGACTTGTGAGTTCACATGCATCACTCATTGTGGGTCACCATTTCGGGAGGCAGACATTATCATCTCTATTTCACAGATAAAAGACTGAGGCTCAGAGATGGTAAATGACTTTTCAGATTTCTCACAGAGAAAAGCTATAGAACTGGAACTCCATTCTAGTTCAGTCTGATTCCAATGCCCACCATTTCTTCAGCCACCATTTTTGGGGGGGAAGAATACTAGGGTTTGAACTCAGGGGCACTTGACCACTGAGCCTGAGTCCCAGCCCTATTATATATTTTTATTTAGAGACAGGTTCTCACTGAGTTGCTTAGTGCCTTGCTTTTGCTGAGGCTGGCTTTGAACTACTGATCCTCCTGCCCCAGCCTCCTCAGCCACTGGGATTATAGGTGTGCACCACTGCGCCTGGCTCTTCATATTATTTTTAATAGTAAATGTTCTTTATCTAGTCTGAGAAATAGAAGCATAATCTACAGCTAGCGTTGATTATTCCTGAGCTCATAATGGTGTGAAAAAAAAGCAACCATGCTTCTATAGGACATTTGAAAGATGCCTTGTTATAGGGAGCCTAAAACTTGAATTCAGATGCTAGTCTTTGTTTATGGGATAAGCAGAACAGTCAATGATGAGTTTTGATCTGGATGAAAGCAAACATCATGCCCTGAGCCAGGGTACATTTGTATTGACATGCAGTGCAGGGAGCCCCAGATAATTTTCTGGGACTCTGACATTTTTTACCAACTTCACCTTGGTCCTGTGGATGTCCAGATGGCTGGAGCCATGTGTAGGACCTCACTCACACCCACCCTGGCCTCCATAGGATCTGGCTTCACAAGCACTATGTGGTCTGACCTCTTGAAAGCAGAGAGAAGAAAAGAACCCAGATATTGCTAGGGACTGGATGCTGAAGCAAAGTAGGAAAGTTCTACATTTGTAGCAGCAAATGACTGCAGGTCAACCATCTTCCTAAAGAGCAGCTGTCATCCTCTCCCAACCTTTGCCATTCCATTCTTCTCTGCAAACTCAAGTTTAAGAGAAAAATGTTGCTAAGAGCACAGAAACAGTGCTGTTTTTTTTTTTTTTTTTTTTTTTTTTTTTTTTTTTAGGAGTAGGCTGTGCTCTTAATGTACAGATTCTGGAATTTCAGTTTCTCAGGACATCAGGCTTTTCTGGGCTTCACAGCTGTTAGCAGAGATGGTCAAGCATTTGTTTCATTTAATTGTACAGTCCAGATTCTTACTCCCCACTGACAGCCCATTACACGAAGCTGCACCTACATTTATTAAAAGAGATAGGAGGAAAATTCCACCCAGATGGTGGGGGTTGGACTCTCAGCAGAAGAAGCTGAAATCAGGCTAACAAGCAGAGGAAGACTCACAATCTGGTGAGAAGAGGGCCAAGTGTGTGAAGGATTTTACTGAGAACCTGACTTCTGTAGGGGAGGCAGAAGTAATAGTGACTCTTCCTTACATTCCTTTGAATATTTTAATCATCACAGCAAAATAGTAGAAGGCAGGCATTGCAAACACTGTTTTCCAAATTACATCTGAGCTCCAATAGAGATTACCTTATCTTTGGAAATTTCTTTGCAGAGCCTTGGCTCCAAGGTGGTCTGTTCAATTCCAAGTCCAGGTTTACATCTCTACCTGCCAGACTCTGTATTAGGTATAGTTGTACAGAGAGGGTGAGACCCATCCCTGGCCTCCAAGGTTTTTGGTTTAGGGAAGAACAACCTGAAATACACTGTGCCATCATTGCACTGTGGGGTCTGGGCTTAGGGGAGCTGGGATTTGAAAGATGCCTGGATGTTTGCAAGGTGGTCATGTTGGCTATGGGAAAGGCACTTAAGTCTTTAGACAAAAACTCATTGGCAAAGTCACGAGGCCAGGAGGTGGACTTGTATGCCTAGGAGTACATTCAGGATGGGTAGGGAATAATTAGAGCCAACATTTACTCAGTGCTTCTTATTTCCCAGGTATTGCTCTAACTGCTTTTCCCAGAGTCATTCCTTGAAGCCTCACAAGCTTTTCACATGGCAATGGGGAGTCCCCCATTGAGCTAATTCACAGAGAGATGAGGTGACTTGCTATTTTAGGTCACTCTGCTAGTAAGGGGGAGCCAAGATTCAATGTCCCACTGGTGGTCTGGCTTCTCAGTCTCCTCAGGCCTGTGCAGAGGGCGAAAGGAAGTCCAGGGTGGGGCAGCACACAATTTGTGTAGGGGGCTGGCCTGGGATAGCATCGAGCTTCACTCCTGCTGTCAGCCCTTGTTTGTCACTTGTTAAACATTGTCCAGTCTCCTGTGCAAGGACTGTGAAAGGCAAAAACAAAGGAAAATAAGTTAAAATCCAGTAGAGAAGAAATGACCTTCAAGAAGTAGCCTGAGGGAGGGAGCCCCGTGCTCACTCCCTTCTGCCTCTTGGTTGATTCTCACCCATTTTTTTCTTGATCCCAATTTTTTCCTATGCTCCCTTTATAATTCCTTGTCCTTCCAGAAGAATTCTCCTGTGTCTTTCTGATGTCTGATGCCGGGTCCAATACAGGCACATTTCTTAACAATTCTTTTCTCTAGGTGCCCCCCCACCATTTTATTTTTCTGAAAATTCGCCCCACCCTTTACTCCAGGGGAAACCTGTCTGCAGAGGATTTCTTGCCTAACCCATGCTGTTGTACTCCTGTGGTGATCACAAGAATCAGTGAGCTTCTATTTGTCATCCTTCAAATACTTGAAGAAAGGGATTCTGTTTGGCTATCTGTGAGCGAGTGGAGTGGAGAGAGCTTCCGCCTATGGTATTTGAAACTATCCACAGAGTCAAACCCACTTGCCCAGTTCTCCCTCTCCTCTCTGCTCCATCTACTTTGTTCTTTTGGCTCATTTGCCTCTCTACTCAGCCACTAAGTGATGAATTTCTATAAGATGAGGTTTATGCCTCCTTCGATATTTACTTTATCCTTTCTGCCTGGGAGATTTTATCCATGTCCAAGGTGCTAATGACACCTTTAAATGTGTGTCATCTAAATTTATAGCTCCAGGTTGAGCCTTTCCTCTTAGCTCCAGACTTATATGTGTTCGTAGAAGAAACACTTTTTCTTTCTGTACAGTTTTAAACATGTGGCAAAGTAGAATAACTTAATGAAGGACCAAAGATAACTATCTAGCTTCAATAACCATCAAGTTGGCGCCATTTTTGTTTCATGTATATCTTTGCTACATCTCTAATCCTGGGCTGGAATATTTTGAAACAAACCCAGCACATCATTTCATTTTATCTGTAAATATTTTAAAATCTAACAGCCTTCTAGATATTTCTCAAAAATATCTCAAGGCCAACTCTTCAAATAAAATGCAAAAATTTTCTCTTTAAAATCTGTCCTCCTCCATAATTCTCCTCAATGAATGTCACAATCCTAAGAGTCAATCTCAATACACTGACTTACACCCCGGTTCCTTGTGTATTATAACCGAGTTCCCTTATCTCACTTCTAAATATAGTTTTTTTTATGACACTGGGGATTGAACTCAGAGGTACTTAACCACTGAATCACATCCCCCAGCCCTTTTTATATTTTATTTTGAGATAGGGTTTTACTATGTTGCTTAGGGCCTTGATAAATTGCTGAGTCTAGTTTTGAACTTGTGATTTTCCTGCCTCAGCCTCCCTTGCCGTAGGATTACAGGCATGTGTCACTGTACCTGGCCTAAATGAATGTTGAACTCCCTCTCTACAACCATACTTTGAACCGTTGTTTCTTACCAGGATGAGTGCACTCGTCTTCTAACCACATCTACCTTCCTCCACTTTGATCCTACTCCATTTCCCCTTCTATATTACATGTAAGTACTGTTTTCTGTGTCCATTTAATAAATATCTACTGAGTTCTTATTGTGTCCCAGGTATTATAAATAAGATACTGGACATATTGGTGAATGGGATACAAATTTTCTATTTATGAAACACATGTGCATATGCATATAGATTATTGGTGACAAAAATATTATTTGCAGTGCTATCAAGAAAATAAAGGGCTGGACAGTGACATGATACTGTCTCATATGGGGTGATTTAAGAAAGTCCATGTTCTTGGATGAGATAAACCGATGGATATGAAAACATGAATCATATAGAGTCTAGGGGTACAGCATTCTAACCACAGAGAATAGTAAGTGCAGGGACCCGGTATATCTCACCTAGAAATCTCAACTTTTTTTGCGGGGAGGGGGGGGTGATTCCTCATTAATTTTTTTAAAGACTGTATTTTTAAAGAAACATCTTATGTTCACAGCAAAATTGAGAGGACAGTAAAGAGATTTCCTACATGGGCCCTGCCCTCACACATGTATACCCTCCTCCATTATCAACATTTCCACCAAAGTGGTACCTCTGCTACCACTTAATCACCCAGAGTCCTCGGTTTATGTTAGGGTTCATTTGTGGGGAATATATTAAATGGTTTGGATAAATATATAACAATAAGTATCCATAATAATAGTATATAGAGTATTTTACTGCCCTAAAAATGCTTTGTTGACTTAGTTTGTACTTTAATAATATTCTCCTATTTTGAAAAAGAAGCACATGCGTAAGTTGCACAGTGAAAACTTTGATGTCTTCATCACTATTACCAGTTTGTTTTACATCTTTCCAAAAATGTTCTACATATAATTCAGCACTTACATAAATATGTGACCTCTTATTTAAAAATATGAAAAAGAGTTCTCCTTTGTAAGGACTTTAAAACACCCTTCCCCAAACACTTTACACAGGACAAAGTCTGTCTTCCTGCCCTTCACCCTCTGCCTTTGACTTGTGTCTTTAGTTTAGACCTTAGACCCCATTACATGTCCAAGGCATTTAAGCCTGCTTCCAGGCCTTTGGACACCCTACCTGCTATTTAAAGGTAAAAGAGATATGTGTGTGTGTGTGTGTGTGTGTGTGTGTGTGTGTGTGTGTATACATGTGTGATGACAAGTTGGTTGAAAACAGGCATAGCCAGGGCATAGGAAGACACTTTGTACATGTTATTCTCTCTGGAAGACTTCTTTTCCCATTCCACTTTTGCCTCCCGTTAGTTTAAGCATAGACTCCATGGTTCCTTCTGTCTTAATCTTCTCAAGCTGCCATAAAAAATGTACTGCAGATTGGATGGCTTCTAAACACTGATTTACTGCTCAGTGTTGAGGCTGGAGATCAGGGATCAGCATATAGAATGGTCTGCGCTGGTGAAGACCCTTGTCCAGGGTTAACACTGATTGACTTCAGGTCCTATTTGGTGGCAGAAAGAGAGCTAGGAAGCTCTCTGAGGTCCCTTTTATCCAGGGCTCTCATCCCATTAATGAGTTCTCCACTTTTGTGACCTCACTGCCTCCCAGAAGCCCCACGTTTGAATACCATCACCATGAGGGCAAGAATTTCAACATATACATTTGGGGGAGACAAAAACAGCTCTCTCCACAGCACTAGTGAAGTCTCAACTCTCCTCTCACTCCCCCGATCATGATTAAACTTGCCTTGCTTCAGCCTTTCTTGGTTCTTCAAATGCTCCAGCCATTTTACTGTCCTTCACTTACCTCTGTGTTAGCAGTTTCACCTGCCCGGGTTGGTCTTTCTGGTGATCTCACTTTTGGTGTCACTCGGACCTCAAGTGAACAGTCTCAGAGAGGACTTCAGAAGCCACCTAACCTAAAGTGGTCAAGTAATCTCCCTTTTCTCATATGTCTCTATTCAAGTTCTCTGCTGTTTTTCTTGATTGACTGATTTGATTGATCTTTCCCACTCCACCCCAAAGATAAGCTCCGAGAGAGAAGAAAATTGTCTCCTGTATCCTAGTGCCTGGAGCGCATGGTAGATGCGTGCTAATGTCTGTAAAGTGAATAGAAGCATTATGTATTTGGGAGCAGGGAAGTGCAAGATGAGAGTGGTGCTTAAGGAGAACTGTAGATAAATAAAATTCAGGGGGGATCAAGGACAGCTTAAGTGTAGAAACGATAGCAAAAGGAAGCTGAAAGAGAGAAGAGTTCATGGAGCTTCTGTTAGTTACATTCCTCTGCCAATTGAATCAGAACCTGTGAGGGTGGAGTGCTCACATACTTTACAAGCTGCTTAGGAAAGTCTGATATTCTGTAGGACTGCGAATGATGGGGCCGGATGTGCTGTAACTGTGTTGCCCTCTGAAACAGAATGATCACATAAGTAATTTAAAAAATTTCTCATGTTTGCAATAAAGAGTAAAAAAAAGGTGAAATTAATTTTATAATTCACTTAATCCAAGTTATCTAAAATACTACTTCCATGCTATCTCTCTCTCTCTCTCTCTCTCTCTCTCTCTCTATATATATATATATATATATATATATATATATATATATATATATATATAATCAAACAGACAGTTTATGTCCTTTTTAAAAATGAATGAGTCTCCAAAATCATCATGTAGCTTATACTTATAGCACAATGGCATTTGGAATAGTTATATAGTAAGAGCTCAGTAGCCATATGTGGCTGGGTCCCAGTACTAGAGGGTAAAGACATGGGTTCCTTCTGGCTCTGGGGTCTGACAGCTGATTCTGTGCACCGTGAGAAGAATTCTGAAATTTGAAGCAGGCCAACATATACTGGGATTTTGCATTCTTTCTCTTTCTGATTAACATCTGTGTTCTCCCAAGATCTGCTTTCTCTTGGCTCTGGATTCCTTTCTTTTAGCTGTTTGCTAGTAACCAAAAATTCCCAGCCTGGATCAAAGCTATCTTAATAACTTATTTTCTCTTTTTTAGTGAAAATGAAACAGGCTCTGATTTTCAGCCAGTGGATGTCACTGTTTACTCAGGAGGGTCTTTGGAGGAGACAAGCTAATCTGGGGACAAATGAAAAAAACAACAATCAGTGCCTTTTCTTCCTTAATATTAGTATTTCCCTAATTTGGAGGAGAGACAGAGTTTTAGGAGGGTAACTACAAGAAGTCACTGTCCTTATTCTCCAATGCTGTCCAGGGCGTTCACTAGTCTTGGAGATTTGAGGTCCTATTTAATAAAAGGCATTGACCAAAATCATAAGGCTATCAACAACAAAGTCAATTGCAGTCCAACCCCTCCTTCCCCAAATTACCCTTTAATTAATTAATTAATTAATTTTTGGTACCAGGGATTGAACCCGGGGGCACTTGGTCACTGAGCCACCTCCCCAGCTTATTTTGTATTTTATTTAGAGATAGGGTCTCACTGAGTTGCTTAGTGCCTTGCCCTTGCTGAGGCTTTGAACTTATGATCTTGCTGTCTCAGCCTTTTGAGCTGCTGGGATTACAGGCATGTGCCACGACTCGCAGCTAAATTGCCCTTTTTAAAAGAGTAGTTTTGATCTAGGGCACAGCTCAGCAGTAAAGCACTCACCTAGCATGCACAAGGCCCTGGGTTTAATCCCCAGCACCATTAAAACAAAAGGAAAAGAAAAAAAAAAAAAGAGGAGATCTGTATTTCTACAGAGCAGAGATCAAAAACTTTGGCTCACAGATATGTGACTCACAGGTGTTTGGAAAACAACTGAGCTAACATCTATTTTGGAGGGGATTACACATGAACATTTAGATTTCTGGCTTCACAGAACATCTGGCCATTTTAGACTCATGCCTGCAAAGCCACAGCTGGAATGACTCTCAGTTGCTTCTTCTAAATTGTCATGCCCTCTTCTTTGTCCATAGGCATCCCCACTCCCAAACCCGGCCACTCATTCAAGTTTCCAGCCTAATTTCTGTTGGCATTTGCAGTTTTATTCTCCATTTATTGGAGCAAAGTACAATTGGAAGCGTTGACCATTTTTGCCTCTGAAGATGGGATGATTTAGAAACAAATGCACTGGGAGACTGGTTTTGTAAGATGTTTTTTCACCTCCAGGTTGGGGACTGGAGAATTCATGGCTCATGGTAGGAATAGGCAGGCTGTTGTAACTTCAAGATTACAGATGTTCCTGAAGGTTAAGTGCTCTCCAAGATAGCCAGGGCATAGGAAGTGCAAGGAGGATGGACAAGGGAAGCAGGATCTCTGATCTCACTCTTGAGGGTGGAGTGAGGATTGACCCCAGTGATCTCTCCTGGTATTCACTCCAGAGGGCAGCAAGATGCAGCCCCTCTTTCACCTTTATGTCTAAATTGGTCTCAAACTTGAGTGAGCATTGAAATAACGTTGGAGGGCTTGTTGATCACAGTCTGGAATGGAAATTTCAGATTCAGTAGGTTTGGAGTGGGGCTTGACAATTGACATTTCTAACTCTCAGGGGACCCTGATGCAGCTGGTCTTGTGAGCAAACTTTCAGAACCATGACATAAAGTTTCAAAGCCAATGTGAGACTGTTTTTAAAGGTAAAAGAGATGTGTGTGTGTGTGTGTGTGTGTGTGTGTGTATGTATACATGTGTGATGACAAGCTGATTGAAAACAGGCCCTTGAATTCTATTTCAGAGTAAGTCTATGGCATGATAAATCCATTACCAAAGGCTGAGAAGAATGAATTCATGTATGAGAAACACTGTTGAGAAGCTTCTTTTTCCTTAGCAATTTATGAGATATATTTCTCAAAAAAAAAAAAAAAGACCAAAATATCATTGGGTAACCTCTAACTCTGGGGCTGGTTACCTGACAGAGGATGAAATGACCTTTTTCTTAAAAAGAAAAACAAGATAGCAGCCACAGGCTGGCCTTCTGCTGCCTTTGACAGCCCTATGCGAAGGAAAGGAGAGGAGCTTTACAGCAAGATGAGTCAACTATTTCTGAGCACCTACTGTTTGCCAGGGCTTGAGTTGCATGCTTGCTTACAATATCTAATTCAATCCTGAAACCATTTCAATAGGTATGTACTATACACATTTGCATTTCATAGTTAAGGAAACTGTTGTTGAGTTTCCTAAAACAACACAGCTGATGGGCAATGGCCAGGTTTGAGGTGTGCTCATCTTACTTTACAGCTGAAGCTTCTAACCCTTGCTTCTCAAGTCAGAAGGAGTTTGAAGTACCTAAGATTCCATCTATAAGGGAAAAAAAAGAAGTTATTTTGCTTCTTTGCATCATGAATTTCTGCTGCAAAATGGAAATAAGAATACCATTTCCAGGGTTGTTGTATGAGTTAAATAGGATAAAATCTGTATATTCTCTGATAATCATGTCTCAATAAATATGAATACACTTCCTCCCTTCCATCCTGTGTCTTTTTAGTGATTTGCCCCACACCCCAAAGCATTCATTTATTGGGTACCTCTTATGTGTAATGCGAACAAGTCAGATGTGACTTGAAATGTGGGGGCAAGAAGAAGCTATGGATTTATAAGATAGCAACTAACTCTTCATCTTCAAATGCAAATCTCCCTTGAAACTGATCATGCCTCTGCAGCTGTGACTCTCCTCAGGTGCTAGTACTCTCTTTAATGAATCATATTTATTCTCTTTGGAGTCACTAGCCTACCTGACTCCCTATGTATGTCTTTTTCAGACATCAAAGTTCTTATTTAAGCAGGTTCTAGGTTCTAGCGTTTCTACCTACAGAATCTCTTGAATCCTCATGACTTGTCTAATTCAGGGCCCTGTCACTCTTCACCTGGACTCTCTTTGCCTCTTCCTGGGCTCTCCTTTTCTGCCATCCTTGACCTTCCTGATAGTCTCTGCATGGCTGCCAGACTGCGTGTTCTTAATGCACCTCCAAGCTCATGGCCACCATGATCTGTAGGATTCTACCTGCCCTCAGGCTTTTAGAGATGCCACGGCTATTGCCCTCTCTGTTGTCATCCTCTCCTTAATCTACAGCAACCTCAATGCCTTGGACCCCATGTGCTCACTTTACTGCTTCAAATGACTTTGCTTTACTTTCAAATGACTTCCACGACTCTGCTCAGAATACCCTCTTTGCTGGGAATGCCCTGCCTGACCTCCACGGTGGTTCACTCCTATCCCTCCTTTCCCACCCAGCTTGGGACCCTGCTTTGGGAGAAAGTCTTTTCTGCTTCCCAGTTTGGGTCAAGTTACTCTTCTGTGTTCCACTTGGCTTTATTACAACATCTGAGAACAAGGTGTCATGACCTGGGGCCCTAAGAGCTGGGAGTGTGGAGGTGGGCCAGGGAGCAGGGTGGGGTCGGCTTGGAGCTCTCTGGGGTGTGGGAGGTCCAGAGTTTTCACAGCTGTCAAGTCGTGTAATTGTGACCACCCACAGCTCAGCAGGAAGAGCCTCTAGGGTGGCCTTTGGAGCCGCAGGGCTCAGGTGCTTAAATAGCTGCAGAAGAAGTCAGCATCTTTATTTTAAGACCTTTCTCTCTGACATTTCTTCCTTGAAATGCCACTTCTACGGAACCACACAGAGACACATGTCCAAGGGGGCTTGACCTATTCAGAGGCCTGGTGATCAATCAGAGGGAGATGAACTGATCCTGATTCCCAGCTGGGGGCCTCTAGCTAGAAAGTAGCAGACATCACTGCTGAGCTTGACCCACCTGGCCTCTTCCTGTCTGCTCGCTGCCCATTCCTTTTTTCTCAGCTTTCTTTGCTATGCCAAGCTGAGAGTTAATTAAGCCAGGCCCCATGTGCAAGGCCCTGGGTTCAATGCCTAGTACCAAAAGGAAAAAGAAAAAAAAAAAGAGAGAAAGAAGGAAACAAACCAGACCCTAGTTTCCTGAGCCCCTCCCTCCAGTTCCTTCTTCCCCACCAGGTGTTGGAATTTTCCCTTTGTGGCTCAGGGATGATTCTGGTGACATAGGAATGGAGTATGATGGGGTCCCCAGCAGGGGCTTCCTGATTTCTTATCTCTGTCAGGAGTTCCAGGGCTCTGAGAAAAAGCTGAGAGGGTTCTGATTTTTAGAGACCTGGGAAATGTTGGTATATTTTTCTGATAAGGGTTTCAGTCTCCACAGCCTGGTAAAAATAGTCCTAAGATTCCTTGGAAGGAGCCAAGGAGAGTCATGGGAAACAACTACTTCTTGAAAGGGTAATTTTTTCCCCCTGAAAGCAGCTCCCTGCTGGTTTGTATCATGTTAACAGAGCCAAAGATAATACCTATTGTAAAGTGAATCAGTTCCTATCCCTCACTTAATCTGGTTCTTTACCCTGTGAGATAGGGAGCACAGACGGGCAGTATGCTCCCTCTTGTGACGAAGAGGGAAACTGAGGCACAGAGGGCTCAAGAGTCACGAAGGAGATAAGTGTCTTTTATATTTGCCAGGTGCTCTGCAATTTACATGTAAGGGGTTGCATTTGATTCTTTTATCAAGACTGGAAGGTCAATAATGGATTGTGCCTAATGGTGTCTTCAAAAACTATTATTACCTTTGTATATGCTGGGCCCTATTCTTTGTGATAATGAAATGTTATATCATTGGATGGTAACCCCATTGTAAGTGGTATTTTCCCCAGCTTGTTCTGGAGTTAACTAAGTCTCACATAAATGAAATAAATGACACTGTGACACAGGGGGTCAATGTCAGAAGCGGTACAAGAACTTAGACTCAAGTCTTTAATGTAATTATCTGTCTACTACTGGTCTAAGTTCAGGTGTCCAAGCCCATTTTAGAATCCTTTCTGGTATTCTATAGTCTTTGAGCATGAGCAAGACCTTCAGTGTATTGTAGGAGGAGAATTCTGAGTTGCTCCATTGGGCTGGGGAGCAAGTTGGTGACCTAGAACAGGAGACTTTGTATGCACTGTTACATGTGAAAGATGTAAAATCTGGACACACTCCCAAATGGGGTAGCAAAACGTCCCCATGGAACAAATCATTCTGCTCAGGGATATACATTAGTTTTCTCCCAGATTTGTTTCTAGGAATTAACATTTTATTAAGTACCTAAGCAAATTGGTTCATTGGCAAATTCATTTTTAACTCACATTTCAGAATTTCCTGCTGAGACATGTAGTATTATCCTAAATTTATAAACGAGTACTTTTGAGATGCTGAGAAGCTCAATACAGAATCTTAAATCTATAAGTTACATAGCAGTGATTTGAATCTCAGCTAGTTTACCTCAAAGTTCCCCAAATTATCTGCTTTAATGTATTATGGAAGAGCTGAAAAATCCTGAAGCTGAACTATTCAATGCCTTTGAGCTATTTAGGAAAAAGTGCTTTCCCTCTGCACAAGACATTTAAAAAGGCACCAATTCCAGGAGTAGTCGTAGGACATGTGGTTCAGGGTGCCAAGTCTGATGGGAAGGCAAAGGCAGCCCTCCCCCAGGCTTAGGGAACTGGGAGTCACTGAGGAGTAGATTAGAATAGGCTAGATTTCCACCCCACTGGCCACTCAGTATGTACCTTTTTGTAGCAGACAACTTTGCACCGGGAAATATGTTTCCTTTGGACCTTCAGCCTACAGTGATCAGAGTTGGGAAGTTGTCCTTACTCACAAGTGATAAGCATGTGAGTACTGCTGTGAAAACCTTGTGTTCTGTCATCAGACTTTCTGGGTTTGAACTCTGGCTCTTCTTCAAAGCCCAGTGAACAGGAATAAGCCATCCACACTAGTCAGCTTATTGGTACTGTAACACAATACCTGAAATAGTTTACTGCTAAAGAGAAAAGGCTCATTTTGACTCATGGTTCTAAAGGTTCCAGTCCAAGATCAGGTGCTCCATTGCTTTGGATCTCTGGCAAGTGCAGAGTTTTCACTCTCTGGCAGGAATAAGTGGCCGAACAAATTGCTTCTATCATGAGCCACGTTGCAAAGTGGAAGAAGAGACCAGATTCCTACAACCTCCCTCAGAGGCTGCTCTCAATGACTAAGGACCTCCTACTAGGCCTCACCTCCAAAAGGTCCACAGAATCTCTCAACAATACAAAGCTCTGGACAAGATCTTTAGCAATAGACCTCTGGGGACACTCATCTAGACAATAGCACCACCCACCTTCTGTTCTCTAGTTTCCTTCTAAAATTATCATGAGGGTTCAATAAGATATGGCTCATCACATGAGTGCACTGTGCTGCTATCAAGGTAGAGCATTGCCTGGGCTCCTCTCAGGTCTGTCTCTAGCACTTTGTCAATGAGCCTGTTTCCAGACTCTCTTTTCATCCATTGCTTTGGCATGGTAAACAGAGGCCTGTGAGGATCTAATTAGACATGGGCAAACACATTAGGAAAAGAGCATGATACTCCATTATGGGCAAGTGCACCCAAAGTAAGTTATCACAAATCTAAGCTCTCCACTGTAGGTACAAAGTACAGGTTAAAATGTCCAAGAAGTGATTGCTTCTGCCCCTTATTCGTATGGGAAGCTCCTATTCATCCTTCCAAGACCCGGTTCAGATGACACTTCCTCCATGGAGTTATCCTGTAGATGCATTATGTTTCTAGTTCTACTTTAGGATATTTTACACATATACCTAATGCCTATTTATTTATTTGCTATTTAATTAATTAAAATTTTATACAACTAGTACTTAAGAGCACTTACTATATGCAAGCTATGATACCAAGTATGGGGAATGTTCAAAGTTGAGGATTTTGGATCTTCTTTTTCTTAACATTTTTGGTCTCTGGCTGTCTTAGGGAACCATTCTGCTTCTGCACCCAGCCCAAATCCTGGCACTGGATCACCACTGCCCTGCATCTCTTCCTTTCCTCTCAGAGAGACTTCTATAACATGGCTGAGGGTAGCCAAATGAGCCCTGTGACAAGAGTGACCACCTTACTGGTTGAATTTGTGCACAGGAAGCAATTGAGGCCATAAGGTAAAGACAGAAGAGAAGGCAGATGTATGATCCATGCTGGTCAGCAGGGCAAGGATAGGAACTCTGAGCCGAGACCCTATGCACGGGTTTGCATGACTGGGAAGTACAGCAGCTGACTTTGCCACCCTCCCTATATACTAGAGCTTCCCCGGGCTGGAGAAGCTTGAGTGTGGCTACTTTCACAGTTCTGCACGTAAGTGTCTGTACAAGAAGGAGAAGGAGGAAAGAAACCCATAAAACCAGAAATAGCTGGCAAAGGAGATCAGCTCAGCAATAAGGGCATTGCTGGAGCAACCGATAGCCTTGACCTATAAGGTACATTAAACCATCTTGACAGCAGCTATTTTGTGCTGCAAAACCCAGCGACACTGGAGAGAAGGCAGCTCCAGCAGAGGCCTGACACTAGAAGGGTGGAGAATCCCTGTGTGCAATCAGGATATTTATTAGTAATTATCTTGTGAGGAGAATACCAAGGATGGAGGCAAGCTGAAAAAGGCCATTCGGGAGAGTTCGTGAAGGCAGTGATATGATGTGGTAATGACTAGCTCTGGATGAAATCTCATTTCCTTGTGCAGACAAATCTCCATGGACCTGAACTCCTTGCAGTCCCAGTTTCACTCTTGTCTGCACTAGAATGCACCTGACTTGAATTTTAGGTCTGCATGTACTAGAGGTGGGATCCTGGGGGAATGGTTCTAGCATCCCTGTGAATATCCAAATTTTCCAGATGCTCAAGTCCCTCAAATGGCATACTATTTGCATATGACCTATGCACAACTTCCCATACACTTCAAATCATCCTAGATTACTTAGAATCCCTAATATAATCTAAAGGATATATGAACAGTTGCTATACTGGGATGTTTAGGGAATAATGTTAGGAAAAACTCTGTGTATATTCAGTACAAATGCAAATTTTAAAAGCTTTTTAATCCATGGCCAGTTGAATCTGTGGTTGGCTGAATCTAAGGATGTGGAAATCATGGATCTGGGAAGCTGACTGTATTTATTTCTCCTGGGGCCTTGGTTTCTACCTCTGCAAAATTAAGGTCTTGATAGTATGCATGCATATAAAACATTTTACACAGTGCTCCAGTTTCCCTCTAAAATTATCACAAGGGTTCAATAAAATATGGCTACCACATGTATGCACAGTGCTGCTATCAAGGTAGAGCATTGCCTGGGCTCCTCTCAGGTCTGTCTCTAGCACTTTGTCAGTGAGCCTGCTTCCAGACTCTCTTTCCATCCGTTGCTTTGGCATGGTAAACAGAGGCCCGTGAGGATCTAAGAGGCCTGAGATGACTAAGTAAAAGGTAGTTATTATAATTTGGAGTAGACTGTAATGGTGATAGTAATATTAGCTAGAGCAACACTCATTGCTAGAAGAAATTCCATAGCTGCAATTGCATAAATGAAGAGAAATCTGTTTCTTGCACATGCAACATTCCAATGCAGAAAGGGAGGTTGAGTGGGGTTTTCTCTCATATGTTCACTGAGAGACCCCTGTTCTTTCCATCTGTTGTTGTACTATCCACTGGGATCTCACAGTCCAAAGCTAGCAGATGGAAAACAGTGGAGAAGATGCCCCACTTCCAGAAAAGTCCTGGTCTGGATGTGATCCCTGGCATTCCTTCCCTGTAGATAAAGCCCGACTCCATGGCTACCCCAGGAAATATATCTGGGGTGGGCGTCTAGGTAGGAAGCTTTAGCAATGAGTGAATGGAAGCTTCTCCCAGGAAAACTGCATATGGTTGAAGGAGGTGTACACATTTTTGGTGGACAGTTAGCTGCCTCTGCCCCAGTGGTATCAGATGAGTGACAGCTTTGGTTGGAGCAGAGGTTTCAAAACAGAACTAATTCTAGCCAGGCTGTTACTCTGAAGGATGGGTCAAGGTTGCTAATCAATTAAGTACAGCCTGGTTACTCAAAGTGAGGTCTGGGACCCAACCACATTGGCATTACTCAAAGCATTGCTTGTTTGACATGCACAGTCCTAGGACCCACCCCTGATCTCCAGAGTCAAAGCAAGTATTTAAGATCCCCTGTGAAGATTCTTGAATCTGGAGGGTTGGGGTGGGGCTTGGGATTTTTGCATTGTTTCCAACAACCTCTCAGACGATGCAGATGTTGCTGGTCCAGGAACTATATTCTGAGTATGGAGAAGGCAAAGGACACCAATTTCAGATGAACTCAGCTTCTCTCTGATGAAATGAAAACTTTCCATGGGTATGTGGAGGAAGATGTGTGGCTCTCACCTTCTCCTCCTAGAGCTTGTGGTCATTTCCTGTACAAGGTTGGGTAGTATTTCTGCCAGAGGAGGATTAAAGAGGATTCCAAGTTCTTGTTTCTTCTCTGGAAGAAAGAATTCAGAGACCACCCACAGAAGCCCTGCAGCTGTCTATTTACTTCTATTGGATGGCTGAGCTGAAAAATACTGGCACTTTTTAGATGTGTAGTTAGAATCCATCTACAGTGGACATGCATCTTTGTCCAGCTGAGATTTACTTGAAAGTGTCTGCAGCGAGCAGTGGTAGTTAATGAAACCTGTGCTGGAGTCACAGAGGTAATCCCCTTCTTCCCTCTTCTCACCCTCCTTCCCTCCTCAAGAAAGTTCATTCCTTTGGAAAAATTCATTAACCTACTGCAACACTTCTCAATGGTGACAACTCTTAAGTAAAAGCAGACTGAGTTTTCCTACTCTTCACAGACAATTATTTCAGCTAAGAATCACACATTGTAGCAGAAAAAAAAATTGTTGCCTTATCTTGGGAATAGTACCCCTTGTTTAAAAACTGCCTAGAAGTGATTCCAGCTTTCTGTGTTACCAGCTGATCTTTAAGACTTATCAGAAGTTAAAGGGTGGAGGCTGGGAAGGGATGTAATGTACATTCAACATGTACTGTGCCTCATGAACATGGAACTCCTTAATCTTCTACACCACCCTGCGAATAAATATGGGAAGAAACTGATAAGCATGGATCAGAACTACTAGGTTCTCTGCTTTGTGCTAGGCATTATTACATTGGGCATGTAATTCAATCTTTTGCAGATTGGATGTGTGTGTGTGTGTATGTGTGTGTGTGTGTGATAATTTTATAGATGAATAAGGTGAGAATTGGGGGAAGTTTGTAGAAACTGCATAGAAAAGAGTTTAGATCTAACACCATGTACACTGCAGCTCATATTTTCCCAAATTTGTTTCAGTGAGAACCAAGCTGTATACTTTTAACATGGTGGCTTGCTTTTTATAGTTTCCAGATCGATGAGATTGCTTGGTGCAGGGACCAAGGAGCAATAGAATGTGACAGCAAAGAGTGTGGATGGAGTTGGTCCACTTATGTACAATTCCTGCCTCAACTGGGAGTTCAGAGGCCTCAGTTTCTTCAAATGTAAAATGGGATAACAATAGTCCTGCTGTCACAGGAATAATGTGAAGATTAATGATACCCCAATGTAAAAGTTTTTTGTATAGCACCAAAAAGAGAGTGAGCTAAATGTTAATTATCATTAATAATGTTAACATCATTGAGACAAGTACCTTTTGGCTAGAGGAATGAACATCACTCAATTCAGATCATGTGAATAGGGCAGGGTTATTGCAAAACTGAAGAGCAGCCTGAATGGAAAGCCCACTTTTTTAAGTCCTCGGGGAGTGCATGTCATTCTTACATCTGCTTCTCTAGTGCTGGATCATCCTGCCCTTGACTAGCATCCTCTATTTACTTCCCTTGCTCAATGCCCAATCAGGACACCTAAGGCCTGAGTCTGCACATCGTTTTACCCTAAGTACCTGCTATCGATTACCTATAGATACTCAGGACCTAATTTAAAATTAATGAGAGAGCATCTGGATAGTTAAAGGCTAGCCAGTGAATTGACCTCTTTGCTCTGGGGTTTGCTAGATGAGGTTTTACTTTCTGCTCTGGGGACTGACTCTCTGTGACAGGGCTGAGTTTGAGGCAAACACTAAGGTACCTAGATCCAGGATATGGATAAGTTATTTCAACATGTTTCCAAATCTCCTGTTCTTTCTCTTCAGAACCTTCAATTCATTCTTCTAACAGACACAGGTAACTAATTGGTATGGAGGGATCAGAATTTGAGATATTATTGGAGGTGATAAAATTGATTTCCCAGAAATGGTGAATTAGTAAAAGCAAGCAGTTGTGTGTGGACTTGTTTCTAGAAGAACTGTCATGGGCTTTAAGCCTTCTGCAACCTCTTTGGAACTTTTGACTATAAATTATCTCAGCAGACCTTCATAGGTGTTTCTCTGTGTCTCTTTTTAGACATATTGCTGCTGTTTTTCATTAGAGAAGAATCTGCTTGGAGAAAATTACTTTCTCAATCTTTTGCCTTTTTCATGGTCTGAAAGTTACTTGCAAGTTCTGGAGCCAAGGTTGTATCTTTTGTTTCAGGACCTAATTCCCCGATTGATGCTGGATGGTAGACCATCAGAGAGTAAACCAGGGGAGGTTAGGGGCTACCTCCAAAATTTAGGGGTGACTGACTAGGAACTTCAAGTTTTCTTTTTCAAGGAGAGGAGCCAATCATGTGGCAATCCTGAAATTTAAAATGGGATTTCTCATTTCCTTTTGTATCTACTTGAATGCATTAAAATGGTTGCAGCAATTTAGATCTTTAGAATTATTCTACTATAGAATATTTAAGCATCTCAAGATTCAGGAATTTGTTTAGTTATGATTAGAGTCAGCATGATAATTAAAGACCTGGGCTTTGGAGTTGGATATATTGAAATTGAATATTTACAGTTAACCAGCTCTGTGACTTTGGGTAAGCATTCCTTCCTCCCCTGTCTCCCTTTTCTTATTTGCAACATGATGATGAGGCTGTGGGAACTGATTCTACATGCTCAGTCCAGTGACAATACATGTTAAGTACATAAACCGTTCCAGGCATGCTGTAAATTCTGAGCTACCTTTAGCTACTATTCATACTTTAAAAAACATCCTTCAGTACAACTTTGAGGAGTTTGTATTTCTGTTGAAAATTGTTTAGTATGTTATTTGGTTTTCTATCTGTGGCTTTGGGTGAGAGAGTATGCCACCTCCCCTGTCCTTTTATTATCATAAAAGCCATGAACCTATTTCCAGCCATAGACTTCGAACCTGTTCCCAGCTACTACAGACTTTCTCGTGAACTGTGGCCTCTGAGAAACTTCTTTCAGACTTAAGGAAAACATCCTCCTACTCTCCCCTCTTCCTAGTGTTTGCTGCTTTCTGAAAAAAAAAAAAAAGAGGTAAGAAGCTTTTCCCTCCCATGTGGGTTTGATTGCCAATTTCAACCTCAGTTACAGCAACCCTATTAGTATATAGGCTCAATTTGTTTTGTCCGTTTTTCCCCCATCTGGGTATTCCCTGTTTATTTTTCATTAACCTTTATTTAAGAAAAACATACATAAGAGCAGCTAACATTTACTGAATGTTTGCTATGAATCAGCCACTGGGTAAGTACGTTTTAGGCTTTATCTCATTTAATTATCGCAGAAGCACTGTGAAGTAGGAATTAGAATCATCCTGTTTTGCAAGTGCAGAAACTCAAGCTCAGAGAGATTAAGTGCCTGGCTGATTTGAATCTTGGTCAAACACAAAAGTCCATGTGGCGGCTCCATTCCACTCCTCCCACCCCAGAGTATACATATCCCTTGGGTCTGCTTTCCAACCCTCTTGGGGACTAGGTGGTTTTGAATACTTTTCACCAAAATAACCAAATACCATCATCTGATTTTACAGCTCCTCTACTTACTGTCTTTGTGCTCTTTCTGTTTCTCTTTAACCTTCCTTGGCCTCAGTTTCATTGACCCTTTCTCCTGCTCTTAGTTTCACAGCAGGAAGTTGACAACCAACCAAAGGAGGCAGAGCCTGTGTTGTCATGAGTGTGTGCCATTCTCCCCTCCCCTCCTCTCCCATTCACTATCTGATCCTCTGAGACCAGTTGCCATGTCCTCTCACCTCTGGATTCCCCAAAGAGGCACTCAGCCAGTGTGCTAAGAGATGATGCTGTTGCCCAAGGAAGTGGCAGCAATGCCATTTAGGAAAGGTTGTAAGTGAAAGTGTGGACCAAAAATCAGGCAGAGACTCAAAGCTGGTATCACAGTTTTCCAAGTTTGGGGGCCAGATTGTCACATATACTAAAACTTAAACCAACTACTTTTTAATTTTTTGATCTAGGGCAAATATTCATGTGAGCAATGGGAATGGGAATGATGCCTACCTTGAAGCTTTGAGAGATGCTGATAAGATGACTAACTTGGGAGCCTGCCATGGTGCCTGGCACTTAGTAACTCCAGGCATGCTATCACCTCTGCAGCCACTAGCTGCTCAGGAGCATGTTCTTTGGGCAGCAAGCTTCTTTTCTCTACTTGTTATAAGAATTCAGGAAACTAACTTAAAGGTGCTGGGTCAAGTGTAGCACTGGCCTTGCCAATTGTATGAAGTTGGTCAAATTGCTTTGTGTATTGAGCTTTTGTTTCTTCATCTATTATATGTCTAGAATAAAATAGTGTGCAACTTACTTGGGTGAGGAATTTTGAGAAAGTCCTTTTGACATGGTCAAAATATAATATTTCCCTTTGATGTTACCAAGAAATATGTATCACAAGTTTTCCTAACACTCCCTGACCCATTCCTCATTCTGTCTCAGACTCGTGTGTGTGTTCGTGTGTGTGTGTGTGTGTGTGTGTGTGTGTGTGTGTATAGTGGAGAGGGTGTCAGCTGTGGGTTATTTCTATTAATTGAAGCTCAGAAACAGGGAGAAGGTCCCTGTTTTACATATAATTTGATAATGAAATAAAACAGCTGTGTGAAAGCTTTTTAGTTTGATGTAATCCCACTTGTGTAATTTTACTTTTGTTGCTTGTGCTTTTGGTGTCATATCCGTGAAATCCTTGTGAAGATCAATGCAAAAG
This sequence comes from Spermophilus citellus, assembly GCF_964194105.1. Taxonomy (NCBI): domain Eukaryota; kingdom Metazoa; phylum Chordata; class Mammalia; order Rodentia; family Sciuridae; genus Spermophilus; species Spermophilus citellus. The sequence goes on along the minus strand of NC_138195.1, from coordinate 56,698,043 downwards.
AAACAATCAAAAGAGTGAAAAGATAAGCTGCAGAATAGGAGGAAATATTTGCAATCCATATGTGTGATAAATGGTTAATATTCAAAATATATAAGGAATGAACTCCTATAACTCAATAGTGAGAAATAAAATAACCCAATTTAAAAATAGGCAAAGAACTTAAACAGACATTTCTTCAGAGAACATATACACATGGTCAACCTGTATTTGCAAAGATGTTCAACATCACTAGTCATCAGGGAAATGCAAATCAAAAGGGAGGTACCACTTGTTAGGAAGGCTATTACCTAAAAGCAAAACAAAAACTCAAGATAAGAAATGCTAGAAAGGAGGTGGAGAAAAGGAATTATTATACACAGTTGGTGGGAATGTAAATTGGTACAGCCACTATGTAAAACAGTATGGAGATTCCTTAAAATTTTAAAATTAGAACTACCATATGATCCAGAAATCCCACTTCTGGATATATATGCAAAGGAATTAAAATCTGCATGTCTTAGAGATATCAGCATTTCCAAGTTGTTATAGCATTATTCAAAGTAGCCAAGACATAAAAGAAACCTAATATCCATTGGAGGAAAATATATGAAGAAAATGTGGTACGGACACACAATGGAATATTATTCAGCCTTAAAAGGAAGGAAATCCTGTCATTTTCAATAATATGGTTGAATTGGAGAATATTTTATTAAATGAAATAAATAAGATGCAGAAGAACAAATACTACATCAGTCCACTTTTATGATAAATCTGCAACACCTAAGCTCATAGAAACAGAGATTAGAATGGAGGTTGCCAGGGGCTGAAGAGGAGAGAAATGGGGAGCTGTGATTCAATGAGATTCAATTCTAGAGATATGCTGTACAACATGCTTTCCAAGATGGTGATCCATATGGACTTGCAGAGACAAGGGTGTGAAGAGGACATGGGATCTAGCAATTTGGTAGCAGGATCCAGGCATTCCATCTATGTACTCTTCTACTGTTGATAGGGGCGATTCTTGCTTTCTGTGAGAGAATATGAATAGTTCTATTAGTTCAGCTATGCAGGAAGAGCCCTCTCCCTGCGATCAATTCCAATGCTGTCAGCAAGCAACTGAGATGTTCGAAGCAGATGGGCAGCCAAATCTTCTTCTTCTCCCTGCCTCTGCCTTCATAGTCAAGAGCTGATGGAGATCTCTTTCCATAAATCATTAGCCCAACCACACCCACATGGGGAGAAAGCAGCATTTTGTGTTTTCATATTTTTTTTTTAAAGCCACTCGAACTATCATGCTTTGTAAGCATCCTTAGATTTCAGTGAGTAAATCATTAATATCCAATTTGGGAAAGTCAGTGGTATGTAACTGCAGCATTGGCAAAGTAAATGGAAAGTGGAAGGCTATGAGCAGAGTATTAATTATCCTGTGCTGTGGACAGAACGCATGCAGGTGTTTATGGGTTCCATCTAGCTGGCTGCCATGGAGGTGCTGGCTGTAATCAGAAAGATTCATGCCCAAGGGACACATCTTCCAGCTCTCTGGTGAGCAGCCCTCTAGCCCAAGCAATATTCTTGCTTCAAATTAAAAAAAAAAAGAATCTCTATCAATAATGTTAAGGTGGATAGCATCTGAGCCACATCTTTCCCTTAGGCAGGTTTTGTTAGGATAACCATTCTAGACACTCTTAAATAAACACTTAAAAGAAAATGAGAACAGACATCACCTTAGGGAATTACACCAAATGAGTCTAGGATGGGAGACTCCCCTCTAACATGGGGATTGATAAATGTACCTTGAGATGAGTATTAATCGATATATAAAATGGTGGGAATTAAAAAAAAACCTAAGATAATTGATAGTCTCATATTTTTCCTCTGGTTCTTTTGACATTTTTTACTTAATCTGAACCTCAATTCTACTTTTTTTTTTCATTTATTTGGCTTCCTGGAAATTTCCATTTTCAGTTCAGAAAACTGTTATTGCTGCTAAAGATACTTTTTGTGTAGCATTATTCTGATGTAATTGTGCTGTAAGCCCTCTTCCTCCACAAGTGGGGAGGGTGGGCAGGCCACAGGGACGATGGAGCAGACCATGCCACTCTGCTGTGGAGACTTGACTCAGAAGGCAGGAGTCATGAGTACTCCCCTGCAGTGCTCAGGCTGTGACTCTCCACTGGCCCAGGACTGGTCTTGCTCTGTTGCAGTGTGGGCTGAGGCTGACCACTTTCTACACAGGAGACAAAGCTGCTGTTCTGGGGGATGAACTTGAGGGCATTTTTTAGGGAGTCTGATCTCTTTTAGGCCATGTTCTCTGGAACTGCAAAGTAAACTCCTGTTCAGTGAATAGTTGGGCAACCATGGGTGTTTATACAGTTCATGCATTACTCCATGGTGACACTGGACATCTAGACAAAGAAAATAAATGAAACAAAGCAACATTTTGCTGGGTAAATAGGACATACCCTCCTAGAATGAGGACCACAGTCTTAAATGGAACAACATACCTATGTGTGCACATGCACACTCATCTTGCTTCCTATTCTCAACTGCAAGAATGAAGTTTCTGACTTAATTTGGCATAAAATGAAAATTTAATATGATTTTATTTCCATTCTCCCTATGTTTTCTATTCCATCCTTCCTTTCCTTATCATCTTTCTTTAAATGTTATCATATATTTTGGGACTTTAGATTAACACATTTATTTCTTTGTAATGCTAATAGTCTATTGTATGCTACATACTAATTGAATCATTTTACATTTAAAACAATGTTTATTTTTGACATTTATATAAGTTTCATAACCTTTTAAGTTTTTTTTTTAAAACTTGATTTAATGATTATATTGTTTTTATATACTATGACTTCCTTGGTTCTGTTTTTTTTAGTTCATCTTTTGGCAATGTGGAATGTCTATTTTTAGCATGCATGATTTGGAAGTATATGGCAAGTGGACTTGGACCAGCTTCGAGATACTCTTTGTGCCCTCATACATGAGATAAGCTTCCCAGGATCAGAATGCTGAGGTCATGATTTTTACTTGAAAATATCTTGTAGAATTCCTGTTGTAAGATTTTAAGAAGTTGTCATCTGTTTTGTTTTTTTGTTCCACTGAAGTGATGATTTAATCTTGTAGCATGCTCACAATTTATTTCTTTGACTTTGAAAATTAAAAATAATAATAAAACTAACTACAAGGTCACCAGGATCAGCAGCTATGAACATCATATTATTATTTTGGCCTTTCACTTGGGGATTTCTTTTGATTGCTTGCTCCAGTTGGCATGAAGCAGGCAAGGAGTTGGGATGTTCTTACATGAATATAAAAAAGGAAGAGAAGCAAAGACATGTGGACTCTGCAAGGGAATAACTATGTGTCAAACTGTGATGTCCAAATTGGACTAGGCTGAGAGTCCATGGGTAATGCCATTGTTATAGTTTAGGTGTAAGTTGTCTCCCACAGCTCATGTGTGTGACAGTATAAGGATGTTCAGAGGTGAAATGATTAGGTTATGAGAACTTTAACCTAGTCTATTGGTAATCCACTGATGGATTAACTGGGTGGTAGCTGTAGACAGGTAGGGTATTACTGGATGGAGTTTGCCTTTGGGCTTTATATTTGTCTTCGTTGAGTAGAGCTCTCGCTGCTTCCTTGTTTCCATGTTCTGAGCTGATTTCTCCTGCTATGCTCCTCTGCTATGATGTTCTGCCTCATCTTGGGTCCAGAGCTATAGAGTCTACTGGCCATGGACTGAACCTGTGAAGCTATAAGCCAAAACAAACTTTGCCTTCGTTAAGTTGTTCTTGTTAGGTCTTTTGGTCACAGTGATGAAACAGCCATCATGGAGAGAGTCATTGCATTGGAGATCTTGATAAGGATGAATGATGAATAATTATATCTCTGGTAAGTACTAAAATAAGTAAACTGGAAGAGAGGAAGAGTAGAGTACCTAAATTGGGACATGGTGATGGTCCTGTTTCATACAGGGAATGCCTGTGTGATGATGGGGGTAGAAAGGATGGGGTGAGATGGTATGGAGGTCCAGAAAACAATTGGCTAGGCTGGGTTTGGGATAAGTTATTCACTTGGATGTTAGATTTGCTGAGAGAATGATCAAGTAGAGGTATAAAGATAGACCGGATTCTAACAATGGAGAGGAGGTGCAGGGTATGACCAGGAGGTCAGGTGACTACAGGCTTTAAGTAGGTGGATGGTTGTGGGGCATAGCCTCTAAGCAGAGAGGGGGAGGGTCTACGTGGAAGTACAGTGTGGGTGTGGCAATGAGGACTCCCAGTCTATTCCCATTACACTGGGGGAGGTGAGAGGAACAGGCATTGGGCGGAGGCAGTGGCCTCAGAGGACAGCCAAGTTAAAGAAGAAGGGGAAAGGAAGTTCAGGAGGATATTTAGGTGTTTCCTGTTATAGGTCATGTATTCCATGTATTCAAGAGCAGGGTGGGCCAGAGACAAGGATGACCAGGTTAACATGAGGGATGACCTGACTGGTAGTGGGCAACCATGACAGTGAAATATTTAGCGGTCACTGAGGCAAACAGGCATGAAAAAGAGGTTGGCTGGTGTCATTCTTGTGTGACTTGTGCAGTTGCACAGGGCCCCATGTTTAGGAGGGCTCCAGGCTTGGTGTAATACTCTCCAACTGCCATCTTAAAATTCTTAATACGTTTTGAACAAGGAGCCCTGTGTTTTCCCTGTGTTTTGCTCTGAACCCCAGGAATTATGTAGTTGATTTTGGGAAGGAATTTAGGTGTAACTGTGTCTGGGAGGAAGTTGCTGTCCTCATGTCGACTGACTGGACTTTATCAGATCTCTGTTCCCTTCCCAGCAATCCTGGTACAAACTGCTTATCAATTCACTCTCCTAAGACTCAGCCTTTCTTCCTTTCCCTAAACCCCCCATTTTGTGTATTTGAGGGGTTCTGTTTGGTTTTGTTATTCTAGCTTTGTGGGTGGTGGGTGGAAGAGTGGAAACATTAACCATTTTCTCAATCCCGACTATTCTATAGGATATCTTATAGAAGTTCCTAATGTGAGAATGTCCTCATTTCTTTGTCTCCATCACCGATAATAGATTTTCCTCTAATTTTACAGACATTGGACACTTAATGAGAATTGGGGTGTAACAAGAATGGAAATATATGTATGTGCAAAGTGCCATTATAAGACAAGATTTTTTTCCTATTAATATATTCTCTTCTAACCCTTTAAAGGATCAGGGCAGATATATTTGCTTTCCAAGTTCTCTTTGCTCTGAGAGACACTTGTATCATTAGACATAGCTGATGGCTGAGTATATAATTTAGTTTTGGTAAGTTGCCAGTATTCTTTGTTACCCAACTATTAATGCAAGGAAAAAGAACTACTGACTGCACGAAAATCAATTCAGGGCTGACCTTGTAGCAACCGATTTAGTATGAATAGGTTATTTCCTTCTGAAAAGAAATTATGTTTTCTTTCTTTATCTCCTTTCTTCTTCTTTATGACCTGTTGCCTCTATTGACCACATACACTTGCAAATACCAATATCATCAATTACTGTTGTATTTCCCATTAAGAGTATGAGGGGAAAAAAAATCTCAACATAACGGAGATGAGTTTCCAGCTCATTCAAAATAAGATCTAAATGAGCAAGATTTACCAGGGAAATGACCTTATTCATCTTGTTCATTCTTTACGTTTTACCTCACTTAAGGAGGATGAGAATCAAATTCTTTTTACTTTATGACACTCAATGTAACCTACACAGCCCATGACAGTTATGTATGTGAGGAGAAGGATGTGGGGGGGCTTTTGAATGCCATCGACTCAGCCAAATACCAGTGCTTTCTGTTCATTTCAGCAAAGAGTATGGATGTCTAATAAAGATGCTAACAAAACATCAAACAAACGAGCTACTATTGGAAGGGAATGGGGGCCCTGGAATTTATTATATGTTTACTGTGTTAGCTGTCAGTTCTACTTTCATTTGTCATCTCAGCAGATGAAATGACAACCCATGTGGTTCCTTTCTCATTTCTTCTATAACACAGCTGATACACAGAGAGATTAAGGATGTTGGTTCAGTGTTATAAGTCACAGGCAAAGCCAAAACAGATCAAGAAGTGAAGCATAGACTTTTCTCAATTCTCTTTATGGTAGGTATGTTCTGATTCTAATATGGAGGCATGTAAAATTCTAGCTCAACAGTGAAAATGGATGTCAGTATGTTCTGATTCTAATATGTAGGCATGTAAAATTCTAGCTCATCAGTGAAAATGGATGTCAAAGCACATTGTTAGTAGAGATTTCCTGGCCATTTGGGGTTGATGTGCATGCTTGGAGCCTAGTGCTATTCTGAAGTAGTGTCTGGTATATCCTGCTTTGCTGGTCATTCCCAGTATTTCTTGCCAGTTCAATTCACTCACCTGGAGGGCTGTTGTTTGTATGGGGGTGGGGATGAAAGATAATTAAGATACTTTACATTTGGAAGACTAACACTTATACCCATGGACATTAAAGTTATCATTTTCCAGCAAAAGTGTAAGTCCCAACCGTTATCTCAATAGCTTTTTAGTTTTTTCTTTGTGATTAAGAGAGTTGGCATATAAAAGTAAAACAAAACAACAATGAAAACATTCGTGTCTACACTTCCTGTTTGTTTCCTGTTTCCAGCACATTATGCCTGCCTCTTTACCCTCTTCCATGCAGATGCCCTTGTTGGAAGTTTAAATCCCATCTTCACGGTATGATTATCTTCCAGGCAGCCTTCCTCTGACTCAGGTGCACAATGGGAGTGCATCTTGGCAAGATGGAAAGGGGAGCCTCCTGCCAGTGACCTTGTATCCCTCTTAGGATGGAGCTGGTTGGAGGTTTCAAATTTGTGAGGCAAGTGTAATTTTCTAATAAAACACCTGACTTCAATACACATGAGGCAGTTGTCTAATTTGTGGGAAATTCCATTTGGTGTCCAAAGAGAGGTTATATTTCTACATTATCCAATTTTAAAAATGCTTGGACTCCTGTTTTCCTTAGCAATATGGGATGTCTTCCATTTAAAAGATCTAAAACATGCAACTTGTTATTTCTGTATAATCTGGCCTTCTAAATTAAACACAAATGAACTCCTTTCCTTCCTCCCTGCTTTTCTTTCTTTCCTAAATATTAGTGAATAGACACTATGTGGTGGGGACTAAAAATTTAGACTAAGAGAATCTGAATGACGATAGGCAATTGGTATATAAAAACTCCAAATGTTAAAAAAAATATATAGGTGAAGGGCATCAGAGAAAGTTGTATTTGAGTTGCACCTGGAAGGTGGGTGTGAATTTTCCATGCTAGGAAGGCAGAAGAAAGGGTACCTCAGTCAGAGAAGAGTCATGCAATTGCGTGACTTGGTTGGCAAAGAGTAATTGGGGGTGAATACTGCATAAGAATGTGAAGAATGGCAGAAAGTGAGGTGGAAAATGAGGGGGGCTATTGAATGTCACAGTCCCTTATGGACATGGGAAAGACTGCATGCTGTGCTACAGGGATGGAAGTCATTGCAAGTCTTAAATAAAAGGAACACTATGGGCATATTTGTATTTTAGGATAAATCTAATGATGTGACATCTTAATGCATTATTTGTTGCTATAACGAAATGCCTGAGGCTGAGTCATTCATAAAGAAAATGTTTATTTGGCTAATGGCTCCACCTAAGATTAGGCAATTGCATCTGGTCAGCTTCTGGTGAAGGCTTTCATCATTGTAATATCAGAGAAGAGAAAAGGGGAGAGTGGGCACTTCAGAAGGAGCACATATGCAAGAGAGTCTGAGGGGAGATGCCAGTCTCACTACATAACAGCCCACTCTTGTGGCAGCTAATCTAGTTCCAAGAGACCTAACTTTCCCACAGGACTCAATCAAGTCTCTCAAGTAAAACAATTCGTTTATGAGGGTGGTGCTCTTGTGTCCCAATCACCTCTCAAAGGCCATGCCTCCTGGCAATATCTCAATGAGGGATTAAGCCTCAGTATGTGTAGGGTAGATTGAGTTGGATGGGAACGAGGAGGGTCTAGAGACCAGGAGGCTGTAGCTGGGGCTATATTGCTAGTCTAGCTAAACACCTGATTTGGGTTAACTGATGATGTGAATAAGGAGTAATAATATATCCAAGGGTCATTGTGGAGACTGACTGGGTGGGACTTGGTTACTGATTGGGGTCTGGGGTCGTGGAAGTGAGAAAAGAACTAAGAATGGCCCCAGTTGCTCGATTGGACGACTGAAGTGGTGATGGTGCTGCTTACAAAGGTGAAGGGTGTAGGAAAATAAAGTAGGTGCTGGAGAGGATGGTGGGGAAGAGGCAGGCAGGTTGTATTTCAGCCTCTGCCTTTTCTAGCCTTGGTCACATCAGGTAAAGACCCAGTTTACCCCAGGATGATACTCAGTTTATAACAGGGTGATTACTTCCTGTTTTACACTGACCTTCGAGGCTCACCAGGATGCTGCCACATGGAGAAGCATGACATCCCAACTTCTCCCATTCAAATGGATACAGGCAAAGCTAATCAGCAACATAATAGCAAGGAGGTGTTTGAAACTCAGACTGAATGATGAAGGCAAGCCAGAACTTTCTCTAATGCAATGTGACATTGGTATTAGGCCAAAGCTTACTGTTAATAAATTTTAGCATTGTCCCTAAGTCACAATCACTCAGTATTCAGAAAAGGTACCTATGTAGCTTATAAGTCCAAGCCAAATGCCCAGAGTCATTATGCTCCCCTGATGACAATTTGCATTCCTCAGTGCCTGGCATTGCCACTGGTGATTAGAACAGTGACAATGTTCTGGCCAAAATGTTCTCTTGGGGAGTCACTTTGCACCTGCTGGAGGAATAGATGTGGTGAGTGAAGCAGACAGATACAGGCTACCCAGCCAAATACAGGACAGATAGAACAGAAGCCCTAAAATGTTGTTGAACCAGGACATTGCATGAAGGAGAAACACATTTTCAGCTAATTACTAACTAGCCCCTGTTTTATGCAAGTCATTCCAATGGAAAATACTCTTGCTGACCAATTTGTCCAAAAATATTTACACCACATGCAAAAGGCAAAGTCCTGGGGTTGGTGAAATAACTTGATGGTATCTTCAGCTATTTGTTGAGGGTCAGGGAGTATAACAGAAAATAGTTATCCTGTGCTCCCTATCAAGAATCACTAAACAAGCTGCTGGAGAAACATTCTTTGCTTGTAGGTCCTGCAATCTCCTGTTGACAAAAATCTGGGGAAGAAGCTAAAAAGAAGAGACATCTTTGATGGATGAGATCTCATCACCACTTTCTGGAACACGGAGTCTCACCAGTTCCCCATGATTTGTGACATTCCTGCCTGTCCTCTGTGTTCATCGTCATCCGTAGGAATGGAGGCTTTGCAGTTGTCCGACCCAGGACCAGCATGGCCCATCAAATTTTATCTGTATTTTCTGAGTAAGGAAAAATTTACCAACCACAAATCCAATTGAAGGCAGGAGCAATTAATGTGGAACATGCACAGCTAAATAAGCTATTTAAATGTATGGCTACAAATTCCCAGGTCTGCCCATTTGGAGGGGGACCAGCAAATTGAGTCCCCAAGGAACATTCCAGAACTGAATGCCAAGCAGATATCTAAGTGCAAAATCCCAGAGGAGTTGTCAGGAGATGTTTATGAAAGATTTTTATAAGACATTGGTGAGGTTCAGTGGTGGGGATTCTCCATAAATGCTCTGGGTAGGCAGAATTCTGGAACTAGGGGCAAATCATTTACCATTCCCCAAATTTCCAGATGCATTGAAGTTTGGTGAGAAAAACACAATAGTAAATGGAATATGAGCATTAACTGCGTGCGCAGTAACTTGGCAGTGTGATTTCTGGGTAGTCTGTGAATGGACAAATTACCCCTCATTCTCAAAGTCATAGGAAGGTAGGATAAAACAGATTCATAAATATCACATTCCTCTTTCTTAGAAACTTTTAAGATCACACCATCTTGCATGACTCATAGAATTATATACAGGGATGTTCAACTTCAAACAAAAGTTGGAAGGATACTCAGAAATGGGGTTGGCTAGAGTAGCTGAAAACACAATTACAACTTCTGACTTGAAAATTTTCTTAGCCTCATAAAGTAAACAATGTTAATGGTTTCTATTAGGGAGTCTCAAGGAGTCGATGAATTTTGCTTCTTTTCTTCTAGACTTCTAGACTTCATTAGTCATCTTGTTTAAGGGAATAATTCTTCATCCATGTCATTTTTTTTTGGTGTGTGTGTGCTGAGGATTGAATCCAGGGCCTTGTGCATACGAGGCAAGCCCTCTACCAAGGGAGCTATAACCCCAGTCTCTCATTTTAAGTATTCAAAAGCAAGAGACTGTTTGTGATTAAAAATTATTCAAAATATAGGAAATTTGGTGAACATTTATGAGGTTGAACTCTTCATTTCCTGGAACTGTCCTGGAATCAACTAACTGGGTAATAAACAAAATGTTATAGCGCTACTACAAAATTATCATTAATAAAAGAAAGGATCCTGATTTGGAAATATATCTTCACAGTCTCCATATATGAAAAAGAAATTATTCAACCAGGACACCCGCAAACCTGCAATCACAAAATTCTCTAGCTATGGGTTATCTTTGGAATCCTTTACGGAGATTTTATAGAGAGGTAAAATGAATTAGAATGAGTGTCAGGAAGCTTTATCATTAACACATAACCAAGGTTAGGCCAACCACTCAACCTTCCTGGCTTCCCTTTTCTCATTTGTGTCATGACAAGTTTAGATGGAGTGATTCCTGAGGGTGGGCTTCTATGCCCTGCACATCACTATTCAACTGCAACTGCAGAAGACTTACAACCTTGCTACTCAGATGCTCAGGTGTATCCTGGGACCAGCACCATCTGCATCACCCTCAAGTTCTTGTAAGAAATGCAGCTACTCAGCCCCCACCCCAGGCCTACTGAGCCAGAATGTGTACATGGACAAGATTCCAGACATGAACATCTGTGAAGCATTGGTCAGAACATGCTGTCTGTTTTCTTTTGAGGTTGGTGATCTTGTTTGCCTTTATCAGCCTCCTTATCTCTTGTTGCACTACTTTCTTTGCTGATAGCCTGTGTGTATTCCTTCCCTAGGTACTTTGGTTTCTTCCTTTCTCCACTGTATACTTCAAACAGACTGCTTCAAACAGACTGAGTTCCTTGCAACCAAGCTACCACCATCTAGCTTGTATGTGTTAATTTGTTCAAGTCAACTGTAGTAATTAGAGTTGTAGGTAACTGATACCATATGTTGTCTGATATGTTGTAACATACTATATGTTGTCTCTTTAAAAGTCTTTCAGGATTTTTACACATAGCTATCTGATTTGTTCCTATCATCTCTTCAGTATCTTGAGGGATTGTTTCTAGACACCACCTCCTGCCAAGGATATCAAAATCTCTGGACATTCAAGTACATGGCATTGTATTTTTATATTTAACTTATGCACATCCTCTGGTATACCTTAAATCATCTCTAGATTACTTAGAATATCCAATACACTGTGCTATGTAAATAGCTGTTATACTGCATTGTTAGAGAATAATAACAAAAAAGTCTTTATTTATTCACTACAGATGAAATTTTTTTAAAAAATATTTTTATTAGTTGTTGATGGACCTTTATTTTATTTATGTATTTATATGTGGTGCTACAAATCGAATCCAGTGCCTCACACATGCTAAGCAAGCACTCTACCACTTAGCCACAACCCCAGACCCAGATGCAATTTTTTTTCCTCCTAAATATTACCAATCTGCAATTGGTTGAAACTGTGGACACAGAACCCAAGAGTATGGATGGCCAATTGTATTTACTGAAATGATTGATCTGGTGCCTAGATTAGACAAAAGAGACAGGGCTCTCATCTAAATTCCACCTTAGCAGCCTTACACTTGCCAGGGAATGTTGCAAGCACATCAAAAAGTACATATTTGCTTTCCTTCACTGTAAACCTTCTATGGCCTGAATACATCAGAAACTAATAATTCACATATCTTCGTTCAAAGGTGACTATGAAACATATATTTGTTATGTCTGAGTTGTTCCACGAGGTTAAGACTAATTACTGTGTGAATTCTAGCTCTGAGAAATGATTCCAGAGTTCTAGTTTCAAGGACAGACATTACCAGACAATTATGCTATGATTATATAGCAATTGATTTTCAGTTTTGAAGGTCACGATTAATAGAATAAATATAGTGCAAATATAACATTTGTGTTTTAAAACTTCTTTTCTACTGGAAGAGAAAATCATTTTCTCCTGAGATTGCTGAGCCAGCTCTCTTTGTGCAAACAAAGACCCCTCCTGTTATTAGTCATTGCTGGAAACAGTAGAGGTGGCTGCTGGGCCACAACCTGTGTGGCTACCACCAGAGATGGGACTACTATTAGCCTGGGAAATCACTCTTTTGCTTGATGAGTTCAGATTTATAGCCCAAAGAATTTGTCTAGGATGAGAAAGTAAAGGAGGCAGCTCAGGACCAAGTGGGACAGGGTCCATAGGCAACACTTGTTATGGATGAGCCTTTTTTTTTTTCACATTCACAGTTTAGAGTGTGATAATCAAGCCCTTCAAGAAGGCAGCTATAGGATTTTTGAGGCTTCTCACTTAAACCAAGGGTTGCAAACTATGGCTCATGGGCTAAATGATGCCAGCTACCTATTTCTATTGAATAAGGTTTTAGTGAACCACAGCCATCCTTATTCATTTGTATACTGTCTATCACTGAGTAAGGTCCAATAGAGACTCTATAGCCTGTAATACCTAAAATATTTATTTCTGGTCCTTTACAGAAAAGTTTTGCTGACTCTTGCCTTATATTCATTTCATTTCTAAGTTGTAAGTATTAGAGAGGAAGGGATGTGAATGGATTTCAATTAGGATCAGCATTTCTGATGAAACCTCATCCTACCATAATGCAAACTTTGTCCCTGAACAATAGTCAAAGTTTATGACTCCTTGGGTTTCTCAATAAAATGGCCTATCTTGGGTGAAATACCTGGGAATCTATCCTCCTAATAAATTGAGCTTCTGAAGTCACACCATAGCTGCCTCAGAACTTGATTCTTTGGTAATCATGCAACATATAGTCATTTTTCCACCTCTAATGTCCTTACACTCAATTACTGCTTTCAGAAACCATTTGGTTAATTTGCTTTAATTTGGCATAAGTTTAACTCCCACTTTTTGGCTTTTAGGCACTGTGTACACAGGGTAAGTTGTGGTGGAGGTAGGGAGGGGGTACTGGAACATCCACCCCAAATTCATATGTTAAAATCCTAATTCCCAAGGTGATAGTATTACGATTTGGGGCCTTTTGAGAGGTGAATGAGACTTTTCCCCAATAAAAGAAACCTCTGTGGGTTTCTTTGTTTCTTCTGCCATGTGAGATATAATGTGAAGGGACCATCTGTGAGGGATGGGTTCTTACTAGACCTTCTATTTGCCGGGGTTTTGATGTTGGACTTATCAGTTCAATAAGTTTCTGTTGCTTATGAGCCACCCAGTTTATGGTATTTCATTATAGCAGCTCAAATGGAGTAAGGAGCTAGAGAATCTTGAAAAAATATGCTGGTGTGTGCCTTTCTGAATCACTCTGAGGTCACCAGGATACTAAATGCAGAGCTCAGACCACTTATGGATCATGCAGCTTTAGTTGCAGACAGTATCAATAAGACTCTGTTCTCCCACTCAGGCTGCAAAAACCGTTTAATATTTTAAGCAGAGAAAGAACATCAGGTGTCACTAAAGGAAACTAAGAGTCCCCCTTTTCTTTTTCTTTTTAATTTAGAAGATGAAATGCACATGCATCTTATAAATTTTAATTGTCAAAATTTCCTTGTTATAGTTTTATTAATCAAAAGTCAATTAAAATACAGAAATTCTATTATATCTTTTCAGACTAGACATTTTGAGTTGAGCCCTGGAAGATATTAAATGAAGTCTCCCTCTTCTCCTTTTATGAAGAAATTGCTTAGAGAAAGCAGGAGAAGAAAGTGTAAAGATATCTCACAGGAGATCATGGCTGGCAGGAATTATTTTCAATATTTCACCTTGATTACTCCTGAGTATCAAAATCCTTTAATATATCATTGGCACAGTATGAGGCAATTAAGAATAGAAAGCAAGCTTTCAATCATGGCCTGTGGAATTCCAGGTTGTGCTTGCAGAATTGGGTAGCTAAATGCCAGTAATTACATTATGATAAGCTTCCAGATTCAGATTCCCCAGCAAGAACAATCAAACTGATAAGTGTCTGGGACAAAGTCAAAGCAAAGTCAACCCAAATGGACACTTGTAAAGGACAAGTTTTGACTTCTTCAATTAAAAAAATTTTTTTTTGTTCCTCCATAAGATCTAGATTGCCTTATATCATAAGAAAGCAATTGAATAACTGTATAGAATTTAGAGAGCAGTCTTTACAGTCAGAACAGGTTTTGGCTTGTAGCTCCACAGTTAGTACACTAGTGGTACACTCTCGGACAAGTTCGTTGAGTCCCAGTTTCCTCATTCACACCTTATCTGTTAATGTATGTGGAATTGATGAAATACAGTAGTCTCCCCCACCTCTGGTTTTACTTTCTGCCATTTCAGTTATCCACAATCAATCATGGTCTGAAAATATTAAGTGGAAAACTCTAGAAGTAAATAATTCATCAGTTTTAAATTGAATGCTGTTCTGAGTAGCATGATGATATTCTGCCAGGGCTTGCCCAGGACATGAATTATTCCTTTGTCCAGCAGATCCATGCTGTATACGTTAGCTGGTGGTTAGGCACTTCTTAGACATGTGAGTTATCAGATCACCTGTTAAGATATTGCAGTTTTTGTGTTCAAGTAACCTTCATTTTATTTATTAATGGCCCCAAAGTACAAGAAAGTTGATGGTGACAATTTTATGACACTATATTCTTATAGCTGTTGTATTTTATTATCAGTTGTTGTTTATCTCTGTGCTTAATTTTCAAATTAAAAGCAAAGCCAGCCCAAATGAACATATCATGGGTATGTATATATAGGAAAAATACAGTATTGTATGAAGTTTTAGGCATCCCCTGTGGGTCTTGGAACATAACAGGGAACTCCAGTACCATCTAACATTCCAGGCACTATTCTGCACATTAATGTTAATAAATTACTAATAAGTAAGTGAACAGGTGAGTGGATAGCTTAATATATTTTAAAACCATATGCACTCTAGCATTTAAAGGAGATGATATCAAACACTACATTTTGTTTTGAATCCAAGTAGCAGAATTGACTGCCATCTTCATCTGAGGGACTTATTTTGAAAGTTGGTTGGGTGTTTCCAAAACCACACTATTGAAGGATCAGGAAAATGAGAACCTAAATCAGAGTCTAACTGCTTCCTACTAAATCCAGGTTATGTATCTCTCAGATCCACCTGTGCATACCTGCCTCTTGGGCCTAGGCTGATGTCTTGGAAAGCCTTGTATATGCTTTTAGCTTCTTGTTTCCTGATACCCCAAGTTATCTCAGCTGTCCCTAGAGGCTAAGGATGCGCTTCTACACTTCTCCATTGCTGTGAAAGCTCCAATGCCAGGTCCAATTTGACCAGTTGAGGAGATTTTACCTCTCCCAGAGGCTGTTCAGCGGCATCTGAGTGACACAACCTTGAAACAAGGGGGAGTTAGATCCCTGAGGGCAGCTTTAACCAAAAAGACCATTGCACAGGAGATAATAAGGAGTCATCAGATAAATTATTCACCTTTCTTTCCCCTGAAGGACTTTTGGAGACATAGTTAGCCAAATGACCAATAATCAGCTGGGTTTTCTGAGAAAGTGATTTCCAGCTCTGTGATAAACTATTGTATTGTTTCATGTGTTCACTTCATTTTCCATCCATGTCTCCACTCTCGATTCCCTGAGATTGCTAGTTTCAGTAAAGATTTGGCATGTAAACTTTGCTTCAATTTTTATTTTCTGGAACCGAGACAATCACTAGGGGGTGACCCTAGAAAGTAGACCTCCCAAATGGGACTTTGGGATTGGATTTCCCAGTTATCTGAAGTCACCCCAGAACACATTTCTAATAATACCTTGAATGTGGTGGTGCCACAGTGTTGGTGTGAGGAGCAGTGCTGGGAACAGAAGTGGCTAATGAGCCTGATTAGTATGAGACAATGGTAATTACAAGTATTTTGTTCAGGGCAGCATTAGAGGCCTTGCAAAAAGAAAATTTTAATAAAGAAAGAAAATGAAAATTTAATTTAACAGGACAGTTAATGCACCCAAAGGCATACTCCATGGCAGGTAACCCTCCATGGTAAAGAGGTTTGTATCCAGCAGCTGTAGCAGAGACTGTGTCTGGACATCTGGTTATAAGGAGTTTTGAGGAAGGCTAACTATGCATCCTTGACAAAGTCACTGTTTTAATAGGGTAAGACAGGATGTCTGGAAACTAGGTTTATTTGTTTGGATGAACTTAATACCTTATGCCAAGGACAAATATGGCAAATGGATGTAACTCATATTCCTCAATTTGGTAAGCAATGTTATGTGCATGTCATAGTAGACACTTACTCTAGATTTATTTTTGCCACAGCACGTACTAAGGAAAATACTCAACATGCAATTTCTCATTGCCTAGCAGCTTTTTCCGTTTTAGGGTGCCCTATGCAGATTAAAACAGATAATGCTCCAGTTTCTGTAAGCTCTTCTTTTCAACAATTTTGCCAAGAGTTTAAAATTAATCATAAAACAGGAATTCCTTATAACCCCCAAGGTCAAGCCATTGTGGAACGAGCTCATTTATCTATTAAGCTTCAATTACAAAAATTAAAAGGGAGGAATAGGATTGTGACTCCCCAAAATAGCCTTAATCATGCCTTATTTGTTTTAAATTTTTTAAACTGTGATGCAAAAGGTCACACTGCTGCTGAGAGGCAAAATGTCTCCCTCAGTAACAAGCCCCTTAGGCAGAGTTTTGTGGAAAGATTTACAGACTGGTCAGTGGAAGGGTCCGGACCCGGTAATAATGTGGGGCAAAGGTCATGCTTGTATCTTCCCAGAAGGCTCTTTCCATCCTATTTGGGTGCCTGAACATGCTATCAGACATGGAGGAGATAGAACCCAGATTGAAGCGACTGAGGATCGACCCGGAGGAGCCACTACCCAGAAGGAGGAGATTTCGGAAAAAGATGAAGAAAGACCAGATTGAACCAGTCGAAAAGCTGATTTCGTGGACAGATGTGAAGAAGCTAACAACCCAGGCTTCCCAAATACTTCGACGCCTAGGAAAGAGCAGAACCCCAGTGATGATGGTAGCGACAATAATTGCCCTACTGGGCTGTCAGGTAAAGGGGAATCAAGTAGACACTTATTGGACATATTTCCCAGATCCACCCCTGGTACACCCAGCTGTGTGGACTGGAGAATCTATTCCAGTACTTACTAATGACTCATTCATGATGGGAGGATTTACAGATACTCATATTACTCCCAATCATGTGACTAGATTTAATTATTCTGGCTACAGTGCCCAATTACCTTTCTGTTGGTCACATGATAAACATGCTGGCTGTCTGAAAGTATCATTCGAAGAAAAGACAGTGATTGGTAGACCTAGACTGACAAATAATTCTATTTATGGGGACTTAAAACTTAATATTAGATCAGTAATTAAGATGGGACTTTCCCATAATAAGCCAGTCATTTCTGCAAAACCTCCACCGATACCCCACTGTCCAAATAGTTCTACAATTGAGATCGGCACCTTTCCTAAATGGATGGATTGTGTAAATGCCTTTCCTGTACAACATAAGGTGTCTAAAGATAGTGGGTATATTTTAGACTGGTCTCCAAAAATTGATAAGAGACAGTTACGAAGAAATTCTGCTATGACACCTGCAGGATTTGTTAGTAATATTTTAACTTATAGTGAAGGAGGTGTTCAAAAAGATATTTGGCATTTAATTGCTGCCTCAGAATATTTACATTTTACAGATAAACCTTTACCAAAATTTGTTGGCAAGAACTGTAAAGAGGGATCTTGCTATGGCTTACGAGCGTGTGTCCAATCTCCTTATGTTTTAATTATTGGAAATGTAAAAGTTAAATGGATAGATGATAGATATATTGTTACTTGTAATAAGTGCAACCTAACCAATTGTATTACTAGGTATAATGGAGGAAAAGGAGTGCTGATACTTCATCAGCCCTCTTTCGTTTTATTACCTGCTAATATTTCAGAGCCATGGTATGCTGATGCTGGTTTACAAGTCTTGCAGCAAATTCATGCCCAGCTAACAAGAGCTAAACGTGCTATTGGAGTCATAATTGTTGGTGTTTTAGCGCTGGTCTCATTCGTTGCCTCAACTGTCTCTGCGTCTCTGATGTTGTCTCAAAATATTCAGCATGCAAAATTTCTTAATAATTTAGCTCAAAATACTTCCAAGGCTCTGCATAATCAAGTAAATATTGATGAAAGGATTGAAACTAAATTAAACGCCTTAGAGGCGACTGTTATAGACATAGGTAATGAACTTTCAGCCTTAAAATTTAAGGAAAGGCTTAAATGCCATGCTAATTATAAGTATGTATGTGTTACAGCTGCCAAATACAATGCTTCTCTCTGGGATTGGGAGAAGGTTAAAAACCATTTATTAGGTATTTGGCAAAATAGTAATAATAGCTTGGATATTCTGGAACTTCATCACCATATCCAAGACATTCAAAATAATAGAGCTGGTTTTTCAGATCCTTCTTCTCAGATCCTTCTTCTTTGGCTAACCAAATATTGAAGGAGTTAAATGGATTCAACCCTGGAAATATTCTTAAACACTCTGCTTGGTACATTATTGGATTATTCTCCTTGCTGTTAATTCTCTTTTGTGTTGTAATCATAGGATGGCGAGTCTTCCAATCAAGGATCCAGAAACTCCAGAGAGTGAACCGCTGCCTCATTGTTAAGAAAAGAAAGGGTGGATATGTGGGAAGCCATTCTAACACGTGATTGGGTGACTCCTGTTAAGGGTCTGAGGCGTTCTGGCTGTGTCGGAACTTTCCTGGCCCTTTCCTGATGAGAGAGCCCATCCGTGTGGGGGTGTGCCTGACCACTGACCCCGGGGACCCAATCACTGACCCTGACCTTGGAGTGCAGCCCCCCCTCAACCTTCATTGGATGGAATTCTCCCCTGAATCTCTTGTTCCCCAATAAAAGGCTACTCCCCGGCGTGTTCACTCTCTCTCTCTCCTGCTAGCCCTGAGTAATCCTTGCTGCCCTACTGGGTGGTTAGAGGAGGGAACCAGAGAGGGGAGCCGTCTCGGACCTAGCAGTATAAATAAGGTAACTGAGTCTGTGTGTTTTATTTCGATGTCTTCTAACTAACTTTATGCCTAGAACCTCATTAATGAAACCATTGCGCAGGCCGTGTGGTAGAATAAGCAGCCTCCTCTGCTTTGCCAGAGGGAAACAATCTCCCCTTGCCTGCAGATCTGCTTCATGGCTTACCCGAGGCAGGTCTCTTGTATAACGATGCTTGGTCTGTTGGAGGTCTGACCTCACCTTTACATATTGTCTTCAGGCTGACAGCAAGAGTCATGTCTTGTCATGATTTAAAAAAGAGAACAAAGGAATTATAGGACTCTGCTAATAATACCAGAATGAACCACAAAAATAAATACATATGGAAATAGATCCTACATGTAATAGACTAGGGGGTATGAACTGTGCTGAAAGGAGAGAGTATATTGGTGTGAAGTCCTCATCCAGTTCTGCCAAGGACACCTAGAGCTGACTCACTAGTTTACTAGGATGTTTTTTTGAAGTTTGAATATAATATGACCTATAAAGGATAAGGCAGAAATGCAAGAACTTCCTTGATTTACTACTGAAGGAATCGAATCATAAGTTTCAGGGAGGTAAGAATGTTATATTAGATTTACTAAAGAAGACCTAAGAATCTACCATCTATGTTCCAAGGGAGACACTTGGAAACAGTACAAGGACTGTCCTAGCAAGGACGTAGCTGGTATCTCTGAGAAGCCTAGTAACGGTTGATGACCAGTAGAGACAGTAGGGATTTCTGTCATGCAACTGGAATACTCACTGGCAAAAGGAATGTTTATATAGAGGGAAATTACAAATTGTGGAGTTGGATTGATAAACGATAGAGTGAGGGCAGTACATGTTTTATTGTGTTGTTCATCACCATTCTGTAATTATATGGAAATACCTGAGATAATCAGGTATTTTATAAAGATAAAAAGGTTTAGTGTAGGTTCCAAGTTTTGGAGGTTCCAGATGATGATCAGTTGACACTGTGACTTTGGGACTGAGGCCAGGCAGCACATAATGGTGGGAGTGCATGGTGGAACAAAGTTGATCATTGGGAGAGCCCAGGAGCAAAAAGAGAGAGAGAAGTGGCAAGGTCCCTCAATCCCTTTTGAGGTCATGCCCATAGTGACCACAGCATCACTAGGCCCATCCTCAAATGTTCCATTACCTCCCAGTAGCACCACCCTGGGGACAAAGCCTTTAACACATGGGCTTTTGGGGGACATTCAAGATCTAGCACTTGGATACAGAGGGAAAGGTATTAAGGCGAGTGTTTCACCTTAATTTATAGTAGTTTATTTTTTAGACTTAATGACATGTTCACAAGCTCATGCTCACAAATTCATAAGTCCAAGTTCATACCATCTCTTTCATCTTACTTATAGGTATATAATCTCTTATATTTTAAAAAAGAGCCATAAGGTAATTTAATGCTAGTTAATAAGGCAGGAGAAACATTTTACATGACAATGAAGAAATTCAGTGTGAGAAATGAGTGAATCAGAGCCAATAAGGTGACAAGGCGGCCCAAGTGGGCCTTCTTAATCTGAGCCTTGAATCTTCATTGAAGCACAACAATGCTCTCAGCCTGTGTTCTGTGCACCAAGCACAGCATCCTATAAAGCAAGAGCTGGCAAAATTTTCTCTATAAAAGGTCAAAGGACCAATATTTTTGGCTTTTCAGACCATGTGATCTATTGTACTACTCAACTCTGCCACTTTAATATGGAAGCAGCTGTAGGTCACATATAAAGAAACAGGCATAGCTGTGTTCAAGACTTGAACATATATGCTGGGCTGTGCAATATGAAAATGTGGGCCCCTTGTTGAATAATTTTTTGAAATTGAAGAATTTCAAAATGGCAATAGCGACACATTCAATGAAATTTGGGCCCTTCTAAGGGTGGGGTGTTCTGTGATGGCACAAGTTAGCATGTCTATGAGGTCAATCCTGACTGTGTTGCAATAAAACTTTATTTTCTCAAATGGGTGAAGGTATGGATCTGGACCAGAGGCCTATTTGCTGATCAAATGACAGGATGTATTCTTTCTTTCTTTCTCTTTTTTTTTTTTTTTTTTTTTTGGCACCAGGGATTGAACTCAGGGATGCTTAACTAAGGAGCCACATCCCTAACCCTTTTTATATTTTATTTTGAAACAGGATCTTGGTAAGTTGCCTAAGGCTTCACCAAATTGCTGAGGCTGGCTTTGAACTCAGGAGACAGAATGTATTCTCACTGATCAGGAGGATCCTAAGCAGGTACATGCTCTGGATTCTACTGCTTAGCCATCTCTCAAATTTCTCCCCTTTATAGACCCTGGAGGAAAGTCTGTGTACTCATCCTTGACCTAGAATTGTCCCCAAGGAAGGGCAGCCCTGGCTCTGGAGGTTGACAGTAAGGTAGCAATGGATTCTTCCCTAAGCATATCTCATGCTGCTCCTGCCTGGTTACCTCTGGGAAGACAAAAGAGACCTTTTTTCATTCTGTTCTTTTTTTGCCCTGGGTAACTTTGTCTTGACTTCCTCTGGAAGTGTCCTTGACTTCTAAAACATCTTCAAAGATCACTTTTGAAATAAACACACAGGGACGCTTTCAGAAGCCCAGCAGCCTTTGATTAGCTCTTGCTGACTTTCTAAGAACGTGTCTCGTTGCTTCTCTTGAGTTTTCAGGGAAGCCTTTGTAGTGTCTAGATTTTTTCTTTTGTATTTATTTTCACTTCTTGAAATCAGAACTATTGGTGAGTCCCTGTCCTGGGCCTGTTTGTTTCCATCTCCACCTGCCAGCTTGATTTAAGATCCTCGGCTCTTCAAGTGCTAATGTTTCTCCAAGTCACTGCAGAATTTCAAAAAACTTTATGGTGACATCATTCGAACTGCTACCTAGGGAAAGGATTTGCACTGTAGTGGAATGAACACTTTGGCTCTTATTCCCCTTGCCTATCTTAGGATTTTCTTTTACACTGGAGGTAAGCAATGTACTTGTGTATGTGATGCATTCCATATGATATCAGAAAACTGACCAGAAACATGTATTTATGGGAAGTGCAACGTGCTAGAGTTCATACCAGGCCTGGCTCGATCTAAATCTATGTGGGAGAACAACCTCTGAGATTATCTTCTTCCAGTCTGATTCTTTTACAAAGTACATTTTTGGGTAAATGTGAGATGTTGTATCTGTCTTGTGTGCCATGGGGGACCATCCTTGGTCTGGGCGAGCTGTGAGTTGGCTACAGGCCCATGTGACTGAAAAGAGGCTGCAGCTTTTCTGCATCAGGGTGACTCCTCCACAGTTTAGCCCTTGTCTAGGGCAGTGGTACTGTGCCACTAAGTGAGGAGATAGAGGTAGCTGCTGGGCTTCCCAGGGAGTTGAGATGATTACCTGCTGCATCTCCTGTCTAGTGTCCTTTGATAAATGCAAGTCAGCGTGGTATTAGATTAACACCTGTGTGTCTCCTGAATCTGACTGCCCACCTGAACTCATAGCAACCACTGTGGTGGAAGACTGAACCCTGTCTAACCTTGGATCCAGCACAGCATAAATTTGATGACCTGGGTTCAAATTCTGGTCACTTACTTCTTACTTACCACACTTAGTTCTCTATCTCAGTGGACATGTAAATTAACCTGTCTGTGGCCTAGTTTCCTCATTTATAAACTCGGGGTACAGAGAATGGCTTAATACAAGATGGATCATAGAGCAATGACTGGCACGGAATGGGGCAGATAGAGCTACTTAGTGAGTCTTTTTTCTGTGGTTATTGCAAAGAACAGCCTCTTTTATGTTATGAGAGTTTTTTTGTCAAAATGTCTTCATCACCAGCACATGTGACGTGCAGATTTGAAAGTTTCTGCAATCTGCATTTGGGGTAAAATTGGGAGTTCATAACCCACTTCAATCTAATGTATGAAATATGATATGTCAAGAGCTTTGTAATGTTGTGAACAACCAATAAAAAAATAAAACAAAATAAAATAAAAAAAAGAAAGTTTGGATTCATTTTCTATTCATAGAGAAGGATCTAATAATTGTCTTCTGTTATATATTTTGACACTGATTTTTTGCATTAAAAAATTTCAAGAACCCAGTGAAGTACTTTTCTTTTCCTCAGATGTATAAAGTTATAATTGACAAATAAAAATTTATACATATTTAAGATATACAATGTGATGCTTCACTTTATCTCAGTATCTATTCTTTTTCAATTTCTGAAGCATTTGTCTTCAATTATAACTTTCGATAATGATTTATAATTGAAATATTTAAAAATTCAGAAATTCTTCTTAATATTTATCTTTTCTTATTTTCTTTATTCTCACATAACTTACTTTTTTATTTTACTCAATTCCAATAATCATCTGGTAATTTGCACTTCTTTTATTACTTCTAATTCTCATGGGTTTTGCCATGGAAATAGTTTTCCATTCTCTTTGTTTATGGTTGTAAAACCTCTTTTAGTGAAATAGTTCAGAACTTGAGTGCATGAAGGCTTGGTCTCTAGCCTGTGGCACTACTGGGAAGTAGTGGAATTTTTAGGAGATGGGGCCTAGAGAAAGGAAGTTAGGTCATACAATGGTGTGCCCTTGAAGGAGATTTGCGACTCTAGAGCCTTCTCTCCCTCTCTCTTTGCTTCCTGGCTGCCATGAGGCAAACCATTCTCCTCTGACACACACCCCTGCCATGATGCACTCACTGTGCAGCTACAGGCCCAAAGTAACAGAACCAAGTGACCAAGGGCTGAAACCTCTGACACTGTGAACCCCAATAAACCTTTTCTTATGTAAGTTTTTATTATCTCCATTTTTTTGGTTATAATAATGCAAAGCTGACTGACACACTCAATAATGCTTTACTATATTTGATGACTTTTAAGAAAAATCAAGATTTTTCTTAAAAGTAAGAAATCCATTTCAGATATTAGGTTTACCTTAGAACTTTTCTTGCCTCTTTTAATCATAATCATTTCTAAATAAAATTTGCTGATTGTGGTAGTTGTTTTTGTTTCTCTACTTTTGTGTTTCCTGGTGATTATTTTGCACATTATCAGAGAAGGGATAATAGAGATTGAGGTAAGTACCATTCCCTCCATCTAACCAGTGCCAGAGGGGGCTTTCCAAGTTTGGAGTGCTTCTCTTGGATTTGGGGCCAAGAAATACACCATGTAGAAGTGGTCCTACGATTCGTCCCAATTTTTCAACCCTCTCATTAGAAGCAGATTTCCCTCTGTAGAGTTGATCAGTGAGAGCATTCTCTTCTGTTCAACCCCAGCCATACAGGATCTGGCAGAGGGGGAGCCAGAGGCTGAGTATTCGGCAGGATTGGGGGGGTGTCTCATTCATGGTTGGGACTGTAACCTGGCTTTCAGGATGCATGCATGTGTGATGCAAGTGGTCACAGACTTGTTTTGCTTGTTATTGAGGCAGTAACACTACAGCACAGCCGCCTGGGTCTGACTGGGAATTCAGAGGAATAAAGCCAATATCTGAGCCAACACTCATAAGAGCACAGAGAGATAGCTCTGAATTCCAGGGGGAGATTGCAGAGCCTTGACAAGGCACATTTGCAAGTCAATCTGTGAGCCAGGTTAGAAATGTTATTACATTTGTATCCCCTAGACAATCTGGATACAGAGGAGGTAAATTTCTTAGGGCTGCTGTTTGGTGACTCTTGGTGTTCCTGAAGTGGGCGGTTTCTTGCTCTGGGAGGATTTTAAAAATTTGGGTACAGTCTGGGCTGAGAGTGGTGAGACAAGACTCACTCAGGATTACACACGGAGTTTAAATAGATTTCATTTGCTTGCCTTTTGTAGGATTCCATCATCAGGGAACAGCCCAGAAAGGATCATGCTCTGCATATTTGTCTTTCTCTCTGGGGCACGTGAGGTTGGCAGCCAGTTAAGTCTCTGGGAGGAAACATGTTGGGAGGAAACATGTTCACTTCAGGGATGAAAGCAGCAGGCTTTCTAAGCCTGACTTTTTTTTTTTTTTTAAAGAGAGAGAGAGAGAGAGAGAGAGAGAGAGAGAGAGAGAGAGAGAGAGAGAGAGAGAGAGAATTTTCAATATTTATTTCTAGTTCTCGGCAGACACAACATCTTTGTTGGTATGTGGTGCTGAGGATCGAACCCGGGCCGCACGCATGCCAGGCGAGTGCGCTACCGCTTGAGCCACATCCCCAGCCCCTCTAACCCTGACTTTTGGCAGGGCATTATCCTCAATGTCCTCTGTTGTTGTACCCCTGGCAAGTTTTAAGAAAAAGCAGTATCCGAGATCCAAAATGCTGAAGGGTTGCATTGTGCAGGTGCTTGTTCAAGCAAGTAGTCTGATGCAGGCTTTTAGGATAATGGGAGTGGAGAGGCAAAGAAATGGCAAGGCAGCGCACTAGGGCATATGGGTGGCAGAGGGAATGGCTTGAGGACCTTTGTGCATTAATGTAATTAGTGCTTTTCTTTGGCAAGTAGGGCTCAGGGGATTCCAGGTTGTCTTAGAAGAATCCTCAGTCTCTTTAGAGCACATCTGGAAGAGGAAGGTGGCCCTGTGGCTTGTCATGTTAGGACAAGATGGGAGACATTCTCCTGGAGACCAGTAGGCAATAGAAAGGGAAGAACAGCAATGAGGTTGGAGATTAGCCTTTCAAAGTCCTCAGGAGACATTCACATGGATTCTTTTTTTTTAATTGACCAAAGAGACACTTCTCAAAAGAAGAAATATGAATGCTCAACAAATATATGAAAAAATGTTCAACATCTCTATCAATTAGAGAAATGCAAATTAAAACTACCCTGTCTTCAAATTCCATGCATGCTGTCACATGGATGAAAAATTTCTTTTTTTAAGGCTGAGTAAAATTTCATTGTATATATCTGCACATGTAAAAAAAATTACTTATCCTCTGATGGGCATTTAGGTCACTTCTACATTTTGTCGGTTGTGAATAATGCTTTTTTAAACATGAGTGTATCAATATATGTTTGGGTTCCTCCTTTCAAAGTTTTTGGGTATATACACAAAAGTGAAATTTCTGGACTATATTGTAATTCTGCTTTTGATATTTTGAGGAATCACCTAATAACCATAATGGCTATACCATTTTACATTCTTACCAAAATGCACAAGGATTCCATTTTCTCTGTATTGTTTCTAACCTGAAATAGGATGATTTTGATGATTGTTAATAACAGCTGAGATATATTGAACACTTCATTTTCAGGAAAGTAAAGGCAGTAAGCAAATGCATTATATTTACCCCAACAAATCCTATTGTGTGAAAACCTGGAATGAGTGGATTGTTCCCCCAGAGAACCTCACCAATATGCTAAGACAACTGCTAAGTAAAAAGGGGAAAGACCATGGACTTATAGTGGGATGTTGTGGGCACTGGTCTTGTGTGGTGATGTGCACAGTATTAACACGTGTAGTCACTTCTCTCTCTGAACTTGCTATAGTTTTGATATGGTTTGTTACCTAAAAGTTCATGTGCTAAAAGCTTGGCCCCCAAATGTGTTAGTCAGCTTTTCATTGCAATGACAAAATACTTGAGAAAATAAACTTAAGGTAGGAAAAATTTAGTTTGGCTCATGGTTTCAGAAGTTTCAGTCCATGGTCATTTGTCCCCATTACTATGGGCCTGTGGTACGGTAGAACATCATGGCAGGGTACATGTTGTGGAGTAAACTGCTTACCATGTGTCAACCAGGAAGCAGGAAGAGAGTGTGGAAGGGGCACAGGGACAAGTTACACCCTTCTAGCACATACCCCCAGGAACCCACCTCCTCCCACTAGTTCCCACCTCCAGTCTCTATCACTTCCCACAGTACCACCAGTTGGGGACCAAGCCTTTAACATATGAGCTTCTGAGGGTTATTCCAGATCCCAACTGTAATACCAGTGTAAGGGTACAGAGAGGTAGGGCCTAGTGAGAGGTGATTGAGTCATGGGGCAAACCTTCATGATTAGATGAATGTTTTTCTGGAAAGCCTGGATTAAGTCTCATATGACTGTATTATTGACTCTGAGGGGGTGTTTTAAAGTGGGTCAACCTCTCCTTGGTCTCTCTTATGCAGTTGCTCTTCCCATGCACCCCTTACCTTTCACTCTTTCACTTTGAGACCCAGCATGATGCCCAACCAGAAGGTGAACAAGTGTTGGCACCATTGCTCATGGATCTCCATGAGATAAATAAACCTCCTTCCTACATATTTTATTTTCATAGCAACACAAAACTGTCTAAAGCAAGGCCTCTGTCTCCTTGGTAGTAAGTGATGGGGCTTGGATTAGAAGGCATCTCTGACCCTTTCCTAATTGGAGAGTCTATGAGAGGCGAGAGCTGTAAGCTCTTAAGATCTATTAGGTCTGTAGGCTAGCTGTCAGACCGGAGATGCTCAGGGTACAATAATAGATGGGTGGTGCATCCTCTTTGTAAAGAGGGCCACTGCCTGTTCAATATGGCTGTTGCCTTTTGGAAGTATTAGCCCAAAGCAGTCAGATCTCTGATGTTTCAACAAAGGCCAAATAACCATATTTTTTATTTAAATGCTTTTATTAGTACATTATAGCTATACATAATAGTTGGGTTCATTTTGACATAATCATACATGCATGGAATTTAATTTTCTCCATTTTAGTGCCGGGGGCCCTTTCCTCTTTCCTTTAAACAATGATTGTTAGGCCAAATCTTGTCTGAGAATATTTTGTTTGACTCTCACTAGGAATTTTAGCTTTGAATCAATTACCCAAACCTGACAATCACTATTTGCATCTCATGATATTAACCAGTAAACCACAAATGCTGCTCTGGGGACCCAGGAAGGCTCTGAAGAGGATTCATTAATCACCAATCTAATTTGCAGACAAGTCAGTGATTTTTGTAGGATGGTGGCACAAAATTCAGTGGATGCTGAAGGAAGAACTCCTAGTAGCCTCCATTTGCAGCCCTTGATGTATTTCTCTGTCAGAGAAGCCAGATCCTGCTAAATGGAGGTTATGGTTTCTTGGCATACTTTGGTTCCCTTATAAGTATTCCAATTTGAGCAAAATATCATTGGGTGTTTCCTCAGTTTTGATTATATATATATATATATATATATATATATATATATATATATATATATATATATATATATTGCCAATATACCCCAGTGTTTTGACAACAAACATAATAAAGCTGAGATGCTGCATCAAATTGTCATTTTAAAGGCAATTCCTATTACATCCTTGAACATAGATTCCCCAGGCATATAAATTCATTAGCATATCTGATAGAAATCAAATATCTTTTACCCCAAATGCTTGGGACCAGAAGTTTGAATTTTGATTTTTTTCATATTTTGGCATATTTACATATACATAATGAGGTATATTATGAATGGGACCCAAATCTCAACAAAAATTTTATTTATGTTTCATGTACATCTTGTACAAGTTGCCTGAAGGTAATTTGAAACTATATTTTTAGTGCAACTGTGTTTTAACTGTGACTCATTGCATGAGGTCAGGTATGGAATTCTTCACTTATGGCATCATGTCAATGCTCAAAAAAATTTCATATTTTAGAGCATTTAACACTTCCTATTTTGGGGTTAGGAATATTTAACCTGCACATACATTTTTGTGTGTGTACTTTTAAATATCCTGTCTCTTTTTCTTTTAAGTGTGTTCCATTAACAGCAGATAAAGATGAACTTTCAAAAATACCAATTAATGAGTGAATGGGAGAAGAAAAGCCAGTCATATCATTCTTTGCAAAGTTTAAACTCATTGTTGCCACTTTAAAAAAAATCCATTTGTCCCTTCCTCTGCTCTACTTTAATTCCCGTGAATAACCTGTGTGTTCTTTGTATCCTTTTCCCCCTTTGGATCTATGTCCTTCAAAGACTTTATCTGGTGACCTTCCCTCCTCAGGCTCAACAGGTTTTTGCTTTCCTCCTTTTCTTTCAGGGCTCTTCTTCATGCCCATATTTCATTTTGAGATTATCTAAGATTTTAACTTTAGAGAGTAACTTGTTACCTTTTTTTTGTTATTTTGTAATTTTTGAGTGAATGGCTATTTATACTTAATCACAGGCTTTACTTTTCATTTATTTCTTCTATCTCACATCACTTTCTTACTTGTAGTCATTTTTCTACTATATACTCAATTCCCCAGAGATGTTGCATGAGGAGATACCTTCATGAACCCATGCGTGACCAGATGCCTCTGTATTTCTCCTTCTTTATTATTAGTTTGGCTGGGTATGAGATTTCAGGTTCAAAATAACTTCTCTTAGAATTTTGAAGAATTATTTCTTTATTGCTATCATTATTGAAAGAAATGTGGTGCAGGACTAATCACATACACCCCTGGGGTAGGAAGCGGGTTTATTGTCAGGAGGCTGACAAGTCTGCTCTGCACAAGGAGAGGGACAGCATAGCAAGGAGGGAGAACAGCAGCAACTCCGCTTTGAATGTTACATTTATAGGCTAGAATCATGGCCGCGCTAGGGGCAGGTTTAGTCTTGACTGACAAAGTGAGCATCCCTGATCTTATGGAAGGCAAGTTTGTTTCTTGGGAACAGAGACCTGCAGTTTTCCTGTCTCTCAGACGGGGAACAGGGAAACCGGCATGTCCCTTTATCTTCTCAAGGAGAGAACAGGGAAACCAGTACATCCCCATCACAGCAGCCTGTAAGTTGTCTCCTATCTCTCAGTGAGAGAACAGGGAGAGACCAGTGGGCATCCAGACCTGTAGGTTTTATCTCCTGCTTCTTTCTATTTCTTGGGAATAAAAACAGTATTCATAAAGTGGGGTTGGGGAAAAGGAAGATGGCTGCCATTATGCTAACAATTATTTTCTTGGTATCTAATGTTCTTATGGAAGAAACTACTGCAGTTTGATTTTAATCCCACTCTGGGTGGCATTCTTTTAAATCTATGGAAGTTTTTGAAGGTTTTTCTCTATATTTATCATTGGAGTTTTGAAATAGGATCATTGTGTTCTAGATGCACAATTTTTTTTTCTTTCCAATCTGTTTAGATTGACATATTCTTTATCTAGTTCTGGGAAACTTTCATGTTATTTTTCTGATTTCTGTATCCCGTCCATTCTCTTTGTATTCTCTTTCTGAAATTTCTATTGGACTAATGCTAGAACTTCCAAGTATATGCTTCATGTTTTGATCACACACACTTCCTTAGTGTGCATTTTTTTCTAGTCCTATTGCTACATAACAAATCACTGCAAAGTTTAGTGGCTTACAATTATGTTTCATGATGCCGAGATTGACAAGGCTGTTTCTGTCTTATGTCACATTGGCTGGTATCCCTAAGTGGCTGCAATTTTCTGGGGCACTGAACTTATTTTCCCTGTAGCTTCCCCCTTCATGCATTATCATTCTCCACAACCCCTTCACATGGCTTTTTTCTCCAACAGAGTTGTTTAGGTCTTCTTATAGTAAACTTCTTATAGTAGTTTCAAGAGGGATCATTCTAAGGTGACAAGCCCCTGCTTGCATCAATCTGCTGATGTCCCATTGACTAGAGCGAGCCCCATGGACACGTCTTAATAAATGTGGGAGGTTACTATTATGTGTTCGGTCAGCCTTCTATTGCTGTGACAATACCTGAGACAAACTACTTGAAAGGAGGAAAGACATTTGAGCTCATGATTACAGAGGTTAGGTTTCAGTCCATGGTTGCTTGGCCCTGTCACCTTGGGACTATGGCTGCAATGTACAGCATAGTGGTGGCAGCATATTGCAGAAGAGACTGTTCACCTCATGGTGGACAAGAAGCAGAAAGACAGAGAGAAGGGGCCAGCATCCAAATAGTCCCTTCAAAGTCACATCCCTAATGGCCTAACTTCCTCCTAATAGGCCCTTCCTTCTGAAGGTTCCACCATCTTCCAATAGCTCCACAAGCTTTCAACACATGGCCTTTGAAGGACATTTGATGTCCAAACCATAACACTGTAGAAGGGCAAACGAGCTATGAGGTAGGGTTCTTTGGGAGGTTTATTATGTAATAGCCAATCAAAACTGGGTGCTGGTAGTTCATCTTTTGAATATAAGTTTTACTGTCTCTTCTGAGATTTAATACCTCTCTGAGATGTTTCCCAGCTTGTCTTAGGGCCTACCTTCTCTGTTCTACTCCTAGGGGGGAAGTGTCTGTGTTCCCCACTGACTGACTTTGGGTGGGGTGAGATTAGGAGAGGCTCACTCAGAGGTTTGGAGTTCAGCATCCTAATTAATCTTGCCAAATGCTTTGTAGTCCCCAAGCTCATCTGCTATCTTTTGTGTCTCAGCCCCACAGTATTTCAGTCCTCACTAGCATTGTGTCATGTGGCAATGTCCTTCTTTTCCTTGGCTCCTCCCTTCTGAATCTTTTCCTTTCTTTTTTTTTTCCCCTCCACTGGAGATGTAAGGCTATCCTTTGAAATATATAAATTGGATTTTCTGCTAGAAATCAGTTTACTTTTATCTTGGTTCCCCCCAAAAGATGTTTCACTAAGTCTTTGTGATTTAAATAATCATTTTAATTACATTTGGCAAATATTTGTTGGATGGCTCAATTCACGTGCAAGAATTTATTGGTTAGACCTAATGAAATTTGTTATTGCAAGCATTAGTATGGAGAATGCCCTGGGAGGTCACTCAGACTAGTGATTCTTAAAGTGCTTAAAATTTATCAATGGTTTCTCAAGGCACCAAGGATGAAGCCCAGCTTTTTTAGCATTTCCCAAATGACCTTTTGTGATCTATGCAATTAACTCACGGTCCCATCTTTTACCCTCAAGTTGTTTCTTCCTATATTTGAACCAACCTTTAATCAGCCCTTCAAAAATCTTCCTGCCTCAGAATTCTGGTCCTCTGTATGTGTGAGGCTTTCTACTGGGAAAAGTCTCCTCTGTCCAGTGATGAGTTAATTCTAACACTAGATCCAATTTCTCTGGAACATCAATCACAACTTTTTCACAGTGCCAAAGCTGGGTTAAAATCTACTCTGAGGTGTTTCAAAAATCTGCCTGTTTGAACACTTGTCTTGCTGCATTGTAACTGCATATGTTGTATCTGGCTTGCCCAAGTGACTGTAAATCTAGGAGGGCAGGGACTGGGTTGGGCATGCGTCTGGTAGTGTGTTGTTGACACCTTGCCAACTATTGTGCCTGGCACGTGGTAGGACTATATTCTGAGTGACTGATTGAAACAACACCCCTTAACAGATTTTTACAAAATTTGGAGACAAATTTGTCATCATTGGTAGCCATTTAAATTTTTTTTTTTAAAAAAAGAGAGAGTGGAGAGAGAGAGAGAGAGAGAGAATTTTTTTTAATATTTATTTTTTAGTTCTCGGCGGACACAACATCTTTGTTGGTATGTGGTGCTGAGGATCGAACCCGGGCCGCACGCATGCCAGGCAAGCGCGCTACCTCTTGAGCCACATCCCCAGCCCAACCATTTAAATTTTTATGAAGAAATTTTATGAAGAAATTGATTGCAGTGATACATACCTATAATCCCAGATATTTGGTAGGTAGAAATGGAGGATCTTGAATTTGAGACCAACTTGGGCAACAAAATGAGACCCCCATCTCCAAAACAAACAAGCAAACCAAAAACCAAACTAAATAAAACAAAACGGAACAATAATAACAACAAAACCCAAATATGTGATGAGAAATATGTTTAATGTCATATACTAGGTTTTCAAAAAACCTACAATTAAAAAAAGAATTCTACTAGCAAAAGAGTTTGAAACTTTTAGCCTGGTGTTATGCTTTTGTTTCACAGATATAGGATGGATTCCAGTGAGGGATAGGGATATAAAGCCTCACATCTTCATGACTGACAAAACCAAAACTAGGTCATCATCCTCTTTTGTGCCACAGCCTCTATGATAGGCCAGGTGGAACTGCAGTACTAGCTGATCCTCCCCCTCCAAGCTGATCTCAGTGTTCTGCCTGTGTCCCTCAAGATGCTACCTGCTCACCCCTGACCCCTCTTCTCCCACCAAGAATGACCACTGTCTATGAAAAAGTTTGTCCACCAGGGCTATCAGGATGCTTGATCACCAAACTTTGATGACCCAGAAAAGACTAACCAATTCCATTAATACTATGTTAGTACTTTGAAGGAGGCCCACTTCTTTGTAGTAGATTCCAAAGCCCTTGCTTTGTGTGTCTGATGAGTATCTCACCATAGTTAAGAGAGGTAAGTAGAGTTTTTTTTTAAAATTCTGTCTTATATCTAGGGAAATTAGACTAGGGGGTGATGTGAAATGTCCAAAATCGACCCACAGAGTATAGGAAAGAGTCAGGTAGAGCTGGGGCTCTTTGTTATCCCTTCTGGAACAATAGCTTTACAAATACTGGTGTTTTCCTTGATCAGAGACAAACTACAACAGAAAACAAATTAGCATAAAGCAATATGTGCTCATTTTTGGATTGGGATGTTAAATAGGGCCTTCCCTGTCTTTGACACTCAGTGGGGGATAGCATGGGTGTGTTGTTCCACCCAGAGTCTCCCTACAGGATGAGACATTGAGCACCCCAGCTGTGGGAAGTCCTTGCTCCTGTTGATTCAGAGCAGTGGCAAGCTTTCTAGGGCTGACCTAGTTGTTTGTGCTGGGAAATAGGAGAGGGAATCAGCGGCAGATGTGGGTTCCTTGGAGATGAGACAGTTTTTGAGCACCTTTAAGGTTTTTCACCCAAGAGGCACCACCTGGAAGGGTTGGAGGACCTCTCCCTGGTGGAATGCTGGAGACCAGGAGCTTAGGAAACAGTCATACTGCCCAACAGAACAGCCAATATTACCTTTGGCATTTTGGGGGGGGGGTGTGTCTCTGAAGAACCCCTAAAAGTGCCCCTACAGGTAAAAAGACCCAGTGTTTGGGTGTCGCCCATGACTAAGAGCATTTAAATACCAGAGAAGACCAGAGAAAGCAGAAAGCATATGGGACAGTTAGACAAGCTTGACTTCTCTCTTGCTCTTCTTTCTTCCCCAACATCAGAAGAGATGGAAGCAGCATAGCACATGGGGTGGGGGTGTGGGGATAATGGAAAAGCTACAGTTAAAATAAGAAAAGCAAAAGGACTGCATTCCATCTCTGACAGAGGCTTTCTCTTTGGCTCTGATGTGGTGGTGACTGGGGGAGAGAAGTTTTCAATGGGATGAGAGACTGGAGTTTTGATATTCAATGTGATTGGATTTTTTCCTCCTGTACAAGAGACATTAGTCAATACTTACAAATGACTGAGAAAGCTCTGGGAACTGACTGAGATTTTTTTATTACGGGACAAAGATATATGGTTTGACTGAGCAGGTTTGGAACCTATCT